>NC_079190.1:445843153-446443153 GCF_029499605.1 Hyla sarda
AGCGCAGGGATATCCCCAGCAGCTGCAGCGGACCCTTTACCCAGCCCGTCAGTCCGCCCCTGGCCCCGATACTAGTATCGGGACAGCCCTATTTATTTTAAATTGGGGGGGGCACAAGGGGGGGCACGGCCTGATCTATGGGGGCCATGGCCCCCTCTGCCCCCCTAGCGACGCCACTGCCAGGGAGCACTGCATGGTGTACACAACTTCCTAATACAGCTTGGCAGTATCCTCCAGGAAACACATTAGTGCCTCAGATCTATAACAAATGGCCTCCCTGTCGGTGCCATGTATTACAAGGGGCAAGAACCCACAAACAACTGTATTTTTAGGTATATCCTAGTGGTTTAATAGCTTTTTACAGGAGCAATATTAGGGTAGGGAATATTTTTTTTATAAAGTTGCCCAGCCTGTCCCCTATAATAATAATAATAATTATAAAAGACAAAAAAAAACCTTTACTTACCTCCTGCAGTCCCCTGGTGCCTCTGATATTGCTTACCCGCTCTCCAGTGTAATCCTCTTCTTGGTGACAGAGGTTGATGCATCACAGTGTAGTTCAGCAAATTGCTGGCTGCAGCTGTTTCCCACCTCAGCCATTAATTAGCTGATGACCCCTGATCTTCTTGCTGGTGGCATGGCTCAATACATCACTTTCCTACTTAGCCAATCACTATCTGAGACGGGACAAAGCTGAGGCCAGTGATACACTGATCTTCACTGTGGTGCATTAACTCCCGGAACCAGATAGACGTTCACACCGGAGAGTGGAGCAACAATACTGGAGGCACCAGGGGAGCGCAGCAACCCCCAGAACCAGAAAAAGGATTGCAGTGAGAACTAAAGCAGCTATATTGGAGGCACCAGTACAAACACCCTTCCGCTGGAGTACCCCTTTAAAGGGGTACTACCGTGATGACAACTTATCCCCTATCTAAAGGATAGGGGATAAGTTGCCTGATCGTGCGGGGTCCTGCTGCTGGGGACCCCCGTAATCTCACACGCAACACCCAGCTCTCATCAGGCCCTGGAGCGAACATCGCTCTGGGTCTGATGACTGCCGATCACTGGGCCGGAGTATCGTGATGTCGTGGCTCTGCCCCCATGTGACATCACGCTCCGACCCTCAATGTAAGTCTATAGCAGGGGGTGAGACAGCTGTCTCGCCCCCTGCCATAGAGTTGCATTGAGGGGCGGAGCGTGATGTCACATGGGGGCGGAGCTGTGATGTCATGATCAGCGGCGCCATCATCAGACCCGGAGCGGATGTTCGCTCCGCGGCTTCATGAGAGCTGGGTGCTACATGTAAAATCGTGGGGGTCTCAGTTTTTCTTTAAAATATGAAGTTATTAACCTCTCATGTAAAAAAAAACAACAACAAATAATAGCAATATCAAATGCCAGAATAGCTATTTTTTGGGTTACCTCACAGACTCCCCATCTACCCCAAAATGGTACTAATAAAAACTACAGAACACTTTGCAGAAATGACTCTTCACAAAACTCTGTCAAGAAAAGAAAAAATGTATTTGGTTTGGTTCAGACTATGGTAATGGATTTACTTTTTACATTTAGTTGAAATCATAGCAAAAACTTTATAAATTGGGTATTACTGCAATTGTATTGAACTGCAAAATGTTAATTTAACCACTAGGCAAATAACATTGAAAATTGAAGCCCCCAACATCGCCGCCCCCCGCCACAACCCCCCCAAAAAAAAAAATAGTTTAGAGTATCTTTTAATTTTCTATCCGAATTTTATGGGAAAAGGAAGTATGCCATGAAAAAAAGCACAGCAAAAAGACATGAGACAAGAAAAAATAATGAAAACGGAAAATTGGTGACACCATTAAATGGGCACTGTCAGATTTTCAGATTTATAAACTTTTTATATGTTGTACATCTTGGCAAAACAATAACATTTCAAAAATACTTCATAAGAAAATGTTATCGCTTTTTTTTATAGAAATCATGGCTTATAAATGAAGACCACTAGAAGTCCCCATACCATCCAGAACATAATCATGTCCAGCTCTTTGTCCCAGCTAAAGCACAGGCAGGGATAAACTCCAGGATGTAAAGATGGGACTAGCCCTTCTCGTGCTCACTTCTGTCCTATCAGACTTCAGAATGAAAACAGAGAGGAGGGGATTACAGAGTAGCCTGCAATGATTGGATGAGAAGACTCAGGGAGGAAGTGAATGCATGGTGAGTGATGACGGGCTCAGTGCTTGTCTGGGACACACCCCTTCCTGAGCAATGGATGTCAGAATTAGTAAGCTGCAGAACAGAGGGATTTGTGAGACAAATACAGAACTAGACACATATAACCAGTCATATTTTTTTCAGTGGTGTGCCTCCAGCAGTTGAAAAATTACAACTCCTAGCATGCCCAGACAGCCCAAGGCTGTCTGGGCAAGCTGGGTGTTGTAGTTTTGCAACAGCTGGAGGCACACTAGTTGGGAAACACTATATTAACTGGTCTCCAAAAATAAGAAGCTAATTTAATAACAATAAACCATAATAGGACTTCATAAGGTTTACAAGGTAAAACTGAAGTGATACTTCATTAATTTCCTGTCAGCAGAATAAAAAATGAAGCGCCAATAAAGAAATGATTTACTCATTTTGTTGCTGCAACATTTATGCAGAAGAAAATAAAATAAATAAATAAAATAATTAAATAAATAAATAAGTAAATAAAAACATTCCCGGTTATCAAACATCTTCAAAGCGTTTAGCTCTGCAATTCTCTGCTGATGATATGAAGCATCATTTCCATTGTTTTCGTCTCAATTACATCATATAAAATGCTGTTTATGCGTTCGGGAAGCAGGCATCGCAGGAGCAGATTGTCGTATTTCAGCCAACATACCGCATTAATCAGTTGTCACCCCAAAGACGCGTAACTCCTATTATTTCCCTTTTAGCCTTTCTGCCTGGTGGTAGCATCAGGGCAATTATAGATTTATAAGGAAAATCAGTGATATTCGACGTCCCGGCCATCTTTCTTCATGCCGCGCTTCCCGACGCTGCTTTCAGAGGCTCTTCATTTATAATTTACCATCTTAAGCACAGGGCCTGCACCGTAGGAGCATTATACAGGTGGTGCCGGGTCAGGCTGCCAAGCTAAAACACAAGCTTCTCCATGCTAATGATCGGTAGCTGGTAAGTGGCACTTTTATCAATTTCCATCCACATGCTGATTTTTCCCGAACGCTGTTCCTCCATGCAATCTCTACGGCAGTTCTTGGCCGTACAAGGGACCCTTCTTGTAGAGCGGCGGAGAACTATTATAGGTTTTAATACAGGCAAAAATGCAAGAAGATCCATCAAACCCTGACAAGTGCGATCAATCAATTCAAAAGCCTATTAGTTTATTTTTTGATGTTGACAATTCTATGGTAATTTCTAGAAAGTCTAAACAAGCTATAATATAAGGAACATAAAAAAAAAAAAAAAAAACATTGATTCCCTATGGCATCACCATACTCTATAATGTCAAGGTGCCAAAATATAGGATAGAAGATAGATAGATATGACATAGATATATATATAGAGAAATAGGAGATAGATAGATACATATAAGATAGATAAATAGATAAATAAATATGAAATAGAAATATAGACAAATAGATAGATAGAGTAGACAGAGAAACAGACAGATAGATAGGATAAAAATATCCTATGGCAACTTCTAGAAACTCTAAACAAGCTATAATACAAGGGATGTAGAAAAAAATAAAAAATAAAAAACCCAGAGAGATTCACAACCTTCGGCAACACCCTACTCTACAAAGTCAAGGTACCAGAAAACCCACGGGAATATGTGATCTGTGAGAAAGCGAAGCAATTTCTGTCCCAATTGCTGTTTAGAGCAGATCTGTCTATAAATGTTATATAATACAATGGCTACCAGTAAATCAAGGCTGTGAATTTCTAACATTGATATACAGTGATACAACAGTACAACAGCTACTAATACAGTAGGGTCCTGGTTTTTTTCCCTATGAGGACCCCACTAGATAGAGGTGTGTTTGAGGGAATGAGTGATCCTGGTACCTAGAAACCCTCTTAAAGGACATCTGAAGTGCAAAATAACTCCGAAGGATAAGGGATAAGTTATAGATCGCGGGGGGTCTGAGCGCTGGGGCCCCCTGGGATCTCCTGGATGGGGCCACAGCAGTATGCTGGAAAGGGGGCGTTCCGTCCCCGCATGACGTGGCGGCCGACACGCCCCCTCCATGTACCCCATAGAAATACATGGAGGGGGCGTGTCTGCCGCGGCTTTCTACTGAGGACGAAACTGCACTTCCTGCAGACTGTCGCAGCCCCATCCAGGAGATCTCGGGGGGCCCCGGCGCTCGGACCCCCCGCGATCTATAACTTATCCCCTGTCCTTTGGATAGGGGATAAGTTATTTTGCGCTGGAATACTTCTTTAAGCATTTCAGAAATAAAATGCAGTTTTAGTTGTAATTCTATTTGCCACCACTAAGAGCTTACTGCATATACAGTGATCCACTAACATATACCGTATATACTCGAGTATAAGCCGACCCGAGTATAAGCCGAGACCCCTAATTTCAACCCAAAATCCCAGGAAAAGTTATTGACTCGAGTATAAGCCTAGGGTGGGAAATACCTCATCCCCCCCTGTCATCATCCAGACCCGTCATTAACATCCTCATCATCATCCCCTTGTCATCATCCCACACATCCCCCCTTCATCATCCCCTTATCATCCCACACATCCCCCCTTCATCATCCCCTTATCATCCCGCACATCCCCCCTTCAATCCCCTTATCATCTCACACATCCCCCCTTCATCATCCCCTTGTCATCATCCCACACATCCCCCCTTCATCATCCCCTTATCATCCCACACATCCCCCCTTCATCATCCCCTTGTCATCATCCCACACATCCCCCCTTCATCATCCCCTTATCATCCCGCACATCCCCCCTTCATCATTCCCTTATCATCCCACACATCCCCCCTTCATCATCCCCACCCCCCTTCATCATCCCCACACCCCCCTTCATCATCCTCTTCTCATCATTCGCCCTCAGTGGTCTTCAACCTGCGGACCTCCAGAGGTTTCAAAACTACAACTCCCAGCAAGCCCGGGCAGCCATCGGCTGTCCGGGCTTTCTGGGAGTTGTAGTTTTGAAACCTCCGGAGGTCCGCAGGTTGAAGACCACTGCGGCCTTCAACATCATCCAGCCCCCTCTCACCCCCTTTAGTTCTGAGTACTCACCTCCGCTCGGCGCTGGTCCGGTCCTGCAGGGCTGTCCGGTGAGGAGGTGGTCCGGTGAGGAGGTCGTCCGGTGGGATAGTGGTTCCGGGCTGCTATCTTCACCGGGGGCGCCTCTTCTCCGCGCTTCCGGCCCGGAATAGAGGCGTTGCCTTGACAATGACGCAGAATTACGTTGGCAATGAACGCACCTCTGCGTCGTTGTCACGGCAACGTGACTATTCTGAGGCCGGGCCCGAAGCGCTTAGAAGAGGCCTCCCCGGTGAAGATAGCAGCCCGGAACACTATCCCACCGGACCACCTCCTCACCGGACAGTCCTGCAGGACCGGACCAGCGCCGAGCGGAGGTGAGTACTCAGAACTAAAGGGGGTGAGAGGGGGCTGGATGATGTTGAAGGCCGCAGTGGTCTTCAACCTGCGGACCTCCGGAGGTTTCAAAACTACAACTCCCAGCAAGCCCGGACAGCCGATGGCTGCCCGGGCTTGCTGGGAGTTGTAGTTTTGAAACCTCTGGAGGTCCGCAGGTTGAAGACCACTGCGGGTGGGGGAGTTCACTCGAGTATAAGCCGAGGGGGGTGTTTTCAGCACGAAAAATCGTGCTGAAAAACTCGGCCTATACTCGAGTATATACGGTAGATTCTTTTTATCTGTATGAAATTGTGGACTGCTGACCAAGGCTCCAGAGACTGGACATGAACTTTAGGATTGCGGAGGTGCTGCTCTTCTTCTACAGATAGATATGAGAAAGATAGATTGATAGATAGATAGATATGCGATAGATAGATAGATAGATATGAGATGAATAGATAGATATGAGATTGATAGATAGATATGAGATAGATATATATGAGATTGATTGATAGATATGAGATAGATAAATAGATAGATAGATAGATAGGAGATAGATAGGAGCTAGATATATAGAAGATAGATAGATAGATAGATAGATAGATAGATAGATAGATAGATATCCACCTGTTGACCTAGGCTCCTCACAATAGCACTCCGCTATTATTCCATACCGGTGCTGCCGTTTTTCTTGGATTAGATCGATAGATAGATAGATAGATAGATAGATAAATAAGAAATAGATAGATATATGATAGATATAGATATATATGGGATAGATAGATATGAGATAGATAGATATGAGATAGATAGATAGATATGAGATCGATAGATAGATAGATGATAGATAGATAGATAGATAGATAGATAGACATGGGGATTACAGTAGTGTACATGGACTATGTAAGTGTCTTTAAATGAATTATTAGTACCAATAACCTTTCCACAGTGGGGAGAATTAAGTCAAAGTAAAGTATGGTATAGTCAGAGATAATGGCCTGCGTGGTGTGCTATGGATGTGGGGGTTGGGGAGTTCTTGAAGGCCCACCGAAGACTTTTGCTTTCTAAGTAATTATTTTCTGAGCTGACCCGATAGCATTCATTATCAGAACTTCACCCCAGAGTCTGGTCGCTGGACATTAAGGTCATTGAGATGTGTTTCAAAGACATTTACACACTTTGCTTTATGTTCTGTGAATAGAACGGAAGTCAGTGCACTGACCTGTTATTGATCACCGAAATATCTCAAAAACTGCATGCTGCGCGGTGACAGGATCTCACAGATACAGAACAGGGATTTTTCTGTTAACCTTTTAAAGCTTTTCTGTCTTGTGTACGTGTATTATGTATATGATACTTTTGTTTAATTCCAAGAGAAATAGTGATCCTTCCATTATCCTTTTACAATGAAGTTTATTATATTAAGCAGTTGTTTTTTTATTTTTATAATTGTCATAATTGTGCTATTAGACAGCTCTATGCTCCCTGTAAATGAATACCAATCTTGTATATCAGTGCTTATTTGCAAAGACTATTCCAAGGCTTAAATATTGAGTGTGGAAGGCTGCACTAAATATCATAGTTCCTTCGTTGGCCCTTTGCAGTCATCAGTCATCGGCCGCACATCCCCTATTAGGACGGGGTTCACATATGTTCAGCATCTGGCATAGGTTAACTCAAACTAAATCTCAACGCAAATTGTATGGCATCCGGCGTCCATTGTTTCTGGCACCGGACAGGGGAATGCAGCAAGCCCAATGCTGTTTACGATGTTGTCCAACATCCAGGGTCAAAGCTTGGACGCTGGATGATTGTGAACTGTCCCATTCAAATGAATGGGATCAGTTCTAGCATCAGTGTCCCTCCGATGCACGCCAAAGGGAAACTATGCTGGATGCCTGATATCTGTGAACCCAGCCTTACATAGACGATAAATTATAATAAATGACGGATCACCTGACTAAATATTGTTTGCCCATTCATTGACTGATCTCTGGCCCCATTAAACAAGGCGATGTCGGCATGTTTGGCGAATTCTATACAAATACGAATGAGAAGAACAATACATCTACATGATACAAGAATGATACATGTCTGTATTTGAAATCTGAAAGGATTATTTTGTGTATCTTTAAATATATATATATATATATATATATATATATATATATATATATATATACCGTATTTTTCGCCATATAAGACGCACTTTTTCGTCCCCAAAACTGAGGGGGAAAAGCTGGTGCGTCTTATACGGCGAATACACACCTATCGCGGCGGTCCCTGCGGCCATCAACGGCCAGGACCCGTGGCTAATACAGGACATCACTGATCGCGGTGATGCCCTGTATTCACCCTTCAGACGCGGCGATCAAAGCTGACCGCCGCGTCTGAAGCTAAAGTGACATTAACCCGGCTGCTCAGTCGGGCTGTTCGGGACCGCCGCGGTGAAATCACGGCGTCCCGAACAGCATACAGGACACCGGTGTCTGCTCTGTGCCGGGATCCCCTGCATGGCCGGCGCTCTCCTTCGTCGTCATCACGTCGTCGCGCACGCCGTCCCGTCATCCAATAGGAGCGGCTTGTGTAGCGACGTGATGACGGAGATGGAGAGCGTGGATCCCGGGGAAGAAGACGTCCGGAGCGATGGGGACACCACGGGGACGCGGCGACAGTGATGGAGCGACATCCAGGGCAGCGGTGACGAGTGATGACGGGTCCGGAGCGGCGGGGACTCGTGAGTATTACCTCCTATCCAGTGGTCTTCAACCTGCGGACCTCCAGATGTTGCAAAACTACAACTTCCAGCATGCCCGGACAGCCAACGGCTGTCCGGGCATGCTGGGAATTGTAGTTTTGCAACATCTGGAGGTCAGCAGGTTGAAGATCACTGTTGGGTTCAGAATCTTTTTTTACTAAGTTTTGCACTTCTAAAATTGGGTGCGTCTTATATGCTGGTGCGTCCTATAGGGCGAAAAATACGGTATATAAAAATTGTGTATCTTTTTTAAATATAATTAAAGTAAGAATTATAAGTCATGTCTCCATAATGCAATATACAGAGAAATGTGATGACGCACCAGGGCTAAAGCCAGGAATATTCCAGTAGTAACGTAACATTCTGCAACTGATAAGCAGCTTCTATCCGAAAATGGAAAGGCAGTGTGTGGGCTTTGCTTTCCAAACATGAGCTGGCATGGAGATGTTTGTCTATCTAGACTCCATGTGGAGGAGTGAAAACCAGTGATAGCAGCTGTCAAAATGCTGACTACCCCTCAGTTCTCTCTATTAATTACAGGCATATTTATGAGGACAAATTAGTTTAGATTTGATGTGAAAAACAAATGAATCTCCATGAAAAAAATAAAAATAGTATAAAATCAATTTATTACATAAATGCCCATGTTCTGGCTTTGCATTCTGAAGTAGTGGATAATAAAAAAATGTTGCTAGTTTTTAGGAACATCTAACTAAATTTTAATCATGAAATAAATCTCTAAGGCTATGTGCACATAGTGTAAAATGTTGTAGAATATTTTATTTTACATGCACATTTTTGGCCATAATAAACAAAAATGCATTCACAAAAAAACTATTTTGCCAATTATTACCAAAAATATCATAAAAAACTAAACTCAGACTAGACAATCTAAAGTTATGGAAGATTTATCAATTGCCAGATACATTTTCATGCATTCATTAATTGTCTTGAATTAAATAGTTTTAGTAAATCTGTAAACATAAAAACATAAATAAAGGGTTTCAGCATGTACATTGTACACTTACAGGGTACAAACCAGTATCCTGGACATAAACCATTGCATAAAAGACAGGCAGCAAAGTATAGGTGCAAACCCAAAGAGTATTATTTTCAAAGTTCATTATCACAAATAAACATAGAGAACACAGAAAAATTATTTAAAATACTCGGAGCACACTACAAACAGAGTGGGCAAGACACTTTCCTTTAAGGAGCATATGCAATATTATTGTGGTGGCTCAGTACGGGATGGTGTTTCCCCGTACTCATCTCCTGCTCTGTCAGGCAGAGTCCCTTTATGTCCTCATGGCCCCCTGCAGTGTCACCCCCATTGTAAATATGATATTCCTTATAAAGTGGATTGTACCTCTGATAGTTTTTATTATGTGATTAAAGTTATACCATGTAATTGTTACCCAGGAGGCCCTAGTTACCAGGTGACCCCCCCCAAGTGACCTATGGGCTCCTCGCACAGCCCCCCTATATAACCAGGGGAGGGGTTGCAATCTCTATCTTGTTCCTGAGGTCCAGTGCAGTCAAAATGTCTTACAGAGTGGGTTCAGAGCATTGGAGGCCTCAAGCCTAAAGTCTGCAGCCACCAGTCAGCTCAAGTAAGCTAAAGTCATCTTCATAATGGCAGGTGGAGACTTCTGGATGTGGACGGATTCAACGGCGCTGACCAGGAGCAGACACGTCAGATAGGTAGGAAGGTAGCTTTATTAAAACAATGCAACACGTTTCACCGCAGGTGCAGCTTACTCAGGCATAACAATCAGAGGGGGAGTTGGTCTTTATATACAGGTAGGGATTTAACCCTTTCCTAAACTTTGTTACATTCTAAAAACCGCTGTTTGTGTTGCAGTATGTTACAGAGTATCAGGATTAATAGTTTTGTGTCTTTTCAGACACAAAAGAAATACATAATAAGTAGGGATGTCCGATACCATTTTTTTAAGACCGAGTACGAGTACTGATACTTTAATTCTAGTACTTGCCGATACCAAGTACGAGTACTTATATTTTAAAGGGAATCTGACACCAGGGTGACACGGTTTCTAGCGCTGTTTACCGTATGATATGTGGGTTTCTTGTTGTGTACAATGGAGGCGGCTGCAGTAGTATGAGCCAAGATTTCTCTCTTCTCTATTGGACAGAACAGGGAATTTGCATTGTCGGTGCGAACGATGACCACATGGTGAGCAGCGGTAGAAACCGGGTCACCTGCAATATCTACCTATAAATTCAAGTTAGTGCAGGTGACTCTACTGTTAGATTGCCTTTAATAGTAGGTAGTATCCCTTTGCAGACAGCCCCCTGGCAGTCATTAGTACAGCCCCCCCCCCCCCTTGTAGACAGCAGTCAACCCTATAGACTGCAGGCCCCCCTTGTAGGCAGCAGCCCCCCTTGTAGACTGCAGCCCCCCCTTTAGACAGTGGGCCCCCGTTTAGACAGCAGCAGGGCCCCCCATTACGACAGTAGCAGGGCCCCCCCCCCCATTTAGACAGTGGCAGGCCCCCCATTTGGACAGCAGCAGGGCCCCCCGTTTAGACAGTAGCAGGGCCCCCCATTTAGACAGCAGCAGGGCCCCCCCATGTAGACAGCAGCAGGGCCCCCCTTTAGACAGCAGCAGGGCCCCCCTTTAGACAGCAGCAGCCACCCCCCCCCCCCCCATTTAGACAGCAGCAGCAGGGCCCCCCTTTAGACAGCAGCAGCAGGGCCCCCCTTTAGACAGCAGCAGCAGGGCCCCCCTTTAGACAGCAGAAGCAGAGCCCCCCTTTAGACATTAGTAGCAGCACACAGCTCACCTGCGGCTGTCCTCCGTCAGGTGCTACCGCTCCACTGCCCCGTTCTCCCGTCCTCCCGGTCCACATCATGGCGTCTTATGGAGGAGCAGGTGACATATACGTCACTCTGCTTCCTCCGTAGCGTTACGCTGGGTGCAGGGGAGGAGGCGGAGTGACGTGTGTGTCACATGTTCCTCCATGGAACACTGTGAAGCAGACAGGAGGACCTGAGAACGGGGCAGCAGAGCGGCAGCAGGTATCGGACATGGTGTCGGGGACATTAAAAGAGTTCCCGGTCCATGTAAATGGCTAGTATCGGCCCCGATACCGATACTTGTATCGGTATCGGGACATCCCTATTAATAAGAGATCATCTTAGTTGCAGATCACAATTTGCAATTTATTTATTGTCCTGTGGTTGCAATATGCAATACGTGGGTCACACCATTCAGGCGGTGCGATTCCGTATGTGCAAACACAGGTTCAATATAAGAAAACACTTTTTGTTATATAGTGTTTCACGTCATTTCTCTAGTGTCCATAAGGGTGACATAAGTTCTTTAAAATTAATTATATTGGAACAAATCCCGGAAAATTCCCCTATTCGTTATCAACGTTTGATTAATCGTGAATCATTTTGGATATATAAATTACCGTATTTATCGGTGTATAACACGCACTTTTTAGGCAAAATTTTTTAGCCTAAAGTCTGTGTGCGTGTTATACCCCGATATACCCCTAGGAAAGGCAGGGGGAGAGAGGCCGTCGCTGCCCGCTTCTCTCCCCCTGCCTTTCCTGGGGTCTAGAGCGCTGCTGTCGGCCCTTTTCACCCCCTGGTTATCGGCGCCGCTGCCCGTTCTGTCCCCCTGACTATCGGTGCCGGCGCCGATAGCCAGGGGGAGAGAAGCGGCGCCGACAGCCAGGGGGAGAGAAGGGGCAGCGGCACCCATTGCCAGCGCCGCTGTCCCGTTGCCTCCCCCCATCCCCGGTGGCATAATTACCTGAGTCGGATCCGCGCTGCTCCAGGCCTCCGTCGTGCGTCCCCGGCGTCATTGCTATGCGCTGAATGGCGCGGCGCATGACGTCAGAGCGCCGCGCCGTGCATAGCAACGACGCTGAGGACGCACGATGGAGGCCTGGAGCAGCGTGGACCCGACTCAGGTAATTATGCCACCGGGGATGGGGGGAGGCAACGGGGCAGCGGCGCCGGCAATGGGTGCCGCTGCCCCTTCTCTCCTCCTGGCTGTCGGCGCCGCTTCTCTCCCCCTGGCTATCGGCGCCGGCACCGATAGTCAGGGGGACAGAACGGGCAGCGGCGCCGATAACCAGGGGGTGAAAAGGGCCGACAGCAGCGCTCTAGACCCCAGGAAAGGCAGGGGGAGAGAAGCGGGCAGCGACGGCCTCTCTCCCCCTGCCTTTCCTGGGGGAATATCGGGGTATACACGCGCACACACGCACCCTCATTTTATCATGGATATTTGGGTAAAAAACTTTTTTTACCCAAATATCCTTGGTAAAATGAGGGTGCGTGTTATAGGCCGGTGCGTGGTA
The DNA here is from genome assembly GCF_029499605.1 of Hyla sarda. Classification (NCBI taxonomy): domain Eukaryota; kingdom Metazoa; phylum Chordata; class Amphibia; order Anura; family Hylidae; genus Hyla; species Hyla sarda. Next base: position 445,855,855 of record NC_079190.1, read on the forward strand.
TACCCCGATAAATACGGTAGTTACAGTATCCCCCCAAGGATTTAATGAGACTATTGAGAATGTACGTTGAGAAAAAAATCCTGATACTCTGTTCATACTATGCGTATATGTATATTTATATATATATATATATATATATATATATATACATATATATATATATATATATATATATATATATATATATAAATGTTTTTTATTTCTATTTTAGACATATATGTATGTTTTTTCTTATTCATATATACATATATATATATATATATATATATGTGCACGTGTGTGTGCATATATATGCATATATATGCGTATATGTATGTATATATTTTTATACAATTATTATGGCGGTGGTAATGCCAATGTCTGTGCACATTTGCTTACATTTAATTTAATTTTATTTTTGTTTATATAAATATATTTGGTTTTATATATCATATGAATGTTAATTAATAAATTGAAGGAACATGTAAGATATACGAGATATACAAAATATAAAAGGAACATGTAAGATATACAAAATATAAATCATAAACAACAATAAAATTATTAATTAAAATTCAAATAATAGGAAATATTTGAGTACTGATGTGATTATTATATATATCTTTTTGTGTGCACGGAATGCCGCAATTATTATATGTATATATGTATTAACCCCTTAAGGACCCAGCCATTTTACACCTCAGGACCCGGCCATTTTTTGCAATTCTGACCACTGTCACTTTAAACATTAATAACTCTGGAATGCTTTTAGTTATCATCCTGATTCCGAGATTGTTTTTTCGTGACATATTCTACTTTAACATAGTGGTAAAATTTTGTGGTATCTTGCATCCTTTCTTGGTGAAAAATCCCAACATTTTATGAAAAATTTTGCATTTTGCATTTTTTTTACTTTGAAGCTCTCTGCTTGTAAGGAAAATGGATATTCCAAATAATTTTTTTTTATTCACATATACAATATGTCTACTTTATGTTTGCATCATAAAATTTACGTGTTTTTACTTTTGGAAGACATCAGAGGGCTTCAAAGTTCAGCAGCAATTTTCCAATTTTTCACAAAATTTCCAAACTCACAATTTTTCATGGACCAGTTCAGGTTTGAAGTGGATTTGAAGGGTCTTCATATTAGAAATATCCCACAAATGACCCCATTATAAAAACTGCACCCCCCAAAGTATTCAAAATGACATTCAGTCCGTGTTTTAACCCTTTAGGTGTTTCACAGGAATAGCTGCAAAGTGAAGGAGAAAATTCACAATCTCCATTTTTTACACTCGCATGTTCTTGTAGACCCAATTTTTGAATTTTGTACAAGGGGTAAAAGGAGAAAATGTATACTTATATTTGTAGCTCAATTTCTCTCGAGTAAGCACATACCTCATATGTCTATGTAAAGTGTTCGGCGGGTGCAGTAGAGGGCTCAGAAGCGAAGGAGCGACAAGGGGATTTTGGAGAGTACGTTTTTTTTAAATGGTTTTTGGGGGGCATGTTGCATTTAGGAAGCCCCTATGGTGCCAGAACAGCAAAAATCCCCCACATGGCATACCATTTTGGAAACTAGACCCCTTGAGGTACGTAACAAGGAATAAAGTGAGCCTTAATACCCCACAGGAGTTTCACGACTTTTGCATATGTAAAAAAATAAAAATAAAATTTAACTAAAATGTGTGTTTCCCCCCAAATTTCACATTTTTGCAAGGGTTAATAGCAGAAAATACCCCCCAATCATTGTAACCCCATCTCTTCTGAGTATGAAGGTACCCCATAAGTTGACCTGAGGTGTACTATACGTGAACTACAATGCTCAGAAGAGAAGGAGTCATATTTGGCTTTTTGAGAGCAAATTTTGCTCGGGGGCATGTCGCATTTAGGAAGCCCCTATGGTGCCAGGACAGCAAAACAAAACCACATGGCATACCATTTTGGAAACTAGACCCCTTGTGGAACGTAACAAGAAATAAAGTGAGCCTTAATACCCCACAGGGGTTTCACGACTTTTGCATACGTAAAAAAAATAAAAAAAATCACTAAAAGGTGTGTTTCCCCCCAAATCTCACATTTTTGCAAGGGTTAATAGCAGAAAATACCCCCCAAAATTTGTAACCACATCTCTTCTGAGTATGGAGGTACCCCATAAGTTGACCTGAAGTGCACTACGGGCGAACTATAATGCTCAGAAGAGAAGGAGTCATATTTGGCTTTTTGAGAGCAAATTTTGCTCGGGGGGCATGTCGCATTTAGGAAGCCCATATGGTGCCAGGACAGCAAAATAACCCCCACATGGCATACCATTTTGGAAACTAGACCCCTTGAGGAATGTAACAAGGTGTAAAGTGAGCATTTACCCCCCACTGGTGTATGTCATATCTTTGGAACAGTGGGCTGTACAACATTTTTTATTTGCACAGCCCACTCTTCCAAAGATCTGTCAGACACCTGTGGGGTGTAAATTCTCACTGCACCCCTCATTACATTCCGTGAGGGGTGTAGTTTCCGAAATGGGGTCACATGTGTGGTTTGTTTTTTTTGCGTTTGTCAAAACCGCTGTAACAATCAGCCACCCCTGTGCAAATCACCTCAAATGTACATGGCGCACTCTCCGTTCTGGGCCTTGTTGTGCGCCCCCAGAACACTTTACGCCTACATATGTGGTATCTCCTTACTCGGGAGAAATTGCATTACAAATTTTGGGGGGCTTTTTTCCCCTTTACCTCTTGTCAAAATTAAAAGTATAGGGCAACACCAGCATGTTAGTGTAAAAAGTTTATTTTTTTACACTAACATGCTGGTGTAGACCCCAACTTCACCTTTTCATAAGGGGTGAAAGGAGAAAAAGACCCCCAAGATTTGTTAGTCAATTTCTCCCGAGTACGGCGATACCCCATATGTGGCCCTAAACTGTTGCCTTGAAATACGACAGGGCTCCAAAGTGAGAGCGCTATGTGCATTTGAGGCCTTAATTAGGGATTTGCATAGGGGTGGACATAGTGGTATTCTACGCCAGTGATTCCCAAGCAGGGTGCCTCCAGCTGTTGCAAAACTCCCAGCATGCCTGGACAGTCAACGGCTGTCGGGAAATACTGGGAGTTGTTGTTTTGCAACAGCTGGAGGCTCCATTTTGGAAAGAGTGGCGTACCAGGCGTTTTTCATTTTTATTGGGGAGGGAGGGGGGCTGTGTAGGGGTATGTGTATATGTAGTGTTTTTTACTTTTTATTTTATTTTGTGTAAGTGTAGTGTTTTTAGGGTACAGTCACACGGGCGGGGGATTACAGCGAGTTGGAGCTGCCGCGCAAAATTTGCTGCATTGCAAACTTGCAGCCCGATACTCACTGTAAGCCCCCTGCCCATGTGAATGTACCCTGTACATTCACAGGGGGGGGGGGGGGGGGACCTCCAGCTGTTGCAAAACTACTACACCCAGCATGCCTGAGAATGTTTGGGAGTTGTGGTTTTGCAACAGCTGGAGGCACACGGGTTGGGAAACACTGAGTTAGGAAACAATGTTTCCCAACCAGTGTGCCTCCAGCTGTTGCAAAACCACAACTCCCAAACATTCTCAGGCATGCTGGGAGTAGTAGTTCGGCAACATCTTTAGAGCCAGATGTTGCCGAACTACAACTCCCAGCATGCTTGGAGTTGTAGTTTTGCAACATCTGGAGGACTACAGTTTGCAGACCACTAATACAGTGGTTCCCAATCTGTGCCCTTCCAGATATTGCAAAACTACAACTCCCAGTATGCCAAAACTGTCCAGACATGCTGGGAGTTGTAGTTCTGCAACATCTGAAGGGCCAGATGTTACAGCACTACAACTCCCAGCATGCCTGGACAGTAAGGACATGCTGAGCATATGTAGTTTTGCAACATCTGGAAGGGCACAGTGGTCCAAAAACTGTGGACCTCCAGATGTAGCAAAACTGCAACTCCCAGCATGCCCAGACACCAAGGGCTGTCTGGGCATGCTGAGAGTTGTAGTTTACAGGGTCCTATTACAGCAATGCATGTCGCTTTACGGCGATGTGCATTGCTGTAAAGGGCCCCGACCGCGGCTGAAGATATACTCACCTGTCGCCGCCGCCGCCATCTTCATCGCAGGGATCCGGGTCTTCAGGGACGAGGTAAGTACCGGGGCCTGTCCCCAGCACTCCCCCGTCCCCCGCTGCATCCTCCGGTCTTCCTCCCGTCCTCTCCGGACTTCAAGGGGCCGGGCAGGACGGGAGGAAGTAACCGCCCCCCCTCCTGCGATTGGTCGGTTAGTTAACCGACGGATCGCAGGGAATAGGAGGAGGTGGCAGGCTTGCCACCTCGCTCCTAGTCTTCAGCATGGTCCTGGCTGTCTGTGACAGCCGGGATCATGCGAAATTACCGGGTGGTCGGGTCCCAGAGACCCGATCAGCCCGGTATCGCCGCAGATCGCAAAGGCGATTTCCTACATGGCCCCCCTCGGCGTTTGCCCTGGATGCCTGCTGAAGCATTTCAGCAGGCATCCGGTTCCGATCTCTGCCCGGCGAGCGGCAGAGACCGGAAAACGCCAGGACGTACGGGGACGTCCTGGGTCCTTAAAGCCCAGGGTGCGGGGACGTCCCCGTACGTCCTGGGTCCTTAAGAGGTTAATGTTTAATGCGCGATCCTGAAACACTGCCTCGCACACAGTGTTGACAGTTGCCGGGACAACGGGTCATGTGACCAGACTGGTCTCATGACAGGGATCTCATATCTGGAAGTGCTTTCAGCCTCTCACGCAGGCGCAGTAACCAATTACCCACGCTTGCAGCACCATTACTGTCACGATGCCGGCTGGCAGGTAGTGGATCCTCTGTGCCAGAGAGGGATTGGCGTGGACCGTGCTAGTGGACCGGTTCTAAGCCACTACTGGTTTTCACCAGAGCCCGCCGCAAAGCGGGATGGTCTTGCTGCGGCGGTAGTGACCAGGTCGTATCCACTAGCAACGGCTCACCTCTCTGGCTGCTGAAGATAGGCGCGGTACAAGGGAGTAGGCAGAAGCAAGGTCGGACGTAGCAGAAGGTCGGGGCAGGCAGCAAGGATCGTAGTCAGGGGCAACGGCAGAAGGTCTGGAAACACAGGCAAGGAACACACAAGGAACGCTTTCACTGGCACTAAGGCAACAAGATCCGGCAAGGGAGTGCAAGGGAAGTGAGGTAATATAGGGAAGTGCACAGGTGATTACCCTAATTGGAACCACTGCGCCAATCAGCGGCGCAGTGGCCCTTTAAATCGCAGAGACCCGGCGCGCGCGCGCCCTAGGGAGCGGGGCCGCGCGCGCCGGGACAGAACAGACGGGGAGCGAGTCAGGTAGGGGAGCCGGGGTGCGCATCGCGAGCGGGCGCTACCCGCATCGCGAATCGCATCCCGGCTGGCAGCGGGATCGCAGCGCCCCGGGTCAGAGGACGTGACCGGAGCGCTGCAGCGGAGAGAGAGAAGCGAGCGCTCCGGGGAGGAGCGGGGACCCGGAGCGCTCGGCGTAACAGTACCCCCCCCCTTGGGTCTCCCCCTCTTCTTGGAGCCTGAGAACCTGAGGAGCAGACTTTTGTCAAGGATGTTGTCCTCAGGTTCCCAGGATCTCTCTTCAGGACCACAACCCTCCCAGTCTACTAAAAAAAAATTTTTCCCTCTGACCTTTTTGGCAGCCAAAATTTCCTTGACCGAGAAGACGTCCGAGGAGCCGGAAACAGGAGTGGGAGGAACAGATTTGGGAGAAAAACGGTTGAGGATGAGTGGTTTGAGAAGAGAGACGTGAAAGGCATTAGGGATACGAAGAGAAGGAGGAAGAAGAAGTTTATAAGAGACAGGATTAATTTGACACAAAATTTTGAAAGGACCAAGATAGCGTGGTCCCAACTTGTAGCTAGGGACACGGAAGCGGACATATTTAGCGGAGAGCCATACCTTGTCTCCAGGGGAAAAAACGGGGGGAGCTCTTCTTTTCTTATCCGCGAACCTCTTCATGCGTGAAGAAGCCTGTAAGAGAGAATTTTGGGTCTCTCTCCATATAATGGAAAGGTCACGAGAAATTTCATCCACAGCGGGCAGACCAGAGGGCAAGGGGGTAGGGAGGGGGGGAAGAGGGTGACGGCCGTACACCACGAAAAATGGGGATTTGGAGGAAGATTCAGAGACCCTGAAGTTATACGAGAATTCGGCCCATGGAAGGAGATCTGCCCAGTCATCCTGGCGGGAGGAAACAAAATGTCGCAAATAATCACCCAAGATCTGGTTAATTCTTTCTACTTGTCCATTGGACTGGGGATGATATGCAGAGGAAAAATTTAATTTAATCTTGAGTTGTTTACAGAGAGCCCTCCAGAATTTAGACACGAATTGGACCCCTCTATCCGAGACAATCTGCGTAGGCAACCCGTGAAGACGAAAAATGTGTACAAAAAATTGTTTAGCCAACTGAGGCGCAGAAGGAAGACCAGGAAGAGGGATGAAATGTGCCATTTTGGAGAATCGATCAACGACCACCCAAATAACAGTGTTGCCACGGGAAGGGGGTAAATCAGTAATAAAATCCATACCAATCAGAGACCAAGGCTGTTCGGGGACAGGCAGAGGATGAAGAAAACCAGCGGGCTTCTGGCGAGGAGTCTTATCCCGGGCACAGATAGTGCAGGCTCGCACAAAGTCCCCAACATCCGTCTCCAGAGTCGGCCACCAATAGAAGCGGGAGATGAGTTGCACAGATTTCTTGATGCCCGCATGACCTGCGAGATGGGAGGAGTGACCCCATTTGAGGATTCCGAGGCGTTGGCGTGGAGAAACAAAGGTCTTTCCTGGAGGAGTCTGCCTGATGGAGGCAGGAGAAGTGGAGATCAGGCAGTCAGGTGGAATGATGTGTTGCGGAGGGAGATCAACTTCTGAGGCATCCGAGGAACGAGAGAGAGCATCGGCCCTAATGTTCTTATCGGCAGGACGAAAGTGAATCTCAAAATTAAATCGGGCAAAGAACAGAGACCACCGGGCCTGGCGAGGATTCAGCCGTTGGGCAGACTGGAGGTAGGAGAGGTTCTTGTGGTCGGTGTAGATAATAACAGGAAATCTTGATCCCTCCAGCAGATGCCTCCATTCCTCAAGTGCTAATTTAATGGCTAGAAGCTCTCGATCCCCGATGGAGTAGTTCCTCTCCGCTGGAGAGAAGGTCCTAGAGAAAAAACCACAAGTGACAGCATGCCCGGAAGAATTTTTTTGTAGAAGAACAGCTCCAGCTCCCACTGAGGAGGCATCAACCTCCAATAGGAAGGGTTTGGAAGGGTCAGGTCTGGAGAGCACGGGAGCCGAAGAAAAGGCAGACTTGAGTCGTTTAAAGGAGTCTTCTGCTTGAGGAGGCCAGGACTTGGGATCAGCATTTTTTTTGGTTAAAGCCACGATAGGAGCCACAATGGTAGAAAAATGTGGAATAAATTGCCTGTAATAATTGGCGAACCCCAAAAAGCGTTGGATAGCACGGAGTCCGGAGGGGCGTGGCCAATCTAAGACGGCAGAGAGTTTGTCTGGATCCATCTGTAGTCCCTGGCCAGAGACCAAATATCCTAGAAAAGGAAGAGATTGGCATTCAAACAGACATTTCTCAATTTTGGCATAGAGTTGGTTGTCACGAAGTCTCTGAAGAACCATACGGACATGCTGGCGGTGTTCTTCTAGATTGGCAGAAAAAATTAGGATATCGTCCAGATATACAACAACACAGGAGTATAACAGATCACGAAAAATTTCATTGACAAAGTCTTGGAAGACGGCAGGGGCATTGCACAGTCCAAAGGGCATGACCAGATACTCAAAGTGTCCATCTCTGGTGTTAAATGCCGTTTTCCACTCGTCCCCCTCTCTGATGCGGATGAGGTTATAGGCGCCTCTTAAGTCCAATTTAGTGAAGATGTGGGCACCTTGGAGGCGATCAAAGAGTTCAGAGATGAGGGGTAAGGGGTAGCGGTTCTTAACCGTGATTTTATTAAGACCGCGGTAGTCAATGCAAGGACGTAGGGAGCCATCTTTTTTGGACACAAAGAAAAATCCGGCTCCGGCAGGAGAGGAGGATTTACGGATAAAGCCCTTTTTTAGATTCTCCTGGACGTATTCGGACATGGCAAGAGTCTCTGGGGCAGAGAGAGGATAAATTCTGCCCCGGGGTGGAGTAGTACCCGGGAGGAGGTCGATAGGGCAATCATAAGGCCTGTGAGGAGGTAGAGTCTCAGCTTGTTTTTTGCAGAAAACATCCGCGAAGTCCATATAGGCCTTAGGGAGACCGGTTACTGGAGGAACCGCAGAGTTACGGCAAGGGTTACTGGGAACCGGTTTTAGACAGTTCTTGGAACAAGAGGGCCCCCAACTCTTGATCTCCCCAGTGGACCAATCCAGGGTTGGGGAATGAAGTTGAAGCCAGGGAAGTCCAAGGAGAATTTCTGAGGTGCAATTGGGGAGGACCAAAAGTTCAATCCTCTCATGATGAGATCCGATGCTCATAAGAAGGGGCTCCGTGCGGAAACGTATGGTACAGTCCAATCTTTCATTATTTACACAATTGATGTAGAGGGGTCTGGCGAGACTGGTCACCGGGATGTTGAACCTGTTGACGAAAGAGGCCAAAATAAAATTTCCTGCAGATCCAGAGTCCAAGAAGGCCACAGCAGGGAAGGAGAAGGCAGAGGCAGACATCCGCACAGGCACTGTAAGACGTGGAGAAGCAGAGTAGACATCAAGGACTGTCTCACCTTTGTGCGGAGTCAGCGTACGTCTTTCCAGGCGGGGAGGACGGATAGGACAATCCCTCAGGAAGTGTTCGGTACTAGCACAGTACAGGCAGAGGTTCTCCATACGGCGTCGTGTCCTCTCTTGAGGTGTCAGGCGAGACCGGTCGACCTGCATAGCCTCCACGGCGGAAGGCACAAGAACAGATTGCAGGGGACCAGAGGAGAGAGGAGCCGAGGAGGAGAAACGCCTCGTGCGAACAGAGTCCATATCTTGGCGGAGTTCCTGACGCCTTTCGGAAAAACGCATGTCAATGCGAGTGGCTAGGTGAATAAGTTCATGTAGATTAGCAGGAATTTCTCGTGCGGCCAGAACATCTTTAATGTTGCTGGATAGGCCTTTTTTGAAGGTCGCGCAGAGGGCCTCATTATTCCAGGACAATTCTGAAGCAAGAGTACGGAATTGTACGGCATACTCGCCAACGGAAGAATTACCCTGGACCAGGTTCAACAGGGCAGTCTCAGCAGAAGAGGCTCGGGCAGGTTCCTCAAAGACACTTCGGATTTCCGAGAAGAAGGAGTGTACAGAGGCAGTGACGGGGTCATTGCGGTCCCAGAGCGGTGTGGCCCATGACAGGGCTTTTCCGGACAGAAGGCTGACTACGAAAGCCACTTTAGACCTTTCAGTGGGAAACAGGTCCGACATCATCTCCAGATGCAGGGAACGCTGGGAAAGAAAGCCACGGCAAAACTTAGAGTCCCCATCAAATTTATCCGGCAAGGATAGGCGTAGCCCAGGAGCGGCCACTCGCTGCGGAGGAAGTGCAGGAGCTGGCGGCGGAGATGACTGCTGAAGCTGTGGTAGTAACTGTTGTAGCATAACGGTCAGTTGAGACAGCTGTTGGCCTTGTTGCGCTATCTGTTGTGACTGCTGGGCGACCACCGTGGTGAGGTCAGCGACAACTGGCAGAGGAACTTCAGCGGGATCCATGGCCGGATCTACTGTCACGATGCCGGCTGGCAGGTAGTGGATCCTCTGTGCCAGAGAGGGATTGGCGTGGACCGTGCTAGTGGACCGGTTCTAAGCCACTACTGGTTTTCACCAGAGCCCGCCGCAAAGCGGGATGGTCTTGCTGCGGCGGTAGTGACCAGGTCGTATCCACTAGCAACGGCTCACCTCTCTGGCTGCTGAAGATAGGCGCGGTACAAGGGAGTAGGCAGAAGCAAGGTCGGACGTAGCAGAAGGTCGGGGCAGGCAGCAAGGATCGTAGTCAGGGGCAACGGCAGAAGGTCTGGAAACACAGGCAAGGAACACACAAGGAACGCTTTCACTGGCACTAAGGCAACAAGATCCGGCAAGGGAGTGCAAGGGAAGTGAGGTAATATAGGGAAGTGCACAGGTGATTACCCTAATTGGAACCACTGCGCCAATCAGCGGCGCAGTGGCCCTTTAAATCGCAGAGACCCGGCGCGCGCGCGCCCTAGGGAGCGGGGCCGCGCGCGCCGGGACAGAACAGACGGGGAGCGAGTCAGGTAGGGGAGCCGGGGTGCGCATCGCGAGCGGGCGCTACCCGCATCGCGAATCGCATCCCGGCTGGCAGCGGGATCGCAGCGCCCCGGGTCAGAGGACGTGACCGGAGCGCTGCAGCGGAGAGAGAGAAGCGAGCGCTCCGGGGAGGAGCGGGGACCCGGAGCGCTCGGCGTAACAATTACATGGATCAGGTGAATGCCTCCCCTTCATTGTTCAGTATGTATGTATTTCTATGAATCGTTTTGTGTACACATGTGTTGCATATCTTCTTGTTATATGTAATTTAACTACGAATTGTATTTTTCAAGCTGTGTTTTTAATATTTTTACTATTACTCTGCACAGTATGCTCTAGCGCACTTTATATACCAGTATGCACCATTTTTTACATAAATTTATATTTGCACTTATGTAGTTTTTTATTTGATTTGTATTAATGATCACTTTATGAAATTGTTTGGCACTAATGATTTGTATGGGCATAAAAGCCCTCATAGGTTTGTGTATCACTATGCTTGAAAAAGGCTCCAGGAGGAGCTGAAACGTTGTAATGCTGACATGAGATATTAAATCACTTTTTTGTTGGAGTGCTGCGCCTGTATCTGGTTCTTATCTTGGATGGACTCTGATCAAGTCCTTTGGGACGCTGGCACCAATTTTTTGGTTGGACTATATATATATATATATATATATATATATATATATATATATATATATGTGCACGTGTGTGTGCATATATATGCATATATATGCGTATATGTATGTATATATTTTTATACAATTATTATGGCGGTGGTAATGCCAATGTCTGTGCACATTTGCTTACATTTAATTTTATTTTATTTTTGTTTATATAAACATATTTGGTTTTATATATCATATGAATGTTAATTAATAAATTGAAGGAACATGTAAGATATACGAGATATACAAAATATAAAAGGAACATGTAAGATATACAAAATATAAATCATAAACAACAATAAAATTATTAATTGAAATTCAAATAATAGGAAATATTTGAGTACTGATGTGATTATTATATATATCTTTTTTGTGTGCACGGAATGCAGCAATTATTATATGTATATATGTATTAATGTTTAATATATTTGTATCCATATTGAGATAATTTTATATTTGTACTTATAATTTTATATATATATCCTTCTTATCTACTGTTATTGTGCAATATGCATGTTAGGCATGCTGTTGGTTGTATTTTGATAATCGATCTGTTGTGCATGTATAAATGTTGTCTAATGGGATTTAGAATGTAACAAAGTTTAGGAAAGGGTTAAATAAACCTGTATATAAAGGCCAACTCCCCCTCTGATTGTTATGCCTGATGAAGCCGCACCTGTGGTGAAACGTGTTGCATTGTTTTAATAAAGCTACCTTCCTACCTACCTGACGTGTCTCCTCCTGGTCAGCGCCGTTGAATCCCTCCACATCCAGAAGTCTCCTCCTGCCATTATCTTGCTCGGATGGGAAGGCTGCAGACTGGACCTGTCTCTCACTCACTCTGACCACTGTTGTGTGTAAGCTTACACAACCGCACTTGGTAAGGGCATTTTCTACTGCATTTGCTGTATTACGCTATGGAGCACTCTTTCTTTTCTTTTTAAAGTCATCTTCATGTCAGTCACAAGTCAGCCATCAGTCAAGTCAATTGTCTAGTCACCGTGTCCTGCACTAATTTGTCTCTACCTACTGCAAGTCCTAGCAAGCCTGCCAGGTCCCCGTGTCACTGGTCACCTCCTTGGCATATTGGCTGTACTGCACAGACTGTGTCATCTGTCTACCCTCAGTAAAGCTACCGTTTGTCCGTAACTTGGCGACTGTCTTCATTGCACCAGTGCCTAGCCCAGGACCAGCGGTATTACCCTGGCGTAATGACAAGAAGGGGTTAATAACATCTGCCCCTTGGATTATAACATCTACCTAGCATTGCACCCTGCTGACACCACATTATAATAACAGCAATACAGGCTAAGGCTACATTCACACTACAGTTGGGAGCGTACAGCTGGGGGAGGGGAAAACAGTGCGCTACCATACCATGCGCATCGTGACCGAACCTAAAACCGTAGTTTACTGTGGTGTTAGGTTCGGTCACAAAACTGCATATGGGCCAGAAATTAGCCGACCGGAGTCACTGTTTGACTCTGTTTGGCTTATTAAAGTCAATGGAGTTTGGCGCCGGTCCGGCTGGGGTACAAGAGCGCATGGTTTTCCCCTCCCCCAGCCAGATCCAACCACAGTGTGAATGCAGCCTAACCCAAATGTATATAAGAATCAGAATAAGCCTAGGATAGCATAGCCAAGAGAGGCACGGAAACCATAAATCCTGTGCCAAAATAACTGCAAAGAAAAATAATATATATCAATACATGAGACGAGGAATATGACAACTTTAAGCCATAACAAACATTAACAGTGTCTGTGCTGAAATATTCTCACCCATCCCATATTCTAAAGCCACCAGTGCTATGGTCACGGCAGGTGGTGGATCCACTGGGCCTGTGTGGATGATATGAGCCGTGCCAGGGAGCAGAGTCTAAGATGCTGCTGGTTTTCACCAGAGCCTGATGCAAAGCGGGATGGTCTAGCTGTGGCAGGCGGCACCCAGATTGCTACCCCTGGCAGGACTCGTCCACACAGGTAGCTGGGGGGTGGTGTGGCACAGAAGGAGACTGGCAGGATGTGACAAGATGGCAGTAGGTCAGGGCAGGAACACAGGTTCGGGGTAGGAAGGTAGCAAGGAACAGATACACAGTAACTGATACACAGGACTTTCACAATGGCAATAAACAACCAAAGATCCGGCAGGGAAACAAGGGAGGAGCTGATATTTAAGGACAGGAGACAGGTGTAGACACTTTGATAATTTAGCACGTGCACTTTAAAAGTGAGAGCTCCAGCGCGCGAATGCTCTAGGAGGCGGGGGCACGCGCGCCTGGGAGGACACGGAGAGGTGGGAGGTAAGTGACAAGCTGGGATTCGCATGTGCGTCCCACGATGCGAATCCCAGCCCCGCCAGTTGTGGGGACATAAGCAAAAAGCGCTTATGGCCGGCGTGTCTGGCACAGGCATTACAACCAATCAGGAGAATAGGAAAGGTACAGCCTGGATATCCGGAGGTTATGTTCACATAGCGGAATTTCACATGTGTTTATAGTCTATTGTCTTCAATGGGATTCCACAGTCCCGTTCACACTGCAGAATTTTTGCTGTTGACTTTCCACAGCTAAAATTTTGCATCTCATGCTCCTCAAAAATATAAGTCATGTTTTATATTTTTGCGGAAATCAGCTGTGGAAGCCCACTGAATTTACCTGCTCCCTGGTGGTCCACGCTCCTCAAAAATATAAGTCATGTCTTATATTTTTGCGGAAATCATCTGCGGAAGCCCACTGAATTTAACTGCTCCCTAGTGTTCCAGCTCTGCTCCTGTGTCGACTGCTTTGCTGTGAATGATAAAGCCTGGCTTTATCAATCGAGCACAGAGCACACAGATCAATGTGGTTCTATGGAAAAAAGTTTAAAAGAACAATCATTAACGGCTTCCATATTTAAAGTTTAATTCACCCCCCTTTTCCCAAATTCTATATAAAAAATATATAGACATAAAAATAAACATATGTGGTAGTGCCACATGCATAAATGTCTTAAAGGGGTACTCCGGTGAAAATCTTTTTTCTTTTAAATCAACTGGTGGCAGAAAGTTAAACATATTTGTAAATTACTTCTATTAAAAAATCTTAATCCTTCCAGTACTTATTAGCTGCTGAATGCTACAGAGGAAATGTCTTTATTTTTGGAACACTGATGACATCACGAGCACAGTGCTCTCTGCTGACATCTCTGTCCATTTTAGCAACCATGCATAGCAGAAGTATGCTAAGGGCAGCATGGTGGCTCAGTGGTTAGCACTGCTGCCTTGCAGTGCTGGCCACTTGGGTTCAAATTCCACTAAGGACAATAATAAATAAAGCATTATTATTATTATGATAACGTCAGCAGAGAGAATTGTGCTCGTGATGTCATCAGAGAGCATTCAAAAAGAAAAGAATTTCCTCAATAGTATTCAGCAGCTAATAAGTACAGGAAGGATTGAGATTTTTTAATAGAAGTAATTTACAAATATGTTTAACTTTCTGCCACCAGTTGATTTAAAAGAAAAAAGGTTTTCACCGGAGTACCCCTTTAACTATAAAAATATATACGGTTAATAAAACCGCACGGTCAATGGCATACACGTAAAAAAAAATTGCGTATTTTTGGTCACTTTGTATACCGTACAAAAATAAAAAAAAGTTACAGGGGTCAGAAGAGGACAATTTTAAACATACTAAGTTTGGTGAATGTAGTTATAATTTTTTTAAAGTACTAAAATAAAGAAAACCTATACAAAATTGGGTATCATTGTAACTGTATGGACCTATAGAATATATATATGGTGTAATTTTTAGGAAAAGTGCACTGCGTAGAATCAGAAGCCCCCAAAAGTTACAAAATGGCATTTTTTTCCAATTTTGCCTCAAAATATATTTTTGGGGGGTTTCCCATAAATTTTGTGGTGATATGATTGATGTCATTACAAAGTTAAACTGGCGGTGCAAAATATAAGCCCTCACATGAGTCTGTAGGTGCAAAATTGAAAGTGTTATGTGTGTTGAGTGCAAAAACGGAAAAAATCGTGATCCTAAAAGGAGTTAAAGGGGTACTCTTCTCCTAGATATCTTAGCCCCTATCCAAAGAATAGGGATAAGATTTCTGATCTCTGGGGGTCCTACCGCTGGGATCCCCCCATGATCTCCAGGCCGGCACCGCAGCAATCTGAACACAGAAGCTTGCAGCTTCCATGCTTGTGACGCCAAGCAACACCCCCTCCGTTCATGTCCATGGAAGGGGGCATAAAGGCTAGTACATAGCCATCACGCTTCCTCCCATAGACATGACGACATGAGTTCGTTCTCTGCACCGGATGACTTGGGTGCCACGCTGGAGATCGCGGGGGATCCCAGCGGCCGGACCCCCATGATCAGGCATCAAATCCCCTATCCTTTGGATAGAGATAAGATGTTTAGGAGTGATGTACCCCTTTAAGGTGCAAATTTTTACAAGAACCTCCAGATCACTCTTAGTCAATGGTAGAATAAAAGATTTTCTTTATTTTTATCTCCAAAACTAGATACTGAAGCTGGCATTCAACATCATTTATATTATAAATTTCATGATAAATACATATGTTTAAGTAAGATGTCTAAAAGAATAAAGCAGGCAGAGGCTTGAATTCAATAAGCAGATCTCTGCAGTGAATATATATTGACAGCTTGTTACTGTTATTTACAAAGTCTGCGCCAAAAGTCCGTAGAGTACATTATTAACTTATACATTAAAAAGAACAAGAAATTATTCAAACAGATAACATCAGCCCCTCAAAAAAACAGTCATCTACTCCCCATCTTTATTCACCGTGCTGTGAATTATAGGTGTTAAATCAATAATACACAATGAGAGATCCATGGAATAATATGAAAAAGAAAAGAAAATCAACAACCATACAATTTATGACCATATAAATACAATAGGAAGTCAACTCATTCTTACTAATGCAATGTATGGATCAGGGTTAGACTAAAATTGTTAACAACAGGTTCCCTACTTGGCTTTATGGACACTCGCGGTTTAGCATCATGGAAATGTATTTAGACTATAATAATCAAATATACAAATTTTCGAGTAAGATGAAAGCGCTAAATATGTTTTATCATATGCTATAATAAACATAATTGAAGATGCCCAGATCCCCACCCACTATGCAAAGACAATAACTAATATAGCCTTACCAGTGTTACGCCGAGCGCTCCGGGTCCCCGCTCCTCCCCGGAGCGCTCGCAGCGTTCTCTCATTCGCAGCGCCCCGGTCAGACCTGCTGACCGGGTGCGCTGCGATATTACTCCCAGCCGGGATGCGATTCGCGATGCGGGACGCGCCCGCTCGCGATGCGCATCTCGGCTCCCGTACCTGACCCGTTCCCCGTCTGTGTTGTCTCGGCGCGCGCGGCCCCGCTCCTTAGGGCGCGCGCGCGCCGGGTCTCTGCCATTTAAAGGCCCGCTGCGCCACTGATTGGCGCAGAAGGCCTAATCAGTATTCTCACCTGTGCACTCCCTACTTATACCTCACTTCCCCTGCACTCCCTCGCCGGATCTTGTTGCCATTGTGCCAGTGAAAGCGTTCCCTTGTGTGTTCCTAGCCTGTGTTCCAGACCTCCTGCCGTTGCCCCTGACTACTATCCTTGCTGCCTGCCCTGACCTTCTGCTACGTCCGACCTTGCTCTTGTCTACTCCCTTGTACCGCGCCTATCTTCAGCAGTCAGAGAGGTTGAGCCGTTGCTGGTGGATACGACCTGGTTGCTACCGCCGCTGCAAGACCATCCCGCTTTGCGGCGGGCTCTGGTGAATACCAGTAGCAACTTAGAACCGGTCCACCAGCACGGTCCACGCCAATCCCTCTCTGGCACAGAGGATCCACCTCCTGCCAGCCGAATCGTGACAGTAGATCCGGCCATGGATCCCGCTGAAGTCCCACTGCCAGTTGTCGCCGACCTCACCACGGTGGTCGCCCAGCAGTCGCAACAGATAGCGCAACAAGGTCACCAGCTGTCTCAACTGACCGTGATGCTACAGCAGCTATTACCACAGCTCCAGCAACAATCTCCTCCGCCAGCTCCTGCACCTCCTCCGCAGCGAGTGGCCGCTTCCGGCTTACGATTATCCTTGCCGGATAAATTTGATGGGGACTCTAAGTTTTGCCGTGGCTTTCTTTCGCAATGTTCCCTGCACTTGGAGATGATGTCGGACCAGTTTCCAACTGAAAGGTCTAAGGTGGCTTTCGCAGTCAGTCTTCTGTCTGGGAAAGCTCTGTCATGGGCCACACCGCTCTGGGACCGCAATGACCCTGTCACTGCCTCTGTACACTCCTTCTTCACGGAGATCCGAAGTGTCTTTGAGGAACCTGCCCGAGCCTCTTCTGCTGAGACTGCCCTGCTGAACCTGGTCCAGGGTAATTCTTCTGTTGGCGAGTACGCCATCCAATTCCGTACTCTTGCCTCCGAATTATCCTGGAATAATGAGGCCCTCTGCGCGACCTTTAAAAAAGGCCTATCCAGCAACATTAAAGATGTGCTGGCCGCACGAGAAATTCCTGCTAACCTGCATGAACTTATTCATCTAGCCACTCGCATTGACATGCGTTTTTCCGAAAGGCGTCAGGAGCTCCGCCAGGATATGGACTTTGTTCGCACGAGGCGGTTTCTCTCCCCGGCTCCTCTCTCCTCTGGTCCTCTGCAATCCGTTCCTGTGCCTCCCGCCGTGGAGGCTATGCAAGTTGACCGGTCTCGCTTGACACCTCAAGAGAGGACACGATGCCGCATGGAGAACCTATGCCTGTACTGTGCCGGTACCGAACACTTCTTGAAAGATTGTCCTATCCGTCCTCCCCGCCTGGAAAGACGTATGCTGACTCCGCACAAAGATGAGACAGTTCTTGATGTCTACTCTGCTTCTCCATGCCTTACTGTGCCTGTGCGGATATCTTCCTCTACCTTCTCCTTCTCTGCTACGGCCTTCTTGGATTCCGGATCTGCAGGAAATTTTATTTTGGCCTCTCTCATCAACAGGTTCAACATCCCGGTGACCAGTCTCGCCAGACCCCTCTACATCAATTCTGTTAACAATGAAAGATTGGACTGTACCGTGCGTTACCGCACGGAACCTCTCCTAATGTGCATCGGACCTCATCACAAAAAAATTTAATTTTTGGTCCTCTCCAACTGCACTTCTGAAATTCTTCTTGGATTACCGTGGCTTCAACGCCATTCCCCAACCCTTGATTGGTCCACAGGAGAAATCAAGAACTGGGGTACTTCTTGTCACAAGGACTGTCTTAAATCGGTTCCCAGTACTCCTTGCCGTGACCCTGTGGTTCCCCCTGTATCCGGACTTCCTAAGGCTTATATGGACTATTCTGACGTTTTTTTGCAAAAAGCAAGCTGAGACTTTGCCTCCTCACAGGCCTTATGACTGTCCTATTGACCTCATCCCGGGTACTACCCCACCCCGGGGCAGAATCTATCCTCTGTCTGCTCCTGAGACTCTTGCCATGTCGGAGTACATCCAGGAGAATTTAAAAAAGGGGTTTATCCGCAAGTCCTCCTCTCCTGCCGGAGCTGGATTTTTTTGTGTCCAAAAAAGATGGCTCCCTACGTCCTTGTATTGATTACCGCGGACTTAATAAAATCACGATAAAAAACCGCTACCCCTTACCTCTTGTCTCGGAACTCTTTGATCGCTTACAAGGTGCCCACATCTTTACCAAACTGGACTTAAGAGGTGCTTATAATCTCATCCGCATCAGGGAGGGGGACGAATGGAAGACCGCATTTAACACCAGAGATGGACACTTTGAGTATCTGGTCATGCCCTTTGGCCTATGCAACGCCCCTGCCGTCTTCCAAGACTTTGTTAATGAATTTTTTCGTGATCTCCTATATTCCTGTGTTGTGGTTTATCTGGACGATATTCTGATTTTTTCTGCCAACTTAGAAGAACACCGCCAGCATGTCCGCATGGTTCTTCAGAAAATTCGTGACAATCAACTTTATGCCAAAATGGAGAAATGTCTCTTTGAATGTCAATCTCTTCCTTTCCTAGGATACTTGGTCTCTGGCCAGGGACTACAAATGGACCCAGATAAACTCTCTGCCGTCTTAGATTGGCCACGCCTCTCCGGACTCCGTGCTATCCAACGTTTTTTGGGGTTCGCCAATTATTACAGACAGTTTATTCCACACTTTTCCACTATTGTGGCTCCTATCGTGGCTTTAACCAAGAAAAATGCCAATCCCAAGTCCTGGTCCCCCCCAAACGGAAGACGCATTTAAACATCTCAAGTCTGCCTTTTCTTCCGCTCCCGTGCTCTCCAGACCTGACCCATCTAAACCCTTCCTATTGGAGGTAGATGCCTCCTCAGTGGGAGCTGGAGCTGTCCTTCTACAAAAAAATTCTTCCGGGCATGCTGTTACTTGTGGGTTTTTTTTCTAGGACCTTCTCCCCGGCGGAGAGAAACTATTCCATCGGGGATCGAGAACTACTGGCCATTAAATTGGCGCTTGAGGAATGGAGGCACCTGCTGGAGGGATCAAAATTTCCAGTTATCATATACACTGATCACAAGAATCTCTCCTATCTCCAGTCTGCCCAACGACTGAACCCTCGCCAGGCCAGGTGGTCGTTGTTCTTTGCCCGTTTTTACTTTGAAATCCATTTTCGCCCTGCTGACAAGAACATTAGGGCCGATGCCCTCTCTCGTTCTTCTGATGCCTCTGAAGTAGAGGTCTCTCCGCAACACATCATTCCTCCGGACTGTCTGATTTCCACTTCTCCAGCTTCCATCAGGCAAACTCCTCCAGGGAAGACCTTCGTTTCTCCACGCCAGCGTCTCGGGATTCTCAAATGGGGACACTCCTCCCACCTCGCAGGCCATGTGGGCATCAAAAAATCCTTGCAACTCATCTCTCGATTTTATTGGTGGCCGACTCTGGAGACTGATGTTATTGATTTCGTGCGGGCCTGTACGGTCTGTGCCCGGGATAAGACTCCTCGCCAGAAGCCTGCTGGTCTCCTTCATCCTCTGCCTGTTCCTGAACAGCCTTGGTCACAGATTGGTATGGACTTTATTACGAACTTGCCCTCATCCGGTGGCAACACAGTTGTTTGGGTGGTCGTTGATCGATTTTCCAAGATGGCACATTTTATTCCTCTTCCTGGTCTTCCTTCAGCGCCTCAGTTGGCAAAGCAATTTTTTGTACACCTTTTTCGCCTTCACGGTTTGCCCACGCATATCGTCTCAGATGGAGGCGTCCAATTCGTGTCTAAATTCTGGAGGGCCCTCTGTAAACAGCTCAAGATCAAATTAAACTTCTCTTCTTCTTATCATCCCCAATCCAATGGGCAAGTAGAAAGAGTTAATCAGGTCCTGGGTGACTATTTACGGCATTTTGTTTCCTCCCGCAAGGATGACTGGGCAGATCTTCTACCATGGGCCGAATTCTCATACAACTTCAGAGTCTCCAAATCTTCTGCTAAATCCCCATTTTTCGTGGTGTACGGCCGTCACCCTCTTCCTCCCCTCCCTACTCCCTTGCCCTCTGGTTTGCCCGCTGTGGATGAAGTGACTCGTGATCTTTCCACCATATGGAAAGAGACCCAAAATTCTCTTTTACAGGCTTCATCCCGGATGAAAAGATTTGCTGATAAAAAAAGAAGAACTCCCCCCATTTTTGCTCCCGGAGACAAGGTATGGCTCTCCGCTAAATATGTCCGCTTTCGTGTCCCCAGTTATAAACTGGGACCACGCTATCTTGGTCCTTTCAAAATCAAGTGCCAGATCAACCCTGTCTCTTAGAAACTCCTTCTTCCTCCTTCTCTCCGTATTCCCAATGCCTTCCATGTCTCTCTCCTTAAACCACTCATCCTTAACCGCTTCTCTCCCAAAGTTGTTTCTCCCACTCCAGTTTCCGGATCTTCTGACGTCTTTTCTGTGAAGGAGATTCTAGCATCCAAGACGGTCAGAGGTAAAAGATTCTTCTTGGTCGACTGGGAGAATTGCGGCCCTGAGGAGAGATCCTGGGAACCTGAGGACAACATCCTGGACAAAAGTCTTATCCTCAGGTTCTCAGGCTCCAAAAAGAGGGGGAGACCCAAGGGGGGGGGTACTGTTACGCCGAGCGCTCCGGGTCCCCGCTCCTCCCCGGAGCGCTCGCAGCGTTCTCTCATTCGCAGCGCCCCGGTCAGACCTGCTGACCGGGTGCGCTGCGATATTACTCCCAGCCGGGATGCGATTCGCGATGCGGGACGCGCCCGCTCGCGATGCGCATCTCGGCTCCCGTACCTGACCCGTTCCCAGTCTGTGTTGTCCCGGCGCGCGCGGCCCCGCTCCTTAGGGCGCGCGCGCGCCGAGTCTCTGCCATTTAAAGGGCCGCTGCGCCACTGATTGGCGCAGCAGGCCTAATCAGTATTCTCACCTGTGCACTCCCAACTTATACCTCACTTCCCCTGCACTCCCTCGCCGGATCTTGTTGCCATTGTGCCAGTGAAAGCGTTCCCTTGTGTGTTCCTAGCCTGTGTTCCAGACCTCCTGCCGTTGCCCCTGACTACGATCCTTGCTGCCTGCCCTGACCTTCTGCTACGTCCGACCTTGCTCTTGTCTACTCCCTTGTACCGCGCCTATCTTCAGCAGTCTGAGAGGTTGAGCTGTTGCTGGTGGATACGACCTGGTTGCTACCGCCGCTGCAAGACCATCCCGCTTTGCGGCGGGCTCTGGTGAATACCAGTAGCAACTTAGAACCGGTCCACCAGCACGGTCCACGCCAATCCCTCTCTGGCACAGAGGATCCACCTCCTGCCAGCCGAATCGTGACAACCAGACATTGGTCCCACAGAAAATAACCCTTTCACATACTGTACATTCTGAATAGAACCGTGCCACACACTGTCACCTCTGAAAATAACCCATCCAGATACTGTTCCTCCTTAATATTATGTAGCCAGACACTGTACCCCCTTAATATAACCCTGCCACACACTGTGCATTATAAATATAATACTGTCACATACTGTGCACCCTAAATATAACCCTGTCACACACTGTGCCCTCTCAATATAACCCTGCCACACACTGTGCATTATAAATATAATACTGTCACATACTGTGCACCCTAAATATAACCCTGTCACACACTGTGCCCTCTCAATATAACCCTGCCACACACTGTGCGTTATAAATATAATACTGTCAAATACTGTACACCCTAAATATAATGTCACACACTGTGCCCTCACAATATAACCCTGCCACACACTGTACCCTCTGGCAATAAGCCTACAACATACTTGGTCCCCTGAATATAGCTTTGCCACACGCTGTACCCTCTTAAACCTTTTTGCCCTATGATGTATGTTAACAAGAATTGAAGCATATTTACGTCTATTGACATTAACACTAACGTTCATCCTGACTTGTACTAGCAAAGTGTACCTAATAAAAGGTCTAGTGAGTGTACATAGGTTAGTTGGAATTAAACTCCACCACTGAAAAAAATGGGGTTTTGGTCAAAAGTGGTCTTTATAAAAATTGGTCTTTAGAAGATATTTGCAAAATAAATATTCACTGGCTTCATCATACAGTCATGGCCGTAAATGTTGGCACCCCTGACATTTTTAAAGAAAAGGATTTCTCACAGAAAAGGATTGCAGTAACATGTTTTGTTATACACATGTTTATTCCCTTTGTGTGTATTGGAACTAAACCAAAAAAGGGAGGAAAAAAAGCAAATTGGACATAATGTCACACCAAACTCCAAAAATGGGTTGGGCAAAATTATTGGCACCCTTAACTTAATATTTGGTTGCACACCCTTTGGAAAAAAAAAACTGAAATCAGTCGCTTTCTATAACCATCAATAAGCTTCTTACACATCTCAGCCGGAATGTTGGACCACTCTTTCTTTGCCAACTGCTCCAGGTCTCTCTTATTGGAAGGGCACCTTTTCCCAACAGCAATTTTAAGATCTCTCCACAGGTGCTCAATAGGATTTAAATCTGCACTCTTTAGATCTCTCCAGCGCTTTGTTTCCATCCATTTCAGTTTTTTATTTTTTATGTATGTTTGTGGTCATTGTCCTGCTGGAAGACCCAAGATCTCGGACACAAACCCAGCTTTCTGACACTGGGCTGTACAAAATCCATTGGTAATCATCTGATTTCATTTAAATGTTGACAGCTTGAATATCTTTGGAACTTGTTTGGGGCTGCTTATCCACCATCCGGACTATCTTGCGTTGACACCATTCATCAATTTTTCTCTTCCGTCCTAGCCCAGGGAGATTACCGTATTTATTGGGGTATACCACCCACCGACCTATAACACGCACCCTCCTTTTACCAAGGATATTTGGGTAAAAAATGTTTTCTACCCAAATATCCTGGGTAAAATGAGGGTGCATGTGTGTGCATGCGTATACCCCGATACACTGTTTCTGACCCAGCAGAAGCCCCCAGGAAAGGCAGGGGGAGAGAGGCCGTCGCTGCCCGCTTCTCTCCCCCTGCCTTTCCTGGGGTCTAAAGCCCTGCTGCCGCTGCTTCTTTCCCCCTGGCTATCTGCGCAGCTGCCCGTTCTCTCCCCCTGACTATCGGTGCCACTGCCCGTTCTCTCCCCCTGACTATCGGTGCCGCTGCCCGTCCTCTCCCCCTGACTATCGGTGCCCCATTGCCGGCACCGATAGCCAGGGGGAGAGAAGCGGCGCTGGCAATGGGGCAGCGGTGCCGACAGACAGGGGGAGAGAAGGGGCAGCGGCACCCATTGCTGGCGCCGCTGCCCTGTTGCCTCCCCCATCCCCGGGTGTATAATTACCTGTTGCCAGGGTCGGGTCTGCGCTGCTTCAGGCCTCCGGTGTCGCGTCCCCTGCGTCGTTGCTATGCACTGCACGGCGCGGCGCAATGACGAGTGACGTCATTGCGTCTCGCAACGCATAGCAACGACGCAGGGGACGCACACCGGAGGCCTGAAGCAGCGCGGATCCGACCCCGGGCAACAGGTAATTATACAACCGTGGATGGGGGAGGCAACGGGGCAGCGGCGCTGGCAATGGGTGCCGCTGCCCCTTCTCTCCCTCTGTCTGTCGGCGCCACTGCCCCATTGTTGGCGCTGCTTCTCGCCCCCTGGCTATCGGCGCCGGCAATGGGGCATCGATAGTCAGGGGGAGAGAACGGGCAGCGGCACCGATAGCCAGGGGGAGAGAAGGGCTGACAGCAGGGCTCTAGACCCCAGGACAGGCAGGGGCAGAGAAGCCAGCAGCGACGGCAGGTCTCTGCACCTGCAAAGCCGCTGGAGTTCATTGATTTAAAGCGGCCGCTTTAAATCATTGAACTGCAGCGGCTGATCCACGTATAACACACAGATAGACTTTAGGCTAAAATTTTTAGCCTAAAAAGTGCATGTTATATGCCGATAAATACGGTAGTTACAGTGCCATGGGTTGCAAACTTCTTGATAATGTTGCGCACTGTGGACAAAGGCAAATCTAGATCTCTGGAGATGGACTTGTAACCTCGAGATTGTTGATATTTTTCCACAATTTTGGTTCTTAAGTCCTCAGACAGTTCTCTTCTCCTCTTTCTGTTGTCCATGCTAAGAATGGCCCACACAGACACACACTGCAAAGACTAAGTGAACTTCTCTCCTTATTATCTGCTTTCAGGTGTGATTTTTATATTGTCCACACCTGTTACTTGCCCCAGGTGAGTTTAAAGAAGCATCACATGCTTGAAACAATCTTATGTTTGTACAATTTTGAAAGGGTGCCAATAATTTTGTCCAGCCCAGTTTTGGAGTTTGGTGTGACATTATGCCCAATTTGTTTCCTCCCTTTTTTGGTTTAGTTCCAATACACATAAAGGGAATAAACATGTGTATAGCAAAACATGTGTTACTGCAATCCTTTTCTGTGAGAAACAGTTCAATTCCAAGAAAAATTTCAGGGGTGCCAACATTCACAGCCATGACTGTATCTGGTGCCCGTATGTGATAACCCTCTTTGCCACAGCATGTAGTAAGATTTTAGGTCTGGTTGGTTAAAGTACTGGCTGGAGCTCCTCATGGCTCAATATCCAGTGCAGTAAACACTTAAAAGTTTTGTACCAGCTGATCTCCTGCTTTAGCAAACTACTTACCTCGCCTCTGAGAATTTAGCAATCTTTTTTTTTTTTTTTTTTAACAGTTAATAATACACAGGATAACAGGAAAGGGGATGGCAAGGCAGATAGGAATATGAAGAAGATAATGTCTTTGTGATAGATTATAGCTTTCTAATTGATGGTGAGATTAATATTTAAACATATCTTGTCATTATTTATTAAATAGTTTAACTAAATATGGCAGCACATTCATATGCTTATGGCTCCACTATTCATTATCAACATTGTCAATAATTGGTTTTACAGTAAATATCTCCATCTCTTCATTATAAAAAATTATGAAACCATTAGATTGCAGTTTGCATAGTTAAAATGCATAAATTAAAATGTATGGGAATATGTAGATACAACCCATGTAAGAAAATGTGATGTCATTCAAACACTGGACATACAATAAGGTCAGCCTTAGCCCTTTAGCCTATGATTGTAGAAAACATAGGATCATGGATTGGACAGGCAATGTTTTAGAAAAAAGGACCAAACTTTAATAAGGACATATTTTAGTTAATATTTGTATTCTCCGTGAAATATCAGTTGTGGAACATATTTATTTAGAATTCAAAATTGTGCTTTTCCTATATTATTATTCCTGAATATGTTTAAATAAATTGACTACTGGGCATTCCCATTCCCTGTCAAAGAGACATGTCCCTATACAGATGTAACAGATGCAAACAGTAGTGTGACAACTCTACATCTGGTTAGAATGACATAAAACACTGCTGACTGGGAGATGTGAGGTGAGCAGCGATGCATACAGCACTGTGCGTATCACTGCTTTTTCACTATATTCCCCAGATGACTCAAACCTGAGTCATTGAACATTACTGTAAGTGTGTGGTGAGGCATACCATACTGTATGCATTGCCGCTTACTAAGTGTGCTATAGCCCCTGCATCCAGCCCAGCAAATGTTCTGTGAGGGGTGATGCATACAGAACTTCTTCTTCACAGTTCAGTACCTACCAGAGCAGGAAGTCTGGTGATAGACAGGAGTCCCTGCTACTATGCGTACATTCCTTGGTGCACTACACCGACAGGGTAGAGCACAATGGAAACATAGTAGTGCCCAGAAATCATGTTGGTAACTGTCCAATCAGTGCTGACCTGCCAGACTGTGTAGGGGCACATTCTTCCAACATAAGACATACCTGACAATTCCAATGCCCAATTATAAAAATTATTTACATTTTCAAGAGGAATAGATATAGCTGTCTGTGCTTCTAAAGTAAAACATTAAAGAGGCATTCCCAAGCCCTGAAGGTTGAATTGCCTCTTGGCTCCTTCCCTGTGCCTACTTGATTGACAGCTGGAGGTCAAGTCCTGTTTCCAAATCTCATTAAATGGCCCTCATTTACCAAGTTAAAACCGACTAGTTTTTGTCTGGTTATTTTGGCGCAGAGTGTCTGGGACATGTCTGCACCAGTCTGCTCCAATGTGCGACAGTGTGTGTCGGGAAAATCAGACATACCCGACATTGCACTGTGCAAAGCGGAAGAGGGGCGTGGCCTGTCACAAAGAGGACATGGCTGGTACAAAAGGGGGTGTGGTTTCACAACCTGATCTATCTACTTTTGAATTCACAGAAAATCCTGTGGATAAATAGTTGGAAATTTTCACCTAGAAAAAGCAGGTCAGAACATTTTCCCAACTTTTCCCCATAGTAAATAGAGAGGAATCCTGCAAATCTGAAACTACATTTCCGACTAGTAAAAACCCGACACTCTTAGTAAATGTGGACCAATATGTGTGCACAGCAGGAATATAGATGGGAGGGTGGAGCAGGGAGACATTCTAACCCACAGCACTCCAAGGGCTTGGACACACCTCTTAGACTCTTTACATTAAAAAGTTTAATCATTTTTCTACATTATGGAAGCACTGACAGATAAATAAGAAGTACAAAGTGTCTCCTTGTCCTAACAGTTATCTAAGACTATCAGCAGTTTGGAACATTAATTGAAACTGACGGATTGCCTTTAACAATGCACAAAATATGTTGTACATGCTTCATAAAAAGGAAATACCAAATTTGTTTCTTCTTTAAAGGGGTACTCCGCCACTTAGACAACTTATCCCCTATCCAAAGGGGGATAAGATGCCTGATCGCGTGGGTCCCGCCGCTGGGGACCCCCGTGATCTTGCACGCCACACCCGGTTAAAATCAGTCTGATTACAGTCGATCATGGGGCGTTGTGACGTCAAGAATCCGCCCCAGCTGTCACAACGCTCCGGCCCCATGATCGACAGTAATCAGACCCGGAGCGAACACGCTCTGGGGAATGATTTTAATGGGGTGTGGTGTGCAAGATCACAGGGGTCCCCAGCGGTGGGACCCCCGCGATCAGGCATCTTATCCCCTATCCCCTATGTCTAAGCGCCGGAGTACCCCTTTAATCAATACTATAATGGCAAAAATGGAAAATGACATCCATATAGACAAAGATAGTGGTGGATCTCACAACATTTGTGTTAAATTGGTCTGCTGCTTTATTTTAGCAGTAGCTCTTTATCAATATCATCTTGTATTGGACAATGCACCAAAGCTTTGTCGGAGCAGCTCCAGCAGATCCTCTAGTGTGCAGCTGACTAATCTTGATGTGTGTTTGGCTGAGATCTCCTAAATTGGTGCTCGTTTACTGACCCTATTTTATGACTTAGTACCGGGCAGCCCGGGCCACATAGCGATCCCCAGCTGCAGTATTTCAGTCATGTGTGAACACATCCTAATTGTAATATAACAGCTAAAGAAATGTATTGCTGCATTGAAAATGAAAGTGGAAAGGTGGACAGGTCTGCTTCAAAACTATCTAGTCGAGTCCTTAAGAAAGGTGGCGGCTTACACACCAGGTGTCGGTTCTGGTTCATGGAAATGGTTCTGAGCACGGCAAATCACTCTATGATGTCTGTACGACATATGGACAGAGGTGATCTTCATGAAACAACCCTTGAAATAACCATACTATCAATAAAAAAATAAAAAAAGCCTTCATCCCCCTCACCACACACATCATTGCAAGGGCAGTCTAAGGCATTAAAGGGGTACTCCGGTGGAAAACTTTTTTCATATCAATAGACTCCAGAAAGTTAAACAGATTTGTAAATGACGTCTATTAAAAAATCTTAATCCTTCCAGTACATATCAGCTGCTGTATACTACAGAGGAAGTTGAATTGTTATTTTCTGTCTGACCAAAGTGCTCTCTGCTTACACCTCTGTCCGTGTTAGGAACTGCCCAGAGTAGGAGCAAATCCCCATGGCAAACCTTTCCTGCTCTGGCCAGTTCCTGACACGGACAGAGGTGTCAGCAGAAAGCACTGTGGTCAGACAGAACAGAACAACTCAACTCCCTCTGTAGTATACAGCAGCCGATATGTACTGGAAGGATTAAGATTTTTTAATATAAGTAATTTACAAATCTGTTTAACTTTCTGGAGGCAGCTGATATGGAAAAAAAATGTTTTCTTGTCAGTGGGCTTGGTTTTGTTGTAGGACAACAGACAGGAAAACCAAGGTGGTGGTGAACGATGGCGAGGAGATAAGATAAGAATTGCCTATGTTTTTTGAGGCAATAATCTGGACTGTTTACACCATTAAAAGGATGGGAAATGTTTTCCCTTCCTTCCCTACTTAACATGTTCTCGTGGTGTGATAGAGACAGATTCATCTAATGCTAGATTGAACATTTGACTGACAATTGTAGCCCCAATCCCAAGTTCTTCTTTTACAAAGAAAACGATAAAGCTTTTGAAAATTCAACTAGAATCTTTAAGCATGATTAAATTTTTTTTCACAAAAACCAAATGCTCTGTTAAGCAATTTTCCATTTTACAACAACAGCAATAAAAAAAAGAACAGAAACATAAAAGTATACATGATTTACAAGACAAGTCAAAAGAAATCCGGATCTACTGTAGATCAAATAAAGTATTGCAATCTGCTTGCCTCCAATTTGACAAATTGCTATTGATAATTCTGCATGCAATTATCTTTATGTAACATTGAATAGAGATCCTACACAACATTTTCTGCGGTAACTTTTCATTACTCCCTGCATTCCCTTAATCTGACAAGTCATATAGACTGGGATGATTCACAGTTGGGGGCCCCTGGGTATATTATATGGTTGGAACCTCCTATGCAGTAACAATACCATGTGATGAGAGGCTAAATAAAACTTGCCATACAATCAATGCCTTTGGAAAAGTTTTTTTCCCCTGTTTTATTTCAGTGAAATGAAAACACACCATGTTTATAAAAAAATAAAAAAAAAATGAAAAGTTGAGGCTGCATATGTATTCACACCTTTTGCAAGAACCCCTTAAAGGGGTACTCCACCGCTAGACATCTTATCCCCTATCCAAAGGATAGGGTATAAGATGTCTGATCGCAGGGGTCCCACAGCTGGGACCCCCGCGATCTCTCTGCAGCACCCGGCGTTTGTTTAGAAAGCTGGGTGTTGGGGGTCATGACGTCACAGCATATGCCCCTCGTGACTTCACGACATGCTCCTCAATGCAAGTCTATGGTAGGGGTGTGTTCTGAAAGGCTGGGGCAGCAGAGTACCCCTTTAACCTCTTGACTACACAGGGCATACATGTAGCTCCTGTACATGATCCAGGTGTATGAAGCACGCACACAAGCTGAGCCCGCTGCATACCTGGTAAGCTTTGGCTGCTATGAGACATGACAAAAGTGAGGGGTCCAGTTCCCAGAAAAATAAGAATTTTTCAGTAAAAAACTGAAAGTGACATGTCACTCTAAAACATAGGAGTGAAACGCCAACGCGTTTCGAGCCTAAGCTCTTAATCATGGCAGAGATACCATCTAACAAGGGGGTTTATATACCAACATACATGTGAAAAATATAAAACACACCTTGTTGCAAATCCACTTCCCGGCTTCCAGAACCCGAACTTACATGACACCAGCAAGACGTCAGCTCCAAAATACAGGTGGTGGTAATTCTGAATATTGCAGGGTTGCACCCACCGCCCATTCCTGGAGCAAAAGGAAAAAAGGCAGTGTGTGCAATTCCGTGTGTCGCTCCCTTACCGCATAATGTGAATTATGGTCTGCGGTCAGGGGCGTAGCTAGAAACCACAGGGCCCAAATGCAAAAGATTATCCTGGGTCCCCCTACCCTTCCCCCTTTTCCCATTTTTTTACTGGTTAACTGTGTATGGTGCAGGCGCCCGACTCAAGCCCGAGCCATACTGGGTGGTCCCCAGCTGATTATTGTAGCTAAGGGCCGCCGTCAATAGCTGACATACGGCGATCGACATGGCCAACTGTTAACCCTTTAGATTGTCGCTGACAGCAGCATAAAAAGGGACCTTTAAACAGTCCCTGGTGGTCCAGTGGAGTGGATCACCCCCCCCCACAGCGCGATCTCGGAGGGCGATCCACTGCTGTGGTAGCCGGAGTGCTTACCTCTCCTGTAGTGCGGTTCGTGGCTCTGTGATTGATAGAGCCTGGCTTGACCAGGCTTTATCACTCGAGTGCAGAGTACACAGATCTGTGTTCTATGGAACTACATTGTTATATGGAACTACATTGACCTGCATGAGGAATCTAATGTTTCTTCCTAAAAGTCCCCTAAGGGACTAATAAAGTGTAAAAGAAAGGTTTAATACAAGTTTAGAAAAAAACACCCATTAACCCCTTCCATATTAAAAGCTTAAATCACCCCCTTTTCCCAAATTCCAAATAAAAATATAATAATAAACATATGTGGTATCGCCGCATGTGTAAATGACCGGACTATAAAAATGTTATGTTAATGAAACTTTACGATCAATGGCATATATGTAAAAAAAATACCAAATTACAAAATTTTTTGGTCAATTTATATACCCTAAAATTTTTTTATAAAAAACGATCAAAAAGTCCCACTAAAACAAGCATGGTACCGATAAGACCATGGTGCAAAAAGAAGTGCTCTGCGTAAAATCAGAAGCCCCCAAAATTACAAAATGCCGTTTGTGAAATATTTTTGTGAAATTATTGAGGTTATTTCAAAGTAAAATTGGTGGCACAAAAAAAAGCCCTAATATGGGTCTGTAGGTGGAAAGTTGAAGGCTTTATCATTATTAGAAGGTGAAGAGGAAACAACGAAGGTTCAAAAATGAAAAAAACCTGTGGTCCTTAAGAGGTTAAATAAAATGATATAAAAAAATAAACATGAACATATGTAGTGTTGCCGTGTGCATTAATGTTCAATCTATTAAAATATACTGTTAGGGTAGGGTAGCCTGGCATAACCCTTCCGATGCTGCAATCAAAGTTGATTTGTGGCACAATTGTGGGGTTTCCATCGGCCTGTATGATGACAAGAGAGCCCGCACCTGCCTCTGTGTTGTCTGCTCATCAACCAGCTTCTCCAGGCTGCCTTAGCAGGCTAAAGAAGAAAGGCCCCAATAAAACTTATTAATGCCATGACACAGCACAGTGTTTGCAATCAAAACATTGCATGTATTAGCCCCTATGGAGAAAAATTAAAGTTCAATCCCCGAACCCCTTCCTATTTTCCAAATAAAATAATGTAAACAAAAATAAACATATATGGTAATTCAGCATGCTGGACTGTCATAATTATTTAGATGTAATGTTACTGAAGCTGCATGATGATTGGCGTTAATGTAAAAAAATATATTAAAATCCAGAATTCCATTTACCATATTCCAAAGTCCATTCACCATAAAAAAAAATATTGGAAAAGTGAAGAAAAAAAAAGTAAAACAAAAAAAAGTACCAATAAAAACTACAGATCAAAGCATAAAAAAATGAGTCCTCATACAGCCTCATATACAGAAAAGTAAAAGTGTTATAGGGGTCAGAAGAGGACAATTTTAAGCATACTTATTGTAATGACTTGCTACACGTTTATTCTCTGCTTAGTGATTTGGAACCTTTGCTGCTAGCTCTTTTTGGACCTGGCTTGTTATCTATGCTTTCTCTGTTTGTCTATTTATTCCCAGTGTTTTGTAACTTGTGCTTTGCCTGTGTACTCTTTCTGCCCTGACCTGTTTCCCTGACCTCTGTACAGTATTGTTTTGGACCTTGTTATGGCCCTGAATTGAGAACAGGGACCGCTGTCCATTTGAGGATCCATCACTTTGCTTAGGGTGGATACTCAAGTAGGCTGGGAAAGGGGCTGTGGGTGAGCTGAGGACTGAGTATAGCCCCCTATGTGGCACGTATTTTCTTACAAAAACTTTTACATAATTAAATATTAATAATTTAAATAATTTTTAAAAGTGAAATAAAACAAAACCAATGTAGTAAATTTTGTAGAGTTGTAATTACACTAAACTACAGAATAAATATATCATGTCATTTTAACTATGAAGTGCACTGCATAGAACAAAAAACAAAAGCTACAAAACAATGGAGATTTATCAAAATCAGTGCAGAGGAAAAGCAAATCAGTTGCCCATAGTTACCAATCAGATCGCTTCTTTCATTTCTCAGAGGCTTTTCTAAAATTAAAAGAAGCGGTCTGATTGGTTGCTATGGGCATCTCAGCAACTTTTCCTCTGGACAGGTTTTGATAAATCTCCCCCATAATTTGGGGAGATTTAGCAAAACCTGTGCAGAGGAAAAATTAATCAGTTGTCCATAGCAACCAATGAGATCACTTCTTTTAATTTTAGAAAAGCCTCTGAGAAATGAAAGACGCGATCTGATTGGTTACTATGGGCAACTGATTTGCTTTTCCTCTGCACTGATTTTGATAAATCTCCATTGTTTTGTAGCTTTTGTTTTTTGTTCTATGCAGTGCACTTTATAGTTAAAATGACATGATATATTTATTCTGTAGTTTAGTGTAATAACAACTCTACCCAATTTACTACATTGGTTTTGTTTTATTTCACTTTTAAAAATGATTTAAATTATTAATATTTAATTATGTAAAAGATTTTGTAAGAAAATACGTGCTACATAGGGGGCTATATGCAGTCCTCAGCTCACCCACAGCCCCTTTCCCAGCCTACTTGAGTATCCACCCTAAGCAAAGTGATGGATCCTCAAATGGACAGCGGTCCCTGTTCTCAGTTCAGGGCCATAACAAGGTCCAAAACAATACTGTACAGAGGTCAGGGAAACAGGGCACTAACATGTCTAATATAAAGTGCAAGATGTATCTAGCAGCAACCTCTTTGGAGGTTGCTGCTAGATACATCTTGCACTTTATATTAGGCACGTTAGTGCCCATTCAATTATTTGCATATTTTACATGGTTTGTGTGTATATATATTTATATATTTTCTCTGTGTCTGCACTTTTATTGCTGGATTTGCATTGGACTTTTGCTGCATATACTTAATTAATCCCCCCCGCCCTTCTCCCCAGTCCCCCACCTTTTTGTCTGTGTCCACGCCATTTGTGTTTTTTATTCCTTTTTTCCAATGTTTGCATTGGCTTTTTGTATACCTAATAAAATATAATTAATTTTACTTGGTCCGCTTTCTGTAGTGGTTCCTTTCTTTGGATAGGTTGTAAGAATGAGAAAGATCACCACTTAGGCTTACCAAGTTTGAATATATGTTTGTGCAAAGCTGCCCAGTTGTCCTGAACAAAGTAGATGAAATAAACAGTAAGAAAGTTTTTTTGTTTTTTCTTTTCATCCACTGGAATTTTTTTTTACATCTTTCAATTCAACGCTTTCTTATTCAATGGTAATACCTATTTTCTCTGGTGAACCCACTTTACAGACTATAAGTATAGAAGTAGAAAAACAACTTTATAAGCTCTGCTGATATGGTAGTTTTAGTAAAAATGTAATTCCTGTGAAATAGCAATTTGGAGCATCTTTTCTAAGGCTGCATTCACATGACAATTTTTGCATCTGTTGAGTTCTTACGATTTGATCCTTGAAATTCTTACACAATTATGTACGATTTTTAAATGTATCCATTGACGTCTGTTGACAAAATCTATCCAACACAGTCACCCGTTCTGGTCCTTTTATATTTTTGGGCAATTTTTTGTCAGGTGGAAATTTGTGGTTGACCGCGATTTTCTGTCTCCATTCAAAAACGGATTAAAATCATATCTGATTTTTTTCTTACATTTCTATGTCCATGTAAATTATATTCAAGCATATCATTGTATGTTTTGATCTGTTTAATTGTACATCATTTTATTTACACATGCGCAGAAGTTTCAGAATTGTCTGAAAAACCTAACAACATATACATTTTTTAATTAATAAAGCGAACTAAAATGAGTAAAAAACTAATTCCATATGTCTGACAGATACAGTTTTTAGACATATTTGATTAGATTTTTTAGCACACAATTTCATATGATTTTAGGCCATCTGTTTCAACAATATACACTGCTCAGAAAAATAAAGGTAACACTAAGATAACACATCCTAGATCTGAATGAATGAACTAATCGTATAAAATACTTTCGTCTTTACATAGTTGAATGTGCTGACAACAAAATCACACAAAAATTATCAATGGAAATCAAATTTATCAACCCATGGAGGTCTGGATATGGAGTCACACTCAAAATCTAAGTGGAAAATAACACTACAGGCTGATCCAACTTTGATGTAATGTCCTTAAAACAAATCAAAATGAGGCTCAGTAGGGTGTGGCCTCCATGTGCTCGTATGACCTCCCTACAATGCCTGGGCATGCTCCTGATGAGGTGGCGGATGGTCTCCTGAGGGATGCCCTCCCAGACCTGGGCTAAAGCATCCACCAACTCCTGGACAGTCTGTGGTGCAACGTGGCGTTGGTGGATGGAGCGAGACATGATGTCCCAGATGTACTCATTCAGATTCAGGTCTGGGCAACGGGCGGGCCGGTCCATAGCATCAATGCCTTCCTCTTGCAGGAACTGCTGACACACTCGAGCCACATGAGGTCTAGCATTGTCTTGCATTAGGAGGAACCCAGGGCCAACTACACCAGCATATGGTCTCACAAGGGGTCTGAGGATCTCATCTCGTTACCTAATGGCAGTAAGGCTACCTGTGGCAAGCACATAAAGGGCTTTGCGGCCCCTCAAAGAAATGCCACCCCACACCATTACTGACCCACCACAAAACTAGTCATTCTGGAGAATGTTGCAGGCAGCAGAACGTTATTCACGGTGTCTCCAGACTCTGTAATGTCTGTCACATGTGTTCAGTGTGAACCTGCTTTCATCTGTGAAGAGTACAGGGCACCAGTGGTGAATTTGCCAATCTTTGTGTTTTCTGGCAAATGCCAATCATCCTGCACGGTTTTTGGCTGTAAGCAAAACCCCCACCTGTGGATGTGGCCCTCATACCACCCTAATGGAGTCTTTTTCTGTTTGAGTGGACACATGCACATTTGTGGCCTGCTGGAGGTCATTTTTGCAGGGCTCTGGCAGTGCTCCTCCTGCTCCTCCTTGCACAAAGGCGGAGGTAGCAGTCCCACTGCTGGGTTGTTGCCCTCCTACGGCCTCCTCCACGTCTCCTGATGTACTGGCCTGTCTCCTGGTAGCGCCTCCATGCTCTTGACACTACACTGACAGACCCAGCAAACCTTCTTGCCACAGGTCGCATTGATGTGCCATCCTGGATGAGCTGCACTACCTGAGCCACTTGTGTGGGTTGTAGACTCTGTCTCATGCTACCACTAGAGTGAAAGCACCGCCAGCATTCAAAAGTGACCAAAACATCAGCCAGGAAGCATAGGAACTGAGAAGTGGTCTGTGGTCACCACCTGCAGAACAACTCCTTTATTGGGGGTGTCTTGCTAATTGCCTATAATTTCCACCTGTTTTCTGTTACATTTGGACAACAGCATGTGAAATTGATTGTCAATCAGTGTTGCTTCCTGAATGGACAGTGTGATTTCACAGAAGTGTGATTGACTTGGAGTTACACTGTGTTGTTTAAGTGTTCCCTTTATTTTTTTGAGCAGTGTATTTGACGCATGCAAAAAATTGTGATGTGAATGCAGCCTAAGACCTCTGTGCTATCATGTTCCTATATTTAGTCATCCTATAAGTCTATGAATAAATTGACACTGTGTGTTACCAGTATGGGGTGTGTCCTTACATTTTCCTTCACAGTCCAATCGGTGCTGTAGGTGTCAGACCTTGTGTCAGAACACACCCCTTTGACCTGGGGAACAATGACCAGTTGTCAATTTATTCCAAAATTTTTAGGAGAAATAGCACACAATGTAGATCTAGTTCGAAGAAAAAAAAATCTGATTTTTGTCTAATGATCTTATTCTCTCTTATGCCCGTGTTGGGTTTATTTTTTGTTAATTACTTTGTGAATAACAATAAAAATTTTACTATGAAAAAATTCTAATTTCATGATAGACATTTACTTTAACAAGGGATGTGCCACAGTGGGAAGATTATTATTGTTAGTCTGGCTTTTATGATTCCCAGCAAACAGCTAAGAAGAAGGAAAAGCCCTGTCAAGAAATTTCCCATTCACTAAGCCTTGCTTGCTCTTGGTTCACAGAGATGAGTTTCAGGGAATCTCAAGTGAGTGCAAACCCTATTTGACACCTTAGTATGGCATATAGGCAGGGGTTATCCTGATGGGACCCATTGGATCATTTTTCTGTGCCCGTGCCATCCTCATGACATACATATATGACCTGAATTACCTTACTGATCCATGTCATATTTTATTATCTTTTGGTACAGATTTTCTGATATAGATTTTTATTGCATATTGAGAGTTGGCAAAAAATATGAAAGTGTATTTTAAACCTGGAACTTTGCTGTGGATGTGCAGCATTTCAGCAGCAAAAAAAAAAAAATTTTGTGTAATCTTACATCGAAAATTATTAGGGAATCTGACCCAGATGGTTTTACATACAGTAACTAACCACACAAGGTAGGGGTTAAAAGCACATTTACATGCATATACAGACATAAGACTTACAAACATCGGCAGGCGAATCATGCAAATATACAGTCATGGCCATAAATGTTGACACCCCTGAATTTTTTCAAGAAAATTAAGTATTTCTCACAGAAAAGGATTGCAGTAACACATGTTTTGCTATACACATGTTTATTCCCTTTGTGTGTATTGGAACTAAACCAAAATAAGGAGGAAAAAAAGCAAAATTGGACATAATGTCACACCGAACTCCAAAAATGGTCTGGACAAAATGATTGGCACCCTTAATTTAATATTTGGTTGCACACCCTTTGGAAAAAAATAACTGAAATCAGTGGCTTTCTATAACCATCAATAAGCTTCTTACACCTCTCAGCCAGAATGTTGGACCACTCTTCCTTTGCAAACTGCTCCAGGTCTCTCTTATTGGAAGGCGCCTTTTCCCAACAGCAATTTCAAGATCTCTCCACAGGTGTTCAATGGGATTTAGATCTGGACTCATTGCTGCCACTTCAGAACTCTCCAGTGCTTTGTTGCCATCCATTTCTGGGTGCTTTTTGACATATGTTTGGGGTCATTGTCCTGCTGGAAGACCTAAGATCTCGGACGCAAACCCAGCTTTCTGACACTGGGCTGTACAGTGCGACCCAAAATCAGTTGGTAATCCTCAGATTTAATGATTTCTTTCACACATTCAAGGCACCCAGTGCCTTTGTCCACAGTGCGCAACATTATCAAGAAGTTTGCAACCCATGGCACTGTAGCTAATCTCCCTGGGCATGGACGGAAGAGAAAAATTGATGAAAGGTGTCAACGCAGGATAGTTCGGATGGTGGATAAGCAGCCCCAAACAAGTTCCAAAGATATTCAAGCTGTCCTGCAGGCTCAGGGTGATTAAGCTAAAATCCTTCTGGGAAAACGTCTTGTGGACAGATGAGACCAAGATA
Organism: Hyla sarda; assembly: GCF_029499605.1. Classification (NCBI taxonomy): domain Eukaryota; kingdom Metazoa; phylum Chordata; class Amphibia; order Anura; family Hylidae; genus Hyla; species Hyla sarda. Next base: position 445,893,718 of record NC_079190.1, read on the forward strand.
GAGCTTTTTGATAAAGCACATCATTCTACTGTTTACCGAAAACGGAATGAGGCCAACAAAGAAAAGAACACAGTACCTATAATGAAATATGATGGAGGTTCAATGATGTTTTCAGATTGTTTTGCTGCCTCTGGCACTGGGTGCCTTGAATGTGTGAAAGGCATGATGAAATCTGAGGATTACCAACGGATTTTGGGTCGCACTGTACAGCCCAGTGTCAGAAAGCTGGGTTTGCGTCCGAGATCTTGGGTCTTCCAGCAGGATAATGACCCCAAATATACGTCATAAAACACTCAGAAATGGATGGCAACAAAGCGCTGGAGAGTTCTGAAGTGGCAGCAATGAGTCCAGATCTAAATCCCATTGAACACCTGTGGAGAGATCTTAAAATTGCTGTTGAGGAAAGACGCCCTTCCAACATTCTGGCTGGCAGGTGTAAGAAGCTTATAGCCTAACCAAATATTAAGTTAAGGGTGCCAATAATTTTGTCCAGCCCATTTTTGGAATTTGGTGTGACATTATGTCCAATTTGCTTTTTTTCCTCCCTTTTTTGGTTTAGTTCCAATACACACAAAGGGAATAAACATGTGTATAGCAAAACATGTGTTACTGCAATCCTTTTCTGTGGAAAATAATTAATTTTCTTGAAAAATTTCAAGGGTGCCAACATTTACAGTGATGACTATATATATATATATATATATATATATATATATATATATATATATATATTTATTTGGGATGAGGCCAGTCACCTCAAGTGCCCCTAATCACTGCTTGGCTCCTCCTTCATTTCTTTGACAGCCTCTGTGCTGATGGGGAAGGTGCTTTAAACCTTTACCTGACAGTATGATTAGTTGCACTATGTGAAACCATCTGGCAGATTTCCTTTTAAGGCTAGAGTCACATTTTCAAGGCGAAATTGGGCAAAACTTGCCACAACTGATGCCAGAAGTACATTAGTTGGCATCAGTTGAGTATCATCCGGCATTCATTGTTTGTGATCGCCGGACGGGGGAATGCAACAAGATGCATTCCCCTGTATGTGCCAGTCCGGCGAGTCCAATAATCCGGCGTCCAAACTGACATGCTGGATGATTGTGAACTGTCTCATTCAAATGAACGGGATCAGTTCTTGTTAAATTTTTCCTCCGTGGGCATTTTCTGCAGCGCCAAAGGGGAAAAAAAACATTGACGACGCATATATGTATAGGAGGACTAATTGTGGGACAACCCCAATAAAGAAAATGGAGGACATTTATCAAAACCTGTCCAGAGGAAAAGTTGCTGAGTTGCCCATAGCAACCAATCAGATCGCTGCTTTCCTTTTTGAAAAGGCCTCTGTAAAATGAAAGAAGGAATCTGATTGGTTGCCATGGACAACTGGTCAACTTTTCCTCTGGACAGGTTTTGATAAATCTCCCCCAATGTAACTACCCATATAACAGTAAATTGCTGCAAAAGTTGAAAAGCCAAAATCTATGTAAATAAGATCACCATCCTCATTACTTCTGGTTTAGTGATAGATGGACAGTTCTATTTTTTTGTGGAAATACATTATGGGATGTCTTTACAGGTAGAGCATTTGCTGCAGATGCCATGCAAAGAAATCTGCAGGTATAATCCGCACCGTGTAATCAGCAAAATTTACTGCAAAAAAAAAAAACAGCACTGAATTTGATGGTTTTGAAGCTGAGGATTTAATGCTGCAGACTTTATTCTTTTTGCAGACTTTAATATTTTATAAACGTTGCCGTGATAGCAAGAAGAATAACGTGAATATTAAACTAGCCTGAAATCCGGACAATGTAAACATACCCCATTGGATAATTTTACTTGCCTAATTGACTTTGTAATAAACTATTGTCAGGAATAAATGTTCAGTATTTCTAAATGTTTTTGGCATTGTGTACTTTTGTATCCTTTGTATGAATCATGAAAACAGCTCTCCATATGTCAGAGCATCATATATCAAGTTCAGCAACGTCAACCTTCCATGAAAACGTCTAGCATGGTTGGCTATTATTCAGTCCTGCAATCTGCCATCACTTTAGTGAGCGCTGGCTTGTCTATTCTAGTCTGTTTCTCATAATAGCTAGCAATTATGCTTTCTCCTTCAATGTAGAATATTCGGCTAGGTACTTCAGACAGTGCAGTACAGTCTCCTGCATGAAGTTGTGGCAGTCAGTAAAGACTCCATTACGAGAAGTTAATAGGACTAGAGATACAGTAAGCTCCACTTTACTGTATTTCACATGCACAAAAGACTACGAAGTGACCTCATTTGACTGAGCAAATGTATCACCAAAGAGCGTTTCATTTCTTTTCTTCTAATGCATAGAATATTACATGTATTTTCTTTATTAAAGGGATACGATGCCTGATCGCGAGGGTCCCGCCGCTGGAGACCCCCGTGATCTTGCACGCAGCATCTCGTTACAATCAGTCCCCGGAGCATGTTCGCTCCGGTTCTGATTACTGGCGATCACGGGGCAGGAGCATTGTGACGTCATGGGTCCGCCCCGTGTGCTGTCATGCTCTACCCCCTCAATGCAAGCCTATGAGAGGGGGTGTGACAGCTGTCACGCCCCCTCCCATAGGCTTGCATTGAGGGGGCAGAGCGTGATGTCACACGGGGCCGGAGCCGTGATGTCACAATGCTCCTGCCTCATGATCGCCAGTAATCAGACCCGGAGCGAACATGCTCCAGGGACTAATTGTAAAGGGGTGCTGTGTGCAAGATCATGGGGGTCCCCAGTGGCGGGACCCCCGTGATCAGGTATCTTATCCCCTATCCTTTGGATAGGGGATAAGATGTCTTAGCACCGGAGTACCCCTTTAATACTTGTATCCAGTGGTATATATTAAATTATGGACAGCACACTAAAAGGGAATATGTCACCAATGTTGACCCCTTCTAAACTGCTAACACCACTAAGAGGTGGAAAAAGAAGCAAAGGATACCCGTCTCTTTAAAATCTTCTGACGTCATAGAAACACATCAGAAGTTTTGATCTGTGAGGGTCCGATTGCTGAGGACCACTAAAATGAATGGGTAGCTGCTCTTGGCTGAACGTTGTACCTTCACATTTCTGTTTAGCACAGCTACGGCCTTCTCTGAGAACAGTAGGAACTATGGGGGAGATTTATCAAAACCTGTCCAGAGGAAAAGTTGCCGAGTTGCCCATAGCAACCAATCAGATTGCTTCTGGAAAATGAAAGAAGTGATCTGATTGGTTGCTATGGGCAACTTTTCCTCTGGACAGGTTTTGATAAATCTCCCCCAAAGTCTCTGCCGCACACGTCAGCTGTCCAACACAACTTTATCAAAGTTTTGTTGGACCGCTGACGTGTGCTGCAGAGACTTAATTTCTTTATGGTTGATCCTTTAAAGGGGTTGTGCGCTGCCCTGACTTTCGGAGCTCCGCTCACAGCGTCTGGAAGTTCATTACTCCGAACGCTGTGTGCGGGCTTCAGTGTTCGCAGCCGCCGGGCGTGACGTCACGCCCGGTGGCCGCGAACACGGAAGCCCGCACACAGCGTTCGGAGTAATGAACTTCCGGACGATGTGAGCGGAGCTCCGAAAATTAGGGCAGCGCACAACCCCTTTAAATATTCCTGTTGCCAACCATACTCTTGAAGCAAGGTTTCCCAACCAGGGTGTCTCCAGCAGTTGCACAACTACAACTCACAGCATGCCCCAACAGCCAAAGGGTGATATTGAATACATGGGAAAAACATTGGGGACATGTTCTTTATTATCACAGAAGTACCTCAGCCCCCCACCCCCCAGAAGAATGTGCACCCATACAGTGGTACATGAGGTGCCTAAAAATCTTCAGAAGAGAACCTTAGGGAATAACATTGTTGAGGCTCCAAGCATATAGCTTTGCAATGTACATAAGGCCTTAACCCCTTAAGGATCAAGCGTTTTTCTGTTTTTGCATTTTCATTTTTTCCTCCTTACCTTACCTTATCATAACCCTTTCAGTTTTGCACCTAAAAAAAAATATGAGTGTTTTTTTTTTTGCGCCACCAATTCTACTTTGTAATGACTTCAGTCATTTTACCCAAAAATCTACGGCGAAATGCAAAAAAAAAAAAAATCACTTACAACGAAATTAAAGAAAAAAATTCCATTTTAGGGGGTTCCGTTTCTATGCAGTACATTTTTTTGGTAAAAATGATACTTAATCTTTATTCTGTAGGTCCATACGGTTAAAATGATACCCTACATATCCAGGTTTGATTTTGTCGCACTTCTGGAAAAAATCATAACTACATGCACAAAAATGTATACATTTAAAATTGTACTCTTTTGACCCTATAACTTTTTTATTTTTTTCTCGAACCAGGCAGTATGAGGGCTAACTTTTAGCGCCGTGATCTGAAGTTTTTATCGATATCATTTTTGTGTTGATCAGACTTTTTGATTGCTTTTTTATTTATTTTGTTATGGTATAAAAAGTGACCAACAATACGCTATTTTGGACTCTGGAATTCTTTTGCGCGTATGCCATTGACCATGCAGTTTAATTAATTATATATTTTTATAGTTCGGACATTTACGCATGCGGCAATACCACATGTTTATTATTATTATGTTTATATATTTTTTATATGGAATTTGGGAAAAGGGGGGTGATTTAAACTTTTAATAAGGAAGGGGTTAATGTGTTTTTAACCTTTTTTTTATTTTTATTTTTTTACACTTTTAGTCCACTTAGGGGACTTTTAGGAGGAATCATTTGATTCCTCATACAGATCAATGTGGTTCCATAGAATCACGTTGATCTGTATGCTCTGTGCTTGATTGATAAAGCCTGGTCCTGCCAGGATCTTCTGCCGGAAGCAGTCGTACCGAACCCCGCAGGAAGCCGACACACCCCTCCATGTAACTCTATGGATACATAGAGGGGGCGAGTCGTCTGCCGCTCCGTGTGGTGGTTGGCACGCCCCCTTCCAGCAGACTGCCGGAGCCTTGTCCAGGAGATCACGGGGGTCCCATCGGTCAGACCCCTTGTGCTCTATAACTTTTCCCCTATCCTTTGAGGTTAGTCTTATGCAGTGGTAATGAATTTATCAACTGAGACTTTGTGAAAAGGCACAAAAAAGGCGCAAAACTGCCTAAAAGTCTCTAAACTACACACCATACCAGCCCAGACTTAGCTTAGCTTTTTGGTGTATGTAAGTGAAATTTCACAAAATGTGTACCTCTACAAAATTTAATAAAATGCCCTGCGACCATTTAATAAATTTGGTACCAGCACACAAAAAACAAGGTGTAGAAAAATGCTTCACTTACACCTACAATGATAAATGTCCCACTATGTTCTGGATGGTATGGGGACCCCTAGTGGCCTTTTCTATAAGTCATCATTTCTAGAAAAAGTAGATACATTTTTTAATGAAGTATTTTACAAGGATTAATGTTTTGCCACAATGTACAACATATAAAAAGTTTTTCGACTTTGACCGTGCTCATTTAAAGGGGTTGTCAAACAATCATTTTATCGTATAAAGGGTAGGCTGCCACCGGCTGCTCATATTCTCTACAGCAACCAATACAGAGATAAAAAAGTATAGCACCTGGCTATTCAAACAGTGTAAAATTTGGGCAGACTGGGTAAGTCAGACATCTTGCTCATAGAGGGCTCTAAAAGTATTCTTCTTTTAGCATATAAATTTTAACAGAACAAGCACATGTAGTACAAACTTGGTTACAATATATTCTGGAGCTTGTTTGTGGAAATTTTATTTGCATCTGCTGCGATCAAGATACATTATATCACTGTTTCCCAACCAGTGTGCCTCCAGCTGTTGCAAAACTACAACTCCCAGCATGCCCGGACAGCCGTTGGCTGTCCGGGCATGCTGGGAGTTGTAGTTTTGCAACAGCTGGAGGCACACTGGTTGGGAAAAATTGCCTTATATAAATATTGATGAATATATATATGTCAACTTTTTTTATGGAAACTTACACAAAATGTAAGCCGGTGAATATACAGTGTCCATCTTTTCATATGAATAAACTCTGCCTGTGCTCAGCCTAATACCTTCATAATGTAATTCTTTCCTATGTAATGTAAACTTCATAGCCAAAGGCCGGGAGACTATAAAGCAGAATGGCAGCAATGTTGTGAATTACGGAAGGTAAAACACACCTCACCGGTTTTACGCCACTTCAATGCACCTTCTATAGCGTTTTCATGTTTTCAACCTATTTTCATACGACTGGAATTTGCTATTGTCAGTACCGTGACAATATACTGTTTATGGGCAACCGGGGAAATGAGGAAAGTACTTAATTTTTTCATATAATCCCCGTTGAGTATTCAAAAACATTGATCTGTAACCTTTAAAAAATGTAAAGAATATTAAAGTATTCATTTTGACCACATCAGCTCCCCATCATGGAAAAGTCAAATATTACTTCTTTTTTGACATTCTGACATTCAAGATATATGGTTGTAAATGTCAACATTTAATAAAGCTTATGCTTCTATCGATTTTGCTTTTGTTTTCAAAATATCTATTCCGAGCATGGGGATTAAAGCAGACCGAAAGGAGTGAGGGCTCATCTCTCTCCACACGACGGCCGACGACGAAGTTACAGATTACAGAACGTTATCTCGGATTAGAAAAGAAAGTCACATACTTATGGAGAAACTATAGAATAAGGGGATTAGAGCCGAATAGAATATAGAATACAGTGATACTTTCAGATCATAATAGTTTTCTTAGAGACAGATTGTTTTTATTTATTCCTTTATATTTATTTATTCATTTTTGTATGGTTGCATTATTCCTTTATATTTATTTATTTATGTTTGTATGGTTGCAATATTCCTTTATATTTATTTATTTATTTATTTATTTTTGTACGGGTGCATTATTCCTTTATATTTATTTATTTATTTTTGTATGGTTGCAATATTACTTTATATTTATTTATTTTTGTAAGGGTGCATTATTCCTTTATATTTATATATTTATTTTTGTATGGTTGCATTATGCAAAAATATTGTATAAGGTCCCCAGCAGTCTTGTGTAAAACCAAGTTTGAGATTAGTCACTCCAAACTGAACTGGTATGGCACTGGAGAAAGACTGATAGATATATAGATAGATAGATAGATAGATAGATAGATAGATAAAATACCAGGAGAGAAGCACAACTAAAATAGTACAAACATAGGTGGTACACGCTGGTTAGGGACCTTGGTGAGAGGTCCACAGTTAAATATATCAATGCCAGACACCAGCAGCACACAGAACTTGGTGCAAAAAAACTAAACATTTATTGCATCGTTCCAGTGTTACAGAAGTAACATTTCCGCGACCTCTCCTCGCCATTGTCAAGCAAGCTTCAGAATGGCGACGAGAGGTCACAGAAACGTTGCTTCTGTAATACTGGAACGATGCAATAAATGTTTAGTTTTTTTTTGCACCAAGTTCAGTGTGCTGCTGGTGTCTGGCATAGATAGATAGATAGATAGATAGATAGATAGATAGATAGATAGATAGATAGAAAATAGATATATAGATACAATGAGACAGTAGATAGATAGATAGAAAGAAAGAAAAACTACGTTCTTCATTGACATTATCTTTTCTCATTATTTTTTCTCTTCTTTAGTAGGACCACCCCTCTAGAAGGCCATTTTCCCCATATATACCATTATTACAACTATTTTAACAACTCAAGAATTCCAGTTACATATGTAGAAGAAAACATCAAGTTTGGCAGATTACAGTATGGTAAGGGATACAACTCTTTCTTCTCGAGTCAAAATTGGCTACAAGTACCTCCATAACAGAGGACACTCCATACCTCCATAACAGAGGACACTCCATATCTCCATAACAGAGGACACTCAATACCTTCATAACAGAGGACACCCCATACCCCCATAACAGAGGACACTCCATACCTCCATAACAGAGGACACTCAATACCTTCATAACAGAGGACACTCCATACCCCCATAACAGAGGACACTCCATACCTCCATAACAGAGGACACTCCATACCTCCATAACAGAGGACACTCCATACCTCCATAACAGAGGACACTCCATACCTCCATAACAGAAGACACTCCATACCTCCATAACAGAGGACACTCCATATCTCCATAACAGAAGACACTCCATACTTCCATAACAGAGGACACTCCATACCTCCATAACAGAGGACACTCCATACCTCCATAACAGAGGACATTCCATACCTCCATAACAGAGGACACTCCATACCTGCATAACAGAGGACACTCCATACCCCCATAACAGAGGACACTCCATACCTCCATAACAGAGGACACTCCATACCTCCATAACAGAGGACACTCCATAACAGAGGACACTCCATACCTCCATAACAGAGGACACTCCATATCTCCATAACAGAGGACACTCCATACCTCCATAACAGAGGACACTCCATACCTCCATAACAGAGGACACTCCATACCTCCATAACAGAGGACACTCCATACCTCCATAACAGAGGACACTCCATATCTCCATAACAGAGGACACTCCATATCTCCATAACAGAGGACATTCCATACCTCCATAACAGAGGACACTCCATACCTCCATAACAGAGGACACTCCATACCTCCATAACAGAGGACACTCCATACCTCCATATCAGAGGACATTCCATACCTCCATAACAGAGGACACTCCATACCTCCATAACAGAGAACGCTCCATATCTCCATAACAGAGGACACTCCATACCTCCATAACAGAGGACACTCCATACCTCCATAACAGAGGACACTCCATACCTCCATAACAGAGGACACTCCATACCTCCATAACAGAGGACACGCCATGCCTCCATAACAGAGGACACACCATACCTCCGTAACAGAGGACACGCCATACCTCCATAACAGAGGACACTCCATACCTCCATAACAGAGGACACACCATACCTCCATAACTAACAGAGGGCACTCCATATCTGAATAACAGAGGACACTTAAGGACACTTTCACACAACAATATTCTGATCAGTATGTTGCATCATTATTTGTAAACAAAAAACAGAAATGGGACCAAAACATCAAAGACGTGCACAACTTTCCATAATACCTCCTCCTACCATGCACCTAATACTGACCCAAATATTGCCATGTCAAAGTTACTTGGTTTAAGAAAACAGTGTGACCTTGTAGTCCATGGAAACCATTGATTTCACCACGAAATACCCCTGTACGTCCATTTACACATAAAATGTAATTTTACAGCGGTTTATCCTTTTATTGCTTGTAATGTTTTGTCAGATTGATTTACAATGGTTGTCAGAGCGTGTGCACCTGTAGAGCGCTTTCCACTGATGTTTTTTAAATTACCAGTCACATAATCAATCTGTTCTACTGTAAAGGGGGGCGATGGGGTAAGAGGAGGCAAATGGCTTGCAAAAATAATAGCAACATACTACCAGTGTCAGCTGCCCATTTAACCAATCACACCGGCTGAGAGTCAATCGTACAAACGACGAATATATGAATGTGTGTGCAGCGAGGGTGGCTATGAGTGTGCAATGCTCTGTAAGCTGCTGCATGCTTCTGTCTTAAGCTCATTTTAAGCAGTTGCTGTACTTTTCTATTATTTTATTTTAAACATAGAAAATGAATATAATACTTTATATACTAAATGCATGTGCACATATGTCCCGACTATCTATCTGTTGTGTAAATAGAATGCGGACTTACAATTATAATCGTATACTAAGTAAGATGCTGGAAGTAGACTGTAGCTTGAGGTAGTTTGTGATGAAATTGTGATCCTCTAGGAAGCAGGAGCTGATATTAGGCATTCTATTTCCAGTGCTGTAGTATGTGCTTACTGACATAGACTGTGTATATAAAAATAGTAAAAATAATACTAATATATAATGAGCAGGATAAAGGGGATGCAATAATTTGAGTGCCTGTGTGAGCATAAACAGCACATTCTCATACGCACAGAATAAACATAATTGGAAATAAATCATATGAGCTGATCTTTTTTTACTATACACTGTGGATAGAAATTCTCAAATACATACAGTGTCTGAACTAGACCATACCTATACATGTAGCAAGCCTCATCTTGATCAGTAGTGTGCTGAGATATTGTCTTGCACTCCTGAAGTTGAGATAAGTTATTCTAAGGTGTTACACAAACCTAAGTTTACCATAACTCCTCAGTTACTGGCCTTATATTTAGATCTCTGGTGCAACACAACACAACACATCCCACACACATTGTTGTGTTGGGTTAACACACTCCTGGCTGTCTCTGTATGCGCACATACCAAGCTCACTTACAGTTTATTATATCCTACAACCTTCTAGCACATAGACATATAACACACAAATATAAGATAGATATAAAACAAAAACTTGTAGCACAGGGGAATTTATTAATCAGCTGGTAACGGATTAGGAAGCATGAATGTGTCCCATGCATTGGAACGGTTTATGTACATAAATATTAAAGTGACATATGGAATCAGAATCATACCACATTGAAGTCATAAAGTGGAAAGTGTATATTTTCAGTTTCTGTATTTTATGTTATTGTAGGTAGCTTTGAGCGATGGTAGGCTCCAGTTCACTCAGCGATGCTCAGGTAACAAGGTGACAATATGACTGAATAATGATCATCACAACTAGACAACATAAAAGTTTCCAAAAGGCCAAAAACACAAATTACCTCAAGAGATCATTTTTATTGGAAGGATCTGAGCACAAATACATTTCAGTCCTTGGTTCCTGAGGAGGCCATTCTACTGGAGGTCCGGCCTCCTTTCATTTACTTTGAAGATTAGATGGATGGACAACATACTGTTGGCTTTAGGGGCTAGATATTATGCAACACTAGCCAACTTGCCTTTTTGGTGGCCAGCATGAACATCCATAGACATGGATAGAAACATTTGTAAAAAATTTAGGAGCTAAGAGTTAGGACCAACCCTGCTAGAAGTCTCTCATGTATTATATCATGGTACACAAACATTGTTTACTTTAAAAGGGCAAACACTCTTGATTGCTTTAGAAATTAATTCTTACTCCTTTTCCATATCTATCAGTCTGTCTGTCTGTCTCATATCTTTCTATCTAGTTCCTATATGTCATATCTCCCTGTTTATGGCAAGTTTGTTAGAATATGCCATATTTTAACATAGCAAAAGTTATGCAAATGTGACCCAGTTGCGGAACCCTTCCTCTGTGTAAGCTCATAGAGTGAGTCACTGATTACCTTATGTTTCGTAGACACATATGCAACTGAAATAACTTTTAAACAGATGTATAGAATTCACATAGTGTAGCATACTAAAAAAAACAACAACAAAGAGTTAGTATAAGGAAAATGGTCTCTTACCCTGGTTGTCAGAAAAATGATTGGAGCTGACCAAATAATTAATAAGCAGGGTTAAGAAAAGAGAGGCCCCCAGAACCAGAGTCCTCCCATCACAGGACCCCATGTCTAGTCGGCTCTCTCTGAAGACAACTCCAGCTCTTCTTCCTTTGCCTTGCCACCTCTAACCAATCCAACACAGTAAAACCGACAGGATCCGTGGGGGCGTGGCCCTTAGTCCGCCTACAAGTAGCAATTAGGTAAGTCAAAATGCCAAAGTGGCCTTGTGCAAAACAGCTGTGTACTCTAAACAGTCTTTTCAGATGCCGCTACTTCTCTAGCTTTGTATGTCCTGATACCATAGAAGCTATAGGTGGCTTGTAACATCCACGATCTTGAAACTGGGGTCGGGCTCCCAAGCTGACAGGTCCAAAGTGAAGTTGGACTTGGCCTTCACAGGGCTGTCAACAGTCTTGCACCTTGAGGATCTGGAAGAGGATAAAGTGTCTCTTCACCTGGAATCCAGTACAGGACGCATGGGGCATCCTCATTGTAATGTATACAGCAGCCAATAATATATGTCCCCTGCTGCTTACACCTTGGCTGCAATAGACGCACAAGTCTATAGCTGAGTAAATACCGCACCTGCCTATTGGCTCTGTGTTAGACGCACCATATAGTTGCGGTTACCAGGTAGCCTTGTGCTGCGCTCCGTCTGGTCCCTGAGCCTGTGCACCCGTCGGATGTGTAATGCTATCTGCTTCATCGTGGTGGAACTAGCCATAGGTTGACTGGTAGTCAGTGCAAGGAGCTAGGAACCTGTGCAGAATGGCTGCTGCATGTACAGGAGCGCACTGATCGCTTGCACTGCTAGACAAGTGTGAATCCCAGCATAGACAACACATGAAGCATTATGTCCTGAAGAAACTCCACTGCTGCCAGTGCCAGGGCTAGAGTGGCACAGGTTTTCAGCCTGCACCCTGGATATTGGAGTATGTGCTATACAAGCCTTACAGACAGTGTGAGGTATGGGCTCTGGATGTGCAGGCTGTGCATGATGTATGAGCTGAGCACCAGTGTGGAGTGTGCACTCACCCCCCAGTGAGCAGTCATTTGCACTGCACTAAGTCCTGCTCCTTGGCTATACCTCTGCTTTGGGCTGCAGGTGGGAAGTTTGAAGGCTCCTGGTAGGACCCTCCCTTCACATGACAGAGCCCCCATCCCCCTCTCCCATCCACAGCAGATCTCCTTCCTCCCAAATCCTCTCCAGCAAAAAGTCAGTGGCAGGGAAATTCCATCTCTCTCACCACACTCCGGGGAATCAGTGCTCAAGGTTGGAGACAGGACATCTTACATTCCAGGCTTCTTCATAGGGGGAAAAAAAAACTTAAAGCTGTTCCCCAAGATATAATCAAGTTGACAAGTGATTTCTTCTCCACACATGACAGTAAAGCTTATGTCATGGAAAACAGAAAGGTAAGAGATCCCTTAAAGTCAGTGTGCAGCAGCTTCTCCCGGAGCAGACACCGCAGCAAGAGGAGATGTGGAGAAGGATGCGGAGAGTCCAGAGGATCCGCTGCTGCCTGATCAGGTCTCCGCTGGAGGGGATGGAGATGTGGGCTCACAGAGGTGCAGAGGAGCATCCCTGGCTGTTCTGTGCAGGTCACATGCAGAGCTCAGCACTAGAGGGGGTTAGTAGACTAGACAAGCCTTCTCTCTGCTGCATGCATTAGGAGAGACCGTGGGAAAAGCAGGTGCTTCCTTCTGAGGCTGCACAGGTTCAAATGCATAAAAGCTGGATTCACTTAACCACTTCTCAATGCTCAGCAGAGATGGGGGGAGCTCTGCTTAAAGCTGCAGCCCCCTAAATGTCTACTGCTGCACTGTACGACATGTCACCTTACTGTGACCCAGTGCACAGCCTATTGTATACTACATGGGGCAGAGGTCCCTATAGGCTTTCTATACCATAGATCTTACCCATAGAAAGCACACACAGTGTTAAATTACCACAGGTGACTATACTATAGACTATGTAATTGACCCATTGTGTGCCACAGAAAGCACACACAATGTGCAATTACAATGCATGCATTTAGTGTCTAGACACAAGGGACAACATTCACTTAACCACTTCTCAATGCTCAGCAGAGATGGGGGGAGCTCTGCTTAAAGCTGCAGCCCCCTAAATGTCTACTGCTGCACTGTATGACATGTCACCTTACTGTGACCCAGTGCACAGCCTATTGTATACTACACGGGGCAGAGGTCCCTATAGGCTTTCTATACCATATCAGTGGTCTTCAACCTGCGGACCTCCAGATGTTGCAAAACTACAACTCCCAGCATGCCCGGACAGCCGTTGGCTGTCCGGGCATGCTGGGAGTTGTAGTTTTGCAACATCTGGAGGTCCGCAGGTTGAAGACCGCTGCCATAGATCTTACCCATAGAAAGCACACACAGTGTTAAATTACCACAAGCGACTATACTATAGATTTTACCCTTTGTGTGCCAAAGAAAGCACACACAATGTTCAATTACAATGCATGCATTTAGTATCTAGACACAAGGGACAACATTGTGTTTATATATATATATATATATATATATATATATATATATACACACACACACCCCACATACACACACACACACACACAGGTGACTATACTATAGATTTGACCCTTTGTATGCCACAGAAAGCACACACACTGTTCAATTGCAATGCATGCATTTAGTATCTAGACACAAGGGACAACATTGTGTTAATATATATATATATATATATATACCCTCCCCCCCACACACACACACAGGTGACTATACCATAGATTTGACCCTTTGTGTGCCACAGAAAGCACTCACAGTGTTCAATATTACAATTACAATGCATGCATTTAGTGTCTAGACACAAGGGACAACAGTGTGTTAATATATATATCATGTAACTTTACCATAGATTTGACCCTTTGTGTGTCACAGAGAGCACTTACAGTGTACAATTACAATCCATGCATTTAGCACCTAGACACAAGGGACAACAATGTGTTAATATATAACTATATATATATATATATATATATATATATATATATATATACCACAGGTGACTACACCATAGATTTGACTCTTTGTTGACATATAAAGCACATCCAGCACTTAATTACAATGCATTCCTTTAGTATCTAGACCAGTGTTTTCAAACCAGGGTGCCTCCAGCGGCTGCAAAACTACAACCTGGGAGTTGTAGTTTTGCAACGGCTGAGGCACCCTAGTTGGGAAACTCTGATCGAAACACAAGAGGACAACAGGGTGATATATGTATATCAGGTGACTCTACCATAGAGTTGACTCTTTGTGTGCCATAGAAAGCCCACACAACATTCAATTACAATGCATAAATTTAGCACTTGAGCACAAGGGACAATAATGCATTAATATATCAATATATTGTGTACCACAGGTGGCTATAACATAGAACTGACTCTTTGTGCGCCATAGAAATCCCATCCATCATTCAGTTACAATAGACACAAGGGACAACAGTGTGTTAATATAGATCTATATGGTGACTATACCATAGATCTGATCCTTTACAAGCCATAAAAAGTCTCATCACAATGCATATACTTTGCATCAGAACAATAAGGTATAGAATGCATTGTTTTATATAAATTACTTTAATTATAAGCCTGGAAAATACAAAAAATGGAATATGGAGTATTGCCCTTCATTGATGGATTTTAACATTCACTGACTATAGAAAGGAAACACAATGACCCATTACGATGCAGGTTCTTTAGATTAAGGCGGCGATCTTCAAACTGTGGCCCTCCAGATGTTGCAAAACTACAACTCCCAGCATGCCCGGACAGCCGTTGGCTGTCCGGGCATGCTGGGAATTGTAGTTTTGCAACATCTGGAGGGCCACAGTTTGAAGACCACTGGATTAAGGTGTAAGGGTTAACCATGTGTTATTTCTTATATAAATGACTGAGCAATCATTAGCCTGGAAAATGCACATCTCTGTCTTTGTGTCAGTTCTCCTATACCACCCAATGCTCTGTCACTGCTTCTTTTCTGTTTCACTGAAACATCAAATATCTGGGGGAAGGGACATTTTCTTAAATACTTGTGCTTGGTAGTCAATCATCAGCTGATCCTCCTATGGTATTTAACCGTACACTGTGTAATACTACAGTAGTATTCGCGTAACATCCAGCTGCATCTATGTCCTCAGTATTTCTATGCTTTCTGAATACCATAGCATAGGAGTAGCAGGAATAAGCTGCAATGCTCAATAGGTCTGAGTGTTATGTTCACCTACCTGACCTGTGCTGTGACATAGTAACCCTATTTATGTTTTATATTCCATACCTACTTCTATTACAGTTGTGATATTCTAAGCTCCGCCCATGCTCCATGCCGGGCCTGGAGCTGAAGATACCAGAGAAGATTACCGGAGAACGACTGCACGGAACAGGATAAGGTAAGTACCGTTGTCATCAGTGTCACCTGCACTACCTTTCGGTACTGACAGGTTAGGGAAGGTGACAGATTTTTTTTAAAGGGATACTCCACCCCTAGACATCTTATCCCCTATCTAAAGGATAGGGGATAAGATGTCAGATGGCGGGGGTCCCGCCGCTGGCTGCACAACCCACCTGTTGCGGCTTCCGGAAACGCTGGAGGCTTCGGCTCCCGACCATGGTGACGTGAAATTGTGACGTCACAACTCCGCCCCCGTGTGATGTCATGCCTTGCCCCTCAATGCAAGTCTATGGGAGGGGGCGTGACAGCTGCCACGCCCCCCCCAAATGGCTTGTATTGAGGGGCGGAACATGACATCACATGGGGCGGAGCCGTGGCATCACAATGCTCCGGCCCCATGATCGACAGTAATCAGACCCGGAGCGAACATGCTCCGGGGACTGATTTTAATGGGGGGCGGCGTGCAAGGTCACGGGGGTCCCCAGTGGCGGGACCCCCGCGATCAGGCATCTTATCCCCTTTCCTTTGGATAGGGGATATGATGTCTAAGCGCCGGAGTACCCCTTTAAAAGCACAGGGTGAGCATTTCCTAGAAATATAGGGGGAGATTTATCAAAACCTGTGCGGAGAAAAGTCTGCCAGTTGCTCATAGCAACCAACATGATCACTTTTTTTTTTTTCATTTTTCAGAGGCCCTTTTAAAAATGGAAAAAGCTATCTGAATGGTCCTTTTCCTCTACACAGGTTTTGATAAATCTCCCTGATAGTGTATACCCCCAAATACAGTACCATACTGTAAGTACAGAGGCATACCTAAGGTGATCATAGAAACATAGAAAGTTTCTACAGATAAGAACCCTTTGACCCATCTAGTCCTCCCAATAGTCTGAATAGTCCCCGGTCCTATCTTATATGAAAGATAACCTAATGCCTACGCCATACATGTTTAAATGGGCACTGTCATTAAAATATATATTTTTTTTCTTGGCATATGATAGAACAGGTAAAATAAATAAGATTTGTAATTTACTCCCTGTAAAAAAAAATATATATTTTTATGTCCCTTTCAAGACCTTATAAATCTGGCCACTAGGGGCCCCCCTCTGGTCCAGTCTACATTCCGTCTGCTCAAAAGCACAGACTTTGGTCTCCTATAGGAGACCAAACTCAGGAAGTGATGTCTGGCCATAGGCAGTGAATAGCACTCACTCTCTGCCTGTGTATGAAACAGGAAGAGCAGACTGAATGCGGTCTGGACCAGAAGGGAGACCACTAGTGGCCAGATTTATAAGGCCATGAAAGAGACATAAAAATATATATATTTTTTTTAACAGGGAGTGAATTACAAATCTTACAAAAAATATTTTTAATGACAGAGCCCATTTAACCCCTTAACGACGCAGGACGTATATTTACGTCCTGCGCCGGCTCCCGCGATATGAAGCGGGATCGCGCCGCGATCCCGCATCATATCGCGTGGGTCCCGGCGCTAATCAACGGCCGGGACCCGCGGCTAATACCACACATCGCCGATCGCGGCGATGTGCGGTATTAACCCTTTAGAAGCGGAGGTCAAAGCTGACCGCCGCTTCTAAAGTGAAACTGAAAGTATCCCGGCTGCTCAGTCGGGCTGTTCGGGACCGCCGCGGTGACATCACGGCGTCCCGAACAGCTGATCGGACACCGGGAGGGCTCTTACCTGCCTCCTCGGTGTCCGATCGACGAATGACTGCTCTGTGCCTGAGATCCAGGCAGGAGCAGTCAAGCGCCGATAATGCTGATCACAGGCGTGTTAATACACGCCTGTGATCAGGATGAGAGATCAGTGTGTGCAGTGTTATAGGTCCCTATGGGACCTATAACACTGCAAAAAAAAAGTAAAAAAAAAGTGTTAATAAAGGTCATTTAACCCCTTCCCTAATAAAAGTTTGAATCACCCCCCTTTTCCCATAAAAAAAATAAAACAGTGTAAAAAAAAAAAAAAATAAACATATGTGGTATCGCCGCGTGCGTAAATGTCCGAACTATAAAAATATATCATTAATTAAGCCGTACGGTCAATGGCGTACGCGCAAAAAAATTCCAAAGTCCAAAAAAGCGTATTTTGGTAACTTTTTATAACATTAAAAAATGAATAAAAAGTGATCAAAAAGTCAGATCAAAACAGATCATACCAATAAAAACTTCAGATCACGGCGCAAAAAATGAGCCCTCATACCGCCCCGTACGTGGAAAAATAAAAAAGTTATAGGGGTCAGAAGAGGACATTTTTAAACGTATAAATTTTCCTGCATGTAGTTATGATTTTTTCCAGAAGTGCGACAAAATCAAACCTATATAAGTAGGGTATGATTTTAACCATATGGACCTACAGAATAATTATAAGGTGTAATTTTTACCGAAATATGCACTGCGTAGAAACGGAAGCCCCCAAAAGTTACAAAATGGCGTTTTTTTTCTCCATTTTGTCGCACAATGATTTTTTTTTCTGTTTCGCCGTGCATTTTTGGGTAAAATGACTAATGTCACTGCAAAGTAGAATTGGCGACGCAAAAAATAAGCCATAATATGGATTTTTAGGTGGAAAATTGAAAGGGTTATGATTTTTAAAAGGTAAGGAGGAAAAAACGAAAGTGCAAAAACGGAAAAACCCTGAGTCCTTAAGGGGTTAAACTTCTTCACTGTATTTGCAGCTACTACTTCTACAGGAAGTCTATTCCATGCATGCACTACTCTCTCAGTAAAGTAATACTTCCTGATATTACTGATTACTATTATAAAACTATGTCCACTCCTCCATTACCGTGTTGATTCCCTTTATGTATTAAAAATTCCATCATATCTCCTCTGTCTCCTCTTTGTGATAATATATAGAAAGACATATATATATATATATATATATATATATATATATATATACTGCTCAAAAAAATAAAGGTAACAACTAAGTGTATGTTCTCACTGAGGAATTGGAGAGGAATTTACTTCAGTCAGCAGTGAAAAACCTCACACTGAGGAATTTCCACAAGCTGAATTCCAACGCTGAATTCTGTTCCACATAAAGCATGAACATGTTCTTTCTTCATGCGG
The DNA here is from genome assembly GCF_029499605.1 of Hyla sarda. Lineage (NCBI taxonomy): Eukaryota > Metazoa > Chordata > Amphibia > Anura > Hylidae > Hyla > Hyla sarda. The sequence continues at coordinate 445,912,662 of NC_079190.1, forward strand.
AATCTGCATCATTGTCCCGTAGAAATCAATGCCTTTTTTTTCAGCCGTACGGAATATTTTTTCACCCGTACAGAATTTGCGCAAAAAAAAGGGGGAAATTCTAAAAAACAAAACAAAAAAAAAACCAGTTTCCTCCTATATTTCCGCGCGGAATTCCACATCAATTGCGTGCAAAAAAAAAAAAAGGGAAATCCCGTGACGGAATTTTTAAGCGAGAATTCCACGCCAATTCCTCAGTGTGAACATACCCTAAGATAACACATCCTAGATCTGAATGAATGAATGAACTAATCGTACAAAATACTTTCATCTTTACATAGTTGAATGTGCTGACAACAATATCACACACAAATTATCAATGGAAATCAAATTTATTTACCCATGGAGGTTTGGATGTGAAGTCACACTCAAAATAAAGTGGAAAACCACACTACAGGCTGATCCAACTTTGATGTAATGTCCTTAAAACAAGTCAAAATGAGGCTCAGTAGTTTGTGCAGCCTCCACGTGCCCGTATGACCTTCCTACAATGCCTGGGCATGCTCCTGATAAGGTGGCGGATGGTCTCCTGAGGGATACCCTCCCAGACCTGGAATAAAGCATCCACCAACTCCTGGAAGTCTGTGGTGCAACGTGACGTTGGTGGATGGAGCGAGACATGATGTCCCAGATGTGCTCAATCGGATTCAGGTCTGGGGACTGGGCGGGCCAGTCCATAGCATCAATGCCTTCCTCTTGCAGGAACTGCTGACACACTCCAGCCACATGAGGTCTAGCATTGTCTTGCATTAGGAGTGAACCAGGGCCAATCGCACCAGCATATGGTCTCACAAGGCATCTGAGGATCTCATCTCGGTACCTAATGGCACTCAGGCTATCTCTGGCAAGCACATGAAGGTCTGTGCGGCCCCCAAAGAAATGCCACCCCACACCATTTCTGATCCACCGCCAAACCTGTCATGCTGGAGGATGTTGCAGGCAGCAAAACGTTCTCCACGGTGTCTCCTGTATTAATTTTTGTCAACTTTGCTAATCTTTACATTTTTGTGGACATCATGTGGATATAATAACTCAATACCATACCTGGATCATAATCATTACTTCCTCTGAAGAATTCCTATATCACTGAAAGGAGAAACATGTAGGGAGAATTGAGGAATGGTGTAACGGAATAATATTGCAGAGTTAGGCCATCGGTTGGGGTGTAGTAAGGACAGTCTTAGGTACTGATAGTGTAGGTGTGGACGGTGGAATGTCTGTGCGGAATTCCACAGGAATATTCTGCACAGACATTCTGCTGTAGCAGAGTCCCATTGATTTCAAAGGGATTCTGCTGCATTGTGAACATGGTGGACATTCTACTGCGGGAATCCCGATTTCGGTGTCCACAGAAAGAATTGACATGTCTATTCTTTCTGCGGATTCGGCTCGGTAATGCATTGCCGTCTGTGAGATTATTCAAATGTGTGGAATGTCCAACTGTGTTTTCTGGTAGAACATTCTGCACATTTTCATTCAATATACACACATAAACATTTTGCTAGAATAGAACCACTCTAGCAGTGAAAGAAAAGTTAGGCCTTGTTCACACTGCTGCCGGGCTCCGTTAAGTGGAGCTCTGTCTGAAGTTCCGTCAAGTTTAGCGGAGAATAAAATAGTGCAAGCACTACTTTTTTCTCCACTAAATTCTTGTAAAATTACCGGATCATAGACGGGCCCCATGCAAGTCAATAGGGACTCCGCAGTAACAGTTTGCATCCGACCTGTTTCAGGGTATGATCGGCTAAAAAAATAAATACAAAATAAATAAAATAAAAATAATACGAAAAAAAAGAGCAGATCGGACCCTCAACCGGTCAGATGCAAACGACAATGTGAAATTAGCCTAATGCAAACAGCATTTTCTCCTCTAGACTGCCAAATAAAAAATATCCTTTTTATTCACTACAATTATTTTGCTTGTGAATGACATACAACCTATAGTATAATATCGTTTTTGTTACTAGAAACACAAGAGAACAAACTTATTGTTGCTATGGTTGCAAGAAAACTAAAAATAGATGGCATAAAATATTGTACTATAAATACATAGGACTCATTATTAGTAATGTTATTATCTAGTAAGATAGAGAAATATTCCATCAGTTGAAGAAAATACAGTAGTGTTTAATTTATACATTTGTTTGTTTATTTATTTATTTGACAATAAGGCTGTTTTCACACATAGTATTTTATCAGAATTTTTGAGCCAGAAGTGAAACCAACATTGAGGAAAAAAACTACCATGGAGATTGATACCTTGTCTATGTTATGGAGTCGGACCCACTCTTAGTTTTGGATAAAAAAAATTGACTAAAATGAGGACCAAATACTGACCAAAACAACACAATTGAATCCAGTCTTAGACCAGAGTCAAGCCTTATGCACAAGGTCGATTATGAATCCCTGTACAATTTCATAAAACAACATCTACACAATGGATTTGGAAAGTCTTCAGACCCTTTCAGTTTATGTTGTTATGGTAAAATAAAATAAAAAATCAAGTTTTCCCCCATTATTATCCACTCATAACCCCATAATGATGAAGTCATAAAGAATGTTAGAAATCTTTGCTAATTTATTTAAAAAAAACAAAAACAAAAAAAAAAAACTTAAAGGGTTACTCCACTGGAAAACATTTTCTTTTAAATCAACTGGTGCCAGAAAGTTAAACAGATTTGTTTTCTAGTAGATGATGTATACTACAGAGGAAGTTCTTTCCTTTTTGAATTCCCTTTCTGTCTGACTACAGTGCTTTCTGCTGACACCTCTGTCAGTGTCAGGAACTGTCCAGAGCAAAAGAGGTTTGCTATGGGGATTTGCTCCTACTCTGGAAAATTCCTAAAATGGACAGAGGTGTCAGCAGAGAGCATGTTGTCAGACAGAAAGGAAATTCCAAAAGAAAAGAACTTCCTCTGTAGTATACAGCAGCTGATAAGTACTGACATGATTGGGATTTGTTAATAGAAGTCATTTACAAATCGGTTTAACTTTCTAGAATCAGTTGATTTAAAAGAAAATGTTTTCCAGTGGAGTACCCCTTTAAATATTGCATTGATATAAGTATTCAGACCCTTTACCCAGGACTTGTTGAAGCACCTTTGGTAGGACTGAAAGCTTTCAATGTTCTTGAGGCTGATCTAACCAATAAGAGATAAATAGACCACTTGAAAAAAGGGACTATATTTAAAATAGAATAATCTTTATTTAATGGAAAATCCAAAAATACATAAAAAACACACACAGCGTGTCCACGCTGTGTGTGTTTTTTATGTATTTTTGGATTTTCCATTAAATAAAGATTATTCTATTTTAAATATAGTCCCTTTTTTAAAGTGGTCTATCTATCTCTTATGGGTTAGTTTGTGAAACGGTGATACCACGGGACTCTGTACATTGAATACCTTTGTCGTAGATTAACTCAGCGTTCTTATAGCAATCTTACTTCCGGACAACTCCGTATACAGAATGTATATACCGGAGCATAGAGAAATAAATCAGACAGAGCCATTGTGCTTTAGCGTTCCCTGTGTGCTGTCCACTAGACTTTATTTCAAATCGTTCAAGCTGATATCACCTTTGTCATTAACATAAGTTCCCACCCCCTGCTAGGGGATGTTCTAGCATTTAGGGAGTGTGCAAATATCATGAGGAATGTGCCTCATCCTCATGGCACTCCACTTCCTGTAAATTTCCCGGGCTCCCTTTATTCAAAGTCTTCACACGATGGGAGGGGTCCAGAGCAGATACCGGAAGGAGCAGAGGGGGAAAACAGATGGGGAAGGGGGGCTCCTAAATGAATCATTTTTTACATAGATAAATTTATTACAAGCCCCCCTAGAAAATGATCATTTTACCTTTCCCTAATTTCCATCATCCTAACTCATCTGCCCCAATGTGTTTTCTCAAACGTTTCACTGTACTTTAGACGACCCATGGCTTATCCATGGACCCCCTTAGCCTCAGACTTTACACATATGGAGTCAGATGCTGTCCCTATTGGTCACTGGTGTTATAGATGGCATTGAAGCTCTGTAATGGGGTATAGGCTTCATCTGTAATCTCAAAGTCCTCATTTGTCATCACTGGCGTGGCATTCTCAATGGTCGTCTCACACTACTTCTTTTTTAGGCAAGGCAAAACACAACACACAACAAAGCAAGATTATTAGAATTATGAGTATGATTATTTTACTGGTCCTATACTGGCTGAGATATACGTGCAACAAGTCTCCCAAACATCTTGTATACCCCCCTTTTTCCTTTTATACCATATATCATATCTAATGCCTTACCATTTTGGAATATTATAGCGGACGTGACTCTTAGTTGTTCGGTCTAACCTTGAAGAGCATTTACAAAGAAATGTATTAATCTTAGTTGGTTATAATAGATATCATTAATTTTACTCATGGAAATCTGGGATATTATTGACTCAACTCCGTCTTTTTATTTGACCTCTAGCTATAAAACTCATCTGGGACCTCCCTTGGGACTCCTTTAATATACACAAAGGGATCAAAACTCCCAGCAGGGGCTGCACGTTTTCCTCTAAAGTGTGGTTTGGATTCCTTTGTTGGTTCGGTAATGGAAGTGTGTATAGGCAGACGTGTCTTGACTAATGTGTATTCCCCAGTTTAATTCCTTTCTAATTTAACTCTAAACTTCATATCCCCAAGTATCCCATACTTTACGATAGTTACCATTTACTCGTCCGGCTAGCTAGGTCTATCCTTTCTATAATCTTACATCAAGTATTCCTTTCCTTTATAACATTATTACTCACTGAAATTCTTGTTGCACCCTGCTATTTGTACATGTTCACCTACTGATTCTCCTCACACAATGTCGCATCCTAACAATCCATTGTGATTATCTTTCCCTTTGGAACAACCATGGTTATGCACAGACATAGATTTAACAGTTATCAGAGATACATCTATGCGGGATCATCATATGCAATTGTCTCTTTCCTTACTTATTTCCTGCATAGGTTTTGAAGAAATGGGTGACAATTACAGAATCTGAACTAGGTACAGTTTCACAAAAGGTTCTTAATTGTATACTTTACTGTATCTATGGTTAGAGATCAGTACAATTAGACAAGGAGATACTGATATTGACCTACCCCAGGCAGTTAGATGTAGTCTACTCATATTCTCTGAAACAGGTAAGATGTTTATGGAGCGTGTTGGTCAGGTACCTTTATTGTTTTTACCTAGGTCATATGTCAGATGTAAATGATGAGGTCTGTACAAACCTTCTTTCTGCATTGTTGAATCCTGAGGCGACCCAATGTACTGACATTACTACACACATAGCTCACTTCTGCTTAGTGTATGGGGTCCTATATGTTACCATGGGGTACAAGACTGCTGGCACATACATTTTCTTACCAACTCATTCCGGATGCCGTCTTTGCCCTGTACCACCTCTTTCTTCTTCCATTGGTCTCTCTCAGCATGCATTGCCGGTTCCTGCAAGAGACCTAACCACATTGCCCATCTACCTGTACACTTTGTACCATCATTGTGGGGGAACAGGAGCACTGCAGCCTTGGCAGCCTCCTTCACCATTCAATCCCCTTGGCTTCTGGGGCTGTTTCCTTCATGTGTCTCTGACCTTTCTCTGGCAGCTCTCGGACTTTAACACTTGAATTACAAACTACAGATTGGTTCGCTCAAGGATTCAACAACACTCTTACGTCAATAGGCCCATACTTGTGGGCGGTAATTAAAGTGTACCCGTACTCATTGTGTCATACCTTCAGATATCTTACACATCTCAGTGAATACCTTCAACTCTATTTCTCTGAACCACCAGCTCAGATCGAGTGGTTTATTGCGGTAGAACTTCATTCTGCATGTGGTCACCATATATCCTGTCTTATGTATTACATCTTTAGATTACTTAGAACAAACTTACATTTATGACTCAGCATTAACCATGGATTCTCCGATATCCTATCATGGCTCTTGAATTTTTTATTTATTTAATTATTATTTTAATTTATTTTATATTTTTTATTTTTTTATTAATTTTTTTTAATCTTAAGACAATCAGCATCTTCATATTACACTAAATATCATTATAAAGTTATCCACTTAAAATTGATGTTATTCAAATAAATACAATGTAGAATGTATAGGTATATCACATTGTGTATGCAGGTACATCCAAGTTTAACCCCTTAAGGACAATGGACGTACTCCTACGCCCCCATTTCCGAGTCCTTAAGGACCGAGGACGTAGGAGTACGTCCTGTCCTTTCCCGGCCCCCTGCCGCTAGCCGGAGGGGAGCCGGTGCCCGATGCCTGCTGAAATCATTCAGCAGGCATCGCGGCATATCGACCAGGGGGGTCATTATGCCCCCCCATGTCGGCGATGGACGCAGATCGCTGGACAATTCAGTCCAGCGATCTGCGGCGATTCCGGGTCAATCGGGTCTCCAGTGACCCGGTGACCCGGAATTACTGGCTGATCGGGGCCGTCAGAGACGGCCCCGAACAGCCAGAGCCTGCAGGAGTGAGGTGACACTGGTGCCACCTCACGATTACCCTGATTCGTCGGCCGGATTACCGGCCGACGAATCAGGGCGCCTGCTGCGGGACGTGCACCCCTGGTGCTGGGGACCCCGATCCCCGGCGTTAATGTTGGGATCGGGGCCCCAGGAGCGACGACGGCGGCGGGACTGACCTGTGTGGCGATCAAGCAGCAGCAGGAGGTGAGTGACAGCCTCCTGCTGTTGCTTAGCAACAGCTCCCAGCATGCAAAAAGGGCATGCTGGGAGCTGTAGTTATGCAACAGGAGGAGGCAGACCACCACAACTCCCAGCATGCACTTATGGGCATGCTGGGACTTATGGTTTTGCAACAGCTGGAGGCACATTCTTTCTATGGAAAAGTGTACCTTCAGCTGTTGTGTAACTACAACTCCCAGCTTGCACAAACAGCTTAAGGGCATGCTGGGAGTTGTAGTGGTGCATCTGCTGGTTGCATGACTACAACTCCCAGCATGCCCGTTGGCTGTCGGTGACTGCTGAGAGTTGTAGTTTTGCAACAGCTGAAGGCACACTGAGTTAAGTAGCAAACCAGTGTGTCTCCAGCTGTTGCATAACTACAATCCCCAGCATCCCCAGCCAAAGTAGTATGCCTCCGGCTGTTGCATAACTACAACACCCAGCATGCCCTTCCGCTGTCCGTACATGCTGGGGGTTGTAGCTTTTGCAACAGCTGAAGGCACACTGGTTGCAAAACACTGAGTTTGTTGTCAAACTCGGTGTTTCACAACCTGTGTGTCTCCAGCTGTTGCAAAACTACAACTCCCAGCATGCACTGATAGACCGCACATGCTGGGAGTTGTAGTTTTGCAACAGCTGGATGTCCCCCCCCCCCAATGTGAATGTACAGGGTACACTCACATGGGCGGAGGATTACAGCAAGTATCCGGCTGCAAGTTTGAGCTGCAGCAAATTTTCTGCTGCAGCTCAAGCTGCCAGCGAGAAACTACTGTGAACCCCCCGCCCGTGCGACTGTACCCTAAAAACACTACACTAACACACAATAAAATAAAAAGTAAAAAAACACTACATATACATATACCCCTACAATAAAAATGAAAAACGTCTGGTACGCCACCGTTTCCAAAACGGAGCCTCTAGCTGTTGCAAAACTACAACTCCCAGCATGCACTGATAGACCTTACATGCTGGGAGTTGTAGTTTTGCAACAGCTGGATGTTCCCCCCCCCCCAATGTGAACGTACAGGGTACACTCACATGGGCGGAGGATTACAGTAAGTATCCGGCTGCAAGTTTGAGCTGAGGCAAATTTTCTGCCGCTGCTCAAACTGCCAGCGAGAAACTACTGTGAACCCCCCGCCCGTGCGACTGTACCCTAAAAACACTACACTAACACACAATAAAATAAAAAGTAAAAAACACTACATATACACATACCCCTACACAGCCCCCCTCCCCTCCCCAATAAAAATGAAAAACGTCTGGTACGCCACTGTTTCCAAAACGGAGCCTCCAGCGGTTGCAAAACAACTACTCCCAGTATTACCAGATAGCCACTGACTGTCATGGCATGCTGGGACTTTTACAACAGCTGGAGGCACCCTATTTGGGAATCACTGGCGTAGAATACCCCTATGTCCACCCCTATGCAATCCCTAATTTAGGCCTCAAATGCGCATGGCGCTCTCACTTTGGAGCCCTGTCGTATTTCAAGGCAACAGTTTAGGGTCACATATAGGGTATCGCCGTACTCGGGAGTAATTGTGTTACAAATTATGGGGGGTATTTTCTGCTATTACCCTTTTTAAAAATCAAAAATTTTTGGGAAACCAACATTTTAGGTAAAAAATGTATTTTTTTTTTTTACATATGCAAAAGTTGTGAATCACTTGTGGGGTATTAAGGTTCACATTACCCCTTGTTACGTTCCCCGAGGGGTCTGGTTTCCAAAATGGTATGCCATGTGGGTTTTTTTTTGCGGTTCTGGCACCATAGGGGCTTCCTAAATGCGGCATGCCCCCAGAGCAAAATTTGCTTTCAAAAAGCCAAATGTGACTCCTTCTCTTCTGAGACCTGTAGTGCGCCAGCAGAGCACTTTTCACCCCCATATGGGGTGTTTTCTGAATCGGGAGAAATTGGGCTTCAAATTTTGGGGGGTATTTTCTGCTATTATCCTTTTTAAAAATTTAACATTTTTGGGAAACCAAGCATTTTAGGTAAAACAATTTTTTTTTTTTTTTTTACATATGCAAAAGTCGTGAATCACCTGTGGGGTATTAAGGTTCACTTTACCCCTTGTTACGTTCCCTGAGGGGTCTAGTTTCCAAAATGGTATGCCATGTGTTTTTTTTTTGCTGTCCTGGCACCATAGGGGCTTCCTAAAGGTGACATGCCCCCCAAAAACCATTTGACGCTCCTTCCCTTCTGAGCCCTCTACTTCGCCCGCCGAACAATTAACATAGACATATGAGGTATGTGCTTACTCGAGAGAAATTGGGTTTCAAATACAAGTAAAAAAATTCTCCTTTTTACCCCTTGCAAAAATTCAAAAATTGGGTCTACAAGAACATGCGAGTGTAAAAAATTAAGATTGTGAATTTTCTCCTTCACTTTTCTGCTATTCCTGTGAAACACCTAAAGGGTTAATACACTTATTGAATGTCATTTTGAATACTTTGGGGTGTGTAGTTTTTATAATGGGGTCATTTATGGGGTATTTCTAATATGAAGACCCTTCAAATCCACTTCAAACCTGAACTGGTCCATGAAAAATAGCGAGTTTGAAAATTTTGTGAAAAATTTCCAAATTGCTGCTGAACTTTGAAGCCCTCTGGTGTCTTCCAAAAGTAAAAACTCATAAATTTTATAATGCAAACATAAAGTAGACATATTGTTTATGTGAACCCAAAAATGTTTTATTTTGAATATCCATTTTCCTTACAAGCAGAGAGCTTCAAAGTTAGAAAAATTAAAAATTTTCATTTTTTTCATCAAATTTTGGGATTTTTCACCAAGAAAGGATGCAAGTTACCATAAAATTTTACCACTAAGTTAAAGTAGAATATGTCACGAAAAAATAATCTCGGAATCAGAATGATAACTAAAAGCATTCCAGAGTTATTAATGTTTAAAGTGACAGTGGTCAGAATTGCAAAAAACGCTCCGGTCCTTAAGGTATAAAATGGCCTGGTCCTTAAGGGGTTAAACAGTAGATTTGTAGTTCCTTCAATTTAATTTGACTGTGTTTCCTTAGACCAAGGCTGTTCTGTCAATCTTTCTATAAGCCCCGCCTTTCTCCTCCCACTCCTCTATGTCACTGGTCACCACCCCTTTGAGTCTGGCTTTTTTCCTCATTTTGGTTTGGTCATTTCTCAAAAAATTCTTGAGCAATCAGTGCATACATGGAGACACACCATACACATGTAACATGTAACAATACCAACATTTACAAACACTCAACATAAAACCCACACAGACAGGGCCCACATTCTCACCAAAAACAAAATGTAAAAGAATAAAAAAAATATATACAGAGCTCTTTAAAAAATTGGGGAAAAAAATCATCTTCAATGCGCATTATTTATAATCAATAAACCATTAGCTGATTTTAAATGCTTAAAGTAATATTCATTAATTAAACAGTGATCACTTTTTCATTTATTTTATGTTGTTTTTATTCTCCTTGGCCAAACTTATCTCGCTACTCCTATAATATAATCAGACAGTTAATTGCATTTCCTTATAAATTTCCCTTTTTTTTTAATCCATCTTGCACTCCTGCGAAAACAAACTTATTAAGAGATTAATAAAATATCATCAAGTAGTTTCAGTATGACATAATCATGTACATACACAGTTTCACCTAAATCCATTCACTGGTCATACTTCGTGTATTCCTAATTTATCATATATGTTTTAATTGCCTAGGTGTGTTAAAATGGCTGCAGGGAAGTGGTAACATGGCTGCCCCCATACGGAGTAAGCATGTGGCAGATAACATTATACAGACAGTTCAATTTTCACACTCCCTCCCCCCTGCTTACTACAAAGACTCTCTTAATAGAAGATATGATAATTCTCACCATCCTGTCACCAGTTTATAAACAAATGTATGTCTGTATATCGGTGTTAACTTCAATACCTAAATATTTGCATCATACTTTCAGTCCACACCTCATGCCTATCTATTTGCTTCACATTCTTTTGCCTATCTATATCCATTCAGAGAACTTCAACATAACTAAGTCAAATCAGAATTGTTCTCAAGAATCACATTGTTATATATAACCGTTTATTAAACTGCTATATATATATATATATATATATATATAAATATACCTTCTTATCCCATCAACCATCAATATATTTCAAACTTGCAACTGCCTTAATATCTTTAATTTATCAATTCCATTTTGAACTCACCACATGCTTTCCATCAAAACTCCATTTATTTATTTATTTTTTCCATATACAACTCTGTGTAATTCCCTTCCCCCACTTCCTCTCCATATGCAATTCTATCAATGAGATCAAATTACTTCTGCACATTCCAATGCCCTGCATCTCTCTTCAGCCCCCTCTTTCTCCTATAAACAGCCCAGGGTGTCCCCAGCTGTTGCAAACTAAAACCCTCTCAAAAAACCCTTACATTTAGGAGATCTCTTTAAAACACTAATACATTAGATCTAGTATTAGAAGTGAAGTTATTTCCCCTTCTTCGTCTGAATTAGCTAATTTAACAATACACATTAAGACAAGACAAGACACATATCACATATTCAATCAGTTATAATGGGACAAGTTCCAGAAATCTGCTATTGCCGGGAAAATCCCTTGTACCCCCAGTCCTAGACAAGCTCTAATTATGACGTTATACCAGGCGACCAGCACCATATCCGTCCTAGATCACTTATCTATTTATGACTCTGTCCTAAACATTCTAATGATGCCTTAACATCCCAATGCTTATTTATGACAACATACTGCGCAACGCAACTCCCCAATGAACAGTCCCAATTCCACTTATTCACTCACACGCACTTCATACACACCCGGGCATTAAGATAGATACATTATGATATCTTATACATGGGTAATTGGCTGGACGAGAATTTATCTGTCTTTCTCTGTTAGGTCACATGCAAGTCAGCTAGATCAGCATGACAAAACAAAGGGGAGACATGGGTGCTTTTGGCTAGGTACAATATGTTCTACTCTACGCCTGGAGTTGATCAAATCCCATCTGCGTCCGTCTTTGTTCCATCATCTGGTCTGACTGCGACCTGCACATGAGGCCTATAATCCAGGCCCCATGCTAATTGGGCGCCATCTGACGTAGATTAACTCAGCGTTCTTATAGCTATCTTTCTTCCGGACAACTCCGTATACAGAATGTATATACCGAAGCATAGAAAAATAAATCAGACAGAGCCATTATGCTTTAGCGTTCCCTGTGTGCTGTCCACTGGACTTTATTTCAAATTGTTCAAGCTTATATCACCTTTGTCATTAACATAAGTTCCCACCCCCTGCTAGGGGATGTTCTAGCATTTAGGGAGTGTGCAAATATCAAGAGGAATGTGCCTCATCCTCATGGCATTCCACTTCCTGTAACTTTCTCGAGCTCCCTTTATTCAAAGTCCTCACACGATGGGAGGGGTCCAGAGCAGATACCAGAAGGAGCAGATGGGGAAAACAGATGGGGAAGGGGGGCTCCTAAATGAATCATTTTTTGCATAGATAAATCTATTACACCTTCATGTGTACCCCCCCCCCCCCCTTTTTCTTCGATGGTCTTCTTGAGGATGATGTCACAAGGTTTACACCTGGATTTGGTGATGTTCTCTGCAGATCCTCTCAAGCTCTGTCAAGTTGGATGGGAACCATCGGTGGAAGCCATTTTTAGATCTCTCTAGAGATATTCCATTGGGTTCAAGTCAGGGCTCTGGCTGGGCCACTCAAAGACATTCACAGAGTTGTCCCTAATCCACTTCCGTGTTGTCTTAGCTTTGGGCTTAGGGTCATTGTTTTGTTGGAAGGTGACACTTCATCCAGTCTGAGCTCGTACTCCAAGCTGGTGAGTGAAGCTATACCCCAGCATTTCTCATGGTTGTATCCTGTGGCTAGGGAATAAGTTTGTTTTTGCTGCACAACCTCTTTAAGTTTTAATTCCCATTGCTGGTTATTCAGTGGAAACATATCCAGTCTCTGGTAGCAGCAGAGCGCAGCATTAAGGTAAGTAGGCATGGAGGTCTACTGAAGTCACTCCGGCCCTGCCTACATCTCAACCGCTCAGGCTTGATTGACAACCCTGGGTGCTGGGCTTTGCATAAGGTGCCCACTACTAAAATACTCCCCTTTGCTAAATAAAGGAAAAACTTACTCCTCCATTATGACTTTGGCTCAAAAACTTCAGTGGCAGTATTCCAAAAACTGCCAGAAAAAATTAAATAAAAAATAAAAAACAAGTGGAAACTTAGCCTTGCAATGGTTTATAACTACAGAGATGTGCCATTTAGGACCCCAGGAAAGTTGGATGACATGTCATCGAACATCCAACTTTTGTTAGGCTAGGTTTCCACTAGGTTTTTTTGCCTGCATTTTTGGGCAAAACAATAACTATTTTCTTTTAAATGCGTGTAAAAACACCAGGAAAATGGCTACAGCAATTTCCAGCATTTTTGTTTTTTCTAGCATTTTTACCTGTGTGGAAATAGATTTTTTTTTTTTTTTTGCTCTTTCAGAGCCCCCCCCCCCCAAAAAAAAAAAAGACAAGTGGAAAGCTAAAAATAGTGTCTGGAAGTCAAACTCATTTTTATGTAAAATGACTAAACACTTTTGCATGGACATATAGGGTCTGGTTGTTAGGTGCAATGTATTTAAAGGGGTACTCCGCTGTAAACCTTTTTTTTTTTTTAAATCAACTGGTGCTAGAAAGTTAAACAGATTTGGAAATTACTTCTATATAAAAATATTAATCCTTTCAGTACTTATCAGCTGCTGTATACTACAGAGGAAGTTCTTTTCTTTTAGAATTTCCTTTCTGTCTGACCACAGTGCTCTCTGGTGACACATCTGTCCATGTCAGGAACTGTCCAGAGAGCAAACAAATTCCCATAGCAAACCTCTCCTGCTCTGGACATTTCCTGACATGGACAGAGGTTTCAACAGAGAGCACTGTGGTCAGACAGAGAAGAAATTCAAAAAGAAAAGAACTTCCTGGGGATCATACATCAGTACTGGAAGGATAAAGATTTTTTTTTAATAGAGATAATTTACAAATCTGTTTAACTTTCTGGTACCAGTTGATTTAACCCCTTAAGGACGCAGGGTTTTTACGTTTTTGCATTTTCATTTTTTCCTCATCACCTTCTAAAAATCATAACGCTTTCAATTTTGCACCTAAAATTCCATATTATGGCTTATTTTTTGCGCCACCAATTCTTCTTTGCAGTGAAATGAGTAATTGTACCAAAATATCCATGCCGAAGCGGAAAAAAAGTTAATTGTGTAACAAAACTGAAGAAAAAATGCCATTTTGTAACTTTTGGGGGCTTCCGTTTCTACGCAGTGCATTTTTCGGTAAAAATGACATCTTATCTTTATTTTGTAGGTCCATAAAATGATACCCTACTTATATAGGTTTGATTTTGTATTACTTACAAAAAAAAAAAAATCATAACTACATGCAGGAACATGTATACTTTTAAAATTGTCATCTTCTGACCCCTATAACTTTTTTATTTTTCCGTGTATGGAGCGGTATAAGGGCTCATTTTTTTCCACTGAAGTTTTTATCAGTACCATTTTTATATTGATCGGACTTTTTGATCGCTTTTTATTCTTTTTTTTTTGGACTTTGGAATTTTTTTGAGCGTACGCCATTAACCGTGCGGTTTAATGAACAATATATTTTTATAGTTTGCACATTTCCACACGCGGCGATACCAGATCCATATTTTTTATATTTTTACAAGGGGTAAAGAAGAAAAAGCACCCCGAAATTTGTAATCCAACTTCTCTCGAGTAAGGAAAACCTCATATGTGGATGTAAAAAGCTCTGTGGGAGCAGTAGAGGGCTCAGAAGAGAAGGAGCGACAATGGAATTTTGGAGAGCGAAATTTGCTGAAATGGTTTTTGGGGGGCATGTCTCATTTAGGAAGCCTCCATAGTGCCAGAACAGCAAAAAAAAACACCCCACATGGCATACCATTTTGAAAACGACACCCCTCAAGGAACGTAAGAAGGGGAACAGTGAGCCTTATCCCCCCCACAGGTGTTTGATGAATTTTCAATAAAGTTGGACGTGAAAATGAAAATGTCCCTCAAAATTTGTAATCCCATTTCTCTTGAGTAAGGAAATACCTCATATGTGGATGTAAAGTGCTCTGTGGGTGTACTACATTGCTCAGAAGGGAAGGAGCGACAATGGAATTTTAGAGAGAGAATTTAGTTGGAATAGAAGTCTGGGGCTATGTGTGTTTACAAAGCCCCCCCGTGGTGTCAGAACAGTGGACATTTACTGGCGTTTGACAGATCTTTGTAACAGTGGGCTGTGCAAATGAAAAATGACATTTTTCATTTTCACGGACCACTGTTCCAAAAATCTGTCAAACACCTGTGTGGTGTAAATGCTCACTGCACCCGTTGTTACGTTCCATGAGGGGTCACATGTGTTTTTTTTTTTGTGTTTATGTCAGAACTGCTGTAACCAGCAGCCCCACTGTGCAAATCACCAGTTTAGGCCTCAAATGTACATAGTGCGCTCTCACTTCTGAGCCTTGTTGTGCGCCCGCAGAGCATTTTACGTCCACATATGGGGTATTTCCGTACTTCTTTTTTCCTTTTACCTCTTATGAAAATGAAAAGTGTGGGGCAATACCAGCATGTTAGTGTAAAAAATAAAAACATTTTACACTAACATGCTGGTGTAGACCCCAACTTTACCTTTTCATAAGGGGTAAAAGGACAAAAAGCCCCCCTAAATTTGTAATGCAATTTCTCCCGAGTATGTAGATACCCCATTTGTGGCCCTAAACTGTTGCCTTGAAATACGACAGGGCTCCAAAGTGAGAGAGCACCATGCGCATTTGAGGCCTAAATTAGGGATTTTCATAGGGGTGTACCTGGATGCAAGCGTCACACTTGCCTTCTCCACCAAAAATACTATACGTCAGTTTTCCCCAAACAGGGTACCTTCAGCTGTTGCAAAACTCCCAACATGCCTGGCGTCCAGCAATACTGGGAGTTGTTATTTTGCAACAGCTGGAGGCTCCGTTTTGGAAACACTGCCATATAAGACATTTTTTATTTATATTGGGGGGGGGGGGGGAGCGACAAGGGTGTAGTGTATATGTAGTGTTTTACTCTTTATTTAGAGTTTGTGTGGTGTAGTGTAGTGTTTTTACGGTACACTTACATGGGCGGGCGTTCACAGCGAGTTTCCCGCTGGGAGTTTGAGTTGCAGCGGAAAATTTGCTGCATCTCAAACTTGAAGTAGAAACTTGCTGTAAACCCACCCGTGTGAATGTACACTGGGGGGGGGGGGCAAACTTTCAGCTGTTGCAAAACTACAACTTCCAGCATGCACTGACAGACCATGCATGCTAGGAGTTGTAGTTATGCAACAGCAAGAGGCACACAGTTTGGAAAACACTGAGTTAGGTAACAGACAATGCTTCCCAACCAGTGTACAACTCCCAGAAGCTGAAGGGCATGTTGGGAGTTGTAGTTATGCAACAACTGGAGGAAAACAGTTTAGAGACCACTGTGTAGTGGTCTCCAAACTGTAGCCATCCAGATGTTGCAAAACGTCAACTCCAAGCATGCCCAGACTGCCCAGGCATGCTGGGAGTTGTATTTCGGCAACATCTGAAGGACCATATGTTGATGAACTACAACTCCCAGCATGCCTAGACAGTCTCATCATGCTTTGAATTGTGGTTTTTCCACATCTGGAGCGCTACAGTGCTGTATAATGGAGTCCAAACAGTGCCCTTCCAGATGTTGCAAAACTACAACTCCCAGGATGCCGAGACTGTCCAGGCATGCTGGATGTTGTATTTCTGCAAGATCTGAAGGGCCAGATGTTACAGAACTACAACTCCCAGCATTCCTGGACTGCCTGGGCATGCTGAGAGTTGTAGTTTTGCCACATCTGGAAGGCCACAGTTTGGAGACCACTGCACAGTGGTCTTCAAACTGTGGCCCTCCAGATGTAGCACAACTACAACTCCCAGCATGCCCAGACAGCCAAACTCTGTCTGGGCATACTGGGAGTTGTAGTTTTGAAACTCCTAGAATCAGCAGTGAAGATCACTTTACAGCGATCTTCACTGCTACCTCTGATTCCACCGCTGCCTCCACTTGCCTGCCGCTGGTCCCTGGTCTCCCGCTGCCTGCCACTGGTTCTAAGGTATCTGCCGCCGGTTCCCCCACCATGCTGGCCCCCTGCAACTGGTCACGATCATGTTCCCCTGCTCTGCCCGGACTTCCAGAGCTGGCAGAACGTGGGATCTGAACTTTCATCCCCCCCAGCCCTAGCCCGTCCAATCGCAGGGGATAGGAGGAGGTGGAACCCCTGCCACCTCATTCCTATTCATCAGCATGATTGGGGCTGTCTCTGATCGGGTCACCAGAGAATCTGAATTGATCTGCGATTTGCGGCGATGGTCGACATGAAGAGGTCTCAGGAACACCCCAGGGGTTTGCCCCGGGTGTCTGCTGAATGATTTAAGCAGGCATCCCAGTCCGGTCCCCGTCTGGCATGTGGCGGGGACCAGAATTCCCACGGGTGTACGGGTACACCCTGTGTACTTAACTACCCGTACGCTCCATGTCCTTAAGGGGTTAAAGGGGTTATCCACCGTGAAGAACTTTAGTACTTACCTGCCAAAGAGTAATGTACATGCTTAGCAAGGATCTGTGTTTGTCTTGGGACTAAATGGTGTTGTGAATCCACCATAATGCTGCTGCTTTCTTTTTGTGAAATGGTTATTTCCTGTTGGAGTTCCCTGCTTCCAACTACAAGTCCCAGGATTCCTTGTTTGTAAGTGTGAGGTCACTTTTCTCCCTCCCACACATCAGTCAGCCCTTCCATGTGTGCTGTGCTGTGTTTTTAACTACAATTCCCTGCCAGCCCTGTGGAAAACAATCTCCCTCCCACCCAGTGGTCGCTCTACCCATTGAAGCACTGCCATGTTCCCTTTATACACCTGACTAGCGATGTCATGTGCAACCTGGGAAAAGCTTAGACAACAGTCACTTTATATGCTGCTAAAAATTAACATCAGGGGCAAAGCTCACATAAGAATTGTGAGACCAGCCACCAAACACAGGTACAGACACTATATTATGAACCACATTAACTTTACAGCCCCTGTAGCACAGTCAAATAAAAATAAAAATAAATCCTGGAATACCCCTTTATTAAACTGAACGATAGATCCGGTTGAAGGAAAATCCCAGCTATTTGTCTTGCTGTGACAGACAATAGCATAGTGTTTCCCTAGCAGCATGCCTCCAGCTGTTGCAAAACTACAACTCCTAGCATGCCTGGACAGCCTTTGGCTGTCCAGGCATGCTGGGAGTTGTAGTTTTGCAGCAGCTGGAGGCACGCTGCTTGGGAAACCCTTCAATAGCAGCTAATGTAAAGTACAGTATGGAAAGAGCAAAACCGGTGCATCTATCTGCTCAGACAAACATCAGAAAAGAGTTCCCAGTCTCAGCACTTCTACCAGGGGTACATTAACTGGTAAGGGTTAATGCCTTAATTGGCACCGGGACAGCAGAAATGGTGTTCTTGCAAATGTTGCTGCAATGGTTTTGAAATATCTAGCTGGCATCATCAAACATTTATGGCTGCTTACCGTCAGGCTTAGGATCTGATCCAACATTAACTGGTACAAAAAATAAAAATATAAAAAAATAAAAAATTGCTCGTTACTTATCAATTAATTCATCGGTCGTGAAATTTCGCAAAGTTTTCTATTCAATTAAATGTAGGGTGAATTCTTAAATAGTCTAATCCATACAGTGTCGCTTACATTAGACACCTTCTAATCAAGCGGAGCATTACCCTACAAGTCGCATTACCCCACGTACCACTCGCACCTACTGGAAACAGACATTACGTAAGAGAGTCATTAGAATTCCACTTCCTAAATACCTAAGACTGCAATTCAGCAAAATATGTAAGCATGAATATTTTCAGATTCTCTCTAGGATACAACAGTTGAGTTGTAATGTATATAGACACATATGACAAATATTGCAAGGTTGGCCACTAGGTGGCATTGAGCAGAAATCTTATGTGTCCTATTGTTACAGTCTATTATTGTCATTCTTTTTTATATAAATAACACTTCTATTGTTGGTGTATACTATAGATGTGTGCACAAAGCTAAAAATACACATGTCACAAATATTTCTATATTTTCAAACAGAATCATTGTTACTTGTAATAAAATAATAATAAACACAATCATAAAATATTTGTAACCCTGCTTTGTATAACTCAAAATAAAAATAAAGCTGAGAGGGTCACGTCTGTTATGGTCAGGAATACACTAAATGATAATCACAATGAATGAACACAAACTGGTTAAATGTTCTGTCACTTACATTATGACAAATGTGTTTTGATAGGCTATGTTAACAAGGCAAGATTTCCATGTGGAATTCTGCCAGAAATTCTGCCGTAATTTACTGCCTATCGACTTATCCCGTACATACAGCTGAATTTTCACCATGGTGATTCTGCTGCAGAAATTCTGCATTCGGCAACATTTAAAGAGCTGTCTTTAATTTTGCGGAGTCAATGAGGCTTTCACTTTCAGTAGAATTCTGTGTTGTGACAACACAGAACTCCGCCAAAATTCTCCTGCAATTCTGTCGGATTTTGTCAATTCCATTCAGGAAGCTTTGCTGAATGGAATTTGTGCAGAATTGTGGGTATTTGAATCTGTGAACATGGCCTATTTAGTATATGCAAATACAGTGATCCCTCAACATACGATGGTAATCTGTTCCAAATGAACCATCGTTTGTTGAAACCATCGTATGTTGAGGGATCCATGCAATGAAAAGAATAGGAAGTTATACTCACCTGTCCCCGAAGCTCCGGATCCGTCACCGCTCGTCACCGCTGCCCTGGATGTCGCCCTCCATCGATGTTGCCGCGTCCCCGGGGTGTCCCAACGCTCCGGACGTCTCTGCTTCCCCGGGATCCTCGATCTCCATCGCCGCCATCACGTCACTACACACGCCGCTCCTATTGGATGACGGGACGGCGTGCGCGGTGACGACGATGAAGGAGAGCGCCGGCGATGTAGGGAATCCTGAAGATGACGCTCCGGAGCCCCGAGGACAGGACAAATTCTGCGCATTTTCCTTTGTGTGAACATAGCCTAATAGAGATGTACAAATAGATTTAGTTCCAAACTGATTTAGTATGGGATTTCTTAAAATAAATAAATTAATAAATAAAAATAATTCACACAAATCAAATGTTTTTTTTGTGTTCATTTAAGGAGAATTGCAATACAGGAGAAGGGACACCTGTCAAAGAGAGCAGTCCCTGCTCCGTGCATTGATCATTGACGCACACTGCCCGGCTCAGTGAATGTGCCTGGAGTAGAGATGAGCGAATCGAATTGGACGAAGTTGAATTAGTTCAGAATTTCATGAAAAATTCGATTTGGAGCGAATCCAGACTTCGACTTGATTCGAAATAACAAATTTCTTCATTAGCTACACCCCTGCGATCGTCCTGTATAATGTATAGATGCGAGCAGCTTTCTCCTGTGCTTGCATCTCTGCAATAGATAGGACGATTGCAGCGGGTGTCAGTAGTGACACCTGCTGGGATCTGTCCTTAAAGGGTACCTTCCATCAAAAAAACTTTTGATATATTATAGATTAATGTATGCAGAATAACTTTCCAATAGCATGTTATTAAAAAATATGCTTCTTTCTATTTAATTTTCCACTTTGAAAAAATGACCACTAGGGGTCTCCCTACCAGTCCTTTTTTATAGATTTCAGACTCATGAAGGAGTTCTAAATCTCAGACTGCAGCCGGAACACAGACAAACTCAGCACTGCTCCCTGCCAGGGAGTTTGCCTGTGTCCCGGCTGCAGTCTGCGATTTAGGACTCCTGCATGAGTCTGAAATCTATAAAAAAGGACTGGTAGGGAGACCCCTAGTGGTCATTTTTTTCAAAGTGGAAAATTAAATAGAAAGAAGCATATTATTTAATAACATGCTATTGGAAAGTTATTCTGCATACATTAATCTATAATATATCAAAAGGTTTTTTTTGATGAAAGGTACCCTTTAACTGCAGGTACTACTGTTCCCAACATGGAGCACACTATGCTCCATGCTGGGAGCTGTAGTACCTGCATCAATAGACAGATCACAGCGTGTGTCACTTCTTACACCAGATGCGATTGTTCTGTATAATGTATAGATGCGGGCGGCCGGCAGCTCTTCTCTAGTCCCACTAGAGTATGAGTGTAAGCCATATATATATATATATATATATATATATATATATATATATATATACCTATTATTCATATTTCCCCTAGAGAGCTGTGAGTGGCTGGAACCATCTGGCCAATCACAGCTCTCTGTGGGAAATATGAATAAGTGATGTGAATTCTATTCACATCACTGGCCGGCCAGAGTATAGTGCAGAGATGTGAGCGCAGGAGAAAGCCGCTCCATCTCTGCAATAGAAAGGACGATCGCATCGGGTGTCAGGATTGATACCTGCTGTGATCTGTCTATTAGTACAGGTACTACAGCTCCCATGATGGAATTGCCTGTTCCATACTGGAAGTAGTAATACCACCTCAAAAATTAAAAAAAATTGAAAAAAAAAAGTGAAAGACACACAAACACTTTATTAAACACAATATTAAAATACATTACTAATAAAAAATTTAAAAAAAATATTGTCGGCTACATTTTTAGGTCCCTGCCCGTCCACATAAATTGGTCCCTGTTTAAAAATTAACATTTTTATTTTTTTTTGTCTTTCAATTTTCGGGCGGGCAGGAACCAGAAAATACAGTGCTCAATATTAAAAATGGGGCTAAAAAAGTAAAGTGAAAATAAAAAAAAATATGATTAAAATGAAAACTAATAAAAAAAAATATGAAACACACTATTCATCCATTTTTAATATTGAACACTGAGTTTTCTGGTCTCTGCCCACTCCCGAAAATTTTAAGACAAAAAAAAAAAAATTGCTCTGAGGTTGTAGAAGTAGTCACAATCCCTGTTGGTTAATTTTAAATACTTACAGGTCCCTGCCTGCTCCCGAAAATTGAAAGACAAAAAAAAAAAAAAATTATGTTAATTTTTAAACAGGGATCAATTTATGTGGGCGGGCAAAAATGTAGAAAAGGGCCATTTAAATGTAAAAATAATATATTTTTTATAATAATTGTTATTTTTTAAATTAGCAATGTATTTTAATATTGTACACTTGTAATACAGGTATACCAGACCACTCTATCTAATATTAATAGTCCCGAGAAGCAGCTCTAGGTGGCTTAGAGGTGCAGATAACAGCTAACTACGTCTTCGGGTGCGAATATTCATGTGTAGGCATAACTTCAAAGTAAGATAATAAAACAGGACGAAAAGAAGTCGCACTCACCCGGAGTGTAGTTTCAATGCAGATATATTTATTCTTGCAGAAAAGCTGCAGAAGTGCAAGGGATTACAGATCCATAGTGGGGAGTGAGAGCTGGCACAGCTCTCAGACGCGGGGCACACCACTGAAGGCTACTAGTTGCGCGTCACTGCGGACGCTTCTTCCTGCCCATGTCTGAGAGCTGTGCCGGCTCTCACTCCCTACTATGGATCTGTAATCCTTTGCACTTCTGCAGCTTTTCCGCAAGAATAAATGTATCTGCATTGAAACTACAGTCCGGGTGAGTGCAACTTCTTTTCGTCCTGTTTTATTATCTTACTTTTATTTTAATATTGTGTTTAATAAAGTGTGTTTCACTTTTTTTTTTTTAGGTAGTACTACTGCTCCCAGCATGGAACAGACTGTTCCATGATGGGAGCTGTAGTACCTGTACTAATAGACAGATCACAGCAGGTGTCACTCAGCCACTCACAACTCTCTGCGGGAAATATGAATAATAGGTATATATATATATATATATATGTGGCATATACTCATACTACAGTGGGACCAGAGAAGAGCGTCCGCCCGCCCGCATCTATACATTATAAAGGACGATCGCAGCGGGTGACACCCGTGGCGTTCTGTCTATTAGCACAGGTACTTCTACTCCCATCATGGCACAGTCTGTTCCATTCTGGGACTAGTAGTGCTACATAAAAAAATTTAAAAAATAGAGATAAATTGGCCGAATCTAATTTTTTAAAAAAAGCCTCTAGCCTCTAGCCTGAAGGCAAGTGGTAATGTTGGATGATTTGCTGCTTAAACTTAAAACATTTCCTGGGTTGGAAACTTTGCTATTGGTGTAGAGCACTACAGAACTACAGAAACAAGGTCCAGTAGCAGAGACTTTGACAGGGACTCCTGTACACTGGGCAACAAGGCATAACAGACCCCATAACGTCTAGGGGCGGAGAACCCCTTTAAGCAGTGAGACATACAGTGCATGGCTCAAGACCCAGTATACAGGATCAGGGACTCCTGTTATTTGACAGGAGTCCCTGCTCCTTTAGGAATTCATATAAACTGTTTAATCTGGATGAGATTTAATCACTGTTTTGAAAGAATTCTTCAAAAATTCCTTAGTATAGTGTCTTTAGTACCTTGCACCACCACTAGTACTACAGCTGCAGGTATAGGGCAAGCAATACTTTGTAGTACATTGCAGTGCAAAATATTAGGCATTTAGGCATTAATAGTAAAATATAGCAGGGGACTGGGTAAGTGACTAAGGTATGGTAATTGAGTTTTGCTACTTTTGAGGCTGTAATCACACATGCAGTTTTTCTGGCAGTGCGGGTTTTAATGCAGTTTAAGAGCCTAAGTGGATTCAGAAGGATTGGAAATGTTGAGGATAGACTTATAGTTCTTCCTGCTGGATTTACTGCTGATTTGGTTCAAAAACCTCCTAAGGGTACGGTACCACATATCTAACTCTGCGCAAAATGTGGCATGCAGCAGGAAAATAGCTGCATATTCTCCAATTAGCATACACACACGGCTATCCGGCGGCAGCCCTGTGTGTTCGGTGAGGTTTGGGGCTGCACGCCGGCTTGACTGTGATGCGTGGCCCCGCCCCAAAACCTCACTGAACACACAGGGCTGCGCCAGGTAGCCTCGTGTATATGCTCTTTGCAGAATGCACAGTGTATTTTCCACTGCGCAGCACATTTTGTGCACTACGTGGGACCATACCCTCAAACAACATTAAAGTGGTACTCCCCCCCTAGACATCTTGCCCCCTATCCAAAGGATAGGGGATAAGATGTCTGATCGTGGGGGTCCCGCGATCACTGCTGCGGCACCTCAGACATCCGGTGCACAGAGTGAACTTTGCTCCTTGCCAGATGACTGGCAATGTGGAGGCTTGTAACATCATGGTCCCACCCTGCTCATGACGTCCCGGACATGCCCCCTCAATGCAAGTCCCATAGATTTGCATTAAGGGGACTTGATGTCACTAGCCTCTGGCGCTGCACCCGACACTCTAAACAAACCTTTGGATAGGGGATAAGATGTCTAGGGGCAGAGTACCCCTTTAAGTAATACATGTCTGATGGCAGCCTAATGCTTTATGTTTTTACAGGCCCATTCCAGAAGTGGCTGCTCTTTTCTATAACACTATTAGGTTTATGAACCAGTTTTAAGTTGTCTTGATTGTTTTATGATTTCAAAAGTGGAAAATAAACACTGTAGACACTTTGACCACTATTATTGGATGGATTTACACTGCTGATTTTATTGCTGCGATTCAATGAAGAGAACATAGAATTTTTCTCTATTTTTTTTACATTGGATTATTTGGCTGCTGAGCCTTTTGAACAGTAATGTGCATTCAGTTAAACAAGGTAAATTAAACCTGTAAACTGTGTCCAGACTGTATAAAATGCTTCCGGGAAGTTTAATACAATTTAACTATTTTTTTTTTTTTTTTTTTGGCATGCTGATGTCTTAGGCCATAAAAAGAATACAAATATAATATTTTTTTTTCAAATTTCATAAAAATGAGCAACTAACATTTCCATGGAAATAAGTATTCAAACCCTTTGGTCTGGCTCCTCCAGTTTCTCTTGATCATCTCTAAAATGTTTCTCCACCTTGATTGGAGTCAGCTTTGATAAATTCAGATGATTAAACAGGATTTGGAAAGACACAGCCTTATCTATATAAGATCTCACAGCTTACAATGTATATTAGAGCAAACACCAAGCCATGAGGTGGAAGGAACTGTCTGTACAGCTTGAAGAAAGAGGTCACTGTGCTCTTGAGACCTTTTTAGTGCAGCAAAACATTTTCTGCTGCACAAAAAGGTCTCAAGGGCACAGTGGCCTCCATAATTCTTAAATAGTAGAAGTTTGGAGGAAAAAATTACTCTTTCTAGAGCTGGCGACCCCACCAAACTAAGTAATTGGGGAAGAAGGACCTTGTTAAGAGAAGTGACAAAGAATCCAATGTTTACTCTGGCTTGTGTACAGGTGGGAGATCTTCCAGAAGTTCATTCTATCACTGCTGCAATCCACCAATTTAAGCTTAATGGCAGACTGGTAGAGGTTTGTCTGACCTTTGAAATCTCCAGAAAGGGGTCTGACTTTCCCCACTGAACACTCTGGTCCCCATTTTATGAAACAACAAGTGGCTGAGTAAGCCATCACTGCCAAGACTGTTTCGTTTCAGTAGGCAAGTTTTCTGCTGGGCCTCGTTCTGGAGATTGTCGGGGGTCCCAGAGATTTTACAACATGATCACACGGGATAAGTGTTTTAATACCTGGATTACCTCTTTAATTGTAATTTAATTTTGTACCAATAGGTTGTACGAGATTCTGATATCTAGCATGCTTTATCCGTGTATGTACAAGCAGTACAAAAAGGTCAGTACTCATGTCAATATTGTATAGATTATTACATTCACATCTGACCTATCTAACTATCTATCTATCTATCTATCTATCTATCTATCTATCTATCTATCTATCTATCTATCTATCTATATATATATATATATATATATATATATAAAACTCATCGTGTGTATGTATGTATGTATGTATGTATGTATGTGTATATTCCAGCATCACGTCCAAACGGCTAAAGATATTAACATGAAATTTGGCACACATGTTACTTATATGTCAACAACAAACATAGGATAGGTGATTTAACCCTTACTCACACCCATTTGCCAGGGGTGGGGTTTATGTTTAAAATCCCATACAAGTCAATGGGAAATATATGTTACTGCATAACTTCCAAACGGCTGGAGATATTTTGATAATACTTGGTCACATTACTTATATGTCCACTTAAAATATAGGATAGTTAATTTAACCCTTAACTACCCCAATTTGTGAGTGTTGTGTTTTTTTTTTTTTTTCAAAGTCCCATGCGAATCAATGAGAAATGTATGTTCCCACATAACTTCCGTACGGCTGGAGATATTTCAATACCTAGTACACATATTATGGGTCAGGATAGGAGGTCGGGATAGGAGGTCAGGATAAGAGGACGGGATATGAGGACCGGATAGGAGGACAGGATAGGAGGACGGGATAGCAGGACGGGATCGGAGGACGGAATAGGAGGACGGGATAGGAGGTCGAGATAGGAGGTCGAGATAGGAGGTTGGGATAGATGGACTGGATAGGAGGACGGGATAGGAGGTCGGGATAGGAGGTCGAGATAGGAGGTCAAGATAGGAGGACGGGATAGGAGGTCGAGATAGGAGGTCGAGATAGGAGGACGGGATAGGAGGTCGAGATAGGAGGTCGAGATAGGAGATCAAGACAGGAGGACGGGATAGGAGGTCGGGATAGGAGGTCAAGATAGGGGGTCAGGATAGGAGGTCGGGATAGGAGGACAGGATATGAGGACGGGATATGGAGTTGGGATATGACAACAATTTATGAGGGCGGGATGTGAAGTCAAAAGCTTCCTCCTTTGTTTATTTTCCTCCACAACAAGGATTAGGAAGGAAAAACCGAGCAGCAACGTTGGATATTAAGCTAATATATATATATATATATATATATATATATATATATATATATATATATATATAACTCAATGGCCCTTATTTGCTAAGAGTGGAGTGTAGGTTTCTTTGTGGATTTTAATTCCCTACAATTTATTTTCCACGGTATTAACTAAGCTTTCCCTACAGTTTCCACTTTCCTTACATTTTGCTTTTTATACACATGCTCTGACCTGTAGGGTTTCCTCAGCGGAAATCCACTACATTTTCTGTGGAAACTTTAGTAAATATGTTGGGATTTTGTGAAAATGTCAGGAACACCCCCCTTTTCGGTGACCACGCCCCATTTCCCCGACGGCCACGCCCCTTTTTGGGTTTTCTTAGCAAAATGGAGAGGTAGTTGGGTTTTTTCATTTCAGGCGCAATTTCAGGCGCAAATTCAGGCGCAGACAGAATTTAAGGCGCAAATTCTGTCGCAGACAGAATTTCAGGCGCAATTCGCCTGAAAATGGCACACGACCCGACAAAACATGTTGGGTTTGCAATAGTAAATGAGGGCCAATGTGTGTGTATGCTGAAGATATTAACATGAAACTTGGTACAAATGTTACTAATATGTCAACAACTAACACAGTATAGGTAATTTAACCCTTACCCAGGGTGGGGTTTTTTATTTAAAATCCCATACATAGGATGTCGGGATAGGAGGTTGGGAAATGAGGTTGAGATATGAGGATGGGCTATGAGAAAGGGATATGAGGTTGAGATATGAGGACGGGATATGGGGACAGGATATGGGGTTGGGATATGACAACAATATATGAGGACAGGATATGAAGTCAAAAGCTTCCTCCTTTGTTGATTTCCCTCCTCAACAAGGATTAGGAAGGAAAACCCGGGGTATTCCCGGATTATTTTTATTTGACTATGCTACAGGGGCTGTAAAGTTAGTGCAGTTCATAATATAGTGTTCTCACAATTCTTCTGTGATTTTCACACCAATATTTTTTTTTTTAACAGCATACAAATTTACTCAGGTATCAGGTTTTCCTAGTCAGGTTATGACAGGGAGCCTGGAGTTATTTTCTGTCTGACCACATTGCTCTCTGCTGACACCTCTGTCCGTATCAGGAACTGTCCAGAGCATGGGAGGTTTGCTTTGGGGATTTGCTGATACTCTGGACAGTTCCTGACACACACAGAGGTGTCGGTCAGACAGAAAAAAAAAACTAAACCAAAATGTTCTCCACCAGAGTACCCCTTTAAGCATGTCCAATATTGCACTTTTGCATTTGCACTTTTTATATATACTTCTTTTCTTCCCCTTTTCATTACAAATGGATTCATTATTTGCATTTTCCACATATATTATAGGATTGATAGAAAAAACCTTTTTTACTCCGAATCAGTATCTCCTCATGAATTGCCCAGTGGGATTTTCTTTGTTGTCCTTGTGCATTCTGCTTTTACGAATGTTATTAACGTACTGTCTATGTATGCTTAATAAAGATTGTGTCAAATTTTGATGACAAAAGTGTATTGTGATTCTTTTTAGGATTTTTTCTGTTATTTGGAACCATATAATATTGGTGGAGTTTTTGTAGGATGTGTAGCTCTGTCACTAAAAACACTGTTTGTCTATGTGGGAATTGCTAGTGATTGTTATTTAAATGGTGCCTTTTGAGTGTTCTGAATGCTTATTGTGATTTTGTGTTGAATTGGTTTCTTGAGAGATTGGAATCCTTTTTTTTTTTTTTTAAATATTATTTATTTTCATTCAGCAAAAATACATGGTATACAGCAATTGAAATTGTGGTCAGTATATATTCCCACTGTACCAACCCCCACCCCCACCCCTACCGATGCCAGGAGAAAGAGAGGAAAAAAAAAAGACAAAGGATATATAATTATTTTCCCTTTTCCTCTCCCTCCTTCCCTTCATACTGTAACAAAATACTACTCTTCCAGCAATCCTGACCAAATTTGAGAAAATGCATCACTGCATCCTCTCTTATTGTATATTGCCTTATCCCATAATATAACTCTTTCCATTTTAGATTTATTCTCTGCAAGAGTCGACTCTTTCCAATTTTTTGCAATCAGCAGCCTAGCATTGAAAAGTAGCCTACTCACAGTTATTTGAGTACTTTGATCAAAACCAAGGCCTTCAACATACCCAAGGACACAGGTCCGAACATCGACTGGTACCTTGATCTTAATCTTTTCCTCTATAAATTCCAGAATTATACGCCAGTATGTTAATATAATTGGGCAGCCCCATAGCATATGTTCAATATCCGCATCCAAATGATGACAGCGTGGGCAGCTGGAGTCTAGTCCGGAGCCGTACCTAGCTATTAAAGAAGGGGACTTATATGATCTATATAGGATATATAGCTGAGATAGACGGGGGCCTTCTCCTACTGATTGTTGAGAGATTGGAATCCTTAACCAAACTAAAGGTAAGGGTAGACACACTTGTAAGCTGATGTGCCCTTTGACTTTAAATGGGCACTGTCAGATCAAAAAACTTGTTACATGTTGTAAATCTTGGCAAAACAATAGTTTTTGTAATATACTTTTAAAAATGTTTACATTTTATTAATTCGTCTCAAACATGGCGTACAGGTTCGCCCTGGCGTACTGGGACTTAAGGACCCAGGACTTACCGGTATGCTCTGGAAGTTTCCGTTCACCACCAGTAACTGGGCAGTGAATGTAACGGGATGCCATTCATCAGACACGATACCACCCCCCCCATGTCGGTGATTGCCGGGTCAATCGAGTCCTGGGTGACCCCCCGGAAAAAAGGGTGCTAGGTGCTTTTCAAGACAGCACCTGTCACCCTTTACCATTAGAAGTGAGGTGGCACTGTAGGGTGTTAAGGCTCACTGTACACCTTGTTACGTTCCTTGAGGGGTGTAGTGTCCCAAATAGTGTCATATGTTTTTTTGTTTTTTTTTGCTGGTATGGCATCATGGGGGATTCCTAAATGTGACAGGCCCCCCAAAAACCATTTCAGTAAAATTTGCTCTGCAAAATCCCATTGTCGCTACTTCCCTTCTGAGCCCTGTAGTGCACCCACAGAGCAGTTTAAATCCACATATGAGGTATTTCCTTACTCAAGAGAAATTGGGTTACAAATTTTGGGGGTTTTGTCTCCTTTTACCCCTTTTACATGGGTCTACAAGAACATGTTAGTGTAAAAAATTAAGATTTAGAATTTTCTCCATTTTGCTGCTATTCCTGTGAAACACCTAAAGGGTTAACAAACTTTCTGTATGTCATTTTAAATACTTTGAGGGGGTGCAGTTTTAATATTGGAGTCATTTATGGGGTATTTCTAACATAAAGATCCTCAAATTCAGTGAACTGGACTCTGAAAAAATCCAATTTTCGTGAAAAAATTGGAAAATTGCTAAACTTTGAAGCCCTCAAATGTCTTCAAAAAGTAAAAACATGTCAACTTTATAATGCCAACATAAAGTAGACATATTGTGTATGTGAATCAATATATAATTTATTTTGGCATGTCTATTGTCCTTATAAGCAGAGAGCTTTCAAAATGTTCATGAAATTTTGGTATTTTTCACCAATAAATGATGCAAGTATTGATGAAAATTTACCACTAACATAAAGTAGAATATGCCAGAGTCATTAATGCTTAAAGTGACAGTGGTCAGATGTGCAAAAAATGCTCTGTTCCTCAAGGTCATAATGGGCTTGGTCCTTAAGGGGATAAAGAAAACTGCCTTTGAAAATCCCATCACTAGGGGTCCCCACACCCCCTTGGACACTGATGAGTCCCACAGCAGTATGAGCGTGTCCAAGGATCATGGACACGAGATGGCTGAATGACAAGGCTGCAGGAGGAACACAGCTTGCAGTAACACTGCTGTAACACAGAGTTCTACCAATTGTGCCTCCAGCTGTTGCAAAATTATAACTCCAAGAATGCCTGGACAGTCAAAGGATGTCTGGGAATTCCGGGAGTTGTAGTTTTGAAAAAGCTGTAGGCACACAGCTGAAGGCAACACTGGTGTAAAAAAGAGATATCAATACACTGTACCTCCAACTATTCCAAAACTACAAGTCCCAGCATTACAGGATTGGCAAAGGATGACACACATGAATGACATAGGAAGATGTAAGTTATACACTCACCATATTGTCTTTGGTAAAGTCCAGGCAATCTCCAATAATCATTGAGTGTGTGTGTGTGTGTGTGTGTGTGTGTAGCATGAATCCAGAGAGGAAAAGGTTATGGAGCAGGCCTGCCAGGCTCCTCAATAGCAGTGAGGGAGGGGGGGAGTCATCATAGTGCAGGCTAAAGAAGGACATGCCCCCTCCCTTTGACAAGATGGAAAAGACATTGAGCAACTGTAATATGCTATATTTTTTTAGTAAAATATGGGTGATAGAGACAAAAAATATATGTACATGATCAGGATGAGGTACTGAGTAACATAGAGCAGTTTTTTTTTTTTTTTGTGTGGGATCTGACCAATACCATTTAATGACCAGATGTATGCCACCATTACGAAAAATGTACTCATTCAACTGATTTTCAAAACAAATGTATAGAAAAAAGAATACAAAGGTCTATATTAGAGATGAGTGAATTTTTGAAAAATTAGATTCACCAAATTTTCTAAATAAGTTTGGTTCGGTCTAAATTTATTTGGGGGGAATCTATATTAAAAATGGCTATTTCTGGCCTACAGAGAGCCTTAGTAGGGGTGTAGAACACTTTGCCTTGCTGTAACACGCATAGGGTGTGTGCTGGGTTAGTGAAATTATACTGTTATTCAGTATGGCATGCAGATTAGAGGCGTCGCTAATAAAATCACTGTCGCAGAGTGGCACACTGACAGAGCTTGGAGGTGGCATCAGTATGAGGAGACCATATAGTGGCTGAATGACACAGCGTGGAAGTGGCAGCAGCATGAGGAGACCATATAGTGCCTGAATGACACAGCCTGGAGGTGGTGAAGCATGAGGAGACCATATAGTGGCTGAATGACACAGCCTGGAGGTGAAGGCAGCATGAGGAGACCATATAGTGGCTGAATGACAAAGCATGGAGGTGGCGGCAGCATAAGGATACCATATAGTGACTGAATGACACAGTGTGGAGGTGGCAACAGCCTGAAAAGACCATAGGGCCTCACAATTGAAAATATTAAGGATATTTTTTAACAATTAAATTGAAGATTTCAAATAGATGAACCTAAAAAGTTTTATTTAATGTGCCAGCAGCATGAGGAGACTGCATGTGTCAGGATTTGGCAGGCTGGAGGTGGATCCTCTGTGTCAGAGAGGGATTGGCGTGGACCGTGCCGGTGGACCGGTTCTAAGTTGCTACTGGTATTCACCAGAGCCCACCGCAAAGCGGGATGGTCTTGCAGCGGCGGTAGCAACCATGTCGTATCCACCGGCAACGGCTCAACCTCTCTGACTGCTGAGATAGGCGCGGTGCAAGGGATTAGGCAAGAGCAAGGTCGGACGTAGCAGAAGGTCAGGGCAGGCAGCAATGATCGTAGTCAGGGTCAACGGCAAGAGGTCTGGAACACTGGCTTGGAACAAACAAGGAACGCTTTCACTGGCACAATGGCAACAAGATCCGGCAAGGAAGTGAAGGGGAAGTGAGGTTATATAGGGAAGTGCACAGGTGAACATACTAATCAGAACCAGGCGCCAATCAGTGGTGCACCGGCCCTTTAAATCGCAGAGAGTCGGCGCGCACGCGCCCTAGGGAGCGGGGCCGCACGCGCCGGGACAGAACGAGTCTGGTAAGCGGGCCGGGATGCGAATCGCGAGCGGGCGCGTCCCACATCGCGAGTCGCATCCCGGCTAGGGACATTATCGCAGCGCTCCCGGTCAGCGGGTCTGACCGGGGCGCTGCGAACAGGAGAACACTGCGAGCGCTCCGGGGAGGAGCGGGGACCCGGAGCGCTCGGCGTAACAGCATGCCAGTACAGTGACACAGCCTGGAGTTGCCGGAAGCATGAGGAGACCATAAAGTGGATGAATGACCAAGACTGTAGTTGGCAACAGCATGAGGAGACCATATAGTGGCTTAATGACACAGCCTGGAGTTGGCGGCAGCAAGAGCAGACTCTATAGTGGCTAAATGACACAGCCAGGTGTTGGTGGCAGCATGAGGAGACCATATAGATGCTGAATGACACAGCCTGGAGTTGGCAGCAGCATAAGGAGACCATTTAGTGGCTGAATGACACAGCGTGGAGGTGGCGGCAGCATGAGGAGACCATATAGTGGCTGTATGGTTCAACCTGGAGGTAGCAACAGCCTGACGAGACCATAGGGCCTCACAATTGAAAAGATTAAAGATATTTTTTAACATTTAAATTGAAGATTTCAAATGGAGGAACCTAAAAAGACCATAGGGCCTCACAATTACAAAGGTTAAAGATATTTTTTACATTTAAATTGAAGATTTCAGATAGATGAACCTAAAAAGTTGTATTTAATGTGCCAGCAGCATGGGAGACCACATGGCAGTACAGTGGCATAGCCTGGAGGTGGTGAAGCTTAAGGAGACCATATAGTGGCAGAATGACACAGCCTGGAGGTGGTGGAAGCATGAGGAGACCATATAGTTGCAGAATGAGACAGCTTGGAGGTGGCAGCAGCATAAGGAGAACATATGGTGGCAAAATGAGACAGCCTGGAGCTGGCATCAGCATGAGGAGAACATATGGTGGCAGTATAAGACAGCCGGGAGGTGACATCAGCAGCATCAGGAGTCCTGAAAGTGACCTGGTGACAGAGTGGGGCGGTGGGTGTTAATACCAGTACCCGGTGAAGAAGGCGGGTGAAAAAGAGAACTTGGCATTAGGCGGGTGGCAGGATAAGAATAGTAGCTGAGGCCGGTAGACAGAAGAAAATTATCTCATTTGTAAAAAGTGTTTGTGTGCACAAGTAAGTATTGAGGATAAACATTACGTAAAACTTAACTTTTAATAATATTCTTAGGATAAAATATATGTACCCAAATTTTTTTCAAATCAAATAAAAGGAAAGGTGTGCAAAAAACACCATGTTCCACCTACACCACCAAGTATTGATGTGCAGAAGGGGCTTCATCATTATAGTTGGGCAGTTGCTGCTGACTGTCCTCTAGTAGATCGTCCTG
This sequence comes from Hyla sarda, assembly GCF_029499605.1. Lineage (NCBI taxonomy): Eukaryota > Metazoa > Chordata > Amphibia > Anura > Hylidae > Hyla > Hyla sarda. The sequence goes on from NC_079190.1 coordinate 445,946,554, forward strand.
ACTAAATAGTGGAGCTGAACACACAGCGTAAGATACTTCTGTGGGGGAGGGAACTGCATAGGACAGAGTCAATGGGAGGACAGGGACTGCTCCCAGGCCATTCCAACTGAGGAGAAACCCACCAACTGTTGACTGGGGGTGTCACATATCACTTGTGATGAAGCGGATAACAGTGTTAACCAATCGATGACGGTAGATGGGTTGCTGGTCGAGACACGACCACTAGCTGATACCGGGAGCTCAGGCCTTTCACTGCGACTCCTTTCACTCGCCCCTAGTCTGTTGTGACCTCTGCCTAATGAAATTAGGCCTCTGACACTCCTCTCTGCAGGTCCTGGCACTTCTCTGCCTAACATACTTAGTGCATATATGAGGAGAGTACAATACGCTTCACTACGCTTAAAGGGGTATTCCAGGCAAAACCTTCTTTTATATATTTATCAACTTGCTCCGGAAAGTTAAACAGATTTGTAAATTACTTCTATTAAAAATCTTAATCCTTCCAATAGTTATTAGCTTCTGAAGTTTTCTGTCTAACTGCTCAATGATGATGTCACGTCCCGGGAGCTGTGCATGATGGGAGAATATCCCCATTGGAACTGCACAGCTCCCGGGACGTGAGTCATCAGAGAGCAGTCAGACAGAAAACAACAACTCAACTTCAGAAGCTAATAACTATTGGAAGGATTAAGATTTTTTAAATAAAAAGTAATTTACAAATCTGTTTAACTTTCCGGAGTCAGTTGATATATAAAAAAAAGTGTTGGCCTGGAATTCCCCTTTAAGGATAAAATAACCCAAACATGAATGAACATGAATAAATCATATTGATGGAAAAGATGGATAGTGCAATGCAAAGGTAAGCTGGAGAGTAATAGGTTAAATTGCATAGCCAGTCCTGAATAATGTTAAAGTCTGGGGCAGTCTATCACAGAGAAAGAATTATCTCATACATGCCAGTGTTAAATCACTCACCACCGTGTCTGTTAGTGTTGATGGCACATAATAGTGCTCACAGCTGGGAAGTCCCGATCGTCAGTTGCGCTGTAGCTGAGGTGGCTGCCCACACTGAATGTCGCCAGCCCCAATCGAGCCTCAGTGCAGACTGCAGCTGATTTCTACGATATCCCGCTCGGCACAGAGCGTGTACAGCAATGAAGGGGTTGGAATGGCGTCTGACGTCACGGGTGTGCTGCACAGTCCACAGCTGAATTAATCAAAACGCTGATTGAATGCAGAAAGGTGCAATCAAAATGGGTAACCACATGCAATGTGAATTCACTCCAATGTATCCTCGCTCCTAGTTTGCAACAAGGATGGCAGTCCTGTGCAAATAGCAGTCCAAAATGCACATAGGAGGCTTATGGCAATCTTAAGTGGTTCTGTATGATTAAATGCTCCCTATAAGCAGGCTTAAAAACATAGAAATAAAACAAAAAAACATAAAATACTGTCAAACGCGTTTCGGGGTTTGGAAGGAAGCCCTGCCAAGTTGATTGATATGTTCTAAAGACTATTCAATAATGGGTAAAGGATATACCCTTTCCTGGAATTGAGAGGTGAGAAACCTGGCCTCCTCTTTAAATTTTGTATCTAGAGTACAATTATGTTTCAAATGGCGGTATTGGCCTTTCGGCACATTTATAAGCCATCGTGGAAGGTGACAACTGCTAAATTTAATGTAGCTATTTTTCGCCACAGGTTTCCTAAAAGTGTTTGTATACCAGTAGCTGTAACTTCTAGGTCCAAAAATTCAACCATACTGTCACTAATGGTGGAAGAAAATTTAAGATTGAAGAGCGTTGGAGTTTAACCCATCAATGAAACATTCAAGGTCATCCCGAGATCCCTGCAAAATAAAAAAAATTTCATCGATATAACAACGCCATAACACCAGGTTCGCGCCGAGTATGGGAGTAATGGTGGAATCCTCCCAAGCCGCCATGAATAGGCCAGCATAACTCGACGTCAACCTGGTGCCCATAGCAGTCTCTTTCTGCTGCAAATATCATCTATATATTAGTATTATTATCTCTTTATTTTTTAGTCATTAAATATATTTTTACTTCACATTCTATTTTTTGTCTCTCTTTTGTCTTCATCTACCATTATTGTTACTGATTTATATCTTAGGAATTGTATTTATACTTTTATCATTGAATATGGTATTTTATGCAAAAACGCACCAATAATGAAATTTAAAGGGGTTATCCAGGAAACTACTTATTTTATATATCAATTGGCTCCAGAAAGATAAACAGATTTGTACATTATTTCTATAAAAAAAATATTAACCCCTTAAGGACTCAGGGTTTTTCAGTTTTTGCACTTTCGTTTTTTCCTCCTTAACTTTTTAAAATCATAACCCTTTCAACTTTCCACCTAAAAATCCATATTATGGCTTATTTTTTGCGTCGCCAATTCTACTTTGCAGTGACATTAGTCATTTTACCCAAACATGCATCGCGAAACGGAAAAAAAAAATCATTGTGCGACAAAATCGAAGAAAAAACGCAATTTTGTAACTTTTGGGGGCTTCCGTTTCTACGCAGTACATATTTTGGTAAAAATTACACCTTATCATTATTCTGTAGGTCCTTACAGTTAAAATGATACCCTACTTATATAGGTTTGATTTTGTCGCACTTCTGGAAAAAATCATAACTACATGCAGGAAAATGTATATGTTTAAAAATGTCATTTTCTGACCCCTATAACTTTTTTTATTTTTCCGCGTACATGGCGGTATGAGAGCTCATTTTTTGCGCCGTGAGCTGAAGTTTTTATCGGTATGATTTTTGTTTTGATCGGACTTTTTGATCACTTTTTATTCATTTTTTAATGGTATAAAAAGTGACCAAAAATGCGCTTTTTTTGACTTTGGAATTTTTTTACGCGTACGCCATTGACCGTGCAGTTTAATTAATGGTATATTTTTATAGTTCAGACATTTACGCACGCGGCGATACCACATATGTTTATTTTTTTTTTTACACTGTTTTATTTTTTTTATGGGAAAAGGGGGGGATTTTAACTTTTCTTAGGGAAGAGGTTAAATGACCTTTATTAACACTTTTTTTTAACTTTTTTTTTGCAGTGTTATAGGTCCCATATATTTATGTCCTGCGCCGGCTCCCACGATATGAAGCGTGATCGCCCCGCGGTCCCGCTTCATATCGCGGGAGCCGGCGCAGGACTTAAATATACGTCCTGCGTCGTTAAGGGGTTAATCCTTTCAGTACTTATGAGCTTCTGAAGTTAAGGTTGTTCTTTTCTGTCTAAGTGCTCTCTGATGACATGTGTCTCAGGAACCACCCAGTTTAGAAGAAAAGAACAACCTTAACTTCAGAAGCTCATAAGTACTGAAAGGATTACGATTTTTTAATAGAAGTTACTTACAAATCTGTTTAACTTTCTGGAGGAAGTTGATATATTAAAAAAAGGTTTTTCCTGGAATACCCCTTTAAACTAGCCTATTGAGCCTTCCTTTTCCCTCAACTCTCTTCCACATTTTTCAATATGTCCAGTTGGATAATTAGTAACACCTCTATATTAACCATCTTTCATGTTTAGTTGACATTGTCAGCCACTGAAGAAGGGGTTAGAATGAATGTGTCTATACCCTGAAAGCTTTTGGCTTTATTTTATGTTTTTGGGTTTTATTTCTATGTTTTTAAGCCTGCTTATGTTGAGCACTTATTCATACAGAGCCGCTAAAGATTGCCATAAGCCTCCCGGTGCGCGGCGGGGGCCGGAATTCCCCATGATGTACGAGTACCTCATGGGTCCTTAAGTACCAGGGTGTCATGGCGTACGCGTACATCAAGGGTCCTTAAAGTGGTTAAAGGGGTACACCGGTGGAAAACTTTATTTTTTTTTTTATTTTTTTTTTATGAACTGGTGCCAGAAAGTTAAACAGATTTGTAAATTACTTCTTTTAAAAATTCTTAATCCGTTAAGTAATTTTTAGCAGTTGTATGCGACAGAGGAAATTCTTTACTTTTTGAATGTCTTTCTTTTGTGTTGTCCACCTGGTTCCAGAAAGTGATACAGATTTGTAAATAAATTCTATTAAAACATTGTAATCCTTCCAATACTTATAAGCTGCTGTATGCGCCAGAGGAAGTTGTGTAGTTATTTTCAGTCTGACCACAGAGTTCTCTGCTGACACCTCTGTCCATGTCAGGAACTGTCCAGAGCAGCATAGGTTTGCTGTGGGGATTTTCTCCTGCTCTGGACAGTTCCTGATATGGGCATCAGGTGTCAGCAGAGAGCACAGTGGAAAACACAAAAAATAAATTTAAAAAATAAGCAAACAGCTGCTTAAAAGTACTGAAAGGATTAAGATTTTTTAATAGAAGTAATTTAAAAATCTGTTTAACTTTCTGGAACCAGTTCATTTAAAAATAAAGTTTTCCACCCCTTTAAGACTTTAACAGGAACAAAATGGTACACCATTTAGATGTACGTATGTGGTATGCACTTATGAGGGGAGGACAATGCTCTCTAGTATGCTTAAAATAGTATTTGTCTACAATACCAGCAGGTGTGTACTTTTTCCTGTATCTAGGCCCTTAAGACTTTAACAGGAACAACATTTACACCACTTAGGTTACACTTAATAGAGGACAATACGCTTTTAGTGCTCTGCTCACCCTAACTGGCTGGCTACTATTAGCGTTTCAGTTGTTGTACACACCAGTGCTGCAGCATACAGTCACTGTGTACTACACCCAAAATTGCACTTTCTCTCTCAATCTCACTCCCTATCAGTGCTTCTAGGCTGGATTTGGACTTGAGGTGAATAACTGCTGTAAAAAAGCTTTTCTGTGCAGCACACTCTGCTGCCTGTCCCTCTTTCTCTGAAATAGAACGCTGATGTGACTAGGAGGTGAATCGCTGCTTTAAAAATGCTTTTCTTTGCAACACACACTACTGTCTGTCCCTATCTCTCTGTAACAGAATGCTGATGTGACTGGCTGCAAGATGGCTGCCGATTATATAGGGCTGTGACATCACAAGGGTGATTGGTTGCTGATACGCTGCATGCTGCATGTGATTCAGGGTCCTCCCGCCGACCCTTGCTCCAGCCTTCCCAGGATTCTTTGCCCCATGTCTTCACATGTGGATCCGCCATTTTAGGTTCCCCCTGGAGCCTGGGCCGCACTAAATGGAGTTTAATGAAGTGATTTGTGCGATCAAATCGTGTCGATATTCACATTCGTTGCGAATCAAATTTTTTCTGAAATTCGTAATAAATTTGGATTCATTAGATTCTATTCGCTCTTCCTTAGTCTATGTGTTAGGTCATAGAGTAATATAGGTCTATATGACTATGGAAGTCATTAAAGGGGTACTCGGGCCCTAAGACACCTTATTCCCTGTCCAAAGGGCAGGGGATAAGATGTCTGATCTCGGATCTCGGGGTCCCGCCGCTGGAGACCCCCGCATTCTCTCATGCAGCATTCACCTGTCTCAGCTGCATGCAGAGCTGGAGGCTCCATGTCTGAAGCCTCACGACCACGAGGCCGGAGTATCGTGACTACCCTCAGTACTGTGACGCCCTGCCCCCTCAATGCAAGTCTATGGGAGGGGGCGTGACAGATAAGGGATAAGAGGTCTTAGGGCATGTTTAAGAGAAGCCAGCAGTTGGAACTCTTATGATCAAACACTATGTTTTATGGTGGACAACCCCTTTAATAGTAAGCTGAAGGTAATTTGATAACTTAATTTGAATCGCACAATACACAGTCACCATTTATTTTCCAAAATGTGACCGCTACACGTGTACCCAGCCTAATAGACTTTATTTTCAGCCTAATGCAATTTCGTAGTAGTTGTATTCTTTGCTATGAGAAGTAGAGAAGGTCAAGTCCTGACATGAATATACTCGCTTGTCCTGGTTAAACCTCATGGTGCTTTAATTATTTCTAGAAAGTGAACTCACAGCAATTTAATAGCCGTCGACTGCTTAATATGCTTCTGCATTTACACGTTTTCACATAGCCATGCGGTAACTGTTTCTATTCTGCGCTCCTACAGCCCCCACAACTAGTTCACCTGGAGATAATGAAAGCCAAGCTTGGAGCTGCACAACAAAATGGAGATTCTTCAAGTTCAAGTGACCTGATAAAAAAGACCTGTACAAAGAAGTGTTCCCGCTATATTACAGTCTTCAGCAATCGCTTTGTGTAATGTAAATCAGCCTAAATATCTATTAATCTCATTGCTGAATTCTACCTGTCCCCTGTGAAAACAGAATAGAACTGGAAAAAATTAAATGCAGAAAGAAAGTAGGAAGAAGAGCAGCTTGCAACATCTTCCCATGACCTGGGATGAATGAATGCCAGGCTCTTGGGTAAAGCATTTGCTGAAAAAAAAGACCTCTTCATATTTTTTTTTAAGGAAGGGCTATGTGCCCACGTGGTAATTTGGGAATTTTTATTTTACACTCTACAACCCAAGAAATAACCTAAAAACATACAGTATTTTTCTTTTGAACTCAATGGTAAACTATCCAGGATTAGAAGAACATACCTGCTTTTATATGTCTCCTTTACTCTCTCCCTTAGATGCACTGAAATAGACTTCCTTCAGAGGTCAACTAAAAAGATGAACACTACATAAAATCTGCAGTGTAAGTGTCAGATTAATTGTATACATTTCTGCAAATGTCCTAATCATCAGAAACATTCTCATTCAGAAATTCCTACAATAAATGTGCCATGTGTGAACACACCTGTTACGCCGAGCGCTCCGGGTCCCCGCTCCTCCCCGGAGCGCTCGCTTCACTCTCCCCGCTGCAGCGCTCCGGTCACATCCTCTGACCCGGGGCGCTGCGATTCCGCTGCCAGCCGGGATGCGATTCGCGATGCGGGTAGCGCCCGCTCGCGATGCGCACCCCGGCTCCCGTACCTGACTCGCTCCCCGTCTGTCCTGTCCCGGCGCGCGCGGCCCCGCTCCCTAGGGCGCGCGCGCGCCGGGTCTCTGCGATTTAAAGGGCCACTGCGCCGCTGATTGGCGCAGTGGTTCCAATTAGTGTGTTCACCTGTGCACTTCCCTATATCACCTCACTTCCCCTGCACTCCCTTGCCGGATCTTGTTGCCATTGTGCCAGTGAAAGCGTTCCTTGTGTGTTCCTAGCCTGTGTTCCAGACCTTCTGCCGTTGCCCCTGACTACGATCCTTGCTGCCTGCCCCGACCTTCTGCTACGTCCGACCTTGCTTCTGCCTACTCCCTTGTACCGCGCCTATCTTCAGCAGCCAGAGAGGTGAGCCGTTGCTAGTGGATACGACCTGGTCACTACCGCCGCAGCAAGACCATCCCGCTTTGCGGCGGGCTCTGGTGAAAACCAGTAGTGGCTTAGAACCGGTCCACTAGCACGGTCCACGCCAATCCCTCTCTGGCACAGAGGATCCACTACCTGCCAGCCGGCATCGTGACAGTAGATCCGGCCATGGATCCCGCTGAAGTTCCTCTGCCAGTTGTCGCTGACCTCACCACGGTGGTCGCCCAGCAGTCACAACAGATAGCGCAACAAGGCCAACAGCTGTCTCAACTGACCGTTATGCTTCAACAGTTACTACCACAGCTTCAGCAGTCATCTCCTCCGCCAGCTCCTGCACCTCCTCCGCAGCGAGTGGCCGCTCCTGGGCTACGCCTATCCTTGCCGGATAAATTTGATGGGGACTCTAAGTTTTGCCGTGGCTTTCTTTCCCAATGTTCCCTGCATCTGGAGATGATGTCGGACCTGTTTCCCACTGAAAGGTCTAAGGTGGCTTTCGTAGTCAGCCTTCTGTCCGGAAAAGCCCTGTCATGGGCCACACCGCTCTGGGACCGCAATGACCCCGTCACTGCCTCTGTACACTCCTTCTTCTCGGAAATCCGAAGTGTCTTTGAGGAACCTGCCCGAGCCTCTTCTGCTGAGACTGCCCTGTTGAACCTGGTCCAGGGTAATTCTTCCGTTGGCGAGTATGCCGTACAATTCCGTACTCTTGCTTCAGAATTGTCCTGGAATAATGAGGCCCTCTGCACGACCTTCAAAAAAGGCCTATCCAGCAACATTAAAGATGTTCTGGCCGCACGAGAAATTCCTGCTAATCTACATGAACTTATTCACCTAGCCACTCGCATTGACATGCGTTTTTCCGAAAGGCGTCAGGAACTCCGCCAAGATATGGACTCTGTTCGCACGAGGCGTTTCTTCTCCTCGGCTCCTCTCTCCTCTGGTCCCCTGCAATCTGTTCCTGTGCCTCCCGCCGTGGAGGCTATGCAGGTCGACCGGTCTCGCCTGACACCTCAAGAGAGGACACGACGCCGTATGGAGAACCTCTGCCTGTACTGTGCTAGTACCGAACACTTCCTGAGGGATTGTCCTATCCGTCCTCCCCGCCTGGAAAGACGTACGCTGACTCCGCACAGGGGTGAGACAGTCCTTGATGTCTACTCTGCTTCTCCACGTCTTACTGTGCCTGTGCGGATGTCTGCCTCTGCCTTCTCCTTCTCTACTGTGGCCTTCTTGGACTCTGGATCTGCAGGAAATTTTATTTTGGCCTCTCTCGTCAACAGGTTCAACATCCCGGTGACCAGTCTCGCCAGACCCCTCTACATCAATTGTGTAAATAATGAAAGATTGGACTGTACCATACGTTTCCGCACGGAGCCCCTTCTTATGAGCATCGGATCTCATCACGAGAGGATTGAACTTTTGGTCCTTCCCAATTGCACCTCGGAAATTCTCCTTGGACTTCCCTGGCTTCAACTTCATTCCCCAACCCTGGATTGGTCCACTGGGGAGATCAAGAGTTGGGGGTCCTCTTGTTCCAAGAACTGTCTAAAACCGGTTCCCAGTAACCCTTGCCGTAACTCTGTGGTTCCTCCAGTAACCGGTCTCCCTAAGGCCTATATGGACTTCGCGGATGTTTTCTGCAAAAAACAAGCTGAGACTCTACCTCCTCACAGGCCTTATGATTGTCCTATCGACCTCCTCCCGGGTACTACTCCACCCCGGGGCAGAATTTATCCTCTCTCTGCCCCAGAGACTCTTGCCATGTCTGAATACGTCCAGGAGAATCTAAAAAAGGGCTTTATCCGTAAATCCTCCTCTCCTGCCGGAGCCGGATTTTTCTTTGTGTCCAAAAAAGATGGCTCCCTACGTCCCTGCATTGACTACCGCGGTCTTAATAAAATCACGGTTAAGAACCGCTATCCCTTACCCCTCATCTCTGAACTCTTTGATCGCCTCCAAGGTGCCCACATCTTTACTAAATTGGACTTAAGAGGCGCCTATAACCTCATCCGCATCAGAGAGGGGGATGAGTGGAAAACGGCATTTAACACCAGAGATGGACACTTTGAGTATCTGGTCATGCCCTTTGGCCTGTGCAACGCCCCTGCCGTCTTCCAAGACTGTGTCAATGAAATTTTTCGTGATCTGTTATACTCCTGTGTTGTTGTATATCTGGACGATATCCTAATTTTTTCTGCCAATCTAGAAGAACACCGCCAGCATGTCCGTATGGTTCTTCAGAGACTTCGTGACAATCAACTCTATGCCAAAATTGAGAAATGTCTGTTTGAATGCCAATCTCTTCCTTTTCTAGGATATTTGGTCTCTGGCCAGGGACTACGGATGGATCCAGACAAACTCTCTGCCGTCTTAGATTGGCCACGCCCCTCCGGACTCCGTGCTATCCAACGCTTTTTGGGGTTCGCCAATTATTACAGGCAATTTATTCCACATTTTTCTACCATTGTGGCTCCTATCGTGGCTTTAACCAAAAAAAATGCTGATCCCAAGTCCTGGCCTCCTCAAGCAGAAGACGCCTTTAAACGACTCAAGTCTGCCTTTTCTTCGGCTCCCGTCCTCTCCAGACCTGACCCTTCCAAACCCTTCCTATTGGAGGTTGATGCCTCCTCAGTGGGAGCTGGAGCTGTTCTTCTACAAAAAAATTCTTCCGGGCATGCTGTCACTTGTGGTTTTTTCTCTAGGACCTTCTCTCCAGCGGAGAGGAACTACTCCATCGGGGATCGAGAGCTTCTAGCCATTAAATTAGCACTTGAGGAATGGAGGCATCTGCTGGAGGGATCAAGTTTTCCTGTTATTATCTACACCGACCACAAGAACCTCTCCTACCTCCAGTCTGCCCAACGGCTGAATCCTCGCCAGGCCCGGTGGTCTCTGTTCTTTGCCCGATTTAATTTTGAGATTCACTTTCGTCCTGCCGATAAGAACATTAGGGCCGATGCCCTCTCTCGTTCCTCGGATGCCTCAGAAGTTGAACTCTCTCCGCAACACATCATTCCACCTGACTGCCTGATCTCCACTTCTCCTGCCTCCATCAGGCAGACTCCTCCAGGAAAGACCTTTGTTTCTCCACGCCAACGCCTCGGAATCCTCAAATGGGGTCACTCCTCCCATCTCGCAGGTCATGCGGGCATCAAGAAATCTGTGCAACTCATCTCCCGCTTCTATTGGTGGCCGACTCTGGAGACGGATGTTGTGGACTTTGTGCGAGCCTGCACTATCTGTGCCCGGGATAAGACTCCTCGCCAGAAGCCCGCTGGTTTTCTTCATCCTCTGCCTGTCCCCGAACAGCCTTGGTCTCTGATTGGTATGGATTTTATTACTGATTTACCCCCTTCCCGTGGCAACACTGTTATTTGGGTGGTCGTTGATCGATTCTCCAAAATGGCACATTTCATCCCTCTTCCTGGTCTTCCTTCTGCGCCTCAGTTGGCTAAACAATTTTTTGTACACATTTTTCGTCTTCACGGGTTGCCTACGCAGATTGTCTCGGATAGAGGCGTCCAATTCGTGTCTAAATTCTGGAGGGCTCTCTGTAAACAACTCAAGATTAAATTAAATTTTTCTTCTGCATATCATCCCCAGTCCAATGGACAAGTAGAAAGAATTAACCAGATCTTGGGTGATTATTTGCGACATTTTGTTTCCTCCCGCCAGGATGACTGGGCAGATCTCCTCCCATGGGCCGAATTCTCGTATAACTTCAGGGTCTCTGAATCTTCCTCCAAATCCCCATTTTTCGTGGTGTACGGCCGTCACCCTCTTCCCCCCCTCCCTACCCCCTTGCCCTCTGGTCTGCCCGCTGTGGATGAAATTTCTCGTGACCTTTCCATTATATGGAGAGAGACCCAAAATTCTCTCTTACAAGCTTCTTCACGCATGAAGAGGTTCGCGGATAAGAAAAGAAGAGCTCCTCCCGTTTTTTCCCCTGGAGACAAGGTATGGCTCTCCGCTAAATATGTCCGCTTCCGTGTCCCTAGCTACAAGTTGGGACCACGCTATCTTGGTCCTTTCAAAATTTTGTGTCAAATCAATCCTGTCTCTTATAAACTTCTTCTTCCTCCTTCTCTTCGTATCCCTAATGCCTTTCACGTCTCTCTTCTCAAACCACTCATCCTCAACCGTTTTTCTCCCAAATCTGTTCCTCCCACTCCTGTTTCCGGCTCCTCGGACATCTTCTCTGTCAAAGAAATCTTAGCTTCCAAAAAAGTCAGAGGGAAAACTTTTTTTTTAGTGGACTGGGAGGGTTGTGGTCCTGAAGAGAGATCCTGGGAACCTGAGGACAACATCCTAGACAAAAGTCTGCTCCTCAGGTTCTCAGGCTCTAAGAAGAGGGGGAGACCCAAGGGGGGGGTACTGTTACGCCGAGCGCTCCGGGTCCCCGCTCCTCCCCGGAGCGCTCGCTTCACTCTCCCCGCTGCAGCGCTCCGGTCACATCCTCTGACCCGGGGCGCTGCGATTCCGCTGCCAGCCGGGATGCGATTCGCGATGCGGGTAGTGCCCGCTCGCGATGCGCACCCCGGCTCCCGTACCTGACTCGCTCCCCGTCTGTCCTGTCCCGGCGCGCGCGGCCCCGCTCCCTAGGGCGCGCGCGCGCCGGGTCTCTGCGATTTAAAGGGCCACTGCGCCGCTGATTGGCGCAGTGGTTCCAATTAGTGTGTTCACCTGTGCACTTCCCTATATCACCTCACTTCCCCTGCACTCCCTTGCCGGATCTTGTTGCCATTGTGCCAGTGAAAGCGTTCCTTGTGTGTTCCTAGCCTGTGTTCCAGACCTTCTGCCGTTGCCCCTGACTACGATCCTTGCTGCCTGCCCCGACCTTCTGCTACGTCCGACCTTGCTTCTGCCTACTCCCTTGTACCGCGCCTATCTTCAGCAGCCAGAGAGGTGAGCCGTTGCTAGTGGATACGACCTGGTCACTACCGCCGCAGCAAGACCATCCCGCTTTGCGGCGGGCTCTGGTGAAAACCAGTAGTGGCTTAGAACCGGTCCACTAGCACGGTCCACGCCAATCCCTCTCTGGCACAGAGGATCCACTACCTGCCAGCCGGCATCGTGACAACACCCTTTACAAGTGAAAACAAATATATAAGCTGAGTACCCGGCGTTGCCCGCTTTTTCCTTACTCATCCTTGTTGGGGAGGAAAATCAATCACATATATTGTTGTCATATCCCAACCCAATATCCTGTCCCCATATCCCGTCATCATATCCCAACCTCATATCCCATCCTCATATCTCGTCATCATATCTCGACCTCCTATCCTGTCCTCAAATCTCGATCTCATATCTCGACCTCCTATCCCGTCCTCATATCCTGTCCTCATATCCCGACCTCATATCCCGACCTCCTATCCCATTTTCCTATCCTGTCCTCCTATCCCATCCTCCTATCCCATCCTCCTATATTGTTCTCATATCCCGTCCTCATATCCCGACCTCATATCCTTTCATCATATCCTGACCTTATATCCCGACCTCCTATCCTGTCCTCCTATCTCAACCTCATATCCTGTCCTCATATCCCGTCCTCATATCCTGACCTCATATCTCGACCTCCTATCCCGACCTCCTATCCCATTCTCCTATCCCTGCCTCATATCCCGTCCTTATATCCTGACCTCCTATCCCTTCCTCCTATCATGACCTCATATCCCGTCCTCATATCCCGACCTCATATCCCATCCTCATATCTCGACCTCCTATCTCGACCTCCTATCCCGACCTCCTATCCCAACCTCCTCTCTTTGTGAGATGGGGTGTGGCTTGCATGCCGGATTGACACATTCACCAGGAGATGCAGAGCGGAGCTTGTGGGGTAAGGTACTGGAAGTCCCATATAATCGCTTGGGACTTGAAACAAAAACCCATCTTTTATGTAAGGGTGTAGATAAGGGTTAATTTAACTATCATATGCTTTTTTTTTTTTTACATATAAGTAATATGTGTACCAGGTATTATTGAAATATCTCCAGCCGTACGGAAGTTATGTGGGAACATACATTTCCCATTGATTTTCAGGGGACTTTAAACAAAAACCCCGACCCTCACAAATGGGGGGGGTAGTTAAGGGTTACATTAACTATCCTATATTTTAAGTGGACATATAAGTAACATGTGACCAAGTATTATCGAAATATCTCCAGCCGTTTGGAGGTTAAGCAGCAACATATATTTCCCATATACTTGTATGGGACCTTAAACAAAAACCCCAACTCTGGCAAATGGGGGTGAGTAAGAGTTAAATCACCTATCCTATGTTTGTTGTTGACATGTTAATAACATATGTGCCAAGTTTCATGTTAATATCTTCATCCCTTTGGACGTTATGCTGGAACATACACACACACGCACAATGAGTTTTATATATATATAGATACTAACTGAGTACCCGGCGTTGCCCGTTTTTCCTTCCTAATCCTTATTGTGGAGGAAAATCAACAGAGGAGGAAGCTTTTGATTTCATAGTCCATCCTCATATTTTGTTGTCATATCACAAGCCCATATCCCGTCCTCCTATCTCGACCTCCTATCTCGAGGTATTGAAATATCTCCAGCCGTACGGAAGTTATGTGAGAACATACATTTCCCATTGATTTGCATGGGACTTTAAACAAGAACCCTGACCCTCACAAATGGGGGTAGATAAGGGTTAAATTAACTATCCTAATTTTTAAGTGGTATAAGTAACATGTGACCAAGTATTATCAAAATATCTCCAGCCGTTTGGAAGTTATGCAGTAACATATATTTCCCATAGACTTGTATGGGACTTTAAACTAAAACCCCGACCCTGGCAAATGGGGGCGAGTAAGGGTTGAATCACCTATCCTATGTTTGTTGTGTGCCAAGTTTCATGTTAATATCTTTAGCCGTTTGGACGTGATGCTGGAACATACACACATACATACACACACACACACACATTGGCCCTCATTTACTATTGCAAACCCGACATGTTTTGTCGGGTCATGCGCCATTTTCAGGCACATTGCGCCTGAAATTCTGTCTGCGCCTGAATTTGCGCCTGAAATTGTGCCTGAAATGAAAAAACCCAACTAACTCTCCATTTTGCTAAGAAAACCCAAAAGGGGTGTGACCGTCTGGGGAAAGGGGGCGTGCTCACAGAAAAGGGGCGTGTTCCCGACATTTTCACAAAATCCCAACATATTTACTAAAGTTTCCACAGAAAATGTGGTGGATTTAAGCTGAAGAAAACCCTACAGTTCAGAGCATGTGTAAAAAAAGCAAAATGTAGGGAAAGTGGAAACTGTAGGGAAACCTTAGTAAATACCGTGGAAAATAAATTGTAGGGAATTAAAACCCACAAAGAAACCTACACAACACTCTTAGTAAATAAGGGCCATTGAGTTTTATATATATAGATATATATGTGTGTATGGTAGGGATGTGTCAGCTGGGGAGAGGTGATGACTTGGGCTTTAGGGGCTGGTCAAAGGTGATAACATAAACTCAAGTGCCCTCTTCTTCCAATATGTTGCTTACACCAACTACATTGTTGTTGATTGTACCTACCCTGATCACATAGAAGCTTGGCCCATGTACCTTGAGTTGACTAGTTGATGTTTGAATTGTCATGTCTTTAACTACCGTATTTATCGGGGTATACCACGCACCGACCTATAACATGCACCCTCATTTTACCAAGGATATTTGGGTAAAAAAAGTTTTTTACCCAAATATCCATGGTAAAATGAGGGTGTGTGTGTGCGCGTGTATACCCCGATACACCCCCAGGAAAGGCAGGGGGAGAGAGGCCGTCGCTGCCCGCTTCTCTCCCCCTGCCTTTCCTGGGGTCTAGAGCGTTGCTGTCGGCCCTTCTCACCCCCTGGTTATCGGCGCCGCTGCCTGTTCTGTCCCCCTGACTATCGGTGCCGGCGCCGATAGCCAGTGGGAGAGAAGCGACGCCGACAGCCAGGGGGAGAGAAGGGGCAGCGGCACCCATTGCCGGCGCCGCTGCCCCGTTGCCTCCCCCCATCCCCGGTGGCATAATTACCTGAGTCGGGTCCGCGCTGCTGCAGGCCTCCGGCGTGCGTCCCCTGCGTCGTTGCTATGCACGGCGCACTGACGTCATGCGCCGCGCCGTTCAGCGCATAGCAACGACGCCGGGGACGCACGCCGGAGGCCTGCAGCAGCGCGGACCCGACTCAGGTAATTATGCCACTGGGGATGGGGGGAGGCAACGGGGCAGCGGCGCCGGCAATGGGTGCCGCTGCCCCTTCTCTCCCCCTGGCTATCGGCGCCGGCACTGATAGTCAGGGGGACAGAACGGGCAGCGGCGCCGATAGCCAGGGGGTGAGAAGGGCCGACAGCAGCGCTCTAGACCCCAGGAAAGGCAGGGGGAGAGAAGCGGGCAGCGACGGCCTCTCTCCCCCTGCCTTTCCTGGGGTTGTATCGGCGTATAACACGCACACAGACTTTAGGCTAAAAATTTTAGCCTAAAAAGTGCGTGTTATACGCTGATAAATACGGTATTCACTTTAATGTATTCAACATCCTGTCTTGTTACTGAATACCTGACTTTATATAGTGATGGTACGCATCATATGTGTGTACCCTATCGACAACCGCATTTCTTACGATGCCTGTTTATTGATGGTGTTTTTGTACTTTACTTGAACTTTGTACTTTTACTAAAACGTTAATATAAAAAAAAAAAAAATAAAAAAAAAAAAAAAACATAAACTCAAGTGGTGGGACCTGAGCCCAGAGATCCAGCCATGCTTCCAGGGACAGCAGTGAATGAAGTGTATGGAGTCTTGGGAGGGAGGAAATGGGGAGCTGGAGACAACACTACACTGAAAATAAAAGAACTACACAGGAATGAGTCAAGCAAAAACATGCTGAAGCAAGTACACTTTGTGATAAAAATAAATTCATTTGTCAATAAACAATAAAGTCATATGTCATAGGCCCACAGAATGAAGAAAACTAAAATAAAATTTGCAAACTTGCTTAAAAAAAATTACATTACAAATATGTTTTTTTTCAGTTTTACTGTAAATTGTATGGTAAAATTAAAGGTGTCATTATAATTGTTCATGAAAAAAAATCAATCTCTTATAATATATATATATATATATATATATATATATATATATATATATATATCTTAATTGCCCTCATTTACTATTGCAAACCCGACGTGGTTTGTCTGGTTGTGTGCCAGATTCTGGCACATTGCGCCAGAAATTCTGTCTGCGGGATATGAGGCTAAGATATGAGGTCGGGATATGAGGGCGGGCTATGAGGATGGGATATAAGGACAGTATATGAGGTCGGGATAAGAAGACGGGGTGTGAGGATGAAATATGAGGATGGGATATGAGGTCGGGACACGAGGACGGGATAGGAGGTTGAGATAGGAGGATGGGAAATGAGGTTGAGATAGGAAGTCGGGATATGAGGATGGGATATGAGGTTGAGATATGAGGACGGAATATGAGGTTGGGATAGGAGGTCGGGATAGGAGGTCGAGATATGAGGATGGGATAAAAGGCGGGATATGAGGTCAAGATAGGAGGACCGGATAGGAGGTCGGGATATGAGGACGGGATATGAGCTCGGGATAGGGGTCAGGATAGGAGGTCGGGATATGAGGACGGGATATGAGGACATGATATGAGGTCGATATAGGAGGACGGGATATGAGGTCAAGATATGATGATGGGATATCAGGACAGGATATGAGGTCGGGATATGAGGTCAGGATGTGAGGACGGGATATGAGGTTGAGATCTGAGGACGGAATATGGGATTGGAATATGACAATATATGAGGACGGGATATGAAGTCAAAAGCTTCCTCCTTTTGTTGATTTGTTGAAGGAAAAACCAGGCAATCAGGCTCACTTCTCTCACCACCATATACTGTACTAAAGTAAAAGAAGGAGATAATCTGGTGACTTTAGTGTAGTTGTCAGATGGGAAAACTCTCATTGTCTGGACACTATTTAAATTAAGTTAAATGTCTGGACTGACATTTTGCTGTTTGGCCACAAGTTGCTGCTGTTTCTTAACACAGCTAACTAACATAACAAATACCCTTATCAGGGAAGGCAGTGGAATGCAAAATACCAGTGCCAATTAGACACAAAAATGCCAGTTACCCTTTTATTCAATATATATTACGACAGACGTGAATTAAAAATATCTATATTGTCACGGTTTTATGAAAATTCATTAGATACCGCAGTGTAAAGTGTATTGGGGAAAGTATTTCACACCCAGTACTGTGGCTAATGATGCTAACACTGTAGCAAGGTTATCATATATGTTATCTTTGCCTAAGGCTGCAGTCCATCAGGCTGTAAACCGTGACAACACTGAACTTTAAAACCAAACAGACACTGCCACCTAACTAGTTTCAAATACATGAGCTTCATCAGAGGTGCAGGCTAGTGACTAGCCTGCACCTCTGATGAAGCTCATAAAACCACACACCTATACAGTTATTCTTATGTTTTTAGGGTAATAACAGATAAGGTGTGGCAGACTAGTTGTGCCGGCTGGTAGGCAAATTAACACTCCTTTCTCTTCATTGGGCACCGCAAGGATCTCAGCCTTAGGTTGGGTGTATGTAAGTTTATTGTATGTTTCCAGAATTTTGTTTGGGTTCATTATCACCTTTAAGTAAAATTTGGTTCTGACAAAAGCTGGTGGTGAAGTATTTTTCCTTGTACGTGACTTCGCTGTATCCTGGGGAGCCCACCCCGGTACACAATTTACAAAGTCATCAACGCTGATTGACAGAGAAATCCTATTTGAGGCAGTAAGGGGAAGGGGGTAACGTTTTTTTTATAGACAATAATATTACGATGTGTACATAAATATTTTTCCGTAAATGAAATGTTTAATAATAGTAAATATTCAATATATAGCTCAATCCCAATTGTAATTGTGATGTGATCAATAACATAGTGTTAATGGATTTGGCACTTTAGACTGTGGACAGAGAGATTTTTAATGAACTCATTAATAGCCGCCCCCTGTCAGATGGTTTTCAATTGTATTCCAGGATACCACATAATGCATTTGGGAAAGAGGGTTGTAAAGATTAATTGCTTTAGCTTCATTTTGTTCTCATTGACAGGAAGAGCCTCTGTGGAGAATAGATTTTATGAAGTTATGTCACTCACTGGAATTTCACAAGTTTACGTGTGCCCCGTCCAAGAACATATGGTGCAGAGCCTGAGACAAGGACCTTAATCACCATTAACTCCCAAGTAATGATTATGCGTGCTGCGCAATTGTTATATCAACAAATGAGTGGGATGAAGAAAAAATGTTATGTACAGCTATGCAAACATTTTCTTTAATTAATTCTTTCAATGTAAATAAAGGAAAAAGGGAAGCAAGTTTATATTTGGCAATATTTAAACATTTTGGGACCTATTTAGGATTGCAAGTCAATATTACAATGCTAAAGTTAAGTGTATGTGCTCTACATTTATAAAAATTTTGCACAGATAAATTTGACGCATGCGCACATGTAAGGGAGTTTTGTTTCTTCAATGTCGTTGTAAGAAAGTACTGTAAATAAAAAGATTTCAGGTAAGCAAAAAGTGAACAAAAAGTCCCAAAGTCCCAAAAAGTTACGCATTAAAAAACATTAACATGGTTGAAAAAAGACATACTTCCATCAAGTTCAACCAGGGAATTGAAGGGAAGGGTGTAAGGGGATAATGGGAAGGGATGTTGTTTTATAATTCTGCATAAGCATTAATGTTATTTTGTTCCAGGAATGTATCTAACCCTGTTTTAAAGCTATTAATTGTTCCTGCTGTGACCAGTTCCTGAGGTAGACTGTTCCATAAATTCACAGTTCTTATGGTAAAGAAGGTGTGTCGCCCTTTTAGACTAAACCTTTTCTTCTTCAGACAGAGGGAGTGCCCCCTCGTCCATTGGGGGGTTTAACCTGGAACAGTTTTTATCCATATTTTTTGTATGGGCCATTTATATACTTATATACGTTTATCATATCCCCCTTAACCCCTTAAGGACGGAGCCCATTTTCACCTCTAGGACGAAGCCCTTTTTTGCAAATCTGACCACTGTCACTTTAAACATTAATAACTCTGGAATGCTTTTAGTTATCATTCTGATTCTGAGATTGTTTTTTCGTGACATATTCTACTTCAACATAGTGGTAAATTTTTGTGGTAACTTGCATCCTTGCTTGGTGAAAAATCCCAAAATTTGATGAAAAAAATTTAAAATGTTGCATTTTTCTAACTTTGAAGCTCTCTGCTTGTAAGGAAAATGGATATTCCAAATAATTATTTTTTTTGGTTCACATATACAATATGTCTACTTTATGATTGCATCATAAAATTGACGAGTTTTTACTTTTGGAAGACACCAGAGGGCTTCAAAGTTCAGCAGCAATTTTCCAATTTTTCACATAATTTTCAACCCCGCAATTTTTCAGGGACCAGTTCAGGTTTGAAGGGGATTTGAAGGGTCTTCATATAAGAAATACCCCACAAATGACCCCATTATAAAAACTGCACCCCCCAAAGTATTCAAAATGACATTCAGTAAATGTTTTAACCCTTTAGGTGTTTCACAGGAAAAGCAGCAAAGTGAAGGAGAAAATTCAAAATCTTCATTTTTTTACACTCGCATGTTCTTGTAGATCCAATTTTTGAATTTTTACAAGGGGTAAAAGGAGAAAATGTATACTTGTATTTGTAGCCCAATTTCTCTCGAGTAAGCACATACCTCATATGTCTATGTAAAGTGTTCGGTGGGCGCAGTAGAGGGCTCAGAAGCGAAGGAGCAACAAGGGGATTTTAGAGAGTACGATTTTCTAAAATGGTTTTTGGGGGGCATGTTGCATTTAGGAAGCCCCTATGGTGCCAGAAAAGCAAAAAAAAAACACATGGCATACCATTTTGGAAACTAGACCCCTTGAGGAACATAACAAGGAATAAAGTGAGCCTTAATACCCCACAGGTGTTTCACGACTTTTGCATATGTAAAATTTTTTCACTAAAATGTTGGTTTTCCCCCAAATTTCACATTTTTAAAGGGTTAATAGCAGAAAAAAAAATGTGTAACCCCATCTCTTCTGAGTATGTGTCACGATGCCGGCTGGCAGGTAGTGGATCCTCTGTGCCAGAGAGGGATTGGCGTGGACCGTGCTAGAGGATCGGTTCTAAGTCACTACTGGTTTTCACCAGAGCCCGCCGCAAAGCGGGTTGGTCTTGCTGCGGCGGTAGTGACCAGGTCGTATCCCCTAGCAACGGCTCAACCTCTCTGGCTGCTGAAGATAGGCGCGGTACAAGGGAGTAGACAGAAGCAAGGTCGGACGTAGCAGAAGGTCGGGGCAGGCAGCAAGGATCGTAGTCAGGGGCAACGGCAGAAGGTCTGGAATCACAGGCAAGGAACACACAAGGAACGCTTTCACTGGCACTAGGGCAACAAGATCCGGCGAGGGAGTGAAGGGGAAGTGAGGTGATATAGGGAAGTGCACAGGTGTAAACACTAATTGGAACCACTGCACCAATCAGCGGTGCAGTGGCCCTTTAAATCGCAAAGACCCGGCGCGCGCGCGCCCTAGGGAGCGGGGCCGCGCGCGCCGGGACAGAACTGACGGGGAGCGAGTAAGGTACGGGAGCCGGGGTGCGCATCGCGAGCGGGCGCTACCCGCATCGCGAATCGCATCCCGGCCGGAGGTGGTAACGCAGCGCCCCGGGTCCGTGGAACCGACCGGGGCGCTGCAGTGAGGGAAGTGTAGCGAGCGCTCCGGGGAGGAGCGGGGACCCGGAGCGCTCGGCGTAACAGTACCCCCCCCCTTGGGTCTCCCCCTCTTCTTGGGGCCTGAGAACCTGAGGATCAGACTTTTGTCCAGGATATTGTCCTCAGGTTCCCAGGACCTCTCTTCTGGACCACAACCCTCCCAATCCACTAAAAAAAAAGTTCTTCCCCTGACCTTTTTAGAGGCCAAAATCTCTTTGACAGAGAAGATGTCCGAGGAGCCGGAAACAGGAGTGGGAGGAACAGATTTAGGAGAAAAACGGTTGAGGATGAGAGGTTTAAGAAGAGAGACGTGAAAGGCATTAGGGATACGAAGAGAAGGAGGAAGAAGAAGTTTGTAAGAGACAGGATTAATTTGACACAAAACTTTAAAAGGACCAAGATAGCGTGGTCCCAACTTATAGCTCGGGACACGGAAACGGACATATTTAGCGGAGAGCCATACCTTGTCTCCAGGGGAAAAAATGGGAGGAGCTCTTCTTTTCTTATCTGCGAATCTCTTCATGCGAGAAGAAGCCTGTAAGAGAGAATTTTGGGTCTCTTTCCATATGGTGGAAAGATCACGAGAAATTTCATCCACAGCGGGCAGACCAGAGGGCAAGGGGGTAGGGAGGGGGGGAAGAGGGTGACGGCCGTACACCACGAAAAACGGAGATTTGGAGGAAGATTCAGAGATTCTGAAATTATACGAGAATTCGGCCCAAGGTAGAAGATCTGCCCAGTCATCCTGGCGGGAGGAAACAAAATGTCGTAAATAGTCACCCAAGATCTGGTTAATTCTCTCTACTTGTCCATTGGATTGAGGATGGTATGCAGAAGAAAAATTTAATTTAATCTTGAGTTGTTTACAGAGAGCCCTCCAGAATTTAGACACAAATTGGACGCCTCTATCCGAGACGATCTGTGTAGGCAACCCGTGAAGACGAAAAATGTGTACAAAAAATTGTTTAGCCAACTGAGGCGCTGAAGGAAGACCAGGAAGAGGGATGAAATGTGCCATTTTGGAGAATCGATCAACGACCACCCAAATAACAGTGTTGCCATGGGATGGGGGTAAGTCAGTAATAAAATCCATACCAATCAGAGACCAAGGTTGTTCGGGGACAGGTAGAGGATGAAGAAAACCAGCGGGCTTCTGGCGAGGAGTCTTATCCCGGGCACAGATAGTGCAGGCTCGCACAAAGTCCACCACATCAGTCTCTAGAGTCGGCCACCAATAGAAGCGAGAGATGAGTTGCACAGATTTCTTGATGCCCGCATGACCTGCGAGATGGGAGGAGTGACCCCATTTGAGGATCCCAAGGCGTTGGCGTGGAGAAACAAAGGTCTTTCCTGGAGGAGTTTGCCTGATGGAGGCTGGAGAAGTGGAAATCAGGCAGTCAGGAGGAATGATGTGTTGAGGAGAGAGTTCAATTTCAGAGGCATCTGAGGAACGAGAGAGAGCATCGGCCCTAATGTTTTTATCAGCAGGCCGAAAGTGAATTTCAAAATTAAATCGGGCAAAGAACAGAGACCACCTGGCCTGACGAGGATTCAGCCGTTGGGCAGACTGGAGGTAGGAGAGGTTCTTGTGATCGGTGTAAATAATAACTGGAAATCTTGATCCCTCCAGCAGATGCCTCCATTCCTCAAGTGCTAATTTAATGGCTAGAAGCTCTCGATCCCCGATGGAGTAGTTCCTCTCCGCCGGAGAGAAGGTCCTGGAAAAAAAACCACAAGTAACAGCATGCCCGGAAGAGTTTTTTTGTAGAAGGACAGCTCCAGCTCCCACTGAGGAGGCATCAACCTCCAATAGGAAGGGTTTAGATGGGTCAGGTCTGGAGAGCACGGGAGCCGAAGAAAAGGCAGACTTGAGTCGTTTAAAGGCGTCTTCCGCTTGAGGAGGCCAAGACTTGGGATCGGCATTTTTTTTTGTTAAAGCCACAATAGGAGCCACAATGGTAGAAAAATGTGGAATAAATTGCCTGTAATAATTGGCGAACCCCAAAAAACGTTGGATGGCACGGAGTCCGGAGGGGCGTGGCCAATCTAAGACGGCAGAGAGTTTATCTGGGTCCATTTGTAGTCCCTGGCCAGAGACCAAGTATCCTAGAAAAGGAAGAGATTGGCATTCAAACAGACATTTCTCTATTTTGGCATAGAGTTGATTATCACGAAGTCTCTGAAGAACCATACGGACATGCTGGCGGTGTTCTTCAAGATTGGCAGAAAAAATCAGGATATCGTCCAGATATACAACAACACAGGAGTATAGTAGATCACGAAAAATTTCATTAACAAAGTCTTGGAAGACGGCAGGGGCGTTGCATAGACCAAAGGGCATGACCAGATACTCAAAGTGTCCATCTCTGGTGTTAAATGCCGTTTTCCATTCATCCCCCTCTCTGATGCGGATGAGATTATAAGCACCTCTTAAGTCCAGTTTGGTAAAAATATGGGCACCTTGGAGACGATCAAAGAGTTCAGAGATGAGGGGTAGGGGGTAGCGGTTCTTAACCGTGATTTTATTAAGACCGCGGTAGTCAATGCAAGGACGTAGAGAGCCATCTTTTTTGGACACAAAGAAAAATCCGGCTCCGGCAGGAGAGGAGGATTTACGGATAAAGCCCTTTTTTAAATTTTCTTGGACGTATTCAGACATGGCAAGAGTCTCTGGGACGGACAGAGGATAGATTCTGCCCCGGGGTGGAGTAGTGCCCGGGAGGAGGTCAATGGGACAATCATAAGGCCTGTGAGGAGGTAGAGTCTCAGCTTGTTTTTTGCAAAAAACGTCCGCAAAGTCCATATAGGCCTTAGGGAGACCGGTTACATGAGGAAGCACAGGGACACGGCAAGGTTTACTGGGAACCGGTTTTAAGCAGTCCTTGGAACAAGAGGGCCCCCAACTCTTGATCTCCCCAGTGGACCAATCCAGGATTGGGGAATGGAGTTGAAGCCAGGGAAGTCCAAGAAGGATTTCAGAAGTGCAATTGGGGAGGACCAACAGTTCAATCCTCTCGTGATGAGATCCGATGCACATTAGAAGGGGCTCCGTGCGGAAACGTATAGTACAGTCCAATCTTTCATTGTTTACACAATTGATGTAGAGGGGTCTGGCGAGACTGGTCACCGGGATGTTGAACCTGTTGACGAGAGAGGCTAAGATGAAATTTCCTGCAGATCCAGAGTCCAAGAAGGCCACAGCAGAGAAGGAGAAGGCAGAGGCAGACATCCGCACAGGCACAGTAAGACGTGGAGAAGCAGAGTAGACATCAAGGACTGTCTCACCTTTGTGCGGAGTCAGCGGACGTCTTTCCAGGCGGGGAGGACGGATAGGACAATCCTTCAGGAAGTGTTCGGTACTAGCACAGTACAGGCAGAGATTCTCCATGCGGCGTCGTGTCCTCTCTTGGGGTGTCAGGCGAGACCGGTCGACCTGCATAGCCTCCACGGCGGGAGGCACAGGAACAGATTGCAGGGGACCAGAGGAGAGAGGAGCCGGGGAGAAGAAACGCCTCGTGCGAACAGAGTCCATATCCTGGCGGAGCTCCTGACGCCGTTCGGAAAAACGCATGTCAATGCGAGTGGCAAGATGGATGAGTTCATGTAGGTTAGCAGGGATTTCTCGTGCGGCCAGAACATCTTTAATGTTGCTGGATAGGCCTTTTTTAAAGGTCGCGCAGAGTGCCTCATTATTCCAGGATAATTCTGAAGCAAGGGTACGGAACTGTACGGCATACTCGCCAACGGAAGAATTACCCTGGACCAGGTTCAACAGGGCAGTCTCAGCAGAAGAGGCTCGGGCAGGTTCCTCAAAGACACTTCGAATTTCCGAGAAGAAGGAGTGTACAGAGGCAGTGACGGGGTCATTGCGGTCCCAGAGCGGTGTGGCCCAAGCCAGGGCTTTTCCAGACAGCAGGCTGACTACGAAAGCCACCTTAGACCTTTCAGTGGGGAACTGGTCCGACATCATCTCCAAGTGTAATGAACATTGGGAAAGAAAGCCACGGCAAAACTTAGAGTCCCCATCAAATTTATCCGGCAAGGATAGTCGTATTCCAGAAGCGGCCACTCGCTGCGGAGGAGGTACAGGAGCTGGCGGAGGAGATGATTGCTGGAGCTGTGGTAGTAACTGTTGTAGCATAACAGTCAGTTGAGACAGCTGTTGGCCTTGTTGCGCAATCTGTTGTGACTGCTGGGCGACCACCGTGGTGAGGTCAGCGACAACTGGCAGAGGAACTTCAGCGGGATCCATGGCCGGATCTACTGTCACGATGCCGGCTGGCAGGTAGTGGATCCTCTGTGCCAGAGAGGGATTGGCGTGGACCGTGCTAGAGGATCGGTTCTAAGTCACTACTGGTTTTCACCAGAGCCCGCCGCAAAGCGGGTTGGTCTTGCTGCGGCGGTAGTGACCAGGTCGTATCCCCTAGCAACGGCTCAACCTCTCTGGCTGCTGAAGATAGGCGCGGTACAAGGGAGTAGACAGAAGCAAGGTCGGACGTAGCAGAAGGTCGGGGCAGGCAGCAAGGATCGTAGTCAGGGGCAACGGCAGAAGGTCTGGAATCACAGGCAAGGAACACACAAGGAACGCTTTCACTGGCACTAGGGCAACAAGATCCGGCGAGGGAGTGAAGGGGAAGTGAGGTGATATAGGGAAGTGCACAGGTGTAAACACTAATTGGAACCACTGCACCAATCAGCGGTGCAGTGGCCCTTTAAATCGCAAAGACCCGGCGCGCGCGCGCCCTAGGGAGCGGGGCCGCGCGCGCCGGGACAGAACTGACGGGGAGCGAGTAAGGTACGGGAGCCGGGGTGCGCATCGCGAGCGGGCGCTACCCGCATCGCGAATCGCATCCCGGCCGGAGGTGGTAACGCAGCGCCCCGGGTCCGTGGAACCGACCGGGGCGCTGCAGTGAGGGAAGTGTAGCGAGCGCTCCGGGGAGGAGCGGGGACCCGGAGCGCTCGGCGTAACAGTATGGAGGTACCCCATAAGTGGACCTGAAGTGCACTGCGGACGAACTACAATGCTCAGAAGAGAAGGAGTCATATTTGGCTTTTTGAGAGCAAATTTTGCTTGGGGGGCATGTTGCATTAAGGAAGCCCCTATGGTGCCAGAACAGCAAAAAAAAAACAAAACAAAAAAAACACATAGCATACCATTTTGGAAACTAGACCCCTTGAGGAACATAACAAGGGATAAAGTGAGCCTTAATACCCCACAGGTGTTTCACGACTTTTGCATATGTAAAAAAAAAAAAAAAAAAATTCACTAAAATGTGGGTTTCCCCCCAAATTTCACATTTTAGCAAGGGTTAATAGCAGAAAAGACCCCCCAAAATTTGTAACCCCATCTCTTCTAAGTATGGTGGAACCCCATAAGTGGACCTGAAGTGCACTGCGGGCGAACTACAATGCTCAGAAGAGAAGGCGTCATATTTGGCTTTTTGAGAGCAAATTTTGCTCGGGGGGGCTTGTCGCATTTTGGAAGCCCCTATGGTGCCAAAACAGCAAAATAACCCCCACATGGCATACCATTTTGGGAACTAGACCCCTCACAGAATGTAATGAGGGGTACAGTGAGCATTTACCCCCCACTGGTGTCTGACAGATCTTTGGAACAGTGGGCTGTGCAAAATTTTTCATTTTCACGGACCACTGTTCCAAAGATCTGTCAGACACCAGTGGGGTGTAAATTCTCACTGCACCCCTTATTACATTCCGTGAGGGGTGTAGTTTCCAAAATGGGGTCACATGTGGGTGTGTTTTTTTTTTTTTTGCGTTTGCCAGAACCGCTGTAACAATCCACCCCTGTGCAAATCACCTCAAATGTACATGGCGCACTCTCCCTTCTGGGCCTTGTTGTGCGCCCCCAGTGCACTTTGCGCCCACATATGGGGTATCTCCGTACTCGGGAGAAATTGCGTTACAAATTTTGGGGGGCATTTTTACCTTTTACCTCTTGTGAAAAGGAAAAGTATAGGGCAACACCAGCATGTTAGTGTAAAAATTATTTTTTTACACTAACATGCTGGTGTAGACCCCAACTGTTCCTTTTCATAAGGGGTAAAAGGAGAAAAAGCCCCCCAAAATTTGTTAGGCAATTTCTCCCGAGTACGGCGATACCCCACGTTACGCCGAGCGCTCCGGGTCCCCGCTCCTCCCCGGAGCGCTCGCTACACTCTCGCTACTGCAGCGCTCCGGTCAGATCCACTGACCCGGTGCGCTGCGATACCGCCTCCAGCCGGGATGCGATTCGCGATGCGGGTGGCGCCCGCTCGCGATGCGCACCCCGGCTCCCGTACCTGACTCGCTCTCCGTCGGTCCTGTCCCGGCGCGCGCAGCCCCGCTCCCTAGGGCGCGCGCGCGCCGGGTCTCTGCGATTTAAAGGGCCACTGCGCCGCTGATTGGCGCAGTGGTTCTAATTAGTGTGTTCACCTGTGCACTCCCTATTTATACCTCACTTCCCCTGCACTCCCTCGCCGGATCTTGTTGCCATTGTGCCAGTGAAAGCGTTTCCTTGTGTGTTCCTAGCCTGTGTTCCAGACCTCCTGCCGTTGCCCCTGACTACGATCCTTGCTGCCTGCCCCGACCTTCTGCTACGTCCGACCTTGCTTCTGTCTACTCCCTTGTACCGCGCCTATCTTCAGCAGTCAGAGAGGTTGAGCCGTTGCTAGTGGATACGACCTGGTCACTACCGCCGCAGCAAGACCATCCCGCTTTGCGGCGGGCTCTGGTGAAAACCAGTAGTGACTTAGAACCGGTCCACTAGCACGGTCCACGCCAATCCCTCTCTGGCACAGAGGATCCACCTCCTGCCAGCCGGCATCGTGACAGTAGATCCGGCCATGGATCCCGCTGAAGTTCCTCTGCCAGTTGTCGCCGACCTCACCACGGTGGTCGCCCAGCAGTCACAACAGATAGCACAACAAGGCCACCAGCTGTCTCAACTGACCGTGATGCTACAGCAGCTACTACCACAGCTTCAGCAATCATCTCCTCCGCCAGCTCCTGCACCTCCTCCGCAGCGAGTGGCCGCTTCAGGCCTACGACTATCCTTGCCGGATAAATTTGATGGGGACTCTAAATTTTGCCGTGGCTTTCTTTCTCAATGTTCCTTGCACTTGGAGATGATGTCGGACCAGTTTCCTACTGAAAGGTCTAAGGTGGCTTTCGTAGTCAGCCTTCTGTCTGGAAAAGCTCTGTCATGGGCCACACCGCTCTGGGACCGCAATGACCCCGTCACTGCCTCTGTACACTCCTTCTTCTCGGAAATTCGAAGTGTCTTTGAGGAACCTGCCCGAGCCTCTTCTGCTGAGACTGCCCTGTTGAACCTGGTCCAGGGTAATTCTTCCGTTGGCGAGTACGCCGTACAATTCCGTACTCTTGCTTCAGAACTATCCTGGAATAATGAGGCCCTCTGCGCGACCTTTAAAAAAGGCCTATCCAGCAACATTAAAGATGTTCTGGCCGCACGAGAAATTCCTGCTAACCTACATGAACTCATTCATCTAGCCACTCGCATTGACATGCGTTTTTCCGAAAGGCGTCAGGAGCTCCGCCAGGATATGGACTTTGTTCGCACGAGGCGTTTTTTCTCCCCGGCTCCTCTCTCCTCTGGTCCCCTGCAATCCGTTCCTGTGCCTCCCGCCGTGGAGGCTATGCAGGTCGACCGGTCTCGCCTGACACCTCAAGAGAGGACACGACGCCGCATGGAGAATCTCTGCCTGTACTGTGCCGGTACCGAACACTTCCTGAAGGATTGTCCTATCCGTCCTCCCCGCCTGGAAAGACGTACGCTGACTCCGCACAAAGGTGAGACAGTCCTTGATGTCAACTCTGCTTCTCCACGTCTTACTGTGCCTGTGCGGATATCTGCCTCTACCTTCTCCTTCTCTACTATGGCCTTCTTGGATTCCGGATCTGCAGGAAATTTTATTTTGGCCTCTCTCGTCAACAGGTTCAACATCCCGGTGACCAGTCTCGCCAGACCCCTCTACATCAATTGTGTTAACAATGAAAGATTGGACTGTACCATACGTTTCCGCACGGAGCCCCTCCTAATGTGCATCGGACCTCATCACGAGAAAATTGAGTTTTTGGTCCTCCCCAATTGCACTTCCGAAATTCTCCTTGGACTACCCTGGCTTCAACACCATTCCCCAACCCTGGATTGGTCCACTGGGGAGATCAAGAGTTGGGGCCCCTCTTGTTTCAAGGACTGCCTTAAACCGGTTCCCAGTACTCCTTGCCGTGACTCTGTGGTTCCCCCTGTAACCGGTCTCCCTAAGGCCTATATGGACTTTGCGGATGTTTTTTGCAAAAAACAAGCTGAGACTCTACCTCCTCACAGGCCTTATGACTGTCCTATTGACCTCCTCCCGGGCACTACTCCACCCCGGGGCAGAATTTATCCTCTCTCTGCCCCAGAGACTCTTGCTATGTCTGAGTACATCCAGGAAAATTTAAAAAAGGGCTTTATCCGCAAATCCTCCTCTCCTGCCGGAGCCGGATTTTTCTTTGTGTCCAAAAAAGATGGCTCCCTACGTCCTTGCATTGACTACCGCGGTCTTAATAAAATCACGGTAAAGAACCGCTACCCCCTACCTCTCATCTCTGAACTCTTTGATCGCCTCCAAGGTGCCCACATCTTTACCAAACTGGACTTAAGAGGTGCTTATAATCTCATCCGCATCAGAGAGGGGGATGAATGGAAAACGGCATTTAACACTAGAGATGGACACTTTGAGTATCTGGTCATGCCCTTTGGCCTGTGCAACGCCCCTGCCGTCTTCCAAGACTTTGTTAACGAAATTTTTCGTGATCTCTTATATTCCTGTGTTGTTGTATATCTGGACGATATCCTGATTTTTTCTGCCAATCTAGAAGAACACCGCCAGCATGTCCGCATGGTTCTTCAGAGACTTCGTGACAATCAACTTTATGCCAAAATGGAGAAATGTCTGTTTGAATGTCAATCTCTTCCTTTCCTAGGATACTTGGTCTCTGGCCAGGGACTACAAATGGATCCAGACAAACTCTCTGCCGTCTTAGATTGGCCACGCCCCTCCGGACTCCGTGCTATCCAACGTTTTTTGGGGTTCGCCAATTATTACAGACAATTTATTCCACATTTTTCCACCATTGTGGCTTCTATCGTGGCTTTAACCAAAAAGAATGCCAATCCTAAGTCATGGCCTCCTCAAGCGGAAGACGCCTTTAAACAGCTCAAGTCTGCCTTTTCTTCGGCTCCCGTGCTCTCCAGACCTGACCCATCTAAACCCTTCCTATTGGAGGTTGATGCCTCCTCAGTAGGAGCTGGAGCGGTCCTTCTACAAAAAAATTCTTCCGGGCATGCTGTTACTTGTGGGTTTTTTTCTAGGACCTTCTCTCCGGCGGAGAGGAACTACTCCATCGGGGATCGA
The DNA here is from genome assembly GCF_029499605.1 of Hyla sarda. Lineage (NCBI taxonomy): Eukaryota > Metazoa > Chordata > Amphibia > Anura > Hylidae > Hyla > Hyla sarda. Next base: position 445,977,042 of record NC_079190.1, read on the forward strand.
GAGCTTCTAGCCATTAAATTAGCACTTGAGGAATGGAGGCATCTGCTGGAGGGATCAAGATTTCCAGTTATTATTTACACCGATCACAAGAACCTCTCCTATCTCCAGTCTGCCCAACGGCTGAATCCTCGCCAGGCCAGGTGGTCTCTGTTCTTTGCCCGATTTAATTTTGAAATTCACTTTCGGCCTGCCGATAAGAACATTAGGGCCGATGCTCTCTCTCGTTCCTCGGATGCCTTGGAAGTAGAGCTCTCTCCGCAACACATCATTCCTCCTGACTGCCTGATCTCCACTTCTCCAGCCTCCATCAGGCAAACTCCTCCAGGGAAGACCTTCGTCTCTCCACGCCAACGCCTCGGAATCCTCAAATGGGGTCACTCCTCCCATCTCGCAGGTCATGCGGGCATCAAGAAATCCGTGCAACTCATCTCTCGTTTCTATTGGTGGCCGACTCTGGAGACGGATGTTGTGGATTTTGTGCGAGCCTGCACTGTCTGTGCCCGGGATAAGACTCCTCGCCAGAAGCCCGCTGGTCTTCTTCATCCTCTGCCTGTCCCCGAACAGCCTTGGTCTCTGATTGGTATGGACTTTATTACAGACTTACCCCCATCCCGTGGCAACACTGTTGTTTGGGTGGTCGTTGATCGATTCTCCAAGATGGCACATTTCATCCCTCTTCCTGGTCTTCCTTCAGCGCCTCAGTTGGCAAAACAATTTTTTGTACACATTTTTCGTCTTCACGGGTTGCCCACGCAGATCGTCTCGGATAGAGGCGTCCAATTCGTGTCAAAATTCTGGAGGGCTCTCTGTAAACAACTCAAGATTAAATTAAACTTTTCTTCTGCATATCATCCTCAATCCAATGGGCAAGTAGAAAGAATTAACCAGGTCCTGGGTGATTATTTACGGCATTTTGTTTCCTCCCGCCAGGATGACTGGGCAGATCTTCTACCATGGGCCGAATTCTCGTATAACTTCAGAGTCTCTGAATCTTCCTCCAAATCCCCATTTTTCGTGGTGTACGGCCGTCACCCTCTTCCCCCCCTCCCTACTCCCTTGCCCTCTGGTTTGCCCGCTGTGGATGAAATATCTCGTGATCTTTCCACCATATGGAAAGAGACCCAAAATTCTCTCTTACAGGCTTCATCACGCATGAAGAAGTTTGCTGATAAGAAAAGAAGAGCTCCCCCCATTTTTTCTCCTGGAGACAAGGTATGGCTCTCCGCTAAATATGTCCGCTTCCGTGTCCCTAGCTACAAATTGGGACCACGCTATCTTGGTCCTTTCAAAATTTTGTGCCAGATTAATCCTGTCTCTTACAAACTTCTTCTTCCTCCTTCTCTTCGTATTCCTAATGCCTTTCACGTTTCTCTTCTTAAACCACTCATCATCAACCGTTTCTCTCCCAAACTTGTTTCTCCCACTCCTGTTTCCGGCTCCTCGGACATCTTCTCCGTAAAGGAGATACTGGCCTCCAAGAAGGTCAGAGGGAAAACTTTTTTTTTAGTCGATTGGGAGGGTTGTGGGCCTGAAGAGAGATCCTGGGAATCTGAGGACAATATCCTAGACAAAAGTCTGCTCCTCAGGTTCTCAGGCTCTAAGAAGAGGGGGAGACCCAAGGGGGGGGGTACTGTTACGCCGAGCGCTCCGGGTCTCCGCTCCTCCCCGGAGCGCTCGCTACACTCTCGCTACTGCAGCGCTCCGGTCAGATCCACTGACCCGGTGCGCTGCGATACCGCCTCCAGCCGGGATGCGATTCGCGATGCGGGTGGCGCCCGCTCGCGATGCGCACCCCGGCTCCCGTACCTGACTCGCTCTCCGTCGGTCCTGTCCCGGCGCGCGCGGCCCCGCTCCCTAGGGCGCGCGCGCGCCGGGTCTCTGCGATTTAAAGGGCCACTGCGCCGCTGATTGGCGCAGTGGTTCTAATTAGTGTGTTCACCTGTGCACTCCCTATTTATACCTCACTTCCCCTGCACTCCCTCGCCGGATCTTGTTGCCATTGTGCCAGTGAAAGCGTTTCCTTGTGTGTTCCTAGCCTGTGTTCCAGACCTCCTGCCGTTGCCCCTGACTACGATCCTTGCTGCCTGCCCCGACCTTCTGCTACGTCCGACCTTGCTTCTGTCTACTCCCTTGTACCGCGCCTATCTTCAGCAGTCAGAGAGGTTGAGCCGTTGCTAGTGGATACGACCTGGTCACTACCGCCGCAGCAAGACCATCCCGCTTTGCGGCGGGCTCTGGTGAAAACCAGTAGTGACTTAGAACCGGTCCACTAGCACGGTCCACGCCAATCCCTCTCTGGCACAGAGGATCCACCTCCTGCCAGCCGGCATCGTGACACCCCATATGTGACCCTATTATGTTGCCTTGAAATACGACAGGGCTCTAAAGTGAGAGCGCCATGGGCATTTGAGGCCTGAATTAGGGACTTGCATAGGGGTGGACATAGGGGTATTCTATGCCAGTGATTCCCAAACAGGGTGCCTCCAGCTGTTGCTAAACTCCCAGCATGCTTGGACAGTCAATTGCTGTCCAGAAATGCTGGAAGTTTTTGTTTTGCAACAGCTGGAGGCTCCATCTTAGAAACACTGCCATACAATACGTTTTTCATTTTATTGGGGAGGGTGGTGGGGGGGGGGCAGTGTATGTGTGTATATGTAGTGTTTTACTCTTTATTTTATGTTAGTGTAGTGTTTTTAGGTTACATTCACACTGGCGGCGGATTACACTGAGTCTCCCGCTAGGAGTTTGAGCTGCGGCGAAAAATTTCCCACAGCTCAAATTTGTAGCGGGGAACTCACTGTAATCTGCCGCCAGTGTGAATGTAGCCTGTACATTCACACGGGAGGGGGGTCAAAACTACAACTCCCAGCATGCACTGACAGACCATGCATGCTAGGAGTTGTAGTTTTGCAACAGCTGGAGGCACACTGGCTGGAAAACCTTGAGTTAGGTTCTATGACCTAACTCAGTATTTTCCAACCAGTGTGCCTCCAGCTGTTGGAAAACTACAACTCCCAGCATGTACTGATTGCGGAAGGGCATGCTGGGAGATGTAGTTATGCAATGGCTGGAGGCACGCAAGTACAACTCCCAGCATGCCAAGACAGCCTTATGCTGTTCCTGAATGCTGGGAGTTGTAGTTTTGCAAGATTTAGAGGGGTTCAAGTTGTAAATCACTGTCCAGTGGTCTCAAAACTGTGGCCCTCCAGATGTTGCAAAACTACAACTCGCAGCATGCCCAGACAGAAAACTGCTGTCTGGGCATGCTGAGAGTTGTAGTTTTGCAACATCTGGAGGGCTACAGTTTGAGACCACTTAGTGATCTACAACCTGAACCCCTCTAAATATTGCAAAACTACAAGTCCCAGCATGCCCACACAGCAAACAGCTGTCTGGGCAAGCTGGGAGTTGTAGTTTTGCAACATCTGGAGGGCCACGGTTTAGAGACCACTGTAAACTGTGGCCCTCCGGCTGTTGCTAGGCAACAACTCACCTAGCAGGACCCGGAAGTATTGTTGCCGCCGCCGCATGTGGGGGAGGATCGCGAACGGGGATCCGGGATCCAGGTAGGGACCTTCGGCGCCGACCTTCCCTGGACGGCTCCCCCGTTTTGCCCGGACACCGATAGGTGGGCAAAGCGGGGGAACCGAACTTTAACCCCCCCTCCCCCGGTCTGCTATCGGTCAGTCGCTCGGCCGACCAATAGCGGGGATAGGAGGGGTGGCACCCCTGCCACCAAACTCCTATCCCTTTAGGGCGATCGAGGGTGTCTCGGACACCCCCGATCCCTCTTATTTTCCGGGTCACCGGGTCACCAGTGACCCTTATGACCCGGCATCGCGCAGATCGCAGGTCTGAATTGACCTGCGATTTGCGCGCATCGCGGTCATGGGGGGGTCTCAGGACCCCCCTCAGCGATGTGCCGGGATGCCTGCTGTTAGATAACAGCAGTCATCCCGGTCCGATCACCGCTACCAGTGACGCGGCGCTCCCGGAACCCCGCGACGTACATGTACATCGCCGCGCGCCAAGTGACACTTTGCGGCGCCGTACATGTACGTCGCTTGTCGTGAAGGGGTCAAACGTCTCTTCTCAAGACTAAACAATTGTAACTCCTTTAATCGCTCCTCGTAGCTAAAATGTTCCACGCCCCATATTAGTTTAGTCGAACGTATCTGCACCCTTTTCAGCTCCGCAGTGTCCCTTTTATGGACAGGCGACCAAAACTGAACAGCATATTCCAGGTGAGGCCGTACCAATGCTTTATAAAGGGGGAGTATTATGTCCCTGCCCCTCGAGTCCATACCTCTTTTTATACATGACAATATCCTGCCGGCTTTGGAAGCAGCAGCCTGACATTGCATGCTATTCTGTAGTTTGTGATCCACAAGTACACCCAGATCCTTCTCTACCAGTGACTCTCCCAGTTTTATCCCCCCTAAGACATGCGATGCATGCAGCTTATTTGTACCCAGATGCATAACTTTACATTTATCCACATTAAACCTCATTTGCCAAGTGGATGCCCAGACACTTAGTCTATCCAAGTCATCTTGTAACTTATGCACAGCCTCTATAGACTGTACCGTGCTACAAAGCTTGGTGTCATCTGCAAAGATAGAAACAGAGCTGTTAATACCATCCTCTATATCATTGTCTTTAGACAGTTTTTTGTGTCTACAAAGGGTTTATTTGTGCCTTTTTTGCGCCTTTTGGTTTACACATTGCTGCTGATTTGGAGTTGCAATCCACTGATTTTGGCAATACACATGATATGGAAGGGTTTTATGAACTGAGCCTTTTTGTGAAAAGGTGCAAAAAAGGCAAAAAGTCACTGAAAAGTCTCTAAAACTACACCAGCCCATACTTGGCTTAGCTTTTTGGTGTATGTGAAGAGAGAAATTTCAGAAAATGTGACCTGCACAAAATGCATCAAATGCAATGTGACCATTTAATAAATGTGGTGCTCCTACACATTACCAGCACACAAAAAAGGTGTAGAAAAATGCTACACTTACACCTACAATGATAAATACCGGCCATTGAGTGCATGTATTATGTGCATCACTGCCCGCTACATTCACAGAGCCAGCCCAAAGACATCAGTGAGGTGAGCAGCAATGCTGTATGCATTATCACTCAGTATAGTGGACATTTGTTGTCCCGGAATCTTTTGTTGAGTGAGCCGTGATGCACACAGTACTGCATGTTTTATGGCTTAGTGTTTTGGAGCAGGGACCTCAGCCTTCGAAAGAAGTCCCTGCACGTAATTGTAAATAGATAAAAAAAAAAAAAAAAAAAAGAAGAAAAAAAAAAGCATTCTGGAAATTATTAATCTATTAAATCCATTACTCAATTAATGTATGTATTTATTTATTTTCGCTCTTATAGTGCAGCGTAGGCTATTATTAGAGAATAATGTAGAGGTTCTTCTGTATGCCTTGTGATTACCTTTTTTAGCTGAGGTAGAAGATAGAGATGTGCAAATTTTTGGAAAAAATTGATTCGGACAATTTGCCGAATTTTCCCAAAAAATTTGGTTTGGTCCGAATTTATTTGTGGCGAATCGCTATTAAAAACGGCTATTTCTGGGCTGGAAAGAGTCTCAATAGGGGTGTAGAACACTTTGCCTTGTCGTGACACGCATAGGGAGTGTGCTGTGTTAGTGAAATAATACTGTTATTCAATATGACATGCAGATTACAGGCATCGCTGTTTGAATCACTGCCACAGAGCGTCTGGATATGGCATTAGGGTCCAGAGACCATATGGCGTAACAATTGAAGAGATTAACCCCTTAAGGACTCAGGGTTTTTCAGTTTTTGCACTTTCGTTTTTTCCTCCTTATCTTTTAAAAATCATAACGCGGTATTAGCCGCGGGTCCCGGCCGTTGATGAGTGCCGGGACTGCACGATGTGATGCGGGGTCGCAGCGCGACCCCGCTTCATATCGCGGGAGCCAGCGCAGGATGTAAATATACGTCCTGCATTGTTAAGGGGTTAAAGGGGTACTACCCTGGAAAACTTTTTTTTTTTTTTATCAACTGGTGCAAGAAAGTTAAACAGTTTTGTAAAGTACGTCTATTAAAAAAATCTTAATCCTTCTAGTACTTTTTAGTGGCTGTTTACTACAGAGGAAATGTTTATCTTTTTGGATTTCTCTTATGTCACGACCACAGTGCTCTCTGCTGACCTCTGCTGTTCATTTTAGGAACTGTCCAGAGCAGTCTATGTTTGCTATGAGGATTTTCTCCTGCTCTGGAAAGTTCCTAAAATGAACAGCAGAGGTCATCAGAGAACACTGTGGTCGTGACATAAGAAAAATCCAAAAGGATAAACATTTCCTCTGTAGTATACAGCACCTAAAAAGTACTGGAAGGATTAAGATGTTTTAATAGAAGTAATTTACAAATCTAAATATATAAGAGGCGCCAATGTCCGGCACTGCTAGGGCACTATGTTCGGTTGCAGGATGTCGAGTTCCACGGGGGGCAGACAGATCACTTAACTTTTTCTGGTATAGAGAGAATTAAACCTAAGCCTGGTAGAAATTTAGATAAATTTCTATTGCAACGTGAAACTAATTGGATCATACATATGCAGCGGGCCCGTTGGGTCTGAGCGAGAAAGTGGATTATGCCCCTTGTTTTTAAATACCTATTAAATATGTTGTATTTATATGTATGTACTGTGTTCTTCTGATGTGTTGAACAAAATGGCGATTTACAGCCAATGGTGTGAGCCATTGAGTTCACACCTATCACTTTAGAGCAGGTGGGCGGTTCGGATCATTTCTAGGTCCACCTCTCACCTGTATAAGAACCAGTTCAGTCTCCAGACCTGCATGGCCAGAGGAAGCTCGCCAGCCGAGTGAAACAGAATCGGTCACCTGTTTGTGTACCCCCCATGTTGATCCCTCTCCCCCATCTACGTTTTTTACCTGTGAATATTTTGCAATAAAGAAAGAAAATTAGAAAGAAGAAGAAGGAGTGTCTGTTTTTCTTCAATATCCTTGGATCGAGAAGTTTAATTTACAAATCTGTTTAACTTTCTGGCACCAGTTGATTAAAAAAAAAAAAAGTTTTCCACAATAGTACCCCTTTAAAGAGATTTATTAATGTAATTATTATTTTATATAATTTGAATTTATTTACATTTTTTTTAAATCCTTTTTTGAGGACCCATTTTGGTGAGCATCGAGCTAGTGGTCCGTTGCGAGGAGAGCTGCCACCTGTTCAAGCCCCTGCCTCTCAGCGCCCACCCCTCCCCAACTGTTAAAGTGCAAATGTTTCATTTAATCAGTCATGGTTCATTGTTATTGCTCCAACCTGTTTCATTGGATTATTGTGGTAATTCCACAAGTAATATATGATGACGACCATAGGGCATCACAATTGAAGAGATTAAAGATATTTTGTAAAATTTAAATTAAAGATTTTATATGGATTTAAAATGTTTAAAGTTTCATTAATGTGCCACCAACATGAGGAGAACATATGGTGGCACAATGACACAGCCTGGAGGTGGCAGCAGCATGAGGAGACCATAATGTGGCATAAATACCCAGCCTGGAGGTGACAACAGCCTGACGAGACCATAGGGCCTCACAATTGAAAAGATTAAAGATATTTTGTAAAATTTAAATTGAAGATTTTATATAGATTTAAATTTTTTTAAGTTTCATTTAATGTGCCAGCACCATGAGGAGACCACATGGCCACGGTGTGCCTGGGTCCTCTGTCTTGTCTTCCTCATAACCCTGTAGCTCCACAGCCTGCTCCTGCTCATTCTCTCCTGTCAGATAACTATAAAAACCACTCATTTTGCAAAACCTTGCCTGTGCTCCTCTCTCCCCCCTCATCCCGTAATCCTGGCGACTGACTAATAATGTGGCTTCCTCAAAGGGCCTGAGCAAACGGCGGATGTCACGTATGAGCCGCCAATGGTTCACATTGAAGTTACACAGGGGAGTCCCCCTATCCGCTTGGATCATCAAGAAATCGGTGATGGCTTTTCTCTGTTCGTAGAGTCAGTTCAACATATGGAGGGTGGAATTCCAAAGTGTGGAAACGTCGCAAATTAGACTATGTTGGGGATGCCCTTCTGATGCTGCAGCTCAAGGAGGGCGTGCTTTGCGGTGAACGTGTGGCTGAAGTGCATGCAAAATTTCCTGGACATTTTTAGGATGTCTTGCAGATGGGGGAAACACTTCAGGAACCACTTGACAACCAGACTGAACATGTGTGCCATGCAGGGTGGCAGCGCAGACAAGATGTTCTTCCCATTGTCGGTCACCATGGTTCCCATTTCCAGTTTTCCTGGAGTAATCCATGATTTGATTTCTTGATGAATGACTTTTAGCAGTTCCTTCCCTGTGTGACTCCGTTCGCAAAGGCAAACCATGTGAAGAACAGCGTGACACTGCCGTGCCCTGCACAAATGGTACGCTGGAGGGGCACTGAGACTTTTCTGTGCAGTGGAGGCTGAGGACACAGTGGAGGATGAGGAGGCGGAGTGGCACACTGTTGCAGGACCAACGGCCTGTGAGCATGGAGACGGAAGCGGTGTGTGGGCCGTAAAGGACATGTATTGACCCTGACCGTAGCTACAGCTCCACACCTCGGTGCTGCCGTGCACTTTGGTAAACTTTGGTAGAGTGCAGTGGTGGGTGTTAAGACCAGCACCTGATGACGAAGGTGGGTGAAAGAAGGAAAACTTGGCATCAGATGTGTGGCATCAGGTGGGTGGTATGTACAGAATAGAAGCTGAGGCAGGTAGGCAGAAGAAAACGGTCTCTTTTGTCAAAGTGTTGGTGTGCACAAGCAAGTATTGAGGATATGCATTATGAAAAACTTAATTTTTAATATTATTGTGGTGTCCTGGTATCGCATCCTATACAGTACCTGTATATAGGTCCCCATAGCCAGAGTCCCTAGGACGTCGGGGTCCTTTTTGTCTAGTCTGCCGCTTGCCACCTCTCATCTAGATAGTTATTAAACTAATAGTTTATTCAGGATTTATGTAAATATAATTGTACTAATGTATATAATTAGTTAATTACCTGTACGGAGCGTAGCAGGACCTGCGGGTCACGTGATCAGGTAAACGCTATGGCTTTTGCTTAAGGACCTTTGGAGGTCCCCATGACATATTGCACCCATCATTCCTTGTAACGGTGAGTGACAGATATTCGGACCAATCAAAACAGCCCCGCCCCTGTCCATATAAGGGAGCGGTGGCCATTGTTAGCTTTCTTGTTCCCGGGCTTTCATGAGAGAAGGATCTGCGCTGCTGTCATCAGTGAGTTTAGGCCTGAGCCTTGCGGCAACGGCTGATCACTACCAAACCATGAGTGTATCAATCTCTAAGCACTCTGCAAGATCACCGGACCTTATCTTACCCCTAAATCCGGACGTATCTTCGCAATTAACCCTAACTTCAGAGACTTTTAACCCCTTAAGGACCGAGGGTTTTTCCATTTTTGCATTTTCGTTTTTTCCTCCTTGCCTTTAAAAAATCATAACTCTTTCAATTTTGCACCTAAAAATCCATACGATGGCTTATTTTTTCCGCCACCAATTCAACTTTGCAATTATGTCAGTCATTTTGGCCAAAAATCTACGGAGAAACGGAAAAAAAAATCATTGTGAGACAAAATTTTAAAACAAAACTTTTTGTAAAAATTTTGTAAATTTTGGGGGCTTCCGTTTCTACGTAGTAAATTTTTCGGTAAAAATGACACTTTATCTTTATTCTGTAGGTCCATACGATTAAAATGATACCCTACTTATATAGGTTTGATTTTGTCGTACTTCTGGAAAAAATCATAACTACATGCAGGAAAATTAATACGTTTAAAATTGTCATCTTCTGACCCCTATAACTTTATAACATTTTTTGCGCCGTGATCTGAAGTTTTTAGCGGTACCATTTTTGCATTGATAGGACTTATTGATCGCTTTTTATTCATTTTTTCATGATATAAAAAGTGACCAAAAATGCACTATTTTGGACTTTGGAATTTTTTGGCGCTTACGCCATTGACCGTGCGGTTTAATTAACAATATATTTTTATAATTCGGACATTTCCGCACGCGGCGATACCATATATGTTTATTTTTATTTTTAATTACACTGTGGTTTTTTTTTTTTTATGGGAAAAGGGGGGTGATTAAAATTTTTAATAGGGAAGGGGTTAAATGATCTTTATTCACTTTTTTTTCACTTTTCTTTTTTTGCAGTGTTATAGCTCCAGGGACCTATAACACTGCACACACTGATCTTTTACATTGATCACTGGTTTCTCATAGGAAGGCAGTGATCGATGATTCTGCCGCATGACTGCTCATGCCTGGATCTCAGGAACTGAGCAGTCATTCGGTGATCGGACAGCGAGGAGGCAGGTAGGGACCCTCCTGCTGTCCTGTAAGCTGTTCGGGATGCCACGATTTCATCGTGGCTATCCCGAACAGCCCACTGAGCTAACCGGCATACTTTCATGTACAACTTCGAACGCTGCGTCTAAAGGGTTAATAGCGTGCGGCACCGCGATCAATGCCGCGCGCTATTAGCCACGGGTCCCGGCCGTTGTTAGAGGCCGGGCCCGACCTGCTATGACTGCGTGGCCCAGCGTTACAGATTGGGAGCGGACACATGAAGTTCCAGTACGTCATGTGTCCTTAAGGGGTTAATACAATTCTGGGTCCGCAACAACTGTCAGTCACTGAACTATATAGAGACTGTTTGAATGAGACTGTTACTGTTCATTGGATGTACCGCAAGCCTTTGAGTTAAGTTATCCAAGTTCAAGTTTAACTATCTTGTGGACCTTCATTATTCATATGCACCTGTCGTTACTGGGAAGGGCGGCGATAGGCCGGAGAATTATCTCAGCATACTAGCCCTCAGCCTGGCGTCACGAACTATAGGGTTAACATTAACCCCTGATATACCTAAGCAATACCCTGACTGTACTACCCCTACCCCTGAGGCTTACCACAAAGCCTTTTTGGCATCACGAACAGGATTCGGGTGTGTGCCTACTACAGTCGCCACTAGTGAAAGTGTACTCCCCCCCCCAGAAAACGAACTTTATTCATGTGCTGTAAACCATGTTGCTGTGTACGGGAGCAGTGTTTGTGGTGCACCATAAAAGGGGGCCACGAGAAAAGTAAGGGGGGAGGAGAAAATGAATCTACTGTCACGATGCCGGCTGGCAGGTAGTGGATCCTCTGTGCCAGAGAGGGATTGGCGTGGACCGTGCTAGTGGATCGGTTCTAAGTCACTACTGGTTTTCACCAGAGCCCGCCGCAAAGCGGGATGGTCTTGCTGCGGCGGTAGTGACCAGGTCGTATCCACTAGCAACGGCTCAACCTCTCTGACTGCTGAAGATAGGCGCGGTACAAGGGAGTAGACAGAAGCAAGGTCGGACGTAGCAGAAGGTCGGGGCAGGCAGCAAGGATCGTAGTCGGGGGCAACGGCAGGAGGTCTGGAACACAGGCTAGGAACACACAAGGAAACGCTTTCACTGGCACAATGGCAACAAGATCCGGCGAGGGAGTGAAGGGGAAGTGAGGTATAAATAGGGAGTGCACAGGTGAACACACTAATTGGAACCACTGCGCCAATCAGCGGCGCAGTGGCCCTTTAAATCGCAGAGACCCGGCGCGCGCGCGCCCTAGGGAGCGGGGCCGCGTGCGCCGGGACAGGACAGACGGAGAGCGAGTCAGGTACGGGAGCCGGGATGCGCATCGCGAGCGGGCGCTACCCGCATCGCGAATCGCATCCCGGCTGGAGACGGTATCGCAGCGCACCAGGTCAGTGGAGCTGCCCGGAGCGCTGCGGTAGCGAGAGAGAAGCGAGCGCTCCGGGGAGGAGCGGGGACCCGGAGCGCTCGGCGTAACAGTACCCCCCCCCTTGGGTCTCCCCCTCTTCTTAGAGCCTGAGAACCTGAGGAGCAGACTTTTGTCTAGGATGTTGTCCTCAGGTTCCCAGGATCTCTCTTCAGGTCCACAGCCCTCCCAATCCACCAAAAAAAACCTTTTTCCTCTGACCGTCTTGGAGGCCAGTATCTCTTTCACTGAGAAGACGTCAGAAGAACCGGAGACAGGAGTGGGAGAAACTAATTTGGGAGAGAAACGGTTGATGATGAGTGGTTTAAGAAGAGAGACATGAAAGGCATTAGGAATACGGAGAGAAGGAGGAAGAAGAAGTTTGTAAGAGACGGGATTAATTTGGCACAAGACTTTGAAAGGACCAAGATAGCGTGGACCCAGTTTGTAACTGGGGACACGAAAGCGGACATATTTAGCGGAGAGCCATACCTTGTCTCCGGGAGCAAAAATGGGGGGAGCTCTTCTTTTCTTATCGGCAAACTTTTTCATGCGAGATGAAGCCTGTAAAAGAGAATCTTGGGTCTCTTTCCATATGGTGGAAAGATCACGAGTCACTTCATCTACAGCGGGCAAACCAGAGGGCAAGGGAGTAGGGAGGGGGGGAAGAGGGTGACGGCCGTACACCACGAAAAATGGGGATTTGGAGGAAGATTCAGAGACTCTAAAGTTATACGAGAATTCGGCCCATGGTAGAAGATCTGCCCAATCATCCTGGCGGGAGGAAACAAAATGTCGTAAATAATCACCCAAGACCTGGTTAATTCTTTCTACTTGTCCATTGGATTGAGGATGATATGCAGAAGAAAAGTTTAATTTAATCTTGAGTTGTTTACAGAGAGCCCTCCAGAATTTTGACACGAATTGGACGCCTCTATCCGAGACTATCTGTGTGGGCAACCCGTGAAGACGAAAAATGTGTACAAAAAATTGTTTAGCCAACTGAGGCGCTGAAGGAAGACCAGGAAGAGGGATGAAATGTGCCATCTTGGAGAATCGATCAACGACCACCCAAACAACAGTGTTGCCACGGGATGGGGGTAGGTCTGTAATAAAATCCATACCAATCAGAGACCAAGGCTGTTCAGGGACAGGCAGAGGATGAAGAAAACCAGCGGGCTTCTGGCGAGGAGTCTTATCCCGGGCACAGACAGTGCAGGCTCGCACAAAGTCCACGACATCCGTCTCCAGAGTCGGCCACCAATAGAAGCGAGAGATGAGTTGCACAGATTTCTTGATGCCTGCATGACCTGCGAGATGGGAGGAGTGACCCCATTTGAGGATTCCGAGGCGTTGGCGTGGAGAGACGAAGGTCTTTCCTGGAGGAGTTTGCCTGATGGAGGCTGGAGAAGTGGAAATCAGGCAGTCAGGAGGAATGATGTGTTGCGGAGAGAGTTCAACTTCCGAGGCATCCGAGGAACGAGAGAGAGCATCGGCCCTAATGTTCTTATCGGCAGGCCGAAAGTGAATTTCAAAGTTAAATCGGGCAAAGAACAGAGACCACCTGGCCTGGCGAGGATTCAGCCGTTGGGCAGACTGGAGATAGGAGAGGTTCTTGTGATCGGTGTAAATAATAACTGGAAATCTTGATCCCTCCAGCAGATGCCTCCATTCCTCAAGTGCTAATTTAATGGCTAGAAGCTCTCGATCCCCGATGGAGTAGTTCCTCTCCGCCGGAGAGAAGGTCCTAGAAAAAAAACCACAAGTAACAGCATGCCCGGAAGAATTTTTGTGTAGAAGGACCGCTCCAGCTCCTACAGAGGAGGCATCAACCTCCAATAGGAAGGGTTTAGATGGGTCAGGTCTAGAGAGCACGGGAGCCGAAGAAAAGGCAGACTTGAGCCGTTTAAAGGCGTCTTCCGCTTGAGGAGGCCAAGACTTGGGATTGGCCTTTTTTTTGGTTAAAGCCACGATAGGGGCCACAACGGTAGAAAAATGTGGAATAAATTGCCTGTAATAATTGGCGAACCCCAAAAAACGTTGGATAGCACGGAGTCCGGAGGGGCGTGGCCAATCTAAGACGGCAGAGAGTTTGTCTGGATCCTTTTGTAGTCCCTGGCCAGAGACCAAGTATCCTAGGAAAGGAAGAGATTGGCATTCAAACAGACATTTCTCTATCTTGGCATAAAGTTGATTGTCACGAAGTCTCTGAAGAACCATACGGACATGCTGGCGGTGTTCTTCTAGATTGGCAGAAAAAATCAGGATATCGTCCAGATATACAACAACACAGGAGTATAAGAGATCACGAAAAATTTCATTAACAAAGTCTTGGAAGACGGCAGGGGCGTTGCACAGGCCAAAGGGCATGACCAGATACTCAAAGTGTCCATCTCTAGTGTTAAATGCCGTTTTCCATTCATCCCCCTCTCTGATGCGGATGAGATTATAAGCACCTCTTAAGTCCAGTTTGGTAAAGATGTGGGCACCTTGGAGGCGATCAAAGAGTTCAGAGATGAGGGGTAGGGGGTAGCGGTTCTTTACCGTGATTTTATTAAGACCGGTAGTCAATGCAAGGACGTAGAGAGCCATCTTTTTTGGACACAAAGAAAAATCCGGCTCCGGCAGGAGAGGAGGATTTACGGATAAAGCCTTTTTTTAAATTTTCCTGGATGTACTCCGACATAGCAAGAGTCTCTGGGGCGGACAGAGGATAGATTCTGCCCCGGGGTGGAGTAGTGCCCGGGAGGAGGTCAATAGGACAATCAAAAGGCCTGTGAGGAGGTAGAGTCTCAGCTTGTTTTTTGCAAAAAACATCCGCAAAGTCCATATAGGCCTTAGGGAGACCGGTTACAGGGGGAACCACAGAGTCACGGCAAGGGGTACTGGGAACCGGTTTTAGGCAGTCCTTGAAACAAGAGGGCCCCCAACTCTTGATCTCCCCAGAGGACCAATCCAGGGTTGGGGAATGGAGTTGAAGCCAGGGTAGTCCAAGGAGGATTTCGGAAGTGCAATTGGGGAGGACCAAAAATTCAATCTTCTCGTGATGAGGTCCGATGCACATTAGAAGCGGCTCCGTGCGGAAACGTATGGTACAGTCCAATCTTTCATTGTTTACACAATTGATGTAGAGGGGTCTGGCGAGACTGGTCACTGGGATGTTGAACCTGTTGACGAGAGAGGCCAAAATAAAATTTCCTGCAGATCCGGAATCCAAGAAGGCCATAGTAGAGAAGGAGAAGGCAGAGGCAGATATCCGCACAGGCACAGTAAGACGTGGAGAAGCAGAGTAGACATCAAGGACTGTCTCACCTTTGTGCGGAGTCAGCGTACGTCTTTCCAGGCGGGGAGGACGGATAGGACAATCCTTCAGGAAGTGTTCGGTACTGGCACAGTACAGGCAGAGATTCTCCATGCGGCGTCGTGTCCTCTCTTGAGGTGTCAGGCGAGACCGGTCGACCTGCATAGCCTCCACGGCGGGAGGCACAGGAACGGATTGCAGGGGACCAGAGGAGAGAGGAGCCGGGGAGAAAAAACGCCTTGTGCGAACAAAGTCCATATCCTGGCGGAGCTCCTGACGCCTTTCGGAAAAACGCATGTCAATGCGAGTGGCAAGATGGATGAGTTCATGTAGGTTAGCAGGGATTTCTCGTGCGGCCAGAACATCTTTAATGTTGCTGGATAGGCCTTTTTTAAAGGTCGCGCAGAGGGCCTCATTATTCCAGGATAATTCTGAAGCAAGAGTACGGAATTGTACGGCGTACTCGCCAACGGAAGAATTACCCTGGACCAGGTTCAACAGGGCAGTCTCAGCAGAAGAGGCTCGGGCAGGTTCCTCAAAGACACTTCGAATTTCCGAGAAGAAGGAGTGTATAGAGGCAGTGACGGGGTCATTGCAATCCCAGAGCGGTGTGGCCCATGACAGAGCTTTTCCAGACAGAAGGCTGACTACGAAAGCCACCTTAGACCTTTCAGTAGGGAACTGGTCCGACATCATCTCCAAGTGCAGGGAACATTGGGAAAGAAAGCCACGGCAGAATTTAGAGTCCCCATCAAATTTATCCGGCAAGGATAGTCGTAGACCAGAAGCGGCCACTCGCTGCGGAGGAGGTGCAGGAGCTGGCGGAGGAGATGATTGCTGAAGCTGTGGTAGTAGCTGCTGTAGCATCACGGTCAGTTGAGACAGCTGTTGGCCTTGTTGCGCTATCTGTTGTGACTGCTGGGCGACCACCGTGGTGAGGTCGGCGACAACTGGCAGAGGAACTTCAGCGGGATCCATGGCCGGATCTACTGTCACGATGCCGGCTGGCAGGTAGTGGATCCTCTGTGCCAGAGAGGGATTGGCGTGGACCGTGCTAGTGGATTGGTTCTAAGTCACTACTGGTTTTCACCAGAGCCCGCCGCAAAGCGGGATGGTCTTGCTGCGGCGGTAGTGACCAGGTCGTATCCACTAGCAACGGCTCAACCTCTCTGACTGCTGAAGATAGGCGCGGTACAAGGGAGTAGACAGAAGCAAGGTCGGACGTAGCAGAAGGTCGGGGCAGGCAGCAAGGATCGTAGTCGGGGGCAACGGCAGGAGGTCTGGAACACAGGCTAGGAACACACAAGGAAACGCTTTCACTGGCACAATGGCAACAAGATCCGGCGAGGGAGTGAAGGGGAAGTGAGGTATAAATAGGGAGTGCACAGGTGAACACACTAATTGGAACCACTGCGCCAATCAGCGGCGCAGTGGCCCTTTAAATCGCAGAGACCCGGTTCGCGCGCGCCCTAGGGAGCGGGGCCGCGCGCGCCGGGACAGGACAGACGGAGAGCGAGTCAGGTACGGGAGCCGGGATGCGCATCGCGAGCGGGCGCTACCCGCATCGCGAATCGCATCCCGGCTGGAGACGGTATCGCAGCGCACCGGGTCAGTGGAGCTGCCCGGAGCGCTGCGGTAGCGAGAGAGAAGCGAGCGCTCCGGGGAGGAGCGGGGACCCGGAGCGCTCGGCGTAACATCTACAACTAAGATGTGTAAACTGCGCAATGAGTTTATGCTGCGATCCTCTGGTCCGGTCGGCACTGGCGGAGCTGAACTGCTGCCGGAAAAGCACGCGAAGAAAGCCTGCGCTGCGCCACGCCCCGCCCCTGGGCGTGGCTGCCAAGTTACTGTGTCACAGCCGAATGGAAACTTGGAGATGCAGGAGTCGTCTCTGGAGGGACCAGAAGTCGGGGCTGCACCCATAACCTCCTTCCTGCCGGCCGCCATTTTGAGAAAGCCCACTACAAAAGACGCCACGCACAGTGACCTCTTCAGTCTGCACAGAGAGCCGGAGAGTACAGACATGGCGGAGAGCAGCATTCCACGTGGTGAAGTTAGCAAAATGGCCCCAGAAAAGCGGAAAGTTGTGGCAGTCGCAGCCCGACTTTTCCAAGAACTTGCTGACCGTCTACAGCGGTTGTCATTAGACGAAGAGGGGGCCTGCAATCTTCCCCCACTGCCTGATGATGACAACGATTGGCCAGAGACACCTCCAGTGGAGAGCGCAGGGACACCTGGAGGTGCATCGCTGGTGAGATTGTCCCCTCACCACAGAACTTGGGGCTCGTGGGCCGAGATCCCATCGGAGGAGTCTGCAGTGAGTACCCCACCAGAGGCGGCCTATTCTTCCTCCTCCAGCCCTGAGGTCATACCTCGATCAAGCTTGCCAAGTGCACGACCGTACTCACCAAAATTGCCCCAATGGGTGTTCGGAGATGAGCCGGAGCTGATAGAGTACATGCACAGAGTACTTCAACCATTACCTGGGAAGCCACTCCCACCAATCCGAACTGCAGAGAAAGAAAGGGCCCGTCAAGAAGCCGAGCTGGCCAAATTGATGGAAAAGCTAAAGGCCCGACACAAAGAACTCTATGCCCCCAAGCACATGCATTTGCCCCATGAAGAGAAAATACGGTGGCAAGAAAACACCAAAGAAATGGAGGCATTGTACATTCGAAAATGGGATCACCCCCGAGAAAGGGAGGAGCCATTAGAAAGAAGAAGAGCAACTGTGGCCAAGTTCGACAAGGTCAGAGGTTATGGTACACTCCTTGACTGCCACACTGGACAGACCATCCTCGTAAACCGGCGAGCAGTGCAAAGGCCATATCTCCATAAGAAATTCTACACCTTGGAGGTGGGTGAAATTGTGGAGTAAACCCCCGTACAAAGCCTTCGTGGAGAATGGCTGCAGCGGTCACCAGACCAACAGCCCCAACACAGCTTCCCTTCAAATATTTTCCGTCAACTGATTGGGAGTCCGATCCCTTCAACTTGAGGCCGAAAAGGTCTGCTCCTAAAGCCTCCACCAGCGTACCCAAGGAGGAGGAGCCTCAACAGTCAAGTTCATCATCTTCTATGTACAGTAAAGAGTCAAGTTCTTCATCTTTTACATATCGTCGAAAGTCAAGTCCTGCTCAAGTTCAGGAAAGTAAGCCCAAATTGCGGGCACCAAAACCGTACCTAGACACTCTCGGAGCAATGAGAGTTTGTCTGTTCCAGAGTTACCAACGCACGTACCTAGGCCCTCTCGGAGCAACGAGAGTTTGCCTCCTACACAGGTACCAACGTATGTACCAAGGCCCTCTTCTGACATGGAGAGTTTGCCTGCTTCCAGGGTACCAACGAAAGAGTCATGGGTCCATCCTGGTTTGGAGATGGTACTCAAGCCCTATTGCCCCACTTTGATCCCGGCTAGAAAGCCTGTGTCCCCTGCTAGTGCTGCTTTCCACCACTCCATCCTCACCAATGTGGTGTGGCAAAGCTATGTCAATTCTGCACCTGCCCCTGATGTTGGCAGATGCAGAGGAACCAGAAGAGGCACAACAAAAGTAAAGAAGAATATCCTCTAAAGAGACTCTAAAGTAATGTCAGATTATTTCTTGTGTTAACCACTTTTGTTTTGCAGCAACCAAGTTCAAGAATTGTGCCTAACAGGACTGTGCTAAGATTGTTCCAGTTTAAAGTTCAGCAACGTAACCACTAAGCTTGTGCCTGACTATTAAGTCAAGAGACTCCTAGCCTGCAGGAGATTCATTAAGGACTGTACCCGGCTGAGTTGTGGTAAGGCCGTGTTTACCTTTCGCTTCCTATGAACTCTTAGTGTAGGTGGACTGCTGATCCTTACACGACACTTTGTATATTTTCCTTTAATTGGACTCTTAGTGTAGGTGGACTGCTGATCCCTTACACGTCTGTTTTATGTATATACCAGCAGCTTCATAAGAACTCTTATGCTAAATGTTGCACTTATCAGGTGAATGTGTCTGAACCATATTGGAGTGTTGATAAATGTATAGTAAAAATGTATATGGTTCTTGTACACAGGAAGATATCCTCGTTTCTGTGTAGATAAAAAATAAGTAAGGTTTGTACATAGAAAGATAGTCTAATGTCTATGCACATAAAAAGTGAGTCAGAGCTGTACACAGAAAATGTCAGTGTGCTGCACGTGTACACTCAACACTAAAAACATAAATAATTCTTGTACATACAAATGTATAGAATGCTAAAGGTGTTTAGTAGTTGCTAAATAGGTGACACCCCGGCTCCTCCAAGGGTAGTATTATTGCTGTCGCCAATCGCTAGCACCTGTCTCAACAAAAATAATAGGGAAGATTGCCCTTAAAATAGTATTTGCACACATAGTACTCTAGATTACTGACTTAAATGTACTACCTCAAGTTTCTCTAGTACATACACCAAAATAAATATCTCACTTAAGAAAACACATTAGGGATTGTAGCCTATTATAGTTCAATTCCTGCCACTGTTAGGTACACTTCTTCTTCTCCTTCTTTGCGTGTGTGAGACGTTCTACCTGGTCAGTAGGTGCTCTTGCGAATATAGAAGTAAACACGTAATTCTTAAAGTAACCTAGGTAGGTTATGTGAAGTGCTCTAGGGGTAAGTAGCGTGTAGCCGATAGACCCTAGCAGCCAATTTACTGTGACCTAGCTTCCGGCTAGCCAGTATACCTTATGTGTACTAACAGGTAACTCATTGTTGGCAAAAAGAATAAAATGTGTGAGATAATACAAATGTCTAGTCAGCTTGACGCTTAAGGTATATAGAGCTGTACTAATGTCTAGTTAGCCTCATAAAAATGTGTAGAGAGCTAAGAAAATGTCTTAGGAGCTAGAAACTACATGTGAGATAGCTGCCTAATTGTCTAGTAAGCTTTAAAATGTATAGTAAGCTTCATAAAAATGTCTAAGAAGTTAGAGACTAAAGGTAACATAGTTTCATTTAAGTCTAGATAGCATTAATGTCTAGATAGCATCAATGTCTAGATAGATTTCTATTGTCTAGTCAAGATACTAGTAAAAGTATCCAGAGAATGTGAATGTGTTCAATGTTTACTTAGGATGTATAGCAAATTCATAGATCATCCTGTTCTAGTCCTAGTCCCTCTGTCTTAGGGGACAGGCATCGAGGTCGACTTATCTTAAGTAAGGGGGTTTGTGGTGTCCCGGTACCGCATCCTATACGGTACCTGTATATAGGTCTCCATAGCCAGAGTCCTTTTTGTCTAGTTTGCCACTTGCCACCTCTCATCTAGATAGTCATTAAACTAATAGTTTATTCAGGATTTATGTAAATATAATAGTACTAATGTATATAATTAGTTAATTACCTGTACGGAGCGTAGCAGGACCTGCAGGTCACGTGATCAGGTAAACTCTATGGTTTTTGCTTAAGGACCTTTGGAGGTCCCCATGACGTATTGCACCCATCATTCCTTGTAACGGTGAGTGACAGATATTCGGACCAATCAAACCAGCCCCGCCCCTGCCCATATAAGGTAGCGGCGGCCATTGTTAGCTCTCTTGTTCCCGGGCTTTCATGAGAGAAGGATCTGCGCTGCTGTCATCAGTGAGTTTAGGCCTGAGCCTTGCGGCAACGGCTGATCACTATCCAACCGTTATTGTATCAATCTCTAAGCACTCTGCAAGATCACCGGACCTTATCTATCCCCTAAATCCGGACGGATCTTAGCAATAAACCCTAACTTCAGAGACTTTTAATACAATTTAGGGTCCAAAATGTCACTGAACTATATAGAGACTGTTTGAATGAGACTGTTACTGTTCATTGGATGTACCGCAAGCCTTTGAGTAAAGTTATTCAAGTTCAACTACCTTGTGGACCTTCAGTTGTTAGGGGTCGCCCTTTTTAGAGCTAGTAACACTTGCCAATAAGGGAATTAATAGTGCAAGAGAAGGGCCTTACAGGAGAAGTTTTTACCCCCACCTGTTACAATGGACCATACATTGTTCCCTTCCAGCTTTTAGAGGTCTTTGTATTGCATCATTACTTGCTGGTGTAGGTGGCACATGGTGTTTTTGCACACCTTTCCTTTTGTTAGATTTTAAAAAATTTAGTTAATGCATATCCTCAATACTGACTTGTGGTCTGATGCAAAGGAACTTCTGTAACTGGGGACCAGCACCTTAATTATGTTTTGCAGTATCCATGGCAGCACAATGAGAGAGCCTGGAGGTGGTAGCTTCTGCATGAGGAGATCATATGGTGGCACAATGTCAGAGCCTTGAGGTGGCAGCATCAGCATGAGGAGACCATATAGCAACACAATGAGAGAGCCTGGAGGTGGCAGCATCATCATGAGGAGACCATATGGCAGCACAATGACAGAGCCTGGAGGTGGCAGCATCGTCATGAGGAGACCATATGACAGCACAATGAGAGAGCCTGGAGGTGGCAGCATCAGCATGAGGAGGCCATTTGGTGGCACCATGACAGAGCCTGGAGGTGGCAGCAGCAGCATAAGGGCCATGCCAACGTAGGGTTGAGTCTGAGGAACCCACCGACTTTTGACTGAGGGTGTTCAACATCACTTGGGATGAAGTGGATGACCGAGTGAATCAATCACGGCTGCTGGGTTGCTGGTTTGAGACACGACTGCTAGCTGACACCGGGAGCTCAGACCTTTCCCTGCCACACACCTCCACTCTGCTGCAACCTCTGGTTGTGCCTGAGGAATTTAGGCCTCTGCCACTCCTCTGTGCACGTCCTGGCACTTCTCTACCTTACATACTTATACACTAGCTGAGTGCATATATATTACACTTATGAGCGGAGGACAATGCGATCCACTACGCTTAAAACTGTATTAGACTTTAGAAACAAGTGGGGAGCTTTGGCTGGTCTTTCACAATAACTAGGTCAAAATTAGTTTTTCAGGGGGGAAAAAAAACCATACACAAATTATGGTAAAATTACATGTTTTTATGATTATTTGTACAATACATTATTACCACATTTGCCATAATGTTTGAAAAATTACAACAACAAAAAGTGTCAAGGGAGAAAAATAGCTAATTAATACCTGGATCCCATAGTGATAGCAGCAATATACAGAACTAGGTTTGGAGGTATTTGGAAGCTGAGAGGAAAGGGTCTAGTAGGTGATGATGTCATCTGACCGAGGACTGACATTCTGTGACACACATTAGGCACAGTAACTTTGTGAGCATAAAACTGGTGATCACATAACGAAGTGAGAGTAATGAAACACATTGCTGGAATTTGTAATTGCAACTTGTGTATGATATTGGCAGCAACTTATAACCAAAACAAAAATGACTAACTAAATGACTCGATAAAGCAATATATTTACAAAATCACACAAAATGACATTATTTATTTATATGTTAACTGAGTGGTTCAGAACCAAACCTTTTAAGCATTTCTAAAGGTAACCTAAAAGTGCTGTTTGCATTATGCTACAGAGCAGGAGGAGCTGAGCAGATTGATATACAGTGAGTGAAATAAGTATTAAACATGTCCCCATTATTCCCACTAAATACTGTTTCTTTTAGACAACAGTACCTGCTAATGGCAGGTCCTCCTGAAGTTCTCCCCAAGTGTCCTTGGCTCTTGGACAACTTTTCTGATTACTTTTCTCACTCCTCTGTCAGAAATCTTCTAAGAAACACCTGGTCAAGGCAAATATATGGTGAAATTAGTCTCTTTCCACTTCTGTATTATGGCCCCAACAGTGCTCACTGGAGCATGGAAAAGCTTAAAATTGCACCTGTAACCAGTGCCAGTGTTATGTTTCACAAAAATTAGGTTTTGAAGGTCTTGAGACAGTTCTTTGCCTTTACCCATCATGAGAAGTGTCCTGTGTGACACCTTGGCAATGAGACCTTTTTGTAGCCATCAGTTGGGATGACAAGAGGCTGGATTGCTTATTAATTAAGGCTAAATTGCAGCTGCTGTCTTGGCTTTCCATGCCTAACCTCACCTGCCTTTCTACGTGTATAATACTTTTTTCCTGTATCATTTCACATTATTACACACAACTTAATTTCTGAGATTATTTGTTTTGGTTGAATGTATAGATTAATTGTTACCAACATCAGGTGAATAATAATAGTACTTTTGGAAATATATTTTAACTTTGTGGGAAAGGAGTCAGCCTAACTTGTAACTTATGGATTGAAATATCTGCTCTTTTTATTCTTTGGAGTCCAGTGGAAAGTGTCACTCACCCACTGGGCTCCTAAACCTTGAAACATCAGACATTTTAACCAATAAGTTACAGATTATATTGAATCTTTTCCCACAATGTTATGTATTAATCTGCTCAGTTTCACCTGCTCTATAACATGATGTTGGTTGATCACACGACACATACAATGGGACAGGTTGCCAGAGACAATTCAAAACTTTTGATCAGTCGGGGTCTGAATCCTTAGACCTGGACTAATCACTAGAATGGGCAGGGAGAGAAGCCTTCACTGACCGAGAAAATCCTGTAAACTTACATGATAAGTTTGTCTTGTTAGCATGCTTTTCTCTCGGCTCATTCTGGCGATCGGTCAGGTTCTGAACACTCAGTATGACCAATAAAAACATTTCACATGTCTCTATAACATGGCAAAAGTTTTTTTTTATTTTTTTTATTGACAGTGCCTATGTAAGGCCCCTATACAATATAGAAAAAAGTCAGCCTAACCGGCTGGTTTTGGTGAGATTGGATAGACCTCTTCCACATTATAAAATGTATCCGTTTTAAAGATCTGTTTGTTGTTCCGTTATAAAAACCCTGAAAATCGTCCGTTAAACGACTGTTAGAGAATCCCATTATAGTTCTATGGGATTTTTACATTATCCGTTTTAGCCCGTTATAGCACGTTATTAATAACGGACATTATTTTGTGACAGAAGATAGTAACAGGAGAACTAGTGCATGCATTATTTCTTCCGTTCATTTTCCCGTCACAAAATAACATCCGTTATTAATAATGGGCTTTAACAGGTTAAAATGGATAATGTAAAAATCCCATAGACTATAATGGGATTTTCTAACAGCCGTATGGGATTTTGTAAATGCCATTTAACTGCCGATTTTCAGAATTTTCATAACGGAACATCAAATGGATTTTAAAATGGATAAATGTTATAGTATGAAATGGGACATAACTTTATAATATGTATGGGGGGCCTCCTATATAATGTCTCCCTTCTCTCTCTATTCAGAACGCACGAACACTTCCAGCCAAGTATTTATGTAAATAAAGGAATTGGGAGAAATTGCTGTTTGGCCAACAGCTATTGTATGTGTATGGGTTCCTTTATTCACTAACAAACCATATTTCATAAAAAAAAGATCTATAATAATGCAACCACAATATTACCAGGGAAATATGAAATAGTTATTGCGCTATTTGAAATGATTCAAAGCTCCATTTAGAAAAAACTAAAATTGCTCACTTGTAACAACAATAATAATAACTCGAACAATAACTATATTGTAACCCGAGTTACAGTTTTGTCACATAAACACTGGGGCTGGATGTTGCGATTCAGTTAAGAGATAATAGATAGTATAGTTTTGCTCTGTTAGATTTGGCTCCTCTTTATTTGCACAAACTAATTGAAATGTCCACTAAGCAGTGATTATCTGATGGAGAGCGGCCTGATACCACGGCAAGGTAAACATGGCTTGGCTTTATTTATACCAATGTAATATATTGGTTCAGCAAAATAAACTTAAAAAGAATTAATGTACCATGCAGCATCCAATCTACTGAGATATCACAAAGGAGAGAAAAACACTTATGTCAATCACTCTGAATTTGTAGGTGTAAACACAAGTTTTTTTTTCATAAAGACCTTTCAAACTTAACACCTTAATGGCTGGAGATTATTTGCACCTTATCATCGTAAAAGCAATGCTGCACATTTATAGTTTTGCCGGGAATTAATTCAATAAGAAAGCCAGAAATAGTATGCTTCTCATACTAACCCCTAGAGGACACAGGACATAGCTTTTGTATGAAAAGCCAACAAAAATTGTCCTTTCTTTGGGGATCATGGGTTGTGTATTCGTACCTGTCTGGTAGTAGCAGCAGCAAGGATGATGGCAGACTGGTGGTAGTTGTAGCCAGGGCACAGTAAGCAGTGGTGGACTGGTAAGAGTTGTAGTAGCCAATGGACCGGACAGCAAGCAGTGGTGGAATGGTGGGAGTTGTAGTATCCAGTGGACATCAGGGGTGGTGGACTGGTGGTGAGTTGTCGTAGCCAGCGGACAGCAGGGATGGTGGTAGTACTGTGTAATCAGTGGCATCTGACACAGGAGGTTTAAAGGGTTATCCAGGAATAGAAAAACACAGCTAATTTCTCTCAAAAACAGTTCCACATCTGTCTCCAGGTTGGGTATGGGTTTACAACTTGGCTCCATTCACTTCAATAGAACTGAGCTGCAGAACCACATCCAACTTGGAGACCGACGAGAAGCAGTTTATGATATAAAGTAGCTCTGTTTTTCTATTCCTGGATAACCCCTTTAAATTTCTCATTAATCCATGCCTGGTTTGTTTTAACTAATGTGAGTTTTTTCATGTTGCTGGCAGACAATCTTGTTCACTTAGGGTTGACGCTGCTGCATGCCGCACTAAGCACTCTCTTTTTGATGCCTTACTGGAGGTGGGCAAGACAGAACATCCACAGCAAACTGGGCAAGTTCTGGCCAATGGTGTAATCTGGTGACCCAGAATTCCATGGGTTCTGGGCTTATGGTGTTTGTCAGAGAAAGATGACAGCTTAGGTATGCATCAACCTGGTTGTTCAGGTGGTGGTGTTCATTACTTTGGTGACGATTCATGTCAAGGGGGAATATAAGATATAAAAACTTCTTCATGCATTCCAATGTGAAGATGCTACTGCTTTTCCTGGCTCTTGTAGGGGTAGTGCTGGCAGAGGGAGTGGAGCATTGATTCAGCAGAGAGCAGACGATTGACCCTCGTTCTGCAGGTGTTTGCTGCTGGAAAGTCGTGTCAAGCTGGCTGCATAGTTTCTCCCTATAAAAATGCAGGGTAAACAGGATTCCCCTATTCTGGCTATTTAATGAGAGTATTTTTTATTGAGTGTGGCTATCCAGTACTTATCTATTTCCCTAATGCAAGCAATATGTCACTATGCAAGCAAGAAAGCATACACCTGGCCATCCATGCCGCCATACAGTCCTACTGTATACTGCCGAGTGCCGATGTTAGTCATCGTGGTCCCGGCCATCATCATCATCACTGTCAACTTGTGTATGTTTCTTGTGCCCTTTCCCTTCGATAGATTCCATCTCAAAATCCCCCTCCTCAGGTCCCGATTCCTCACCCTTCATATCTAACTCCACCTCAAGAAGAACATGCATACTACTATCAGCCAGATGTGAACCCTCCTCCATCCCTCCTTGCTTAACCATCACTGTGAGTGTTTCCTCAGAAGGAATATCAGCTGAATATCATGACTATTTCCACTGTTGTTCTTTCTAAAAAATCTTGTAGTTTCTTCAATAGACCTGAGCATGTGACAGTTATCTCTGATAAGCTGCCAATGCTTTAGCTTATAGTAACGCTGGCTCCATAAATCTGTCTATCTGCTGGATTATGTAGTTTCTTTGCACTCCTGGTACAGGTGTTTTAACATGTGCAATGCTGAGTTTCCCCATTTTGGAATGTTGTAAAAAAGGCAGTGTTGAGGAAGGCTATTTTAGTGCTGTATGTGTAGTAATGCATGTTTAAAAGCATAAGAATGGCAAAACCAAACACAAACTTTCCTGTACAAAGCCTGCAGTTGATGACAAGCTTTAGCACATGTGTCATACAGGGAGAATATGTCTTGCCACCTAGACGCAGTGCAGCCACAATGTTAAAGAGCCAAACATTTCCGGAAAGTCTGGTGAGCCCACCGAGCTGAATTTTAAAGTTTGCTCAACGTTACAAATGACATAGCACATACAGTGTAGTTCTCACATTTGCTAATATAAAATAAAAAGGGTGCTCAAGGGTTGATCTCAATGACTATGGTTGCATGCTGCTCACAAACAATGCCTGCAGCCATGAGTTTACTTAGAACTAATATTAAACCGTTTATATTTACAAGTAACTGTGTAACTTGTACAAGATTACAATATATTCATTTATATTGTACAATAAGATTTTATCACCTTCATATAATTTTGCTTTCCTGTAAGACTTAGGATACCCATGCACATACGATAGCTGTCATCTCAACCTTTTATGTGCCAACAGCTAACTCCCCAGATCCCTCCATACATTTGAGAATTAGCACAAAGAAAGGATTAGGCAGTTGAAATCCAACAAGCCAGATCCTGTCTCCCGATATCATATGTCGCAGAAGAATCGAGAGGCCTCAATACACATTAGACAATTGGTTGGTCCCACCAAAATTAGCAGGTTTGGCCATCTTTTTTCTTACATGTATGTAGGCCTTTAGTAAGCTTACAAGGAATTCTATAAATAGGTCATCGGTCTGTTTCATCGGAGTGCAATTAAACAAGTGACATAAAATCACAGCAAAGTTGATAACATTACAGTATCCATAAAGTTTGTAAAATTTGCAAGAATTTCCCTTATGGAAACATTAAGCATACATCTGTTCTTAAGTGTCATGGTTAATTATAGTTTATGTGTTGTAGTTGGATAAGTTGCCATTTTATCTTTAGTTACATGCAATGCAGCCAGGTACAACATCTACTGGTCAAACATGTAGAGATACCATGATAGTCTTATTCTCTATGGGCTTCTGAACATTGTTGAGCGCTAAATAAGACAATGTGTGATGGCCCAGCAGAGCTTGAATAAGCAAGCGGTGAATTCTGTTCATTCCGGGAACAAATTTTGTCCTCGAAGACTCAGGTGTCTTGCAATTGACCATCTCTGTTGAATGTTTTACCACTGTACAATGCAATTCTGGAATTATGTTCATGATGTAACAAACATACTCTTACTTGTTCTAGCACTGTCTAGCAGTGCCATTAGATGCTGTCAATGGCATCCCATGTCATCCCTGATAACCTGTCCTGCTCAGCAAAGAATACTTTTCACTTTTGTGACATACTCCATGGCTATTCAAGAGGTTAGAACACTGGGCCTATCAGCTGCAACACCAGTGCCCAACCCTCAAGTGTGGAGCTTAAAGGGGTACTCCACCCCTAGCATCTTATCCCCTATCCAATAGACTTGTCACGCCCCCTCCTATAGACTTGCATTAAGGGGGCAGGTCATGACATCATGAGGGAGCTGGGCCGTGATGTCACAATGCTCCGGCCCCTGCATCGCCGGTTATTACGCACAGAGCGAGTTTGTTCTGTGCAGTAATGAAAGCGGGGTGCTGCCACAGAGGTCCCAGGGTCCCCAGTGGCAGGACCCCTGCGATCTGACATCTTACCCCCATCCTCTGCATAGAGGATAAGATGCTAGGGGTGGAGTACCCCTTTAAGGAAAATGGTTTTGTGAGATATCTCCCTGGTGCTATTGCTAGAGAAGATAGAAGACGTATTCTTAATATTGTTAAGCAAGCAAAGCAGGAAGGGGACGTGGATGTTCTTGTCCATCTAGGGACAAATTACCTGGCTTGCAATGAATGAAGTTTTAGACGTGAAAATCTTAAATTTCAATGGTCTCCTCATGCTTCTGCCAACTCCAGGCTGTGCCATTCAGACACTATATGGTCTCCTCATGCTTCAGCCAAATCCAGGCTGTGCCATTCAGCCACCATATGGTCTCATCATGCTTCAGCCACCTCCAGGCTGTACCATTCAGCCACTATATGGTCTCTTCATGCTGCCACAAACTCCAGGATGGGCCATTCAGCCATTATATGGTCTCTTCATGCTTCAGCCACCTCCAGGCTGTGCCATTCAGACACTATATGGTCTCCTCATGCTTCAGCTACCTCCAGGCTGTGCCATTCAGACACTATATGGTCTCTGCATGCTTCAGCCAAATCCAGGCTGTGTCATTCAGCCACTATATGGTCTCCTCATACTGATGCCACCTCAAGGCTCTGTCATTGTACTGCCATGTGACATGTGACTCCTGGTTAAATTTGGTCTTTTGTACCCACACGCCGGGGCTTGGGACACTAAAACTTGGGAGTTAAAATTTAAATTTCAAAATCCTCAATTTAAATTTCAAAATCTTAAATTTAAATTTCAAAATCCTAAATTTCAATGGTCTCCTCATGCTTCTGCTAACTCCAGGCTGTGCCATTCAGACATTATTTGGTATCCTCATGCTTCAGCCACTGCCAGGCTTTGCCATTCTGCCACTATATATTCTTCTCATTCATTCAGCCATATATGGTCTCCTCCTGCTTCAGCCACATCCAAGCTGTGTCATTCAGCCTTTATATGGTCTCCTCATGCTGCCTACACCTCCACACTGTGTCATTTAGCCACTGTATGGTCTCTTCATGCTGCCAACACCTTCACGCTGTGTCATTCAGCCACTAAATGGTCTCGTCATGCTGCCAAAACCTCCACACTGTGTCAGCCACTATATGGTCTCCTCATACCGATGCCACCTCCAAGCTCTGTCTTTGTACCACTCTGTGGCAGTGATTCTAAAGGTAATGCCTGTAATCTGCATGTCATACTGAATAACAGTATAATTTCACTACCCCAGCACACTCCATATGCATGTTAGAACAAAGCAAAGTGTTCTACACCCCTATTCAGGCTCTCTGTTGTCCATAAATAGCCATTTTTAATATAGATTTGCCACGAATAAATTTGGATCAAATCAAATTTTTTCAAAAGTTCACTTATTGGGCAGACTAGATTGGCCAAATGGTTCTTATCTGCAGACACGTTCTATGCATGTTTCTACTTAACCCCTTAAGGACATGTGCCATAAATCTATGGCGCTGCATAGCATCACTTAGCGCACAGCACCGTACACTTACGGCACAGCTGTGACACAAGCGCAGGAGCTGTGCTCGCTTCATTTCCGGTGGGTCGCTGTCAGCAGCCATGGACCCACTGGTAATGGCGGACATCAGCCATCGCGCTGTTGTCTGCCATTAAATACTCAGGTGCCGTGATCAATACAGATCACGGCATCTGCGGCAGTGCAGCACTTATAATGGCTGATCTGATCGCCCATGGCACTGCCGCGGGGATCAGATCAGCCAAGATGTGGATGGAGGTCCCCTTCTGCACTGATCTGCCTTCCAGCAGACCAGGGCAGAAGAGCGCCAATAATACTGATCAGTGCTATGCCCTATCTATGCAAAGCACTGAACAGTATTAGCAATCTAATGATTGCTATAAATAGTCCCCTATGGGGACTAAATAAGTGTAAAATAAATGTAAAAAAAAGTTTTTTAAAAAGTGAAATTTTTTTTGTAAAAGTCCCTCCCTCAAAAAAGTTTTAAATCACCCCTTTTCCCCATATTAATACAAAAAAAGCATAAAGAAATTATAAATAATAAACATATTTGATATTTTTGCATACATAAATGTCCGAACTATAAAAATATAATGTTAATGATCCCCTACAGCGAACGGCGTGAACGTTTTTGTCACATCAAACAGCAACAATTTTTAATAAAAAGCGATCAAAAAGTCACATATATGCAAATATGACAAACTACAGATCATGGCACAAAAAAATTAGCCCTTACACATCCCTGAATACGGAAAAATAAGAAAGTTAGAGGTGGTCAAAATGGGGCAATTTTAAACATACTGATTTTGTAAAAAAAAAGTTTGAGATTTGTTAAAAGCAGTACAATAATAGAAATGTATGTAACCATGAGTATCATTTTAATTGTATTGACCCAGAGAATAAAGCAAACATGTAATTTTTACCGTAAAGTGTACAGCGCATAAACAAAACCCCCAAATTTGCAAAATTATGAATTTCGTTTAAATTTCCTTATAATAATTCCTTATAATAGTAAAAAATAATTTTTGGGGTTTACTATACATTTTAGGGTAAATTGAGTGATGTCATTGCAAAGTAAAAGTGGTCACGCAAAAAAAAAGCCCTCATATGGGTCTGGGAATGGAAATATAAAAGAGTTATAACATTTTAAAAGATGAGGAGGAAAAAACTAAAACACAAAAATAAAATTGGCTGTGTACTTAAGGTGAAAATGGGCTGAGTCCTTAAGGGGTTAAACTGGTCAACTGCTCAGTCCTATGCCTTTTTCCCTTCACTAGTTAGTGTTCCTTTACCCTGTGCTAATCTGTGACCTGACCTTTGCTTGTAAACTGACCTTGCATCTTGCCTGCTGATTTTGTACCACACTACTCTAGGTTTGACCCTTGCTTGTGCTGACATTGTTTCTGTTTTCAATTTTGTACTGCAATGTCATTTTGCTTTTTGACTTTCTGGCTTGTCCTTGATTGACATATTTCCCTGTTTGACTTACTCTGTTGCCCCTGAGCACTTATTCCAGTGTGGATCCGGTGGCCACTGTTTAGGGCAGATTGTCCAAGTAGATGGAAACAGTGGTTGGGAGGAGAACAGATCTGCAGTGCTCCCTATCACAATGTTTACACCAGATTGGCATCAATCTGAGGAAGGGTTAATACCCGAAACGCGTCATTGGTTCAATAAAATTAATCTTTTAATCGATCCTCTGACTCGAATCATCCAGCCAATAAGCAGCGCCTATAGAGGGATTTTTTTCACCCACTCGACTTACCTTTTTCGCGGCTGTCCGATTGGCGTTTGATTGCACCAATCAAGCGCAGAAAACACTGATCAATGCATTCCTATGGCAATACTTTGAACAGTGTCTGCAATCAGTTTATGCAATGTTATAGCCCCTAGAGAGGGCTATAACATTGCATAAAAAAGTTTTTTTTTTAAAGTTGAGAAATGTCATTTAACCCCTTCCCTAATAAAAATTAGAATCGCCCCCCCTTTTCCCATTAAAAAAAAACCTGCATAAATAAAAATGAAAATATGTGGCATCGCCACGTGTGTAAATGTCCAAACTATAAAAACATATCATTAATTAAACTGCACGGTCAAAAAAACGTGCAAAAAAATTCCAAAGTCCAAAATATCGTATTTTTGGCCACTTTTTTACATAAAAAAATTAATAAAAAGCATTAAAAACTTCAGATCATGATGCAAAAGATGAGCCCTCATACTGCCCCATACGCGGAAAAATGTACTGTGTAGAAACGGAAGCCCCCAAAAGTTACAAAATTGCTTTTTTTCTTCAATTTTGTCGCACAATGATTTTTTTTTTCGTTTTGCCATAGATTTTTGAGTAAAATGACTGATGTCATTACATAGTAGAATTGGTGTTGCAAAAAAAAAAAGCCATCATATGGATTTTTAGTTGCAAAATTGAAAGGGTAATGATTTTTAAAATGTAAGAAGGAAAAAACGAAAGGGCAAAAACCGAAAAACGGTCCTTAAGGGGTTAAGAAAATTATATAAATGTCATTACTTTCCAGGGATCATATTCTTGTAGTGTGATTTTGTTTGCATTCTGAACATGACCATTATGTCATTTAGAATAAAGATGTTAATATCTGGGATGTGAAAAACAGAAAATTAATCATTGCAAAACATGTGTCCGGCACTGCCCTGATGGTCACGGCAAGAGATGTTTGTGGAGTTGATTTATTATATCAAGAATTCATTTCTGGGATAACATCTTATTATACGACCTTGTGTGACAGGGTTGAAATGATGGTTGGAGGTAGAGTTATGTATTGCATGCCCCCTCACGACCTAGAAAAACTAAATTCGAGCCAACATCCATGATCCTTGTGCAATGGAAGATATATGTATGTAATCTATATGTGCATGGGATTGGTAACTGCTCGACACCATGTTTATTTGGTTTGTGCATCCTTGTAAGTACATGCCTGCCCTTTGTCAAGGAGGCTATTCAATTGCATCCTGCATTCCCTAATGAATTTACAGTCACTGTGGGTAGAGATAGCAAGTTTTCTTGTCTTATTACTTAGAAGGAAAGGAACGCAGCTTGTTAACCAATCTGAATGTGTTATTGATTGTTCTTGTGATGGTGCGCCAGCGCTTGTGTTTTATCCTGTGTAGTTGTGGAGAAGAGATACTGTAGCTGTTTCTGAGTTTATTTGGGTATAATCGCTGAATAATGCCGGCAAACATTGTCTGAGTAATAGGCTGCTTAAAGCGCTGTGCTGCTTTACAGCAATTCCACAGACATTGTGATTACTCCACAAGATGCTCAATGTCCCTAATGTTTTCCTATGTTTAGATTTTTTTTTTCTTAATCAAAGATGAAGAACCACATATCAGTCCATTATCCCATGCTCTTATCTAGACAATTCCTTGTACAATTGCCTCTGATAATGCAATATTACTCATTGGAAGTGAAGTTTTGTTAGAATTTACCCTTGGTAAAAATAGGTCATATTATACCTTCCTGTAGGACATTATAGAAAATAAATATAAGGCCGTGGTAACGGGGTTCATTTTGTAGTTTTTTTTTTTAAATAGTTACTTTTGCAATATGTATTAACATGTATTACTTGCAATGGAAAAATAATCACAATAGACAATGCTACATCTACAATACTATAAAGTGGAAACAGGGGTGTAGCTAAATTTAATTTCTATAATATCATTCTAATCACACTGAATTGCACTTAAAGGAAAACTGTCAGCTTTCTCCTCCCCTCACTAACTAGCGGTACTGGCTGGTAGTGCGGGGGGCGCTGATCAGCTTGATCCTTACCATACCCGGATCCGCCGCACCGTTCGGCCTTAATCTTCTATTTTCTGTATATTCAAATGAGGTACTAACTGGCACTCTGATGTCAGTGCCGGGCCGCAGCGCCGCCTAGCTCACCAATATTCCTCCCCTCCCTCCGCCTCTCCCTCTTCTCCCCGATCTGTAATGAAGAGAGAGGGGAGGAATATTGATGAGCCTGGCGGCGCTGGGGCACTGCGTCAGAGTGCCAGTTAGCACCTCATTTGAATATACAGAAAATAGATTAAGGCCGAACGGCATCTCCCGCACTACCAGTCAGTACCGTTGGTTAGTGAGGGGGGAAGAAAGCTGACAGTTTTCCTTTAAATTGGTAGAATAAAGGTCCAAAACTAACATTTTTATTTTGTGCAATGCAAGAAAAATTCCGCAATATGTCTTGACTAAAAATATCCTACTCTTATTTGTTGACAGTTCCCATGCAGTCCTAGGCATCTCCATAGTAACTGACAACAAATAACTGTGTAGTCTGATCTTGCAGCAAGAAGTAGGGGAGAAATGGAGAAGAATATGACTGTGGGAAAGGACTACACAGGGTTGGTATTAAAGGAAATCTGTCAGCAGTATCACCAGCACTAAAGCTGTCACACAGGCTTGTAGTGCAGGTGATGCTGATCAAAACTATACTCACAGTGTCCAGATTCACCCAGCTATTCTGCCGCAATTCTCCTTTTTCTTTTTATGCAAATTAGGGTCTTGGGGCAGGGGTGGAGCTCCGAACCGAGGTAAGGGCATGCTGACATCATCTTCGCAGGGCGGGCGCTCCACCCGTCTCATCGCTATTCATAACCCACCTCCCTGCTCTTGCGCCCTGTGTTAGTGTACAGCGCATGTGCCATACACTAACAAGGAGTGCAAGAGCAGGAAGGGAAGTGGCGCCCACCCGGCAAAGATGACGTCAGCGTGCCACTAGCTCAGCTCAAAACTCTGCCCATGCCCCAATGCCCTAATTTGCATAAAAATAAAAAGGAGAATGGTGGCGGAGTTGCTGGGCGAATCTGGATATAGTGAGTATCGTTTTGATCAGCATCACCCGCACTACAAGCCTGTGTGACAGCTTTAGCGTGGGTGATACTACTGACAGATTTCCTTTAACTAGTGTGAACTTCACATACTGGTATGGCCTCATACTTCAAGAGCAGCATGGCCAGGTATAAAGGAGGTATGACTGTTGCATCTTGCCAACATACACTGCAAATCAGTGACATATTGGGTGCACTGTATAGTTCATATACCTTTATGGAATCCCTATTGCAGCTCTATACAATACAGTGCACCAGTACTAAGGGGGGCACTTAAAAGGGAACCTGTCCCTTTTTTGCCTCTCTCTGGATCTCTCTGGATCAACACGGTAGGGTTTTAGGTTTAGCTTGATGGACTCATTGTCATTGATTGTCATTGACATGTGCCATAAAGAAGACACTGCAATTATTTTTTTTTTGTTATCTGGAACCTATCATATCATTTTTGGCCTCCCAAACCTTATATAGTTACATAGTTGCATAGTTTGTAAGGTTTGGGAGGCCAAAAATTATATGATAGGTTCCAGATAATAAAAAAATAATAATTGCAGTGTCTTCTTTATGGCACATGTGCCTGTCCTTCCACGCGCCTCGTGGTGTCAGGCCCCCTCCCATAGACTTGTATTGAGGGGGCGTGACACCACGAGGCGCGTGGCCGTGATGTCACGACCCCACAGCCCGCACCCATCGTTCAGAACCAAATGTTTTGAATGCTGGGGCAGTGTAGTACCCCTTTAACCGCCATATAAAGTAAATCACATGTTAGAGAAAGTTTGTCCACTTCTGGTTAATTCCCTTATGTTTTTTAACACTTTTTTTTATTTTTTTTTTTAACTCCAACATATTTTCCAGCTCTTGTTTACCTCTCAGAGAACGATTAAAACTGGAGAGCAGGATGTGACAGACAAATGACAGACAGATGGCAGCATAAATTGACTCTCTTCAGATGTATTAGTTGACGTCTGATTATGAGACATCCCTCTATTACATTACTGTGTCATTTACAAGTCTCCTGTGGCAACAATCTTACTGGAGAAATGTGATCAGTGGATGTAATCGGGTTTAGGTCAACTGAGCCTAGTTGTCGTTGCTTTAAGTGAAATGGCATTGGAGTGAGGCCTAATGAATTATTCAATCAATTAATCCTAGAATATCATTTCCATACCAATGCTGCTTTTTTGACTGGTATAAACCATGTAGAATACAATACAGCTGGAGGAAAAATAAATATGTCCCAACTGAAAGTAGATCTTTAATAATCATTTAACAGCAGGAATGATTTAAAAAAACACAGACTTGTGAGCCAAACATGAAGAAATATGAAAGCACCAAGTGCAAAATCTTTTGTCTTTTGGCTGTCATCCTGAGGTACAGTATGGTTCCTTTCAATTTAGGACATGAAATATCAGGCAGAGATAGCTCAACCAAGGGAGTTCTGATCCCAATATCAACTCAAAACATATTCTAGATTCAATATAGCAGGAACACGATATATGATTTCTCTTTGCTATGCTGGTTGGAATCATAGAAGGGAAAGCCATTTCCCCTTTAAAGGGCACTTCTGATGACCATTTAAGGAGATACCATTACAGTATGTTCACAATACGTAATTCCCGCAGAATTCCGTGCAGTGAACATATACATCAGTGTGAATGGGCGTCCGTGAGACCCGTTCCCACTAAGCAATTGTTCCGCGCAAAGAAGGAACATGTTCATTCTTTGCGCTGAAGTCTGCGAGCACTGCATATCCATCAATGGTGATGGCTCAGTGCTGCGCGGTCCTACCACCGAAGTATTTTGGTGCCAGAATGGAATCTCCACTCCTGGAATTCTGCGAGTGGAGATACCGTTCAAAATACGTAATGTGAACATACACTTAGACAATACTACTACTAACAAGATGAGTATAACTTATGTTGTACTCTTCCCGCCCCCAGCTATTAATTAAAAAAATGATGTTGCTGAACAATCCATTTGAAGAGAAACTGACAGATCGTTTACCCGTACTAAACCAAGTATACTGGGTTATAGTGCATGTGAACTACTTTAAAATGATGGGTTATCACTTAAATTTGTGGCACGTCCCCAGCTTCATTATTAAAATTGTTAACAGTCGCGTCACTACAATGTGAAAGCCGGTGAAGGTGGCGAGGCGCAGAAGCCTCGCTACACCTGAAAGTCAGGTGTAGCAAGGCTTTGGCACCTGCACCTGCACTCTGCTCAGAGAGCAGAACGCTCACCTCACCCCGCCGGCTCTCACATTCTAGTGACGTGAGAGTGAACAATTTGAATAATGAAGCCGGGGATGGGCTGCAGGTGGAATATAAATGAGGCAGGGGAGCTTGGTCAGTTGGCTCCACACCTTCAATGCGCACTGGGATGCATTAGGAGTAAAGATATTTACCAACATAACTCTGCACCTCCCAAACAGTGTGTGAGTGACCCATCAATGTAAAGCGGTTCACCTGGGTGTAGTGCAGGTGAACTGTCAGTTTGTCTACAAGACAATATTCTGATTGGAGGGAATTCGACCGTCCCACCGATTATAACAAGACTTTTTACAATAGGAAAACCATTTAGTTACTTCTCTTAAAGCTGTGTTGATATTCCTATTTCTAAGGAGGGTTTTTGCTAAGAGGATGCTGGCTGAATATCTAGGTGCACTTGGGGCTTGGGAACGCCCCGAGTGTACCAAGCCAGCTCAATTATATATATAGTATAACAGCCATAACGAATAAACAGAGCAACAGATTACAAAATAATAAAGACCACACAGCCACATATGACAAAACAATAAAGGGTAAATATAACTATTTGCAAAAATGTGTATTTTGACTACATTAGAGGGGTTCTCCCTTGTTTATACTGTTTTTTGTTATTATGTTTGTGTGTTATGTATGTATAAGTATGTATTTTTTTATGTGTGTTGTGATTATGTATATATGTATTTTCTTACCTTTTGTGAAGATCCGGAAGCTGGCCCTTTTTTCTTCCAGCGGCTTGCTGTGTAACCTTGGCCTCCGCCATGTGGTTTTAGGTAAGTGGGATGTCGGGGGGTGTGTTCTTGCTTCGTCCTTCCTATCTTCTGACGTACGAGGCAAATCTTTTCTTACTGTTTCTTCCGTGGCTCAGTGATGAATCTGCGGCCTCTTCCGGCGCATGTGCAGGTAGTTTTTTTTTTTTTTTTAACCAATTATTTTTTTTGGTCTAATTGACAAACTGTCTGCGCTTGCGCGAAGCTACGCTATTAGCGTAGACCTAACGTACGCTACGCTGTTAGCGTAGCACTTGCGTACTCGCACATGCGCAGACAGTTTGTCAATTAGACAAAAAACTTCATTGGTAAAAAAAAAAAAACTACCTGCACATGCGCCGGAAGAGGCCACAGATTCGTCGCTGACCCACGGAAGAAACTGGAAGAAAAGATTTGCCTCGGACGTCAGAAGATAGGAAGGACAGAAGCAAGAACACACCCCCCGACATCCCACTTACCGAACACAACATGGTGGATGCCGAGGTTACACAGCAAGCCGCTGGAAGAAAAAGGGGCCAGCTTCCGGATCTTCACAAAAGGTAAGAAAATACATATATACATAATCACAACACACATAAAAAACACATACTTATACACACATAACACACAAACATAATAACAAAAAAAACAGTATAAACAAGGGAGAACCCCTTTAAGTTAAATAGGATATTTAAGATGGGATTACCTCTTTAAGAACATGACAATTCAAGATGTTGACTTGGTCTTCAAATCCCCAGACATTAATCTAGTCATCTTTAGACATCTTTCACTGTCTTTCACTGTACAATCCCTTTAAAATATCTCCTGCTAATGTTTTTGTGCCAGAAACCACAAGACATTTTCGGAGGCATTTCATAGTCCAAACCTCAATGGGTCACACCTGTTGGGCCACAGATTGGAAAACAATAAAGACCATTGCCATCAGTGTCATCCGTGGCTCAAGCCTATACCAACAGGTTAGTGTGGGTGATGCTGATGCAAATCTAGGGATGCAACTAAATACAGCTGCAGATGTGTGAACCATTATCTTTTTGATAATTTTCTATTCTCGCAATACCTGAAAAGGTTGCAATTCCCATCAATGCCACTAAAGGACCACATATAGACCAATATTGCAGAAACAACTCTTGGGTAATTGAAACCAAAAATAAAGTAAGGAGGGGCACATCTGTAGATATAGCTAAAGAAGCAACCCAGGTTGTTGTTTTTGCCCACATCATGCACACTCGCCATCACTAGTCTAAAAGTGCCGTCAGTTTTATTCAAGCACAGCTGCATCCATGCATTTCATTACTGTAACCAAGCCATGTGATCACCTTCTGAGAACAACGGGATGGCATCATATAAGATGCCTCCAGACAGATCACTCTATCCCCCTCTCTCTGCATAGCTAGGGAAGTCATAGTTAATGTAGAGAAATTCCTGGAATGCTTCTTTAATTTCAACTTTTCTAAAAGTCTAAAAGTTCAGAGCCAAGCATTTGAGATGAACCATAAGTTTACATAGAGCTCTTTTAGAGCTACATCAGCACTTTCAGTTCTATAAATGTAGTAACAGTTTAACGTCCAAAAAAGTCTTGGCAGTCCCTTTCACTATTTACAAACAAATGTATTTGGCAGAGAGAGCTGTCAGTCCAGAGTCCAATAGTCCACACAGATTAAGAAAGCCATTGGTTTGTGCTTTGATTCCTGCAACTGGATATATTATATATGTATGCCCCCTTAGAACTAGACTGTCATGCTTAATTCCTTTCTCTAGTTAGCTGTACATCGAGTTGGTATTGCTTGCCCTCAAAAATCCACTTTGTCAGTGGCATATCCATAATTTAATATGCTGGAGCCTATCCAATCCAATGTGTACCTGGCAGATACAATATATTCCTCTGCTATCATGCAGGTTGGCTAGTCTTGTTCAAAGTTTATGGGATTTACAGGCCCATACAACTCTACAAGACACTGCCGGTAGGGAAGGGAATCTGGAGACAGTTTAATGCTCTGTAATGTCTTGCTGGGAACCCTTCTGGTTTTGACACGTACCATCTACTTTACTATTGAGACCGATCAAGTAACCATCACTTCATGACCCCCCCACATGGCAATACTAATGCCTTATGGCAGCTGCTCCTTTCTATAGGCTAATGCAAAAATTCTCTTAAAGGGGTATTCCCAACTGCATCTTTACCTTCTCTGTCATGTGGCAGGCTTAGTGCAGCTTCCTGGTGTGGCCCTAAGGTGTGGGTGGTCCTAAAGGCCAGGGGCATGCACTCAGTCATATACACACACATACACAAATTAACATTCACAAACACTCACATACACACACTCACAGACAGATACACACACTTCTCCTCAACCACTAGTCCTTATCTTGCTTACAATGCCTTCCCTGACTGCACATGACCAAACATCCCACTTTCACTGTGAGAATAAGACTAAAGAAGAATGCTCAGATATATACAGGGCTGTGACAGCTGTCTCTAATACTTTTAACTCACAGATAAGAAGACCAACCAGGGCTCCTGCAATCTTCCTGCCTGCCGATACCCTCTTGCACCAACCCAACCACTGCCCACTTCTTTAAAAAAAGATGCAAGAAGGGTAATTATAACTATTTGAAAAATGTGTATTTTGACATGCAGTGCAAGGCTAAATAGGATCTTTGAGATGGGAATACCCCTTAAAGAACATAACCATTCAAGATGTTAACTTGGCCTCAAAATTCCCCAGAAATTAATTTGGTCAAGCATCTGTGTTTGAGCAGATGTTCAGTTAATGAAGTCCTCACCTCAAAACGTGTTGGCCTTAAAGGTGTTGTTTAGTGAAAGACAACTTATCCCCTATTACAGGATAGAGGTATAAGTGAGTGCTCATGGGGTCCCCAATATCTCCATAACAGGCCCCTGGGTCTCAGAGACAGTGCATTCTGCAGATGGCATGTGCTCAAATCATTTCCAAGGGAACACCGGAGATACCTAAGTGCTGTACTCAGGTTGGAGATTGCATGGGGTTCCAGCGGTCAGATACTCCACAATCACTTATCCCCTATCCTGTGGATAGGAAATAAGTTGTCTTACACTGGACAACCCCTTTAAAGTTTCCGCTGCTAAGGTTTTGGTGCCAGAAACCACAAGACACCTTCAGAGGCATTTTGTAGTCCAAATTTCAATGGGTAAGACCTGTTCTGGTGGACCAAGCAGTACGTTATAAATATTAGGCCGGTGGTTTTATTGTTATGGATGGATGGATGGATTTATTGTTATTGATCGGTGTATAATCTTTTTTCCAGCAACCAAACTTTAAAATTACAGTGAAGGATGGGGTGTCATATTCTATGCTTGGGAATACTGCTGTGCTTGCCCATCACAACTACATAGAGGAGAGCTACACAGCTGTACCTTTCCCTGCAGACAGCCTAGGGAATTATTCCTGAGCATCTGGAGAAGAAGCAGATTTATGGGATATATAAACCCAGCCCTGACTTAGATATTCCAGCCTTTTTCTCCCTATCACACACAGCCCCATTAATTTAGTAACAGTGTATTCTCATTGCAGAGATATGGCAGATAAATCCATCTTAATATGGACCACATCATTTCCTGCAGGCTACAAAGCTTACCCAATGTTTCACTGAACATTTTGTTTTAGTAATTCTCACTGTTACTTTTTAATCATACTGTACTCTGGCATTGTAACCCCTTGCTTGTCTGCTAGCTTCAGACGGCGGTGGCCGCTTGCAATGCAGTGTATTGCTGCCCCCTCCAGCACTGCAGAGTTTAAAGCAGTCTCCTGTCTCTGAGCTGATCCCTCTATAATTATATTCCTAATAAAATTGTGAAATCCAGTTAATGTGTCAGATTAGGGCTGGTTATATCCCTGCTGCTCAGGATGTTGATGGATTAAGTGCCAGAAACAATCTATGTCATGTGAGTTCTTTGACACATAAGTTTGTTTTGCTTGAGCTTTTGAATAAAGCATTGCCTCAACATCAGAAGGAAAAGGCAGCTTTCCCAGCCAGGGGTCTGGTGTAAAATCTGGTATTAAATCTGCTGTTATTCTGATATAGCAACACTTCTGGGGTTTGGCCTGTCCATCTCTAATGTATGACATAGAGGTGTCACTAGCACTGGGCATCCAGAATCCCCAGATTTATTGCCCGATGACCCTGATCTCTGAGCAACAGAATGGCAGAACAGGAGCTGTCAGTTCCCTGCTCCACAATTCTCCCTTATAGATGGCAATTCAGACCTGCAGCATACGGCATTAATGTGACTGATGCCATCACACATGCCTGGGGAACCCGTCACTGTGGACTGAAGAGAGACTCATCAACTTCAACAATGGAGCGGGTCTAGTTAAGTATTAGTTTCTTTTCTGTTTGGTCACAATGGGTCACAATTTCTATATGGGGGCACAGCAGGCATTGTGGGACAGCAGACTTAGCAAAAACAGAAAAAAAAAAACGCTCACCTCTCCATGTAGATTGTAGCTGCCATGATTCCTGATTGTTCCAGGTGCTGCCGGGGCGTTGCTGCCGTAGACAAGGTGCGTAATGGAAAAAAGGTTTGCTCACTTGGAGCACGAATCCCTCAGCACTTCCAGACACATCAATGTGTATAAAAACACGAGCTTTAGTTAATCTTCATTAAAAGCATCAGGGTAACAAATCAAGTTAAAAACATGGACTGACGCGTTTCGGCTGTGTAGCCTTTTTCAAGCAGACCTTGTTTTCAACTTGGTTTGTTACCCTGATGCTTTTAATGAAGATTAAATAAAGCTTGTGTTTTTATACACATTGATGTGTCTGGAAGTGCTGAGGGATTCCTGCTCCAAATGAGCAAACCATTTTTCCGGGACACCAAACTGTTTGTTGGAATGGGGCATAATTATTATATTGGGGTGCAAAGGGCATTATTATCATTTGGGTGGGTTATTTTAACTGTTTGGGAGATCAAGGGAAACTGTAACTGTATGAGGTGCAAGGGCATTATTTCTGTATGGGGCACAGGGAACACTACTACTGTGGGGGGTATATTGGGGGCACATGGGGCATCATTTGTGAGTGAGGGGCACAGTTGGGGTATTATTAGTAAGAATTTTATAACTGTATGGTGCATTTATGAGGTACCATACTCTGCAGAGATGAGTTACAATGGGGAGAAATCAGACATCTAACTCAGATGGAGGAGCAAATGGAAAGAGATTAGCACTGATCAGAGAAGATGTCTCCTGTCATTGAATATAACTGTAATCACATATATTGGCTGCAGAGCTCCTATATAACACTAGTATGCACCACCATATGGTCACTGTGTGAAGGGGGAATATTGGTAACATTAGTCTATGAGTTAGATAAAGTATACAGTGCTACTTGTAGGTGTAGACAAAAGGAATGGGGGGCTCAATCTAATATCATATAGAGAGGTGGGTGCTACTAAGTGAAAAAACAACATGCATTACTTTGGACAGAAAGCAACACTGAAGTATGATAGCACACCAAAAATAATATCCTATTCAAATTATCTTTATTGCACAAAATTCTTATACAATAAACACAAACACAGAGGGTGTTTAAAACTGGCCCATATGAGCCAAAGCACAATTCAGGTGAAAGACCATGAACCCCCTCCCCTAGAGATGAGCACCCACACTTAGAAAAATCTGTACATATGAATCTAGACACTCCAGGCTGTATAAAGACAAAACAAAGAAATACATGTGAACCAGCAGATGAGTGAGTGTATTATACACTAATGGGGTAGGTGCCCGGTGCATATAATACCACAATAATTGCACATATCACTGAATAATAATGATCATATGAGAAAATATTGGATATATACAAAAGAATTACAGTCCCCAAAAATAAAGTGCACTGCCTGAAAAGTAATCTCTCAATCCGCAATGGTACTGGCAAATACTAAACCCTGCAAAAGGCAAGTGTTCCAGACTGGAGGAATCTGTAGTGGTTGTTGTAAACTGAGGACGGGGCCATAGAGGACCTCATGCGTTCCATTGCCACCTGGCAACTTCCTAGGGGGTGTTGTAGGACTGTATTGGAAAGTGTTGTAGGACCAGGGCCACAGAGGACCGCACATGTATTATTTAGATATAGGACTGTATTATACAGAAATACATTGTTGTATATAGAAGGTGTAGGGCTAATGTATCTATAGGTACAGGTTTGTTGTTATATCTAGAGAGAGAAAACTGATGAGAGGGTATATTACAGTGTTTTACAATTTGTTTTCTAGCCATGCTGCAACACTGTGTCTTTTTAGATTCCAGCAATGCAACATGTATGAGAATTATATCATTTTTAGAAAGGTCACTTAAAGGGGTACTCCGCTGCTCTGCGTTTGGGACAAACTGTTCCGAACGCTGGATCCGGGGCTAAGAGCTCATGACATCATAGCCCCGACCCCTCATGACACCACGCCCCACCCCCTCAATGCAAGTCTATGGGTGGGGGCGTAGCGGCTGTCACGCCCCCTCCCATAGACTTGCATTGAGGGGGTGGGGTGTGATGTCAAGAGGGGTCGGGGCTATAGTGTCACGAGCTCCCATTGCCAGCTTCAGCGTTTGGAACAGTTTTCTCCAAACGCTGAGCAGCGGAGTACCCCTTTAAGCAACCTTTCTAAAAACTATATAATTCTCATATATGTTGCATTGCTGGAATCTAAAAAGACACAACACCCCTGTGTATCTCTGGCTCTCCCATAGAGATGCATGGAGGGGGCGTGTTGACCACAGCTTCATGAGGTGGTCAACAGTCTCCTTGCACAAAGGGGAGATCTTTCCATACAGGGGAAGAGCTGGGGTGCTGGCCAGGAGATCGTGGGGGGTGTCTCAGTGGTTTGTTCCCCAGTGATCAGACACTGTGTTAGGGGATATGTTATGTACCAGAGTATACCTTTATTATCCAAACTCCTGTATACAAGAAATTAAAATCTTTTAAAAGTTTTGTGTATGCCGT
The DNA here is from genome assembly GCF_029499605.1 of Hyla sarda. Classification (NCBI taxonomy): domain Eukaryota; kingdom Metazoa; phylum Chordata; class Amphibia; order Anura; family Hylidae; genus Hyla; species Hyla sarda. The sequence continues at coordinate 446,021,975 of NC_079190.1, forward strand.
GATTTCAAAAATCGTAATCCTTCCAGTACTTATCAGTTATTTTATGCTACAGAAGAAGTTGGTAGTCTTTCTATTCTGACCACAGTGCTCTCTGCTGCCACCTCTGCTCGTTTCAGGAACTGCAGTCAGCCTAGAGAGAACTACAAAACTTCCTCTGTAGTATACAGCAGCTGATGAGTACCAGAAGGATTAAGATTTTTAAATAGAACTTATTTGCAAATCTGTATAACTTTTTTTTATTTGAAAATGTTTTCTTTCTTCCAGAGGGTTCCTTTAAGATGCACTTGACAAAAGATTGACAGTGCAAGTCTGTGTTGCTACGAAAAAATGTGGTCTCAAAAAGCAGGAGGTGCTCAACCCCAAATGCAGTTGTGCATTTATGCTGGGGGAGCAGATCCTGCGCTTGTGGTCCGCTGCTACGGGCAATCCTCAGAATAAAATGCATACAATGGGGGATGCCTGCAGCAGAGGACAAGTGCCACAATGGCATCCTACACCAGATGAAAGGTGTGGATGTGTAACATATAGAATAATACATACATTCAGGTGCACTACTGTGGTAGATGTATACAGTAACATATGACTAACCCTCAAAATGATGTTAAAATTGAGACATTAGCCAGTATATCCTTATATGAAGGACATACCTGAGCCCACACACGAATGCCAAGGTTCCTCAAGTGGCACGGGACCTAACACTAACCTACCTGTGCTCATGTTACCTTTCTGTTTTATAGCATAAGGGTTAAATAAGACAATTTCACATGAAAATGAAAGATTAATGATTAATGACTGAAGCATATGAAGGACATATTTGTATTCTTTGCTTCATTAGGCAGATAGGGAGGGTTTTAATCTGATCCAACTGTGCTCGGAATTCACCAGAAGGTATTAGCAACAGTTGCAGACATAGAAAAGCAGAAAAGGTAATAGATGCCAAAAATCCTCTTGTCCCCCAATAATTAAAAGTGAACTAGGCAAAAAAAAAATGTAAAAAAATACAAAGATGTTCGCCAGCAAGTAATATACTTAAATAAATGAGTAGCAATCATTGTGTGTCAGCAGGAATTTCAGGTTTTTAGGTTGTATAGGGCTGGGAAGTTGGAATATGTTGCTAATCCTCTGAAGCCGTTCTCAGAGACTGTAGTTTTGCCAATTTATTTTGGCCTTAAAAAAAGCCTTTCTACTGCTCAAAAAAGTGGCAACAATTATCAATTTTTTTCTAGTGAGTTCTATTGAACTTAAGCATAAATGGCAATTAGGGAACACACCTATTTTACTATTTTTTTTTTTACACTTTTTAAGTACCCCAAAGGGAACTTCTATTGCAATGCAATTAAGGTATCTATGATTTGCTAGTATTGCTTGTCTTTGGCTGGCTATAGGAAAGAATTTGTCATGGCCTTTACGGAGGCCTTCAGAAGGTGGATCGGCACCTTGAACACCAATGATGCAGTGTACTACTGTTTAATGGTGTGGGGCGCGAATATTCACATTTCAAATTTTAACGCGAATATTGCAAATTTCCGAATTCACAAATATTGCAAATATATTCGCTATATATTCGAAATTATGAATAATCACTTTTTCCGCATATTCACATATTCCTTCTTTTCACTTGCGGCCCAATTAGAATGATGCAAATACACTTGTTAGATGTTATCAACAACATCCCTAGCAACCAATAGTAAAGTTGCCCACCCCCTCACTGTTTTCTTCCTCGAATATGCAAATATGTGAATATTCACATATGCGATTATGCAAATATTCACATATGCGAATGTAACGAATACGCGAAATTCGCAAATATAGGATGAATATTCATCTATATATTCGTGAAATATCGCAAATTCGAACATGGGCAATGCCGATCATCACTACTGTTTAAATGCTGCTGTCTGTTTTGGCAGTGACATCTAAACAGTTAAAACAGCTAAAAATTCAGGGCAACTCTCATCCGCAGAAAGCTGCCTGCTCCATACACCCTTAATGGCCCAATGACAAAAATAAACATCATTGGTCATTATGGATTAAAAATGAAGAAAGCAATCTGATTGGTCACTGGGGGCAACTACTCTGTCCCTCTTCATTAACTTTCTGCAAGAGAGAGGAAAAGTTTGGAAAACTTTTATAGCAAAGAACGGAAGCAAATGTGAAAGTGTGCTGGTGTGTGTGTGTGTTTACTAGTGGGGGGTTTATACAAAGTGTGTGTGTGTGTGTGTGTGTGTGTACAACATGTGGGACTATAGATTCAGAGAGTTTAGGAGGGAACCAATGTTATCAACTATGTTTCTTATTAATTTTCAGTAACAAACAAAAACATGGTGCATAATTGTGAATGCTCACAAGTGCTAGGAGAAAGCCAATTTTGTCAATTGTATTATTTAGGCTGAATTTCCACTTGGTTTTCTTCTGGCAGTTTTTGGAATACTGCCACTGCAGTTTTTGAGCCAAAGCCAGAAGTGTATTCAAAAGGAATAGGACATATAAAGGAAGGACTTACACTTCTCCTCTCTTATGGATCCACTTCTGACTTCAAAAACTGCAGTGGTAGTATTCCAAAAACTGCCAGAAAAGAAACACGTGGAAACTTAGCCTTAATGTCAGATTTTGTTTGTTTGCTATCTGTGCTCTGCCAATGACTAAAATGTCCTTCATGATTGACAAGGCTCCTCGATGTAGATCTTACCTGATGTATGTAATCCTTGAACAGCAGTTTGAGGGTGTATACTGTTGTGCAAGATGTGTGCAAGTTGTTCATTTGGAATAGATCCTGAGTCTAAAGGAGCAACTGGCAAGAATGGGGGTCTATTGGCAACTTGGAGAGGAGGCTGCTGCTCAATAGGGTGGGTGAAGCTGTGCTCGGGGAAAAGATGAAGTGGGGAGGAGTGCTTAAACTAGGGATTTGGGGGAGGGAGGTTGCAATTACACCAATAAAAGACAAGACGGTGTAACTATAGAGCTGGAACTCAATAATGTACCTGGGGATGGAGCAGAGGGAAGGGTTAGAATATATATATATATATATATATATATATATATATATATATATGTATACTCAATGGGGGAGATTTATCAAAACCTGTGCAGTGGAAGAGTGGTGCAGTTGCCTATAGCAACCAATCAGATTGCTACTTTCATTTTTAAAGGGGCCTGGAAAAAATGAAAGAAGCAACCTGATTGTTTGCTATGGGAAACTGCACCACTCTTCCTCTAGACAGGTTTTGATAAATCTCCCCCATATGTGTGTATTTGTGTATGTATATGTCTATGTTCCAGCATCACTTCCAAACGGCTGAAGATATTTCGATAAAATTTGGTACACACATTACTTATATGTCAACTACAACATAGGATAGATGAATTAACCCTTGTCCACCCCCATTTGCGAGGGTTGGGGTTTTTATTTAAAGTCCCATCCAAGTCTTTGGGAAATTTTTGTTTCAGCATCACTTCCAATTGGCTGGAGATATTTTGGTGAATATTTTATCAATAGTATATCATACTTTATTGAACAAGTCAAGTGTGTCAGCCCTAAGTGCGTTAAGCTTCTCAGTGACAAGGATCTGATTAACCCGTAAAAAGACCATGGTGACAGATAAAGTAGCTGAACACCACTTTGAGGCGACATGGATACGTGTCGCAAGCAATATAAATTGAAGCAATTTTAAAGAGGCAAAGGGGAGTCCATAGGGTCTTCGCCCCAAAAGACAAATATCAGGAGAGAAAGGGCTTTGTCTCTCTTATACCAATGAGACGAGGTCCAGCAAGTCGACACCAGTGGACCTCGTCACAGGACATCCCCTAAAACAGAGAGGAGACACCTCCGTGTAGACAGCATGTAGGTGAGCTGGGACATAGTGCGTCCTGTGTAGTATCTTGAGGGATGTTTAGGCCAGGGAAACTTGCCAACTTCCCATACTGAGTTTAGAACAACAATCACCCCACTCAGAGATGGACAGGGACACCCGGAGATCCTCCTCCCACTGGGACATAAGTTTCAATATAGTATCATTAGAAGGATGTTTAAGCATAGAATAAATAATAGACAGTGTCCTAGGCCGGGCAGGAGTGTAGATAGCCATTGCTTCAAGGGGTGTAGGAGCAATCAAAGAAGATGTATGGGGAAGATAGGACAGAAAAGAATAGACCTGAATAAGCCTGAAGTTTTCCGAGGGGGCGAGGTTGAAATCTAGACAGAAACAGCTCCTTGCCAATAAGCTTCTTTCCCACCAGGAACTGATAAATATGGGTAAGTTTATTTGCAAACCACTAACTAAAAGTCGATGGACGTGGTTCAGGTAAAAACGAAGGATTATGGAAAAGAGGCATAGCAGGGTAAAGAAGAGACTGAAGAGGGAGTTTGAAACTGAGAGAGAGCCATAGTAGTAAAGACTAGCGAGAGAGTAAGGCATGAGGAGGGATGTAAGAACAGACTGGGCTGAATGACCACATAAGGGAGGATAATGTATACAGAGACAAGAGATCATTTTCTAGAGTAAGCCACCGAGGGCCAGAAGAACCTACATGACATACCAGGAGTTGAGCTACACGTGTCGCCTATAATACTTCAGGATATTAGGCACAGAAAGGACTCCAACACTTTTATGGTAATACATAACAGTTCATGGAATTCTAGGGTGGAGGTCCCCCCATATAAACCTAAAGAGTTCAGCCTGGAGTTCCCTACGATTAGCCAAGCGAACTGGAATATGAAGTGTCCTAAAAAAGTAAAGCAGCTGGGGTAGGACCACCATCTTGAGTGAAGATGACCCAGCCAAGAGATGTGGGGTAAATTCCACCTAGCTAGATTTTCACGAATAGTCTTAAAGAGGGGGGGGGGGGGGGGGGGGATTGTACAGTTTATAGAGAGAAGAAAGTTGCGAGAAACACCAAAGTTGGGGAGGATTGCGAATTGCGAAGTTAAGATGGATAAGATACTGTACTGAAGGAGGGGTATTGCAAAATAGTATCTCCAATTTGCTCCTGTTAACTACCAGACCCGAGACATTTGAGAACCCATCTAAGACAGAAAAAAGATTGGGTAGGGAAAGGAGAGGCTTAGTGAGGGTAAACAGTAGGTCATCTACAAGTAAATTTACTTTATAGACCGAATCAGCAATAGAGACCCCCGATATGTTCGGATTGCTACAAAGGATACTTGCCAGGGGCTCCATAGCCAAAGCAAATAAAGCTGGAGAGAGAGGACACCCCTGGCGAGTACCCCGCTCAATAAGAATAGGAACAGGGAAGGAGAGGGAAGATTTAGGTAGGCCCAAGGGTTGGAGTAGAGAGAAAGGAGAGCTGCTACAAATGAGAAGCCCATGGTCCTTAGGACTCAAAAAAGATAGGGCCAGGAGACTGTGTCAAATGACTTTATCAAGACCCAATAAGTTCAGGGGAGTGTAAGAAGTGGAATTCCAGTGGACTACATTTAACAATTTACGAATATTATCAGGGGCCTGTTGACCCAGTATGAACCCCACTTGGTCATTGGGGATCAAGTCTGCGAGAAGTTGATTCAGTCTATGGGCTAGAATGGAGGTAAACATTTTCGTGTGAAGGTTAATAAGAGAAATGGGACGATAATTGGATGAGAGAAGGGGATCTTTATTAGGTTTGGTGATGACCACAATGGAGGCTGTAAGAAATTCTGGGGGCATTAGTTTATTATAAAAAGAAGCAATATGGGGGAGAAGAACAGGGCTACATTTTTTGTAATACAAAGCAGAAAGGCCATCCAGGCCCGGCGCCTTACCAAGCTTGGGTCCTTTTATTTTACCGTATATACTCGAGTATAAGCCGACCCGAGTATAAGCCGAGACCCCTAATTTCAACCCAAAATCCCAGGAAAAGTTATTGACTCGAGTATAAGCCTAGGGTGGGAAATACCTCATCCCCCCCTGTCATCATCCAGACCCGTCATTAACATCCTCATCATCCCCTTGTCATCATCCCACACATCCCCCCTTCATCATCCCCTTGTCATCATCCCACACATCCCCTTATCATCCCACACATCCCCCCTTCATCATCCCCTTGTCATCATCCCACACATCCCCCCTTCATCATCCCCTTGTCATCATCCCACACATCCCCTTATCCCACACATCCCCCCTTCATCATCCCCTTGTCATCATCCCACACATCCCCTTATCCCACACATCCCCCCTTCATCATCCCCTTGTCATCATCCCACACATCCCCTTATCATCCCACACATCCCCCCTTCATCATCCCCTTGTAATCATCCCACACCCCCCCCTTCATCATCCCCACCCCCCTTCATCATCCCCACACCCCCCCCCCCCCCTTCATCATCCTCTTCTCATCATTCGCCCTCAGTGGTCTTCAACCTGCGGACCTCCAGAGGTTTCAAAACTACAACTCCCAGCAAGCCCGGGCAGCCATCGGCTGTCCGGGCTTGCTGGGAGTTGTAGTTTTGAAACCTCCGGAGGTCCGCAGGTTGAAGACCACTGCGGCCTTCAACCTGCGGACCTCCAGAGGTTTCAAAACTACAACTCCCAGCAAGCCCGGGCAGCCATCGGCTGTCCGGGCTTGCTGGGAGTTGTAGTTTTGAAACCTCCGGAGGTCCGCAGGTTGAAGACCACTGCGGCCTTCAACATCATCCAGCCCCCTCTCACCCCCTTTAGTTCTGAGTACTCACCTCCGCTCGGCGCTGGTCCGGTCCTGCAGGGCTGTCCGGTGAGGAGGTGGTCCGGTGAGGAGGTGGTCCGGGCTGCTATCTTCACCGGGGGCGCCTCTTCTCCGCGCTTCCGGCCCGGAATAGAGCCGTTGCCTTAACAACGACGTATCTGCGTCGTTGTCAAGGCAACGTGACTATTCTGAGGCCGGGCCCGAAGCGCTTAGAAGAGGCCTCCCCGGTGAAGATAGCAGCCCGGACCACCTCCTCACCGGACCACCTCCTCACCGGACAGCCCTGCAGGACCGGACCAGCGCCGAGCGGAGGTGAGTACTCAGAACTAAAGGGGGTGAGAGGGGGCTGGATGATGTTGAAGGCCGCAGTGGTCTTCAACCTGCGGACCTCCGGAGGTTTCAAAACTACAACTCCCAGCAAGCCCGGACAGCCGATGGCTGCCCGGGCTTGCTGGGAGTTGTAGTTTTGAAACCTCTGGAGGTCCGCAGGTTGAAGACCACTGCGGGTGGGGGAGTTCACTCGAGTATAAGCCGAGGGGGGTGTTTTCAGCACGAAAAATCGTGCTGAAAAACTCGGCCTATACTCGAGTATATACGGTAAATATATTTATAAGTGACCTTGTAGAGGGATTGTGTAGTAAAGTGTTCATCTTTGCAGATGATACTAAGCTTTATAAAGTAGTTAACACAATAAAGGACAGTGCAATGTTCCAAATTGATCTGGTTAGGTTGGAGGCTTTGGCTGGAAAGTGGCAGATGAGGTTTAAGACTGAAAAATGTAAGATTTTGAACATGGGGAGGAAAAACCCAGGCTGTGAATATGTATTAAATTGGAAAACCCTGGGGAAGACTTACATGGAAAAGAACTTAGACAGTAAATTTAACTATAGCGACCAGTGTTAGGCAGCTGCTGCCAAGGCAAATAAAATCATGGGATGCATTAAAAGGGGCATAGATGCCCACGACAAAGAAATAATTCTACCACTATACAATTCACTAGTCAGACCACACATGGAATACTGTGTATAGTACTGGGCACCAGTGTACAAGTAAGATATAGTGGAGCTGGAGAGGGTTCAAAGACATACTTTCAAAGGATTATTAAAATGAGCAATATTTAGTTAATAAAAAAAGACAGCTTAGGGGACACTAAATAACTAAGGATCAATATATTATATAATATTATATACCGTATTTTTCGCCATATAAGACGCACTTTTTCTTCCTCAAAAGTTAGTGCGTCTTATACGGCGAATACCTGCGGCCATCAATGGCCGGGACCCGCCGCTAATACAGGACATCACCGATCGCGGTGATGCCCTGTATTAACCCTTCAGACGCTGAAGCAAAAATAACACTAACCCGGCTGCTCAGTCGTGCTGTTCGGCACCACCGCGGTGAAATCGCGGCATCCCGAACACCTTACAGGACACCAGGAGGGACCATACCTGCCTCCTCGGTGTCTTCTCCATGCCGGGATCCCCTGTGCTCTCCTTCGACGTCATCACGTCGTCGCGCACGCCGTCATACAATATGAGCGGCGTGCGTAGCGGCGTGATGATGGCGACGTGATGACGGCGACGGAGAGCGTGGATCCTGGGGAAGAAGAAGTCCGGAGCATCGGGGACGCGCGACAGCGATGGAGCGACATCCAGGGCACCGGTGATGGGTCCGGAGCGGCGGGGACAAGTGAGTACTACCTCCTATACCAGTGGTCTTCAACCTGCGGACCTCCAGATGTTGCAAAACTACAACTCCCAGCATGCCCGGACAGCTGGGAGTTGTAGTTTTGCAAAATCTGGAGGTCCGCAGGTTGAAGACCACTGTTGGGTTCAGAATCTTAATTTTTTTTAGATTTGGCACGTATAAATTGGGTGCGTCTTATACGCCGGTGCGTCCTATAGGGCGAAAAATATGGTAATATATAAAATACAGACAGGGGTACTAGAGGACAGCACACAGACTGAGGAGTGAGAGAAGAGCAGATATAAGGCAATCTGCTGAAGAGAATCATACCACCAACTGAAAAACAAAAGCAAAATGGAGTCATTGATATAATAGTCAAAAATATATAGGCTATTGGTATACATTAAAAACCAAAAGCACACATATAAGGGAAAAACAATGCATCAAGAACAGGCGGCATCACTGGTCTCCCTGCACCAGGGATGTAAATCATGGGGCATATAGCATATAGGATGGCATAATGATTAATTGCACATAAGCACCCATCCGGATAAAGTATATCAAGGTATACAAATATATAGTATATATATATCGAGTGCATATAGCAATAAGGTGCTCAATATCGGTACACATATAGGGGGAGATTTATCAAAACCTGTGCAGAGTCAAAGTTGCCCAGTTGCCCATAGCAACCAATCAGATCGCTTCTTACATTCTTAACAAGGCCTGTGAAAAATGAAAGAATCAAGCTGATTGGTTGCTATGGGCAACTGGGCAACTTTGCCTCTGCACAGGTTTTGATAAATCTCCCCCATAATATACCCAGTAAAGTGCATAGAATGATGAAAAGCTATAAAAAGAACAATACCCACATAGGACCGAGGTGGTCACTGAGATGATGCAGGGTCCGGGATGACGCCACTCCAACACAAGTTTCGTCACGCTGACCTTCGTCCGGGAGTCATATGAAAAGAATCATATAAGCTGTGTACTAGGGTAGAGGGACAATAGAGCACACTGTAGGTAAAGAAAAACCAAGCAAAATGGAGGTATTTTTTTTGCACCATAATAAGAACACAGAAATAATTAAAAAAAACGTATTTAACCCCTTAACGACGCAGGATGTATATTTACGTCCTGCGTCGGCTCCCGTGATATGAAGCGGGGTTGCGCTTTGACCCCGCATCATATCGCGTCGGTCCCGTCGCTCATCAACGGCCGGGACCCGCGGCTAATACCACACATCGCCGATCACGGCAATGTGCGGTATTAACCCTTTAGAAGCGGCGGTCAAAGCTTTAGAAGCGGACCGCCGCTTCTAAAGTGAAAGTATCCCGGCTAGTCAGTCGGGCTGTTCGGGTGAAATCGCAGTGTCCCGAACAGCTTACAGGACACCGGGAGGGCCCTTTCCTGCCTCCTCGGTGTCCGATTGATGATTGACAGCTCCGTGCCTGAGATCCGATAACACTGATCACAGGCGTGTTAATACACGCCAGTGATCAGCATTAGAGATCAGTTTGTGCAGTGTTATAGGTCCCTATGGGACCTATAACACTGCAAAAAAAAAAAGTAAAAAAAAGTGTTAATAAAGGTCATTTAACCCCTTCCTTAATAAAAGTTTGAATCAGCCCCCTTTTCCCATAAAAAAAGTGTAAATAAAAAAAAAAATAAACATATGTGGTATTGCCGTGTGCGTAAATGTCCAAACTATAAAAATATATCATTAATTAAACCACACGATCAATGACGTACGCGCAAAAAAATTCCAGAGTCCAAAAAAGCATATTTTGGTCACTTTTTATACCATTAAAAAATGAATAAAAAGTGATGAAAAAGTCCGATCAAAACAAAAATCATACCGATAAAAACTTCAGATCACGTCGCAAAAATTTAGTCCTCATACCGCCCTGTACGTGGAAAAATAAAAAAGTTATAGGGGTCAGAAGATGACATTTTTAAACGTATAAATTTTCCTGCATGTAGTTAGGATTTTTTCCAGAAGTACGACAAAATGAAACCCATATAAGTAGGGTATAATTTAACCGTATGGACCTACAGAATAAAGATAAGTTGTCATTTTTACCTAAATATGCACTGCGTAGAAACGGAAGCCCCCAAAAGTTACAAAATGGCGTTTTTTCTTCAATTTTTTTGCACAATGATTTTTTTTTCCGTTTTGCTGTGAACTTTTGGGTAAAATGACTAATGTCACTGCAAAGTAGAATTGGTGACGCAAAAAATAAGCCATAATATGGATTTTTAGGTGAAAAATTGAAAGGGTTATGATTTTTAAAAGGTAAGGAGGAAAAAACGAAAGTGCAAAAACTGAAAAACTCTGAGTCCTTAAGGGGTTAAATGTTTTCTTGCTTCCACACCCATCTATGTTTACTGGCCTTCGGTGATAATGTGTCCATAAACGACTACTGCAAACAATTACAGCCTGCAATAGTCACATGTTCAAGACTGAAATACAGAGAACAATGGAGTATCAGGGAAGTATGACCACCATAGTACAGGAGGACAGGTAAGCTGAGTATACTGTCATTTATCTCCTTTTTTTCTTTAGTGTCTCACAGCATAATAATGCATGACAGGTCCTTCAAACCAAGAAATTCTCCCCCTTTTGAACATATCTGAATACTAAGATAATACAAAGAGCTCTACACAAATCAGAAGAAATCCTAATTCGAGGATACTGTGTTTACCCAATGTGTCAAAATACACAACCAAAAAAATAGTAGCTGTCCGACTAGGTAAAGGATATGTAGTGACAGATTAGAGGATGTCCAATAATAGTTCTAAAACAGTTTATAATACAATAAATGATGCTCACTGTGGTGTCTTCTGCAGGGCCCTTGCATCAGACTTACCACAAATTAATCATATAAAATGAGGTAAAATATTATAAATGTTCATGTATAAATGCTCATAAAAAGGCTCAAATAATAAATAATAATTCCCCAATAGACAAGCTAGGTAAGTGTTGGTTAACGATATAACTCTAGCAGAGCTGTCTATGCACAGAATGTGGCTTCTCCACACTGCGCCGTGCCGTATTGAAGACACTGAGCAGGGCTGGTGTATGACGGTAGAGCACACCTGTCCATCATACACCAGCCCTGCTCAGTGTCTTCAATACGGCACTGTGCAGTCCAAGCCATCTCTACAAGAGACTATCTGATAACTATTCTGCTATTTGAGCTGTCAGCTACTTTTACACATGGGTACATTGCGGAGAAGCCCTATTCTGTGCATAGACAGCGCTGCTAGAGTGATATTATTAGCTAACACGTACCTAGCTTGCTTGGGAATTATTATTTTTTTTTTGAGCCTTTTTATGAACATTTATACATGAACATTTGTTAATATTTTTATTATATTTTACCTCATTTTATGTGATTAACCCCTTAAAGGGGTACTCTGGTGGAAAACTTTTTTTTTTTTTATTCAACTGGTGCCAGAAATTTAGACAGATTTGTAAATTACTTCTATTAAAAAATCTTATATCTATGCTGTTCTGACAGTTCCTGACACGGACAGAGGTGTCAGCAGAGAGCCCTGTGGACAACACAAAAAAGAAATTCAAAAGGTAAAGAATTTCCTCTGTAGCATACAGCTGCTAAAAAGTACTAAAAGGATTAAGATTTTTTTTAAAGAAGTAATTTACAAATATGTTTAACTTTCTGGCACCAGTTCATTAAAAAAAAAAAAAGTTTTCCACCGGAGTATTCCTGGATTTTATTTTTATGTTTTCGTAAAAAATCATAAAAATCATAACTCTTTCATATTTTCATCCACAGACTAGTATGAGGGCTTGTTTTTTGAGCGACCAGTTGTCCTTTGTAATGATATCACTCATTTTACCATAAAATGTATGGCACAACCCAAAAAAATACTATTTGTGTGGGGAAATTCATGAGAAAATGGCAATTTTGCAAATTTGGGAAGGTTTCGTTTTCATGCTTTACTTTTTACGGTAAAATAGACATGTTTTCTTTATTCTGTGGGTCAATACAATTAAAATGATTCCCATGATTACATACTTTTCTATTATTGTACCGCTTAAAAAAAATAACTAATTTTTTTTACCAAATTAGTGCGTTTAAAAAATCTCTATTTTGCTGACTTATAACTTTTTCATTTTTCTGTATAAGCGAAGGTATGAGGGCTAATTTTTTTGTGCCGTGATCTGAACTCTTTTTTTTTTATTTTATACCATATTTGCTTATATAAAACATTTAATACATTTTTATCAATTTTTTGGGGGAATTAAATGTTATAAAAAAAAGCAGCAATTTTTGATTTTTTTGAAACATTCATGCCGTTCACCGTACGGGATAATTAACATTATATTTCAATAGTTCAAATATTTATGCACATGCCGATACCAAATATGTTTATAAAAAAATGTTTACACTTTTTGGGGGTAAAATGGAGAAAAAGGGACAATTTACACTTTTATTGGGGGAATGGATTTTTCACATTTCTTTTACTTTAATTATTTACTTTTTGTACTTTTAGTTTTACACTTTACAATTTGATTGCTAATACTGTTCAATGCTATGCATAGGGTATAACACTGATCAGTGTTATCGGCAATCTTCTGCTTTGGTCTGCTCGATCTCAGACCAGAGCAGAAGACACCGGGAGACGGACGGAGGCAGGTGAGGGGACTTCAGTCCCACTGCAGCTCTGCGGGCGATCCGATCTGACCGCACTCCCACAGATGCCATGATCTGTATTGATCAGAGCATCTGAGGGGTTAATGGCAGACATCTGCGTGATCGCTGATGTCAGCAATTACCGGCGGGTCCCTGGCTGCTATCAGCAGCCGGGAACTACTGCGCATGACCCGAGCATCACTCTGATGCTCGCGGTCATGTACAGGACATAAATGCACATCCTGGTGCATTAAGTACCACCGCACCAGGACGTACATTTACGGCCTGCATCATTAAGGGGTTAATTTGTGGTAAGTCTGATGCAAGGGGCCTGCAGAAGGCACCACAGTGAGCATCATTTTTTGTATAAGAAACAGTTTTAGAACTAATTTTGGACATCTTCTAATCTGTCACTAAATATTCTTTACCTAGTAGGACTGTTAATTTTTTTTGGTTATGTATTGAATACTAAGATACTCAGTGATCAGTTATAACCAGGATTAGAACATTGCAGAAAATTTTTTATTCCCCTGCATAATCAGAATTTAAAAAAGGTATTAAAAATAATCGTAAAGGAAGCTACTACGTTTTCCAAATCTCTTATATCTTGGACAGGTAGGATCGCTACATTTAAAATGTTTCTCCTTCCCAAATTACTCTACCTGTTTAGGACATTACCTATCCAATTACCTGAGGACTTTTTTTTAGGAAAGCCCAGCGTATCCTTTCAGACTTCCTTTGGGCTCAAAAGAAACCCAGACTAGCAGCTACTGTACTGCTACGCTCTAAATGGGCGGGTGGATTGAACACCCCGAACGTTAGAGGCTACTACTACTTTGCCACCTTGGTCTCTCATCTGAAGCGGTGGTGGATGTCAGAACATGCTCTACCCTGGTTAACCATAGAATCCCTTTCTATTTCCCCATGCCCAATTCAAGATCTCCTTAAACTACCCGCATGGAACTTACTGCCACCTAAGCTAACTAACTCTATAGTTAGGGCCTCCTATTCTGCTTGGATTACATATTTAAATAGCCTAGCCAGACAAACCCCTCCGATAACCATTCTCTTCCCCTCAATTCTCCTTTCCAGATCTCGACCTTACCCATTGGCTAGCTAATGGAATTCACACTGTAGGTCATCTATACGGACAATCCATCCTACACTCTTTTGAAACACTCAGTAACCAGTATGGTCTACATAAATCCGAATTCTATAAGTATTTATGAATAAGACATTTGCTTCCTACCTTAGAGTCTTCCACCTAAAGCCTACATGCCTCCACCATCAGACTCCTCTCCTCACCACTAAAGGGTCTTAAACCATTGTATTCTTCCATGCTACAAACAGATGTATGCAAAAAAACTTACCCCTTAAGACTATGGGAAAGGGAACTCTCCATTACCGTGGATTCTGGCAAATGGAAGAGATCCTTCCGTTGCCTTAATAAAGCACTCCAACGTTCTTCTCATTTAGAATCAGCATACAAAACTATTTTACAATGGTACTTCACTCCCGATAAAATCACCAAGGCCTACCCAGGCTCCTCCCCGAAGTGTTGGAGAAATTGTGGCCAAAAAGGAACCTTATATCATATACTATGGTCGTGTCCGATTATATCCCCATGCTGGTCAGACTGCAAAGCGCTGATCAAGAGTTTATTGCTTCTCCCCCTGCAGTGGTCCCCTGAATCAGCACTTTTGTTTTTAAGACTTGACTCCATGCCTCCTAACTTTCGTGACCTGTTTTGCATTATTTGTATTATAGCCAAGACCTTCTTCACTAGTTATTGGAAATCTCCAAAATATTCCATCAAGAGAGGCCATTGTACAAAAATTGAACACCACTTATTCATTTGAGAAAGTGTTAGCTATGGGCTCAGGTAATATGAAAAAAATCTCCACAAGATGGGTTTTATGGACAGCCTCCCCTCTTTGTAAAGATATATGATTATCCATGCTATACATATCACCGGAATGAGTCAACCCACAAGGCTCCTCCATATTTCTCCCCAATACAAGACTGTGGCACAAGGTCAATTAGACGTGTTGCTAAGGGACATGCTCCTTCCATATTCTCACGGACATAGTAGCAAGTGGGTCCAACACACAATTATTTCCCTTCAGTTTCTATATCCCATTACTCTCTTCGTACTCCTCATATGAGTGCTGACTCCACTCATTGATTACAACGATGTGGTCATTCCTTTTACCGTTCTGTTTATTTGTTTATTGTAATTCTTTGCTATGGATTTATGCTATACGCATTTTGAAACACTATGGACATCTGCGTCTGTCATTGTTCATTGTTTCTTCTATATACTTCCAAAAATCATAATAAAATACTATTAAACGTAAAAATAATCGTAAAGGGCTCATCTGACTTTTTTTCAACTGCAATATTTATTAAAATTTTTCAATAGAAACAAAATAAAGAAAATCCAAGCAATTAATAACAGTATAGCATTATCAGTAAATTACAGTGTAAGCAAATTGTAAGCGATGTATGCAAATTAAATTAGAGCAAAAGAAAGAAATCATGAAATAAGGCAGAGGGCTCAAGTATGAACAATCACACACGCACTGGCAGAACAAAATGAGTGTAGGGGTCTATTCACACAGCAGAATTTTTGCTTGGGGAATTCTGCCTCAAATTAAAGCCCAAAAGTTATATTATTCTGTGATTAATACTCAAATTAAAGCCCATAGACTTCTATGGGATTCCGCACTCCCACTCACACTTCTGAAATTCTGCTTGGGAAATTCCGTTGCAGAATTCTGCTAGCGGAATTTTAGAAGTGTGAATGGGAGTGCGGAATCCCATAGAAGTTTGAGGCGGAATTCTGCCATGTGAATAGACCCTAAATATCAAAACTAGAAATAAAGTAATGACAAAGCCTTCAGCCTAGTAATAAAAGAGGACAAGACAAACAGCACGACAGGAGAACATACAAAAAGACAAAGGGGAGGGAGCAGTGCAGTACTTCATCACTGCTCAGTAGTGGGGACCATGACCTGTAGTGCGGCACGTGACCACTAGTGATGAGCGGCATAGGCCATATTCGAATTTGTGATATTGGTTTCAATGGGCAAAAAATCACAGAGTTAATGCACTAGTCATAGTTCCCTATACCATTGGAGAGGGCTCAATACGCGCGAATATGCACATATGCGCATACATTTTCGCATATGCAAAAAAAAAAAACACGAATATTTGTAATTACGAATATATAGTGCTTTATTCACAATATTCGCGAATTTGCAAATATGCTATATTCACGATTAAAATTTGAATTGCGAATATTCGCGAGCAACACTAGTGACCACTGAGAAAATTATTTAGCTGCTGCAGTCAAGGGCAAGGCATAACTAGTAAACAGAGACTGGGTCGTCCACCGCAGCTTCTGCACTGGATGACTGTGGAACAAGGTTATTTTTATTACATTTAAGGCTATTAAGGGGCATTTATCATTGTGTGTCTTTAGAAAGAGTGTTTTGAAGTGATATATTTTTGTTTGGTTTTGCTTACTTGTTTATCATTCTATCGAGGGGGGGGGGGGGTTAATAAATTTTGTGAACATAAACAAAAACCAATATATGACTTCAAAACTATTTTTGCTCTGCTAAGCAAGAAAATTGGTGATTTTTTTTTAAATGCTCTTCACAGCCAGTTGTGTAAGCCAGGTCTGGGCTAGATTTGCAACAAATTGACTGCTTTGTGACAAACTTGCAACTTTTTAAAAGTCCCACTTCATAAATCAGCAAAAGTGTATACCAGAGTTATTTCAGTCAAAATCACTTCAGCAAAAAGTCAAACAAATTTTGTGCAACAGAGACATTTCTATGACCTTTCTACACCTAAAAAGGCTCTAAACCTGTTGAAAAAGAATTAATTAAATATATATATATATATATATATATATATATTTATTTATTTTTAACTGGATAACCTCTTGAGGCAGATTACACCTTTTAGAGGTGATATTAAGTGTCAATAAGCTAGAGGAGTTATGAAACAATGTAAGAGTATATGTGGGTATATGCAGGCTTGAACTGGGTTTTTACAGCAGAAAATCTGCAGCAGATTGCATTGACCTCAATGGGGTCTGCTGTGGATTTTTTGCTGTGGAAAACCCACCATAATTTTAAACTTGCAGCGGGAAACTTACTGCACATCCATGTGTGTGAACACCGTACAGGTTGTGGACCAGAGACAATTTATAATCAATAAATTAAAATATTCACCAAAACCAACAATATTGAACCAGATGCATTGATGTGTCTGCTCCATGTTTAGCTTTTATAACACAGGGCAACAGAAAGTTTAAACCTGATTATAAAGTAATGAGGATCCAGTCATTGCATAACGTGGTCTAATTAACCGAATGCAGATAGGACGGCAGATCTGCATAATGCACTTCAAATGACATTATACAGGCTGATAAATTATTCTCAATGTTAATAACATACATAATTGTTTTTCAGATTAGGCTCTAGGAAGATTTCTCATGATGCTGATTTCTGAAAGCTGTGTAAATATCTGAGGCCACTAGAGGGATGTGTACAATCAGAACTGTTATCCTGCACCACAGTCATAGTAAATAGCTATGTGCAATACCTGCTATAGAGGAAAATACTCAACAAAGGTGGGAAACTGATAAAGAATATGAGAGAGAGAGATAGAGAGAGAGAGAGAGAGAGAGAGAGAGAGAGAGAGAGAGAGAGAGAGAGAGAGAGAGAGAGAGAGAGAGAGATGAGCTAGGCAGATAGATAGCAGGGATGGGCGAATCGAATATGACGAATCCAAATTTGTTAAGAATTTTAGGAAAAATTCACTTTGCAATGAATGCGAATATCGCTGCAATTTGATCATACAAATTGCTTCATTAAGCTCCATTTAGTGCGGTCCAGGCTCCAGGGCATCTAAGATGGCCTCTCCACATGTCAGGACATGGGGCAAGGAACACTGGGAAGGCGGGAACAAGGGTAGGCGCGATGACCCTGAATCACATGCAGTATGCAGCCTATCAGCAGCCAGCCACCCCTGTGATGTCACAGCCCTATATAATTGGCAGCCATCTTGCAACCAGTCACTTCAACGTTCTATTGCAGAGAATGCAAGACAGAGAGCAGTGTCTGTTGCACAGAAAATTATTTTTACAGCAGCAATTCACCTCAAGCCCAAATCCAGCATAGAAGCACTGATAAGGAAGGGAGAGAGATTGAGAGAGAAAGTGCAACTTTGGGTGTAGTACACAGGGACTGTGTGCTGCAGCACTGGTGTGTACAACAACTGAAAAGCTCATAGTAGCCAGCCAGTTAAGGTGAGCAGAGCACTAAGTGCCGTAATTAGTGCCTAATTCAGGTTGCGTAGTGGAGCATATTGTCCTCTATTAAGTGTAACCTGTGTGTACATAGGTGGCGTACCATTTTGTATCTGTTAAAGTCTTAAGTCCCTAGTTACTGTGAAAGGCCAGCCAAAAGTACACACCTGCTGGTGTTGCAGAGTTGTGAGCTTTCAGGCTCCTCAAGCAGACACTGTTGAGGAACCTGAGGAGGACATCAGTGACATGCAGACACAACTTGATGATGATGTAGCCAATCGCAGATGGGAGCTGGGTGCAGAAGGGGCTTCATCATCATCATCATCATCATCATCAGGAGAAAAGGGTTGCAGGTTGTCCATGAGGCAGCAGCTGAGCCAGCAAGGTGGTAGCATGGTTGGCAGTCATCATGGTGGCAGAAGTGTAAAGTCTGGAGCCAAACGTGCCTGGGGTAGACCACCTGCTTCGCGGCAGCCTACCTTCCCGGAAGTTAGTGGAACAGGGGTTCCCGGAGTCGGCGGCAGTAGCAGTCAATCAGTGTGGACTGTTGGGGGGGAAATCATCTACTCGGCAGTGTGGCAGTTTTTCATCAAGCATCCAGAGGAGGTTAACATGGCCACATGCAAGATGTGTCGGCAGAAGGTGAAGCATGGCCAGGGTCCCAATGTTGGCACCACGGCCACGCATCAACATTTGCAGCGTCATATGTAGATATTTATACTAAAATAAGTGATTTTAATATATACTAATTGTTAATACATTAAAAGGCTGTCCGGGCATGCTGGGAGTTGTAGTTTTGCAACAGCTGGAGGCACCATGTTAGATGGGAAACACTGCACTAACCTATTTCTGTTTTTCATTTAAAATTTCCCTCTCCCTTCACTGAATGGTCAGTAGGTTAATGAAATGCATAAGTAATTGCTGTGGTAAAAAATTTTATTGATCAAGCTGCAAACATTCTAAAGGGGAATTATCAAATTATGTCTGTTGTTTTGTCA
Source organism: Hyla sarda (assembly GCF_029499605.1). NCBI lineage: Eukaryota > Metazoa > Chordata > Amphibia > Anura > Hylidae > Hyla > Hyla sarda. Next base: position 446,041,300 of record NC_079190.1, read on the forward strand.
ATAAAAAAATTTCCCACGGCAATTAACTGTGCATTTCATTAACCTACTAAACCAGTTCAATAAAGGAAGAGTGAAATTTTAAAAAGAAAAAACAGAAACAGACAGAAATGTATTAACAAAAACAAAAAGCATATATTAAAATCACATATTTTACTATAAATATCTACATAAAAAATACAATAAAAATAACCAACATGACATGTTATACATAAATCACCCGTCAATAATACACATTTATCAAACACATCAATCATTCATGCAGTATTCATTCATTCATTCAACATTACATCATGTATTAAAGGGGTATTCCAGGCAAACACATTTTGTTATATATCAACTGGCTCCGGAAAGATAAACAGATTTGTAAATTACTTCTATTAAAAAATCTTAATCCTTCCAATAGTTATTAGCTTCTGAAGTTTTCTGTCTAACTGCTCAATGATGATGTCACGTCACGGGAGCTGTGCATGATGGGAAAATATCCCCATAGGAGCTGGACAGCTCCCGGGACGTGAGTCATCATTGAGCAGTTGGACAGAAAACAGCAACTCAACTTCAGAAGCTAATAACTATTGGAAGGATTAAGATTTTTTAATAGAAGTAATTTACAAATCTGTTTATCTTTCCGGAGCCAGTTGATAAATACATTTTTTTTTGCCTGGAATACCAATTTAATAAATCACATAAAATTATACATTATCTTACCTGTCTTCCAATGTTCCGATCTCTGTGAGTCTCTTCTTGTTACAAATTTGGATTCATTTGGATGTAAATATTTCATACAATCGGATCAATCCGTATGTACGAAATATGAGCAATTCGGACGAAAACTAATTTCTTACGAAACGAATTGCACAAGTCGTGCCTGGTCCATACAATAGTTGTGTATCAGAATGTGCTGACCAGCTTGTACCTTTTTAGATAGATAGATGGATAGATAGATTTAGAGAGAGATATACTGTTAAGAGATCTTATACTCGTATACATGTCCTTCATTGAAGTTACTGTGTATTTGGGAATATCCATCCTGGCTAGAGAACAATCGCTGAAACAATCCCTCAGTACAGATTTGTTAATATAAATGATCACTGTCCTCAACTTCAGAAAACTTGGCAGTGGCGCAGGAGCATGGGGCCCGCTTGCTCTGCTCTGACTGTGCCAGTTATGTCAGGTCTCTTGCCAACTTAGTGTAGGCATCTTTGTATTCCATCTGGTCAGTCTTATTTAATCCTAACAGGTGCATCTTATGATTGTATGAAGAAGAGCCAAAGTATTATGTGTTATGAAAACCCACAGATTCCTTTTATACCGTCTGAGTAGTTTTTTGTGTTGTTTTTATTTTGTCACAAAATGACTAACTCAGATTTGTAAGAGCGATGTACACTTGGAGTCTTTGGAGTTACAAGCAAACACTGCCGTTTTGGTAGAAGGAAAACATATAGGATAAATGCAAAAAAAAATGTTCTAGAGGAATCGTCATTCTCATTGCGGAAGAACATGATATATTTATCACACAGATTACACACTAATTGCACTCCATCTGCCTGATTAATTGCTTTTACATCTTCCAGTGTAGCTATTTATGTGAATGCCGGCCCATAGTGCCTAGAATCATCCAGTGAGAGCAAGCTGGATGGCAATATAAATGAAACATAAATGGGGTTAATGGGGATATTATAAAGTTTGCTGAGTTGAATGAAAATGGGGAAATACAATTTTTTTGTTTGTTTTATGGCAACAAAGTTATATTTTAATAAAGCTTTGCAAATCAAAGATGTTTCAGTATCATAAGTTGATGATAATTCTTAAAATATTTTTCATAGATTGTTGCCAATTGCTGATGAGGAGATTCACCTTTAAATGTTTATATCTACAGATATAATATAAGAATATAAGAATTTTTGTAATATATGTTATCAGTGAAAGTTTTTCTTAACCATACCCATTGTGTGGTATATAAAAAACAGAACTAGATTACTTACCTCCAGTGCCTGCAATCTCCTGCTCTGGTCTCCCGGTGAGATCTTCTTCTCAAGCTGTAGAGTGACATGTAGGACCCGGGAAGCACCGAGGCCTAATGTGTCATATTACAGCTCAGGGAATCGCTAGCCTCAGTGATGTCTCAATCGTAGTGGGAGAACAGAGCAGAACACCAGAAGCACTGCGGGAGCTATAGAGGTAAGTAGAGATCTTTCTTTTTTTATTTTTTTTTACAGGGATACGCCACTTGAAAACTTTTTTTTTTTTATCAACTGGTGCCAGAAAGTTAAACAGATTTGTAAATTAATTATATTAAAAAATCTTAATCCTTTCAGTTCTTATCAGCTGCTGTATGATCCACAGGAAGTCCTTTTCTTTTTTAATTTCCTTTCTGCCTGACCGCAGTGTTCTCTACTGACACCTCTGTTCATTTTTGGAACTGTCCAGAGTAGGAGCATATCCCCATAGAAAACCTATCCTGGACAGTTCCTAAAATGAACAGAGGTGTCCGCAGAGAGCACTATGGTCAGGCAGAAAGGAAATTCAAAAAGAAAAGAACTTCCTGTGGATCATAACAGCAGCTGATAAGTACTGGAAGGATTAAGATTTTTTAACATAAGTATTTTACAAATCTGTTTAAGTTTCTGGCACCAGTTGATTTAAAAAAAAATGTTTTCCAGTGGAGTACCCCTTTAATATCCCAAACAAGTGAATATGTAGGAAACTCCACACTTACTCTGCATTACCCCTTTAAAGGAGTACTCTAGTGCAGAGTATTTCTGCTCTGTCCTGCCCGGGCTGCAAAATAAATGAAAATGAACCATCTCTCACCTTCCTGGGTTCCCGCGGAGCGCCACTACAGCTGATCGGTCCTCTGGTCCATCTCCTTCATACTTTCGGGTGTAACGAAGCGTCACATAGCGCTCAGCCTATCGCCAGCCGAGGCAGAAGATCGCGGCGCCCGGCGATAGGCTGAGCGCCATGTGACACTTCGTTACACCCGGAAGTATGAAGGAGATGGACCGGAGGACCGATCAGCTGTAGTGGCGCTCCGCGGGAACCCAGGAAGGTGAGTGATGGTTTATTTTCATTTATTTTGCAGCCTGGGCAGGAAGGAGCAGGAATACTCTGCACCAGAGAACTCCTTTAATTAATTAATCAGGCTACTCCTTCTCTTCGTATTATAACTGCCCATAGTGGTCTATGAAGTGTGGAGGAGAGGGAAGTGGCTGGAGATAGACTTAAGGACTTGTCTTAAAGTCCTAGTAAGTATAATTTATCATCTCAGGGTTTAGTTCCCAGTTTACACTGCACAATACTGCCCTATAATGTCCTCTATGCTGCTGCTGATTCTGAAGTTGTTCTACAGGTTGTAATATTCTCTGGGGTCAATCAACACACATAAGATTACTATCTCCTAGGATCCTTGAGTGAGATGATTGTTACATTAAAGCAGACCTTTCAGTAGGTTTTTGGTATATAAACTAAGGCCATGGCTGTATAGGGCTTCTGACCCTGAATCTATGCGCACCTTTGATTTGTTGATTGACACCTCCAGCATGGGGGTTATCATGCTTTAAATGCACAGTTTATCCCATGCTTGTAACTCCCTCAGAGAGACATTACTAACAAGAATGGATTGGATGGATTTAACTCGTTTTCTGCAGCTCAGGAGAATGACCCCTGGGCTTTTAAGGCTAATTTGTATGTCAATTGAAATCATGATATCTCCACGATGAGGGGTCACTTATCAAAGCAAAGGTGCACATGGATTCAAGGTCCGAAGCACTAGAAAGCTGCTGACAGGTCCTTTTTGACCATTCCAATGCAACACAATAAGATTTTGAGGTTTTTCAAGTATACCCACAGCCTGTTTTTATTTATTTTATTTTATTTTTTTCAATAGAAAAGTTTTAGTAAGTTTTAAACAAAGAAACATAAAAGTACATAGTAACATGGTAACATAGTTCATAAGGTTGAAAAAAGACCAGAGTCCATCAAGTTCAACCTATAACCCTAATAAGTCCCTACTGAGTTGAGTTGATCCAGAGGAAGGCAAAAAACCCTCATAGTAGAGGTAAAAATTCCATCCTGACTCCAAATATGGAAGTCAGAATAAATCCCTGGATCAACGTTCTGTCCCTATAAATCTAATATACGTAACCAGCAATGTTATTATTGTCCAAAAATGCAGCCAGACCCCTTTTGAACTCTTTTACAGAGTTCACCATGACCACCTCCTCTGGCAGAGAGTTCCATAGTCTCACTGCTCTTACAGTAAAGAACCCCCATCTGTGCTGGTGTAGAAACCTTCTTTCCTCTAGACATAGAGGATGCCCCCTTGTTATAGATACAGTCCTGGGTATAAATAGATCATGGGAGAGATCTCTGTACGATCCCCTGATATATTTATACATAGTTATTAGGTCTCCCCTAAGCCTTCTTTTTTCTAAATAAAATAACCCTAATTCTGATAATCTTTCTGGGTACTGTAGTCCCCCAATTCCCCGTATTACCCTGGTTGCCCGTCTTTGAACCCTCTCCAGCTCCACTATATCTTTCTTGTACACTGGTGTCCAGTACTGTACATAGTATTCTATGTGTGGTCTGACTAGTGATTTTTACAGTGGTAGAATTATTTCCTTGTCGTGGGCATCTATGCCCCTATTGATGCACCCCATGATTTTATTAGCCTTGGAAGTAGCTGCCCGATACTGGTCACTACAGCTAAATTTACTGTTAACTGAGACTCCTAAATCCTTTTCCACGTCAGTTGTTTAATATATAATCCCAGCCCGGATTTTTCCTCCCCATGTGCATTACCTTACATTTATCAGTGTTGAACCTCATCTGCCACTTCCCAGCCCAAACTTCCAACCTATCCAGATCCGTTTGTAACAGTGCACTGTCCTCTATAGTGTTTACCGCTTTACAGAGTTTAGTATCATCTGCAAAGATTGCTACTTTACTATTCAACCCCTCTTCCAGGTTATTAATTAATATATTAAAGACAGGACCCAAGACTGACCCCTTTGGAACCCCACTAGTAACAGTCACCCAATCAGAATAAGTACCATTAATAACCACCCTCTGTTTCCTATCGCTTAGCCAGTTACAGTACTTACCCACTTACACACATGCTCCCCCAGCCCAATCCCTCTCATTTTATGCACCAACCTTTCATGTGGAACCGTATCAAATGCTATGGAAAAATCCAGATATGCGACATCCAGTGATTGCCCCTGGTCCAGTCTGAAGCTCACCTCCTCATAAAAGCTGATCAGGTTAGTTTGACAGGACTGATCCCTCATAAAGCCATGCTGATATGGAGTCATGCATTTATTTATATCTTTTATAAGATATTCCAAAATAGCATCTCTTAGAAAACCCTCAAACAATTTACATACAACGGAGGTTAAACTAACAGGTCTATAATTCCTGGGGTCACCTTTTGACCTCTTTTTAAATATTGGCACCACATTTGCCATGTGCCAGTCCTGGGGAACAGTCCCTGTCACTATAGAGTCCCTGAATATAAAAAATAGGGGTCTGTCTATTACATTACTTAATTCCTTTAGAACATGGGTGTGAATGCCATCTGGACCTGGTGATTTGTCTATTTAGATTTTTTGTAGGCGGCACTGTCCTTCTTCCTGGGTTGGACAGGAGACCTGTACTTGGGAGTTTACCTTATCTATCTTAATTTCACCTGGCATTTCATTTTCCTCGGTGAATACAGTGGTGAAGAATTTGTTTAATACATTTGCTTTTTCCTGATCCCTGTTTATCATTTCTTACTCATCATTTTTAAAGGGCCAACACTTTCATTTTTTACCTTTTTGCTATTTATATAGTTAAAGAACATTTTGGGGTTAGTTTTACTCTCTTTGGCAATTAGTCTTTCTGTCTCTATTTTTGTGGCTTTTATCAGTTTTTTTTTACATATTTTAAATTTTTCTCTATAGCATTATAATGCTTCTTCACTGTTGTCCTGTTTTAGTAGTTTAAATGCTTAATTTATGTCATTTATTGCTCCCTTAACATTTTTATTCATCCATATTGGTTTTCTTTTATTTCTGACCCTTTTATTCCCATAAGGTATATACATCTTACAGTGAGAATTTAAGATATTTTTTAAAAATCTCCCATTTAGTGTCAGTATTCTTGTTTTTTGAGGACAGTATCCCATTTTATATTGTTAAGGGCTTTTCTGAATTGATCGAACTTTGCTTTCCTAAAGTTCATTGTTTTTGTGGCCCCTCGAGAGATTCCCTTATTAAAGAACAATTTATAATGTATTATATTATGATCACTATTACCTAGGTGTCCTTCTACTTGCACATTAATTACTGTCAGGTCTGTTGGTTAATATTAAGTCTAGTAGGACGCCCCCTCTGGTCGGGCCCTGCACCATTTGGGACAGATAATTGTCAAATATCACATTGACAGCATCCCTCAGGCAGAAGGTAAAGGCATAATAACAGTAACAATTCAACTGAGTACATAAACAGAAACATTCCACCCTTTGCAGGCAATAATGACCAGCGGAGGACAGTGGGAGGCTGAATGTCATCGGATAGCTCCCATCATGGCAAGAAATAAGCAAAAACCCACAGCCTGTTTTATCCTTCAATGTATGAACATTCATGGTTCAGAAACACTTTAACATATATTCTTGGCAGTCTGACCTCTAAATAATGCATGCCCCTGACTGTCAGGCTCAGAGCCCAGCGACAGCACCAGAAAACACCATGGGGTGAATTAAGCACTGTTATCGATCGGAGGGTGAGTGCTACCTTATCTGTTCTATATATTTGCTATTTGGATGTGTTTTTCTACGCGGGCACCACCACACCATATCCAGACATCAGTGTCTTCTGTGCTTATGTACAATAGTCCCTTTACTGAATCTACTTCTCTGGTGCCAAGTATCTGTGTGCCTTTTCCCTTAGATTATTTTGTAAAATGGGAACAGCTTATGCACAGTTGACTGGATAATGTGAAAATTCCAAGAAAGGAACAAATTCACACTTAGGCTGGACTCATTGTAAAACAAAAACAAGAACAAAACAAAAAAAAAAAACAGTAAAAGAAGTATTATTTTTTATTTATTTATTTATAAATTATAATGTGTTCTATTTAAAGGGATATTCAGTTTTTTTTTATTAGGCTGTGCTAAAGGGGCTGTAAAGTTAGTGTAGTTCATAATATAGTTTATGTACCTGTATTTCATGGTGGTCTCACAATTCTTATGGGATTTTTGCACAATGTTTATTTTTAGCAGCATACAAAATCAGTTTCGTCTCAGGTTTTCCCAGGAGATGACAGGGAGCAAGTCTTTGCTTCAATGGGTTGAGTGATGCTGGGTGGGAGGCAGATCATTCTGTAGGGAATTGTACTTTTGCCACAGCTGGAGGCACCCTGGTTAGAAAACACTGATCTACTACATTGAAGGAGCACAAGTGTGTTTCAATGGTTTGTTGGATCTACGCTGCAGGGACCGTCAGCACTCTGGTGGGGGGGTGTCTTGCTAACTAGTTTGAAACTCCTCAAAACGCTCACTGTTATACAAAACAGGCACAATTCTAAGCATAAGACATATTTTATTTACCTATTTGCTAAAATCTAAACATAATGAAATATAAACAATGAATCATGAAAGTAAGAATCAATACATTTACCGGATATTGTATCATCACTCCGTGATTGGGGGACTCATCATCGATCGCAGGAGGTACCCGTCTATGTCTGCATCACACAACGCGTCCGCTGTGGCTGGAAATCCCATTGATTCGGGGAGTTACCAGAGTTTTTGTCCCACGCCTTGCGCAGTCCCCTATATGCTCAATAATTGGACACGGTGATCACATGTGCTACTAGTTAGGGTTAAGTCTTGTTTGTGCGCGCTTACGGTTATGCACTTTTTTACATAACATGTTATATAAGTGTGACATATCACGCATGCCCAGTAGTTGTTTACCAGAAGGGGTGGCGTGTGAACAGTACTGTTAAACCAATCACCATCCATCCTCCTCATGTGCAGATAAGATATGGAACTCGTTATTCTGAACTTAAGTAACCCTTATTTTTATACAGTTTCAGACAAGAACAAGAGCCATTACTATTCTTTATACAATTCATCATGATTCTAGCTATGCTAAATCAGACACTCACACAGACTTGTCAGAATCGTATCACAGGGGGGGAGCCGGTCCAGACCATCCATCTTCACCGGGAGGCCCTCTTCTCCGCTACGGGCCTGCCCCGGATTAGTGACGCTGCATTGATGACGACGCGCAGTGACGTCCGTGCACAGCAGACATCCATGACGTCAGGGCTGTCTCATCCTCCCCACTGGTATGCGGACAGTTTCTGCAGCTGCTGAGCAACAGGAAAGGACCGAGAGAGCAACAATTAGGGAGGTGAGTAGACAATAAAAGGGGGGGGCCTGTACGATGACGGAGGGGGGGAGCGGTCTGGATGAAGGCAGGGGAAATATTTACAGGGGGTGATGATGAGGGGGGGGGTGATGACAGGGGGTGATGATGACAGGGGGGAGGATGATGACGGGGGGGATGATATATTTCCAACCCTAGGCTTATATTTGAGTCAATAAGTTTTTCTAGGTTTTTGGGGTGTAATTAGGGGTCTCGGCTTATATTCAGAGTATATATGGTATATATATATATATATATATATATATATATATATATATATATATGTAATTCTTTTATGCTGTACATCCCCAGTATGCCCCTTTTTCAGTTGTTACCAGGTGCTGGCCTTAGTCGTACGACTAAGTTTGGTACGACTAAGCCCAGCACCTGGCCGAAACGCGTCACTTCCTCCTTGTACCTGTTTCCTCGTTGATGTGAATAAAGCCACATGTTCCTGAACCGAGCTGGAGTTTACTTCCTTCATTTCTATTGTTCTGGGTGAGGTCCACACCTTCTCCTTGCTCGGGATCCAGACCAGGGATAGAGCCGGAATACTTCTATTTTCTCACATTTCTTATATATGTATTTTAAGTGTATGTCTCTAATTTTGGAACTTTAATAAAGATTAGATTTTTTTACCCCTTAAAGGGGTTATCCACCATAAAGTGATTTTAGTATGTACCTGGCAGACAGTAATGGACATGCTTAGGAAGGATCTGGGCTTGTCTTGGGGCTAAATGGCTATTATATCCCATAATTCCATTTACCTCCCTCCCACACACCAGACACCCCACCCATTGAAACATAAATGAGCTGCATCCATTCAAAGACCTGTGGTTTTCAATCAGTGGGCCTACAGCTGTTGCATTAGTTGCAGATTGATCTCTCTCCCACCATGCGATCCCTCCACCCATTGAAGCAGACAGGCTCCCTGTCATCAGCTGACTAGTGAGTCAGGTCTCGGCCGCATTGCAACCTGGGAAAAATCTAAGACAACAGTAATTTTGTATGCTGTTGAAAATAAATATTGGGATAAAAATCACAGAAGAATTTTGAGAAAACCGTCACACACAGGTACAGACACTATATTATGAACTACACTAACTTTACAGCCCCTGTTTTCACTTTCATTTTTTACAGCAAAATGGGAAAAAAAAGTATATATGTATATATATATATATATATATATATATATATATATATATATATATATATTATATAGTAAATTTGAGTAGCCATATTAGTCCAGTGATACAGATGCAAATCAAAAAATGTTGCCGTATGTTGTAATACCTTTTTTTTTATTGGTCGGAATTTTGTAGAGAAAAGCTTTCGGGATTCCTCCCTTTATCAAGTCCAGAGCAAATCTAAGCTCAGATTTGCTTTGGACTTGATAAAGGGAGGAATACCGAAAGCTTTTCTCTACAAAATTCTGTTAGTCCAATAAAAAAGGTATTGTCACGATCCCGGCTGGTAGGAGGTGGATCCTCTGTGCCAGAGAGGGATTGGCGTGGACCGTGCTAGTGGACCGTTTCTAAGTCACTACTGGTGTTCACCAGAGCCCGCCGCAAAGCGGGATGGTCTTGCTGCGGCGGTAGTGACCAGGTCGTATCCACTAGCAACGGCTCAACCTCTCTGACTGCTGAAGATAGGCGCGGTACAAGGGAGTAGACAAAGCAAGGTCGGACGTAGCAGAAGGTCGGGGCAGGCAGCAAGAATCGTAGTCAATAAGGCAAGCAGGAGGTCAAGTACACGGTATGGATAAACACTGTAACGCTTTCACTAGGCTCTAAGGCAACAAGATCCGGCAAGGGAGTGCATGGGAGGAGATCAGATATAGCCAGGGAGCAGGTGGAAGCCAATTAAGCTAATTGGGCCAGGCACCAATCATTGGTGCACTGGCCCTTTAAGTCTCAGAGAGCTGGCGCGCGCGCGCCCTAGAGAGCGGAGCCGCGCGCGCCAGCACATGACAGCAGGGGACCGGGACGGGTAAGTGACCTGGGATGCGATTCGCGAGCGGGCACGTCTCCCGCTGTGCGAATCGCATCCCCGACGGCCATGACAGTGCAGCGCTCCCGGTCAGCGGGACCGACCGGGGCGCTGCGGAGAGAGAGACGCCGTAAGCGCTCCGGGGAGGAGCGGGGACCCGGAGCGCTAGGCGTAACAGTACCCCCCCCCTTAGGTCTCCCCTTCTCTTTGTCCGGTAACTGCCTCCCCTGGGATGAGGACACCGGGAAAGAAAGGAGGGTTTCCTCAACGGCAGGCAGTACAACAGGAGTGGGAATGGGGAGGGAGGGCAGAGGGCGAGGCCTGGCACGGGGCAGTTTGACACCAGGACGGGGGCCATGGGGAGGCACCGAGGCTTGCCTGACTGGACTGGGAGGGGGGAGAGGCACTTCTTATGGCAGGACGGCAGACCGGTTACAGGGGGAACCACAGGGTCACGGCAGGGAGTACTGGGAACCGGTTTAAGGCAGTCCTTGAAACAAGAGGAACCCCAGCTCTTGATCTCCCCTGTGGACCAATCCAGGGTTGGGGAATGGTGTTGAAGCCAGGGTAGTCCAAGGAGAATTTCGGAAGTGCAATTGGAGAGGACCAAAAACTCAATTTTTTCGTGATGAGGTCCGATGCACATCAGGAGGGGCTCCGTGCGGTAACGCACGGTGCAATCCAACCTGACTCCGTTGACCGCGGAAATGTAGAGTGGCTTGACGAGACGGGTCACCGGGATGCGGAATTTATTCACCAAGGACTCACGAATAAAATTCCCAGAGGCACCAGAGTCCAGGCAGGCCACGGCTGAGAGGGAGGAGTTGGCTGAAGGGGAAATCCGCACGGGCACCGTGAGACGTGGAGAAGCCGGCTTAGAATCAAGAGACGCCACACCCACGAGAGCTGGGTGCGAGCGTGCGTTTCCCAGACGTGGAGGGCGGATAGGGCAATCCACCAAGTAATGTTCGGTACTGGCACAGTACAGACAAAGATTCTCTTCCCTACGGCGATTCCTCTCCTCCCGGGTCAGGCGAGACCGATCCACTTGCATGGCCTCCTCGGCGGGAGGCCTAGGCGTAGATTGCAACGGAGACTGTGGGAGAGGTGCCCAGAGATCTAAGTCTTTTTCCTGGCGGAGCTCTTGATGTCTCTCAGAAAAACGCATGTCAATGCGAGTGGCTAGATGAATGAGTTCGTGCAGGTTAGCAGGAGTTTCTCGTGCGGCCAGAACATCTTTAATGTTGCTGGATAGGCCTTTTTTAAAGGTCGCGCAGAGGGCCTCATTATTCCAGGATAGTTCAGAAGCAAGAGTACGGAATTGTATGGCGTACTCGCCAACGGAAGAATTACCCTGGACCAGGTTCAGCAGGGCAGTCTCAGCAGAAGAGGCTCGGGCAGGTTCCTCAAAGACACTTCGAATTTCCGAGAAGAAGGAGTGTACAGAGGCAGTGACGGGGTCATCGCGGTCCCAGAGCGGTGTGGCCCATGACAGGGCTTTTCCAGACAGAAGGCTGACTACGAAAGCCACCTTAGACCTTTCAGTAGGAAACTGGTCCGACATCATCTCCAAGTGCAGGGAGCATTGCGAAAGAAAGCCACGGCAAAACTTAGAGTCCCCATCAAATTTGTCCGGCAGGGACAAGCGGAGGCTAGGAGTGGCCACTCGCTGCGGAAGAGGTGCAGGAGCTGGCGGAGGAGATGGTTGTTGCTGCTGTAGCTGAGACTGAAATTGCTGTAGCTGTGACTGAAGCTGCTGTAGCTGCGACTGGAGTTGCTGTGTCATGGTGGTCAAGTACGACAGCTGGTGATCTTGTTGGGCGATCTGTCGGGCTTGCTGGGCGACCAGTGTAGTGAGGTCGGCGACAACTGGCAGAGGAACTTCAGCGGGATCCATGGCCGGATCTACTGTCACGATCCCGGCTGGTAGGAGGTGGATCCTCTGTGCCAGAGAGGGATTGGCGTGGACCGTGCTAGTGGACCGTTTCTAAGTCACTACTGGTGTTCACCAGAGCCCGCCGCAAAGCGGGATGGTCTTGCTGCGGCGGTAGTGACCAGGTCGTATCCACTAGCAACGGCTCAACCTCTCTGACTGCTGAAGATAGGCGCGGTACAAGGGAGTAGACAAAGCAAGGTCGGACGTAGCAGAAGGTCGGGGCAGGCAGCAAGAATCGTAGTCAATAAGGCAAGCAGGAGGTCAAGTACACGGTATGGATAAACACTGTAACGCTTTCACTAGGCTCTAAGGCAACAAGATCCGGCAAGGGAGTGCATGGGAGGAGATCAGATATAGCCAGGGAGCAGGTGGAAGCCAATTAAGCTAATTGGGCCAGGCACCAATCATTGGTGCACTGGCCCTTTAAGTCTCAGAGAGCTGGCGCGCGCGCGCCCTAGAGAGCGGAGCCGCGCGCGCCAGCACATGACAGCAGGGGACCGGGAAGGGTAAGTGACATGGGATGCGATTCGCGAGCGGGCGCGTCCCGCTGTGCGAATCGCATCCCCGACGGCCATGACAGTGCAGCGCTCCCGGTCAGCGGGACCGACCGGGGCGCTGCGGAGAGAGAGACGCCGTAAGCGCTCCGGGGAGGAGCGGGGACCCGGAGCGCTAGGCGTAACAGGTATTACAAGATGCTTCAACATTTTTTGATTTGTAAATATATATATATATATATATATATATATATATATATATATATATATATATATATTTGTGTGAAGAAACTGGAAAAAATTTATATTTAGCAACTTTTGGGGGCTTCTGATTCTATGCAGTGCACTTTTTGGTACAAATGACATGCTATTTCTATTCTGGAGGTCCTCAAAGAAAACACACTTATATAGGTTTTGTTTTATTTAACTTCTTTGAAAAAAAAATAACATTTTTGAATAAAAAATTTGTATGTTTAATATTGACTTCTTCTAACCCCTATAACTTTTTTTATTTTTACATAGAGGATGTGTGTGGGCTTGTTTTTTGCGCCATGGTCTTAAGTTTTTATTGATGCCATTTTTGTTTTGATGGGACATCTTTTTGATATTTTTTTTCTGGTATAAGAAGTGGACAAGAGACTTCCCTCCATCCTGACAGCTGATCGGGACATCGCGATTTCCCCAATCAGCTCTGCTGAGCAGCCTGGAACAGATTTTGGCACTTTTAGACACCGCCATCAGCTTTGATCATGGTGTCTAAACGGTTAATGCCGGACATCAGCCTCATCTGAGATTTCCGGCATTAGCCGCGGGTCCTGGCTGCTGATTTCAGCCAGGAACAAGGGGGAATGACGCGAGCTCCTGAGCTAGCTTCATACACCTGCCGTTCCTCTGTGCCATTTACAAACAGCATTATGCTGCAAGGGGTTACATTTCTCTGTTGCAGTTAGCTCATTTGTAGGTTAATATGCCTTAAAATTAGTATTGTAATATACTTTATTAAAACATGTGTTTGCTTAAGTTATGAAAATGCATCCAGGGATCACTGTCTCTTTAATTTTGTCCTCAGACCATGGACGTCTAGTCTGATCAGACCTAACGTGACCGGATTTGCTGACGGGGGGGGGGGGGTTCGGGGTGGCATTATCTCCCAACTCTGCTCACTTCTGTGTCTCACTGAACTTAGCTATGGCAGCTGAACCAAGTGAGGGAGAGAGGGGACAATTATTTGCAGCATTCACAGATGAGGACATTAATTTCTAGGCACACTGACCCCCAATATAAGGTTCTACATAAATAGATTGTTCATATGCACACTTATATGTTTCTCTATAAGCACAAAATAAATGGGTTCCTGGTGGAATTTCACCCTATACTGTGAACCTGGTATGCTTCAGTGCAGGCCATGTGACAAGGGAGAGGGAAATTTAAAGTTAAAGTTTTTTTGCGCTAGTAATATCAATAAACATCTCCTAACCACCTCACATCTAAATAGTACTTCCTAATTTTTCATAATAATAAAAACATCTACTGGGCATCTACATCTACTGGGCTTGATTTCTTTCTCGAAAGGTATGGCAGATTCTCTGTGAAAAAGGAAATATTCTGGGCTTACGTGAGAGCTGTGAAATCCCCTCTTGCCCCACATACTGACCTTTTCCCATTTGTGGACTTCTCTTTACTTCAGGTTGCCACTGCAGGCAACATCATGACAATGTTCAGCATCAGGATATTGTGGCTTTTCCTGTAAATGATCTATAGTCAGCAAAAAAGTAGTTTGGGACTTTGGTCTAAGCTCTATGGGGTTCTAAGGCTGGTTCCAGATATGTCTGGCATCTGGCATAGGTGAACTCAGCCTAAATCTAGATACAACTGATGCCACAATTGATGACAAGTTGTCATCAGTTGTATTGCATCTGGTGTCCATTGCATTAGCACAGGGGAACGCAGCAAGCTGCGCTCCCCTGTCCGGTGCCCTTCGGCGTGTCCAACCATCCGGCGTCAAAATTGAGACGCTGGACTATTGTGAACTGTCTCATTCAAATGAATGGGATCAGTTCTAGGAACAATTTCCCTTTGGTGCACGCTGGGGGAAAACTATGCCGGATGCCTGATATATCTGAACCAAGCTTAACTATGGTCTGCATACATCTGCCTAGTCTAGTTTGATGTCCATATTTACTTAGGGGTCTGGTATGGCTTCTGCGATTTATAGTAATTCTAGTCTAGGGTTCATATTTATTTTGGGGTCTGTGTTTAAAAAATGCCTCGTCTGAGATCTGTATTTTTCAGAGGTCTATATTTTAGGCCAAGGTCTGTTTTTATTTAGGTAATCTTATCTGGAAACTTTTGGACTAAAAAATCAATATCTCTCTTAATTTTTTTTTTCAGTAAAAATGGTAAACCATAAAATATTGATATCTAAATATTTTTGCAACCTCAAAAAACAAACAAAAATGCAAATTAGTCATTTCTATGTATCCCAAAGCTATCCCCATAAATCACATAACAAACAAAACGTGTCATTATAGTGCAAAAATCACAGCCTATAAAAAAATACAAATTTGGCATCACTGCACTTATAACAACTTATAGAATAAATGTAAAATATCACTTTAATTGTATAGTGCACAACATATAAAAAGAAGGAGAAACTGTGCTAACATAATTGCATTTAATGAATAAATTGTATGTACGTAAAACTGGTATCAGTGAAAAATACAAATTATCAAAAAGCCATCGCTGCCTCCAAAAAGGGATCATTTTTGGACATTAATTTTAAAAAGCTTTAAAAAATCTGCTAGTGCAGTGAGATTTTTTTTTCAACCTGTTAGTTACCACCAGGTACCGTCCATTCACCCATAGCCATAAATTTTACTGTAACTTTGAAAATAACTTTGCCTAAAAAAACTGTTTAGAAGTACATAGAAGTACTCCTAGATAACCCATTGTTACAGGTTTGGACAGAACTAGTTTAGTCAGAACAAGAACTTTTTGCTAAAGTTTGGCAAATCAGCAGAACCAGACATTTGAAAAGTTTGCTCTACTTGGGATGTTTTTTTTTTTTTTTATCATGGCATATCCCTGGCCTAAAAGTGCTACATTATTTTCAGAACTCTGGGTTCGGGCATCCATAGAAGGTGCGTGGCATGAGGTGGTGCTGGCACGGAGCTACCTTCTAGTTGATTATCAGTGATATCTCATGGAGAATTCTGTATGGACCACATATTCTCTGCTAGGAAATAAATGAAACAGAGTCCATGTTAATTTAGCAAGCTAAAATAATTTCCAAACGTAGCACAATACTAAATAATGGTCAGTCCTGTTATGAATGACGACTAATCTCATCTAGGAATCATTAGCGGTAAGTAAAGCGTTATTTATCGCCTCACCTGACATTCCTTCTCCAATAGTTCTAACATTTTACAAACCTCTCAGATACACTGCGCTCTATTATCTGTACCTAATAAAATGCACAATAAAGGGATCTACAGTTCTCCAAAGACAACCTGTACAATCACAACCCCCCGAGGGTCTTGTTTCTGGCCTGAGCTGTATGATGGTATAAATCCAGGACTAAGGAGGACGGGAGGAAGCTCAACCAGAAAGAGTCGGCATCTGCTAGTCAAGAGTTTAAAGGGAAATATCTCTGTATGACTACAAAGTGTTGCCCCTCGGGTTTTAGGTCTTAAAATTCTACTACACAAGGCCAAATTCATGAGCACAAAATGTAACACCTACAAACCTAAAAACCTTTTTCTCACTGATTCATTGAGAGTCGATGAGGAGTCATGCTCCAATAAATGCTGTTTAACAACACACAGTAGAAAAAACATAAACATAAATTTTGTCTGTGAAGGGCTACTCTTCATTCTACAAAACAATGTATTCAAGTTCGGTGACCTATGGTTTAGCCAAACAGGGGGAACCACGATGGGGAACCCCGTCGCATGTACCCTGGCTAATTTATATCTAGCCTGCTTTGAAGAAAAATTTGTGTTTGATCTAAAAAATCCCTTCCTTAAAGGGGTACTCCGGTGAAAAACTTTTTTTTTTCAAATCAACTGGTGCCAGAAAGTTAAACAGATTTGTAAATGACTTCTATTAAAAAATCTTAATCCTTCCTGTACTTATTAGCTGCTGAATACTACAGAGGAAATTATTTTCCGTTTGAAACACAGAGCTGTCTGCTGAATCACGAGCACAGTGCTCTCTGCTGACATCTCTGTCCATTTTAGGAACTGTCCAGAGTAAAAGGAAATCCCCATAGCAAACATATGCTGTTCTGGACAGTTCATAAAATGGACAGAGATGTCAGCAGAGAGCACTGTGCTTGTGATGTCAGCAGACAGTTCTGTGTTTCAAAAAGAAAAGAATTTCCGCTGTAGTATTCAGCAGCTAATAAGTACAGGAAGGATTAAGATTTTTTTAATGGAAGTAATTTACAAATCTGTTTAACTTTCTGGCACCAGTTGATTAAAAAAAAAAAAAAGTTTTTCACCGGAGTACCCCTTTAACCCCTTAAGGACCAAGGACGTACCGGTACGTCCTTGGTCCTGCTCTTCTGATATAACGCGGGGTTACACAGTAACCCAGCGTCATATCATGGCGGGCCCGGCGTCATAGTGAAGCCGGGACCCGCCTCTAATAGCGCGCAGCGCCGATCGCGGCGCCGCGCGCTATTAACCCTTTAGCCGCGCGCTCAAAGCTGAGCCGCGCGGCTAAAAGTGAAACCGAAAGTTGCCGGCTAGCTCAGTCGGGCTGTTCGGGATAGCCGCGGCTAATCGCGGCATCCCGAACAGCTGACAGGACAGCGGGAGGGCCCCTTCCTGCCTCCTCGCTGTCCGATCGCCGAATGACTGCTCAGTGCCTGAGATCCAGGCATGAGCAGTCATCCGGCAGAATCGTTGATCACTGGTTTCTTATGAGAAACCAGTGATCAGCATAGAAGATCAGTGTGTGCAGTGTTATAGGTCCCTATGGGACCTATAACACTGCAAAAAAAAGTGAAAAAAAAAAGTGAATAAAGATCATTTAACTCCTCCCCTATTAAAAGTTTGAATCACCCCCCTTTTCCAATAAAAAAAAAAACACAGTGTAAATAAAAATAAAAATAAACATATGTGGTATCACCGCGTGCGGAAATGTCCGAATTATAAAAATATATCATTAATTAAACCGCTCGGTCAATGGCGTGCGCGCAAAAAAATTCCAAAGTCCAAAATAGTGCATTTTTGGTCACTTTTTATATCATTTAAAAATGAATAAAAAGTGATCAATAAGTCCTATCAATGCAAAAATGGTAACGTTAAAATCTTCAGATCACGGCGCAAAAAATGAGCCCTCATACCGCCCCATACACGGAAAAATAAAAAAGTTATAGGGGTCAGAAGATGACAATTTTAAACGTATTAATTTTCCTGCATGTAGTTATGATTTTTTCCAGAAGTCCGACAAAATCAAACCTATATAAGTAGGGTATCATTTTAATCGTATGGACCTACAGAGTACATATCAGGTGTCATTTTTACCGAAAAATGTACTACGTAGAAACGGAAGCCCCCAAAATTTACAAAACAGCGTTTTTTTTTCAATTTTGTCGCACAATGATTTTTTTTCCCGCTTCACCATAGATTTTTGGGCAAAATGACTGACATCATTACAAAGTAGAATTGGTGGCGCAAAAAATAAGCCATCATATGGATTTTTATGTGTAAATTTGAAAGAGTTATGATTTTTTAAAGGCAAGGAGCAAAAAACGAAAATGCAAAAACGGAAAAACCTCCGGTCCTTAAGGGGTTAAACATATCCGTTGCTTTTATCGTTTTTGTAGACGATGTGTTCATGTTGTGGGATGGTACAGTCTCAGACTTTGAAAATTTCGCGTCTTATTTAAACAACAATGACATGAACATGAGTTTTACCTGTAAATACAGTTATACAAATGTGGATTTCTGGATGTGCAGGTGGTGATAGAGAAAGGGATGTTGAAAACTAAAGGCTTCAGGAAGGCAACTGTCTCGAATTCCTATTTACACTACGACAGCTACCACCCCCTGCACACCTGAAATGCAATTCCATATGGACAAATCCTTTGTTTAAGACGGATCAATGGCTCAGATGATGCGTTCGAACAACAGGCACTGGATCTATCCCGTCGCCTGTTAGCTAGAGTAGAAGCCCTGTAGAAGTCCTTCAGTCAGCCCTAGTGAGTGCAAGAAATATTAAAAGAGAAGATCTTATTGCAAAAAATCTAAAAAAAAAAACGTCCTAATGTGAATAAAACAGATGAGCGGTTTTCCTTCTCCTTTAAGTACAGCCCCTTAGCAGATGTAATAAGAAGTTCCATACAGTCCAATTGGAATCTTATTGCTAGAGATCCCTCAATCGGTAATACTAGACTCCAAAAACAAATAATTACATTTAAAAGAACCAAAAATCTGAGTGATGAATTAATTTGCAGCAAATTTAAAAAGACAAATAGTAATGATAACTGGTTAGAGAAAAGCACATAAGTAGGTAACCACAAGTGCGGTAGATGCAAATGGTGCTCCCAGTTCCTTACAGGCAAAATAATTCAAGTAGGAAGCATCCAACAAAATGTGTCCAAATGTATCTGCTGCAGAACCTCTTTTGTGGTTTATGCATTAATCTGCAGTTGCAAAAGGTTCTACATCGGTAGTACAACACGCGCTTTAAACACTAGGTTTCGAGAACATGTATGGTCTGTAAAGTCAGGAAAAGGCTCCCCCAGGCTGATAGAGCACATGCGGACAGCACACAATGGTGATGCGTCTGCATTGCGTTTTACGGGGTTGAAAAGAATAATCTGTCAAAGAGGGTCCGACTCAGAAAAAATGCTTCGTGAAATCGAGGCCCGCTGGATCCTAAGAACGAGTGCGCAGGAGGCAGCGGGTCTCAATGACCGAATTGATATGGGTATCTTTATGTAACTGTTTGGTTTTTAAATGTACGTATTTAGTATATTTTAACTTCCCTGCTTGTTATCCCTGCCCTGCTCTGGACGTCATAAGGTCAGGTGTACTTAGGTGCCGTACCTGAGCAGGAAAGGGAGGGTCTGTGGAAGCGCAATTTCGCGCGAAACAATTGTTACCCGGCAGAGCACACTGGCGTCCGTGCGAACAGCAGCCTGATGCCTCGTGGTTTTTATCTGCACATGAAGTGAATAAAGTTTCTTCACATTGCGGTGAGTTGCCTTTCGTCTTTTTTCTTCTATGTTGGACCAATAAATGCTGTATTATCTGTATTGCAGATAAGCTTTTTGCTTTGGCTCCGTTTACATTTTATATTTTGATGCATTAAGTATAAAGCTTTTAGTTATCCTTCAATAAGTTAGGCTCAGCTACTGATTTTGACTTTGTGTAAACTGGGCATTATAGGACCTTATAGGACAGATAGCTGACAGCCTTTTGGGAATGGAAATAGTAACCATGTTGGCTGTAGGCCAATGTAAATAACCGAAATGGACTACTATAATTTCAATCATCTTAAAGTGAATCTGTCACTTGTGATTTGCTGTACTCTCTGTGCCAAATATACAAATGTTTAACATATTGAACTAGAATGAATTAAAGGGCTTATCCAGTAATCGAAAAACAGAACTAATTTCTTTCAAAGACTGCTCCCTGTCTGTCTCCAGGTTGGGTGTGGTATTGCAATTTGGCTCCATTCACTTCAAAGGAACTGAGCTGCAGAAACACACCCAACCTGGAGACAGACAGGGAGCAGTCTTTTAAACAAAGTATCCCTGTTTTTCGATTCCTGGATAAACCCTTTAACCATTCTTACTAATATCTGAATCCCACCTAGCGGGAAACATTAAGCTCCTTCAAAGTATGCTCCTACAATAGTTTTGGAAGAATCCTTCAAGTTTGCAAATTTGCATAGACCATGCCCCTATAAGATCTGGTCTAGTGTACAGTTGACTGAGCCTTATGAGTTGACTGTATTTATGAGGAAAGTACAACTGTTTGCCTGTAAAGATCCATATTAATGTATGGGATAGGAGGTATCTCAGATCATGGTCATATTACCCCCACCCGCATAGATCTTTAAGCCCTCTTGTAAGACTAATAAAAAGTGTAACATAGTTCATAAGTGTAACCGAGTCCATTAAGTTCAACCTACAACCCTAATGAGTCCCTACTGAGTTGATCCAGAGGAAGGCAAAAAACCCTCATACTAGAGGTAAAAATTCCTTCCCTACTCCAAATATGGCAGTCAGAATAAATCCCTGGATCAACGTTCTGTCCCTATAAATCTAGAATCCATAACCAGTAATTTTATTACTCTCCAAAAATGCATCCAGGCCCCTTTTTGAACTCTTTTACAGAGTTCACCATGACAACCTCCTCAGGCAGAGAATTCCCCAGTATCACTGTTCTTACAGCAAAGAACCCCCGTCTGTGCTGGTGTAGAAACCTTCTTTCCTTAAGACATAGAAGATGCCCCCTTGTTATAGATACATCTAAAAAAGAAATGTAATGTTAGCCCGAGGCTGTTTGGGAATGATGAGGGTTAAAGTTTCGCAACAGCTGGAGGCTTGTTTTTTTTCCATGTGTTTTTTTTTATTTTTTTATTTGAACTTTTCAGGCTTAGTAGTGGAGTCCATCCCCAAGCCGGGGCTTATCGTTAGCCCCAAAAACAGCAAGCACTAACCCCCAATTATTACTTCAGTACCCATCGCCACAGGGGTACTGGGAAGAACCAGTACCAACAGGCCTAGAGCATTGAAAATGGCACCCCTGGACCTCGGTGGTAACAGGCTGATGTTATTTCAGCTGGGCGGGGGTCTTGAGAAATAACAATTGTCCTTGCCCTGGACCTCGGTGGTAACAGGCTGATGTTATTTCAGCTGGGGGGGGGGGGGGGTCTTGAGAAATAACAATTGTCCTTGCCCCTCCTTGTAACATCAGGCTATTGCTGCTTGGTTGGTATTTGGCTGAATGTGAAAATATGGAGAACAACACGTGTTATTTTCCTAAATAAAAAAAATAAAAAGATGCATGTGGTACCCCGCATGGGAATTAGGAGAGTTAAACTTTAGCAACAGCAATTTCCCAGCTGTCACAAAACTACAACCCCCATCATTCTCAGACAGGCTACCTAGGAATGATAAGAGTTGTACTTTAGCAACATCTTTCCATGTTTGGGAAGACTCTGACAGAAAGGGTCTGTTCACATTATACTGTATATTCTTAACATTCCATTTTAAACCAAAAAGACATGCTTAAATTGCATAATGAGAACATGTGAGTCATACTTACCGCACTTTGTTCCAGGCTGTAAGCTTCTTCTTGTGTAGCTCTGCCCCAGTGACATCATCACTGGAGGTGGGGCTAAAAAAAGAAGAGCCCCGGACCAGCAAGAATGTGGTAAGTAGATCTCTGTTCAATGCATACATCATACAGCCATATAGATAGCTGTATACTGTAAAAAACCTCCCCCATAAACCTGCAAGATGTTACAGTAAACCAGGTTGTCACTGGTTTACTGTGACAAAAGGGTTAATTGTACAACTTAACCCTTTTCCTTTTGTAAAGCTTGCTCAACTCTAGGTGACATATCCTCCATAAACAAAACTGTATCACGCTAGGAGATGCAATGTCAGGTATCTTATCACTGATCAGTTAGGCTGGGTTCACATATGTCTGACATCTGATGCCACAACTGATGACAAGTTTTCATCAGTTGTATGGCATTCGGCATACATTTTTCTAGACAGTGGATAGGGGAACACAGCAAGCTGTGTTTCCCTGTCTGGTGCCCTCTGGTTTGTCCAACCATCCGGCGTCAAAAATGAGACGCTGGATGATTGTGAACTGTCCCATTCAAATGAATGGAATCAGTTCTAGAATCAGTTTCCCACTGGTGCACGCTGGAGATAAACTGTGCCGGACAACTAATATATGTAAACCCAGCCTTAGTTATCCTGTGGATAGATGAAAACTTTGAATCTGGGACAACCCCTTCAAAATCAAAGTCTTATAATACCAGATATGTTATGTTACGAAGAAATAATCTTTAGTAATACATCAATCTGTGACACCATTTTATTTATACCGGTGCAGCACCAAGGTTGATACATCAAAATCTGACCTGGTGTATTTGCTATTTAAAATCAATTTTGCTGTCTTTTCATGTTTTACATTTGATCCTTCACCATATTTTAGGTGATAAATAATTCAAGCAAGCTGTAAATTCTGAATATAACTCTTGGAAAAATATCAACTTGATATCCTGTCAAAGTTGCTTGTAGACAATGGTTTTTCTTTCTGGTAAAGATTAACATAGCACTTTGGCAAGGATATGATGGCGACGTAATGTTAACTGCCTGCCCTTAAGCTCCTTATGTTGTGTAATTTGCAGGGTTAAGTAAAATAATTGATCATTCTATCAAGGCATCATGCTCGTAGGCAGCGGCCACCGTGCTTGGAGAGACTTTAGCAGTATTTTATTAAAGCCGCGAGTCATGGGGTGACAGCCATGCTGCAATGTCATGTTATAATGAGAGTGGAGGAAGAAATACAGGCCTCCGCATCAATTCCCATGTTGTGTAGTAAAGAAAGGGAATGAACTGACCTCCTTTTAATGTGACAGAAAGTTGTTTGTGATTAGTTAATTGCATTGTATGGGCACGGAGGATGCGAGAGGCGTCTTTTAGTAAAGTAGTTTACTGACTTTGAGTATTTCATTTCAGTCCCACTGGGCTTATGGGAAATCCTATTTCTGCCCATATAAATTTTTGTTAGCAAACATCTAAGTCATAGACTTTGTTCAGGGCACAGCTATAGGGGGTGCAGAGGTATCAGTCACAACGGGCCCTGGTGCCTAAGGGGGCCCCAAAGCACATTTGCCCCATTAGAGACCAGTATTATAATTGGCACAGGGGGCCCTGTTGCAGATTTTGCATCAGGTCCCAAAAGCTACAACTTACTCCTTTGACTTGTTATTTTTATTTTTACTGTTGTTGCTGTTATTATTATTATTATTATTATTATTATTATTATTGTATTACTTTATGCTCTTATATATACAGAAAAGCACAAAAGAGGAATTAATGAATGACTGCACTTACTGCAGATTAACAAAATGTTTACATTTTTCCTGGTTCACTCCTGGTTCAGCCCTGTTTTGGAGATTGTGGGGGCATCCCTAGTAAATATAGCTTGTAACAAACCTTTAAAGGGGTACTCCAGTACTCTTTGGATAGGGGATAATATAAGATTTTTTTTTTTGCCGGAATACCCCTTTAAGTGATCTAAACAAATTCAGCACAATAAGCTTGGGTGAAATAAATTTAAAAAAATGAATTCACATCTAACACACATATGGTGTTTTGGCTTAGACATTCTGCCTTTTTTTATAATATATTCATTGACAAATTAATATTCGTGTTAAGATTCATGTGGCCACCTGTACTGAAAAGCTGGCTTATGGAAATTATGAATAAATATAATAAATAAAATTAATAAAATATTTAGATCTATTTTTAAACGCCAGATCCGCAAAATATGTTATTTTAGTTTAACTGTATACTTTGCTTTGATTTGTGTTAAAGGGGTTAGCAGGTTTAGTAAACCTCATATCTAATGCGCTATAAGACAAGTTGTGAGTTAATCTGTAACCGTCATCATTTATCTGGTGCAGAGGCCGGCCACGGAGAGTACAGTATATCTCACTCCCTGGAGAAGCAGGCATGTTCATGCATTACAAGGACGGCATATTGATTTTAATAGAAACTTTGCAATGCTTTATTTTCCCTTTGGTGGTGCTGCAGGAGAATCGAACACCGCTGCCTCTGTTTACAGCCCATCTCTGGGGTTGTCAGTGGAAAGACACCTTGATGTGATCCATTCATCCTCAGGGGACCCTACTAATGAAAAGGGACTAACTGAATTATATGCTGGATAGGGATACATGCTTTCCTTTTCTATCTATACATATCAAAATACACTTGTGCCATTTAAAGAAAATTTGTAATCTGTAGGTCATGTTTCGATCTGAACTGTGACACAGACACAAACTTAATTGCTGCAGGACCACTCTGAATTTAGACAGACTGATCTTGACTGACTTGACTAGGGCTGACTAGACTTCATCCCTTGTGTAGCTTACCAGGTTTTGACGTTCACCTGTGGGGCACTTGGTTAGTGGCTGCGTGGTAGGCCAATCCAAACTCCCCCTCTTAACAACAGCCATCCTCGGCGCCCAGTCCTGGAGGGCGGATGAATAAAAGGTGGCCACTGAGGCCATGAAACAACAAAACAGTTCCTGGGGCATTGCACCAATGACCTTCACAGGGCTGATGAACTGTGGAAGAGTACATGTGGCATTTTCACACAATGTCCATACATGCTCAGTCTTTTGAGGGTGTTAACTAGGATGAATTTGATCAAGGTTTCCTTAGAGGTATTTTGACCTTATAACTGCCTGGTGGTATAAATGAGTTTGGATCGGGCTGCCTGAGGCTCTCTACCCTAATGCCTGTGCTAATGGGACCCTTCTGCTTTAGCTACTTCTCCCCATACCATTGGACTAGCAGTTATACATTTTTCCGACAACACATGAGAATGTTACATATATACACAATAGCTCTGTCACTTTACGCGCTACTTACGCCTTTCAGGAGAACTCTCTGGCCACAGGAAAACCCTGTGCACAGTGGACAGGAAACAATAGACATTAGACATTAAATGACTATTATGGACTGGATGCATTGACTAGATAGCTACAGTCCTGACTAAACATGGGATATTTGACTATGTTAGATACGCAAGATATACTATGTACAATCTGAACACAAAATTTGTTATTCTATAATGAGACTGATAACTTTTATTCACATAGGTACTTTTACTCTCTATACCTAGCATACATAAATAACGATGAGCTGATTAAGGTATGCTTCTCCTGACAGGGTCAGGACGCCTCCTGTACAAATGCCATGGGTAAAAGAACATTAGACACTATAGACATTAGTGTTGGGCGCTAATATTCACATTTCTAATTTTTATCGCGAATATCACAAATTCGCAAATATTGTGAATATATTCGCTATATATTCGAAATTATGAATATTCACTTTTTTCCGCATATGCGCATATTCGCGTATGTGAATATCCGCATATTCCTTCTTTTCACTTGTGGGCCAATTAGAATGATGCAAATACACTTGTCAGAGGTTATCAACAACATCCCTAGCAACCAATAGTAAAGTTACATAGTTAGTACGGTTGAAAAAGACAAGTTGCCAAACCCCTCATTGTTTTCTCCCTCGAAAACGCGAATATGCGAATATAAGATGAATATTCGTCTGTATATTCGCAAAATATCACAAATTCGAATATGGGCAATGCCGCTCATCACTAATAGACATTTGGTTAAAACATTCTGGCCCACATTTATCATTGTCTTTAGAATGTTTTTGTGTCTAAAAAAGGGGCAAAAAAGGAGCAAGCAGGGTTTTTTGCGTCCTTTTTTACCCCTTTTTGTTTACACATTTCTGCTGATTTTGAGTTGCAATCCACTGATTTTGGCAATAGACATGATATGGAAGGGTTTTATCAACTGCACCTTTTTGTGAAAAGGAGCAAAAAAGGCGCAAAGCCACTGAAAAGTCTCTAAAACTACATCAGCTCAGACATGGTTTGATGTATGTGAAGAGTGAAATTTCAGAAAATGTGACCTGCACAAAATTTATCAAATGCTCTTTGACCATTTGATAAATGTGGTGCTCCTACACATTTCCAGCACACACAAAAAAAGGTGGAAAAAAATGCTTCACTTACACTACAAAGATAAATGTGGGCCTCTATATATACACTTTATTACAAGGTGACCCAAATAGTACAGTTTCACAACAATAATTGTAATTGCATTCACTTGTGCAAAAGATAAACAATATATTACTCTATAAGTAGTTTTGAGTACCGTTTCACAGTTCTGGTACAGAAGAGTCTGTAGTAAAGAATCTCGGCTATAAGCTGGGCACATAAACTTACAAAAAATGGTTATGAGAATTCTTGGTTAGTCCACCAGGCACTTTTCTTAAATGTTGCAGAAAACCTAGAAAACAACAGTGGTATCTCCACATCACTATGTCAGTCTCACTACTAAACAGTAAAAAAACAAAGTTATCACACTTAGCCCTCTAGCTTGGAAACTTCCCATCCCAGCCTCGCCTGTCGGATTGCTTCCTAGGCTGTTCCAAGTGTGCCAATTCACTCGAGACAACTTTGAACCTGTTATGATAGGACTCACGGTAACTACCATTTGCAAAGCAGCAGCTTGCGCCACTGGGGGACAATGTGTAGGTGCCTGTTGGGCAGGCCAAACCTCTTTCTTAGCAGGAGTAGGTCGAGGCACTTTAGTTGGTGTCCGGTGAGAAGGCCGAACCTCCTCAGCATCAGGAGTAGGCCTAGGCAAACCTGTAGATGACTTGAGTTGGTACTTCGGTGCCGTGATAGGCGCCTCGTGCAGGTACCCTTCTTCTTGACCGATGCCTCTGGCTTTAGGAGACAGTAAGCCAAAGGGGTCTACATCCCAGTCGTCCCAAGGAAAGTAGGTGAAGGGAAGCTGCGTGGAGTTCTTTAGACAAGTCACCGCAGCCGCCCACTCTCCTCTCACGCTGTATATTGAAGTACATTCCACTATCTCCCCGCTCTACAGAGAACGCAGATGTTGGGGGAGATAATCTCTTCTGCCTGACCTTCCTTTCACTAGACTAGTTCCCCCGTGACGGCAGTCTGCACCTCTCTAGGGGTGGCTCTCCCTCTCTGGGGTGTTCTAGCATCCTGATATACAGGACTTATAGACTTTTTGTGTCCTTCTGTTATGCTTGGTGCACTTCGTATGGCACTTGTTTAGGACCATACTCTTTCCTCCTCTGTGCCCGCATCTCCTCCACTATGACAGCCATCTGGGCCTCTTGTTTAGCCCTCTTGGACTGGGCTGTCAGAACTGGAGGATGGGACTTCCCTGGCAGGGGTAAAAGGTTCTCTCTCATGTACTGGATGAGTTTTGGCTCATCGCCAAATAGCCACCAGGGCAGCGGTGGTGACCGGGGGTGTGCTATGGGCTTCTGGACCTGGAGGGTATGCTCTGGGCTGGGAGTAGATGGAGGGGTAGAGAAAGTGGAAATCTGCAACAGGTCCACCAGCTCCTTGGGCATCTGAGCCGCGGACGCTGCAACTTTTCGGGCGCTCTGCAACATTTTAGGACTCTCAGACTTCGTGCTTACTTCCTCCTCCGCCATGTTGTTCTCTCTGCAGACTTCCGGCAAACTGAAGAGGTCCAGCGGCGCTGTTTCTTTTTTAATGGACTTCGGTAAGATGGCCGCTGGCCAGAAGTACGCCATTGGTGCATCGCTGACTTCTGCTACCCCAGCAACAAGGGGCGAATCTTTAAGGTTCCACCTAGGACTCGGAACGGCAATATGACTTCCAAGCCCAGGGGCAGGACACTGACCAGCACAGGACTTTTTTGCATGCTTCTCCTGCACATCTTTAACTCTTTGAGGTACAGCCAGCACTTTGTTACGCAACATAACTTCAGCCCGTACTTTACACATGGCGGGTACAACTTTTCAACGGTTCACAATGGCAGATGGCAAACTTTTATTCACCTCCCCCCCCCCCCCCCCCCCCCTCTATTTCACAAGCGTCTCGCAATAAACATATGTCACTGACAAAGTCCCGTACACTTTCTGGTGCAATTTCTTTTTTTCGCGTCTGCATGCAAATTTTTGCCAATACTGGACACAGTTCAGATTGGGGGGGGGGGGGTACTTTTTGCATAAGGCGCACACCCAAGCCAGGTTTGTAACACCAAAAGTTGTGGTGAGGGTGTGATGGAGGGGAGATGACATTAATCCCTTGTGTTCATGATGCCAGGACATGGTTTTACCTCTCCACCTGAAGGTTTGGCCACTGGATCTTGGGCTAGGCATGGGGCAAATAATCACTCCGACGGCAAGTTATGGAACAACGGCAGCTTTACTGAGGTAGACAGATGGAATAGTCTTTACAGCTCATGACCAAGGAAGTGGCCAATGACTTTAGAGACTTGTGGGCTCACTGGGACTTGTAGTGAACTTGGATTAATTGCTGCGGACCACTGATCTTAACTGACTTGACTAGGACTTACTAGACTTCACTACTTGTGTAGCTTACCAGGTTTTGACGTTCACCTGTGGGGCACTTGGTTAGTGGAAGCATGGCTGCGTTGTAGGCTTTGGGTTTCCTCAGGACACCAGACACTCTCTTAGGTCTTGACTTTACTGTAGCTTAGATAAGACTAACTTGCTAACTCCTCCCAGGGTTTATATGGGGGAGACTTTGGAGGACTATAGGTCACCCACAAGTCATCTGGTCACTGACACCTTCCCTGGCAACATGACTTAGCAACAACATTTAAAGGAATGAGAAATCAGCTAGCAGTGCAGCTCTGTGATCTCTGACCTCTACTGACATGTACCTAGGACTTAGGAATGTACTCATTCCCCCCTCCCATCTTTAGGATGGTGGGCAAAATTCTGGGACAAACAGCCTCTGCAAGAACTGATTGCATACATGACACAGCTCTGTGACCCCTGGAAACAAACTGTGGGCTTACTCCTCACCCCTCCCCTATCTTAGGAGAATTTTGGCAATTTAGGGTTAAGTAACAGAAACATTCAAATACAGTTTTGCACTTTTTATCACAAAACTATTTAACTGGTTTCAGGTACTCTGCTATATGGGCAATTTTCAATGAAAAGTATCAACCTTTCAATGCTGCATAAACAATGGTCGGTAACATCTGTAAAAGATTTTTGATCTTTACTTATTATTTTGAATTGCATACAATAAATTAAGTTTCTTCTAACTTTACTGCCCTTTGTCTACTCAACAAAATACTCTTTACTTGGCCTCAGCAAACAACCCATAAGTTGGTGCACACTATCTTATGGCTGACAATTATAATACAGATGACTAAAGATTATATAAGTCAAAATGTTGTGTACAGAAAAGATGCAACAATAAAGAGCAATCCATACCAAAATTTAACACAATATGGCAGCATTAACTCCACTCTCACTATGTCAACCGAGTAACAAAAAAAACTACTAGATGGCAATCTAACTGTAGTATATCTAGTAGTTGTATATATGTGAACACAAGAACAACACATATTTCTCTACCCATGCATACCATGGCTACCGGATATCTGCCATGAGTGAGAAGACAATGACCAATCTAACAATACTTTGGTAATATAAACCCAATATGGAATTATACAAGTTCCAATTTAGCTATAGTGCATATAGCTATAGTGCAAAATTATGGGCACTTCATCAAATGTCACCCTAGATCCCTTAATAGATCTGCAGAATTTGTCTACGAAAATTTTTTACAGTGACAAAAACTATAATTGACATCCAAAACTAGGCGGGTATTTAAGTGAAAGCTAGACCAGTATTTCACTAAATAATTCCAACTAACAATTGGATCAATACATATAAATAAACTTACACATTATCAAAGTATACCATGGCCCAAAACAAAAGAATTTGACTATGTAAAAAAATATATTTACCAGCAGAGACAAAATCTAATTAATTAAATGCAGTTACTCTTTTTAGAGAATCCCCACCTTCTGCTCTATCAGCATGGGGTTAACATTGCCACAAACTTTCAGAGGCAATTAACATAAAACTTTTTCTCCCCCCTTTAGATTACAAAGGGCTGGAAAGTTTACTTTAGCACTTACTATACAAACAGACTTAGCTTGCAACAGTGTTTGGAAACAGGGTTCTGCTGTCCAGCACCAAACAAGTTTCAGTCCAGGTACGTTCTTGGAAGAAACTCACAAATATGTGAAAAGAAATTTCAAAATCTGAAATGATTAATCAGATACAGGTAAACAAAACAAAACAAATTTATATATCTGCGACAATTGTAGATTGGACATTTAGAATCCTGCTATAAATTTTTAGTAAGAAACATGTTTATTCTAACTTGCATATACTGGGTCAAACTTTATCATAAAGTTTTCTATTATCCTTCTGCGATGCCTTGAGCTACTTAAGTCAACCTCCCTGTAATCTGGGACCTTAATAAAAAAAATCAACTACTGTGATTTGAGTCCATTACACTTATGGGGGTAAATCTTCAACTATTAAAGATGGTGGGCCAGGAATAAATAGGAAGTTTCTAAGTCAAAGGACTAGAACCAGACCCTACCGCCTAGGCTAATGAGACCTAAATCTGTTCCCTATGTCATCTTGAACATTTTGGGACAATTTACAATTAATTTTAGGTGATACAAAAATCAATTGTGTTAAGCATAGACAAAACAACTTTCTGCAGTTGATTTACTTGTCATGCTATAGTTACATTTGTGTAATAACACCTTATAGCAACAAACTCCTCCGTGGTTCTGGTATGGGTTTAACCCCTTCCGTAACAGACAGTGATATTGACTATGTATAGACCACGCCCTTCTAAGGGTTTGTATACGTGATCTGGCTTTAGGCATTCTGATGCCAACAAAGACATACATGACAATTTCGGACTCACTGTTAACTTAACAACCACTAGATGGCATACGCATTAAAACAGTTTACAATAACCAAACTACACATGGCATAACCACACCCTGCCACTGCTAACACAATGGAATGCAATGCTTGGCATGGAATTACACAGAGTTAGTTTAACACAGCCACAGTTAGTAATATTGCAAAATTACTTCCAAGCAAAAATTGCGTTAAATCATTAAAGGGGTACTTCGGTGCTTAGACATCTTATCCGCTAGGGACCCCCATGATCTTGCATGCGGCACCCCGTTTGTAATCAGTCCCCGGAGCGTGTTCGCTCCGGGTCTGATTACAGGCGATCACAGGGCGGGCCCCCGTGTGACATCACGCTCCGCCCCTCAATGCAAGCCTATGGGAGGGGGCATTGAGTATCAGCTGGGGGCACAGGTGTGACGTCACACGCCGCCCGCCCTGTGATCGCCCGTAATCAGACCCGGAGCGAACACGCTCCGGGGACTGATTACAAACGGGGTGCCACATGCCGCATTTGGATAAGGGATAAGATGTCTAAGTACCGGAGTACCCCCTTAATGTCATCTCACATTCACATCTCAGCAGTGCCTCCATCTTGTTGTGCGGTAACAACTCAATTATGAATTATGGTCATAAACATATTAATTATGAAAAATGTAAAAAAAAAAATATTTCAAAAATATAAAAAATTATGACCTAGTGAATTGTAGACAAAGCTAATCAATAAAATTCACATCTGAGTGCGACTATTTCCTCAGATATCAAAAGTTCTTTTCATAACAAAATGACATTAATGCTTAAAGGGGTATTCCAGGATTTTTTTTTTTATTTGACTATGCTACAGGGGCTGTAAAGTTAGTGTAGTTCATAATATAGTGTTTGTACCTGTGTGTGATGGTTTTCTCACAATTCTTATGTGATTTTCACTCCAATATTTATTTTTAACAGCATACAAAATGACTGTTGTCTCAGATTTTTCCCAGCTTGCAATGTGGCCGAGACCTGACTCACTAGTCAGCTGATGACAGGGATCCTGTCTGCTTCAATGGGTGGAGGGATCAATCTACAACTAATGCAACAGCTGTAGGCACCCTGATTGAAAACCACACTGATTTGAATGGATGCAGCTCATTTATGTTTCAATGGGTGGGGTGGCTGATGTGTGGGAGGGAGGAAGATGGAAATGTGGGATTTGTAGTCAAAAAAAGAAAAGTCAAACAGGAAATACTGCTTCACAAACAGCTAGCCACAGTGTTAAGGTAATCTTACAACATAGCCATTTAGCAGTGCAGGTACGTACTAAAATCACCTTATGCTGGATAACCCCTTTAAGGATGTCGTTTTGCAATATACAATAATACAATAATACACAGGTATTATAAAGTACACAGATGTATTGGTTATAAGGTTATAAACATAAATGAGTAATAAACACAATCATATATGTAAATGAATATCAGTTAGATATATTAGTAAACATTATAAGCTTGTTAATTGACTACATATAGTAGAACAATACATGAGAGTAGTTAGTAACTTGTTAAAATAAAACAAAAACTACTAGGTTAGGAATATCATCTAAGAAAAAAGTTACATCTCACTCTGTCCAGAGGAACCTCATGATATTAAAATGGGCAATATCTAATCATAGACATATTAATATGGAATGCTAAATACACTCCCCTCCCCCTTCTAAACAACTACAAATCACATGACTCCAAGAATGAGCAAATCCATCTAAGGATGTCAACATGGAAGAATACTTCCGCCCCATTCTGGACTATTTTTCTATACATGACTTTGGTAAGATTATTAGGACAAATAGCAGAGTTTTATGATCTCGCTAGACTATATTTTAGAAGGAAGAACTTGAAGCAAGTTTCCTGTGTGGGAAATTTACTTATAACACTTAGTTTGGCGAGTAGGAATTCTATCAATATTTCTAAGCAATTATTTAATGATTTGATAGATTATGAGTCTTGATTCTTCTGCAGGTAGAATTAATTCTCACAATATCCTAATACTATAATCTCAATATGGAGAGATTCTGCTGGAATCTCACATGGCTTTTCCACCTGGTTGGACCTCTTTCCTGTGTCTTTGCGTTCTCTACAGCACAGTACAGTCTACAGTCCAGTTCCTAACATCTGGTTTACCAGACTTTTTAATTAGTTAGACACACCTTCCTAAATTGGAATTCCCCAATGGATGTAGGTCGGGCATGTACATATGGTAATGACTATGACATCACTATAATACCCAATATGCATTGAGCATATCACCCATAATGCCTTTCCTGTCGGTGTAATGTCAACTACTCATATGCTAGGGGGTGCTATTGCATAAGCAATTAGCATAATTACCATTAAGGGTTAACTGTCCAATGTTGGTTTCAAACCCACATTCCACACTTGACATATGGAGCCATAATTAACAATTCAGGGATTATTTTTGTCATCTATAAGTAATTAAAACCTGGATTCTCATAGACATCTTGGAGCCTACCTAGACATCCAATTTTATTAGAGAGATAAGAATATCATATAGGTCTCTTTCACACAGATTTGTGAATCTCTCTGTCTTATCTAAATAGCCATAAATATCTAAAGAGACAAGAATTCTACTCCCAGACTGGCACTTGAATAGGAGAACTTTGGAATACACTGTGGTCTATTGAGAACATACACATAATGTCAGACATCATGCTGTTAAACATATTAAATATAGTGATTCATTTTTGGGGCATATAATTAGCATGACACTTTGCTACACAGGGGAGCGGTTTTGAACCTGTCTATCTTGAGACATTACTGAGACTTACTACGCTATGAGGAGCTCTGCTGTTGTTTTTTCCACATATAGAGGGAGATTTATTAAAACCTGTCCAGAGAAAAAAAATGCTGAGTTGCCCATAGCTTTATATTTGATATTTGTGCTGGACAGGTTGGGAAGGGGGTTCATGGCCCCTTCCCATGTTGTGGTTTTGCTCTATGTTTGAGTATTTTATTTGTTTTTAAATGTCCATGCTGTCTTACTTTATTCAAATTTGTGTTTTTTTGTACTCAATAAAGACTTTTGTATAGGTATGCGTTACTGATTGGGTGTGCACTTTTTTGCAGCTTTCTGTTTTTTTTTGTGCTTGAGTTGCCCATAGCATCCAATCAGATCGCTTCTTTCATTTTTCAGAGGCCTTTTCAAAAATTAAAGATGCAATCTGATTGGTTGCTATGGGCAACTGGGCAACTTTCCTTGGACAGGTTTTGATAAATCTCCCCCATAAATTTGCACTGCCAATCAGAAGAAGGCAGGGAGTGGGGAGATTTGTCAGCCTGTGGGGCTTCAGGGACCTGAGACCACCTCTTTGTCACTTGCCTCTAAGTTTTTAGAACCCAGACAGCTTTATTGAATGTATCATGTGTCTTTTACAGATATCTAGTATTTGCAGATGACCTGCAGATTCCCTGTAACTTATTTGAAAACTCAACATATTCTGAGATGTATGGTGTGGGATTACCAGCTTTACACAGCACTCTTCACAAAATGTATAGTATGTGTTACATTTGTTGTGTGGATACTCAATGAATGTTATGTAAATAAAGCTACATTTGTCTACAAGTAGGGTGTGTATTTTCAGCTCAGTTGAATGAAGGCAAGTCATAATACTGTGGTGTCCCAGCACCGGATTGCATCCGCTGCCTTGTGGTGAGGACCCCAAAGTCAGAGTCCCTAGGTGTAGGTGGGGTCCTCATCCTTATCTAGCCCCTTGTCACCCCTTTAGTAATTAAAATTATTTAAATTTAATGTATATATTTATATAGTAGGTGTACTTACCTAGTTAGCGTCGCAGGACCTGCGGGTCACGTGATGCGTTCCAAAGACTCTTTGGTTTGTCGTTCAAGGACCTTTGGAGGAAGTCAGGTGTTTACCCATCAGGCTATGTAACGGTGAGTGACAGCTGACTTGGACCAATCCAAAACGGCCTTGCCCCTGCCCATATAAGGGAGCGGCGGCCATTACTTTCTCTCTTTCCTCGTGGGCTGTTGACAGGGAAGGATCTGCGCTGCTGTTATCAGTGAGTTAGGCCCTAGCCTTGCGGCGACGGCTGATCTTTACAAAACTGTGAGTGTAAACAATCCCTAAGCACTCTGCAAGATCACCGGACCATATCTAACCCCTAAATCTGGACGGATCTTCGCAAATTACCCTAAATTCTAAGACTTATATCAAAAGTCAAGGTCCGCAACAACTGTCAGTCACTGAAGTGTATGTAGACTGCATTAACGAGACTGTTACTGTTCATTGGATGTACCCCAAGTCTTTAAGTAAAGTTTATCCAAGTTCAAGTTCAACTACCTTGTGGACCTTCAGTCATTTTATGCTTGCACCTATCGTTACTGGGAAGGGCGGCGATAGGCCGGAGAATTACCTCAGCATACTAGCCCTCAGCCTGGCGTCAAGAACAATAGGGTTAACCTTAACCCCTGTTATACTGAAGCAATACCCTGACTACACTACCCCTACCCCTGAGGCCTACCACAAAGCCTTTTTGGCGTCGCACGAACAGGATTTGGGTGTGTGCCTACTACTGTTGCCACTAGTGAAATTGTACTGCCCCTATATAAGAGACTGTGTTTAATGTATAGGAGTGGCGCATGTGGCGAATGTTACAAGAGGGCCACACGAAAAGTAAGGGGGGAGGCGAAGAGTACAGCGGAGCTGCAATCCGCATTGGAAAGAATTAAAACCGGCGCGAAGCCTTCCCACGCGCGGGATCCGGAAACTCCGCCCACTGAAGTCTGCGGTGCGGCGGCCATCTTCCCGGAGACGGGGACATACAGATCTAAGCTTCATTTAAAGGGCCAGCGCACTCTATAAAAGAATGTCAGAGCCTGCAACACCATCATCGCTTGACCAACAGGAAGGTGGTGCTCCTGGGACCCCACCAATGAGGTCCCCACCGAAAGTCAGAAGAATGCTGCCATCCATACCGATGCTGCCTGACCGACAACAACGTAGTCCTCCTGCGGCACCAACGGCAAGACCTTCACCCCGAGCAAGTCCAGATCCACATTCATCCCCAGCTGTTCCCTACATGTTGGGAGCCCCTGTTGCTGCACCTGTCTTCCTGGGAAACCCCGTTCTTCCCACGTACAGCAGAGATCCCTTCACGTTGAGAGACTTTATGGAGAAGATTTACAACATCTTCGGGTTTCATGCACTTCCTCCTCATCAGCAGGTACAGTTGCTTCTGGGACAGCTCCAGGGACCAGCCTTGGAGGAACTTCGCACCTGGCCAGCGGTTGACAAAGCCACGGTGGGGCAGATTCTTGAAGGACTCTCTCAGGTGTTTGAATCTCATTCCCCCTCTGAGGTACGCCTCAGACTATATGAGCGATGTCAGAAACCAGGTGAGACTCTCTAAGAGCATATACAGTAGCTTTACAGAGCGCATTTGAGGAGGTGCAGAAGCTGGACGGCATCCCGCTCGATCAGGGTAACCGAGTGCTGATGAACTATTTTATAGAGGGGGCGCTGAATAAATGAGACAAAGCCCAACTTAGGATGCTAGCTGTGCAAAATCCTGACATGGCCTTTCCAGCTTTTAAGAGACTAGGAGTTAAAGTGATCGAATCAGGACCCCAGACAGAGGAGGCTAGTGTCCCCGCTCCAGAATCCCCCGGGCCCTCGCCCCAGTTAAAGAAATGACCGTCCGGCCCAATCCCCCTAGACCTGCGACACTCCCACCTAAGAAAGCTGACCCCCGTCCTGCCAAT
This sequence comes from Hyla sarda, assembly GCF_029499605.1. Taxonomy (NCBI): domain Eukaryota; kingdom Metazoa; phylum Chordata; class Amphibia; order Anura; family Hylidae; genus Hyla; species Hyla sarda. Next base: position 446,078,484 of record NC_079190.1, read on the forward strand.
CCACCTTATACCCCTCCTGTGAGGCCACCTGGTAATCAGAGGCCTGCCTGCAGCCAGTGTGGTAAGATTGGACATTGGAAGAGCCAATGCTGGGCTTTAATGGAAGAAGGTCCAGAACCAACCGGCGACAAGAAATGACTGTCTATGTATGTTGCTCCTTGCCCTTATATACAGGTGATAGTTGAAGGTATCCGATTGCAAGCTCTAATAGATACTGGGTCTCAGGTGTCCACTATTCCGCAGGGAGTCTTCTATAAGTATTGGGGTCCAGAAAGGTTGTTTGAACCTAAGGAAGCAGAGTTTAGAATAATTGCAGGGAACGGGAAACTAGTACCCAGGCATGGCTACTGGGAGCCCACGGTGAAGGTGGGAAACCATGTGTTAGAAAGGCAGGGTGTGATTTTCACCAATGTTAGGGATGAAGGGGCAGCTGACTTCATCTTAGGAATGAATATCATGAGGCACTGTTTTGATGATATTGTTTGTGCACTGTTTGCATCTCTCCCTCACTTGTCACCCCCAGGCCGGCGAGCTGCACAACACCACCTCAAAATCCTCCAAGCAGAACAGAAGTTCGTGAATCATCAAGGAGAAATCTGTCGATTAAGGATTCAAGATATACGAGCCGTTAGTCTACAGCCACAGACGGAGACAGTTATTTGGTGTCGTGCCAGACCTGGGGTGAAAAATCAAGATTATCAAGCGCTCTTGGAACCCATTCTACTGGAAGATTTCCCCTTGGTGCGAGCCGCTAGAAGCCTGGTAACAGTATGTAATGGGAAAGTTCCGGTGAGAACCTTGGTGGAGCCAACTACAAATAGGAGGCGAAGATTCCCCCAAGGAACAGGTGGAAGGAGTCATCCAGGTAGCTAAGAAATATCAAGAAGCTTTCAGCAAGTTCCCCACAGACTTTGGCAGGACCACCATGATCAAGCATAGGATTCTCACTGGGGACAGTCCAACCATTAAGGAGAGATATCACCCTGTGGCTCCTGGGATGTATCAGACCATGAAGAAGATGCTCGTGGAGATGAAAGAGGCTGATGTCATCTAGGAAAGCCAGAGTCCTTGGGCTGCACCTTTGGTCCTGGTGAAGATAAAAGATGGGACTATCCGCTTTTGCATAGATTACCGGAAGTTGAACAGCATATCTCATAAGGATGCCTATCCTCTTCCCCGTATTGAAGAATCCTTGACTGTATTGGGGTCTGCCGCCTACTTTTCGACACAGGATTTGATGAGCGGTTACTGGCAGGTGCCAATGGCGGAAGAGGATAGAGAGAAGACCGCATTTGTGACCCCCATGGGGCTCTTCGAGTTCAAAAGTGTGCCCTTTGGACTGTGCAATGCACCGGCTACTTTCCAACGCTTAATGGAACGATGCTTGGGGCATCTTAACTTCCAGAGTGTTCTGTTGTATTTAGATGACATCATCGTCTATTCCCGGACATGTGAAGAACACCTGGATCACTTGAAAGAAGTTTTCCAAGTCCAACATGGACTCAAGGTTAAACCTTCCAAATGTCACTTGCTAAAGCCACAAGTACACTATCTGGGACATGTCGTCAGTGCTCAAGTAGTCCAGCCTGATCCAGACAAAGTGAGTGCTGTGAAAGAGTGGCCTACCCCCAGGACGGTGCGAGACGTTTGAAGTTTCCTGGGATTTGCTGGTTATTACCGACACTTCATCCCCTATTTTGCTCAAATTGTTGGGCCCTTAACCGAGTTACTGAAAGGGACTGCCCGGGATAATTATAATGGGAGGCTCCCCATACAGTGGGCTGAAGAACAAGAAGATGCCTTTCGAGCCCTGAAGTACCTCCTCATGGAACCCCCCATTTTGGCGTATCCTGACTACAGCCTGCCATTCCGTTTATATACAGATGCTAGCTTCGAAGGTCTGGGGGCAGTCTTATCTCAGGTGCAAGATGGCAAAGAGAAGGTGATTGCCCATGCCAGCCGACATTTCCGAGGTGCGGAAAAGAATTATGCCAACTACAGCTCCTTCAAACTGGAGCTCCTGGCCCTGGTCTGGGCCATTACTGAGAAGTTTAACCCCTTAAGGACTCAGGGTTTTTCCGTTTTTGCACTTTTGTTTTTCCTCCTTACCTTTTAAAAATCATAACCCTTTCAATTTTCCACCTAAAAATCCATATTATGGCTTATTTTTTGCGTCGCCAATTCTACTTTGCAGTGACATTAGTCATTTTACCCAAAAATGCACGGCGAAACAAAAAAAAAATCATTGTGCGACAAAATCGAAAAAAAACGCCATTTTGTAACTTTTGGGGGCTTCCGTTTCTACGCAGTGCATATTTCGGTAAAAATTACACCTTATCATTATTCTGTAGGTCCATACGGTTAAAATGATACCCTACTTATATAGGTTTGATTTTGTCGCACTTCTGGAAAAAATCATAACTACATGCAGGAAAATTTATACGTTTAAAAATGTCATCTTCTGACCCCTATAACTTTTTTATTTTTCCACGTACAGGGTGGTATGAGGACTCATTTTTTGCGCCGTGATCTGAAGTTTTTATCGGTATGATTTTTGTTTTGATCGGACTTTTTGATCACTTTTTATTCATTTTTTTAATGGTATGAAAAATGACCAAAATACGCTTTTTTGGACTTTGGAATTTTTTTGCCAATTGACGCCATTGACCTTGCGGTTTAATTAATGATATATTTTTATAGTTCGGACATTTACACATGCGGCGATACCGCATATGTTTATTTTTATTTATTTTTTTACGCTGTTTTATTTTTTTTATGGGAAAAGGGGGGTGATTCAAACTTTTATTAGGGAAGGGGTTAAATGACCTTTATTAACACTTTTTTTTAAAATTTTTTTTGCAGTGTTATAGGTCCCATAGGGACCTATAACACTCCACACACTGATCTCCTATGCTGATCACTGGCATGTATTAACACGCCTGTGATCAGCATTATCGGCGCTTGACTGCTCCTGCCTGGATCTCAGGCACGGAGCAGTCATTCGTCGATCGGACACCGAGGAGGCAGGTAAGGGCCCTCCCGGTGTCTGATCAGCTGTTCGGGACGCCACGATTTCACCGCGGCGGTCCCAAACAGCCCGACTGAGCAGCCGGGATACTTTCAGTTTCACTTTAGAAGCGGCGGTCAGCTTTGACCGCCGCTTCTAAAGGGTTAATACCGCACATCGCCGCGATCGGCGATGTGTGGTATTAGCCGCGGGTCCCGGCCGTTGATGAGCACCGGGACCGAAGCGATATGATGCAGGATCGCGGCGCGATCCCGCTTCATATTGCGGGAGCCGGCGCAGGACGTAAATATACGTCCTGCGTCGTTAAGGGGTTAAGGACTATCTGGCTGCTACTCCGGTCTACACTGATAACAACCCCTTGGCCCATTTAAACACTGCTAAGTTAGGAGCTCTTGAACAGCGCTGGGCCTCTTGGTTGGCCAACTATGATTTAAAAATTAAGTACCGCAGCGGAAAAACCAATGTTAATGCGGATGCACTTTCTCGCATGGCCCCGGGAGAAGCACCTCTTGCTGAAGATGTGTGGGAAGATGAGGAAATGCCTCCCTTCTACCGAAGGTTCGTGAGCCAGAGTGCTCTAACTGCCCAGGCAGGTGACGGACCTGAATTTCCCAAAGTCCATGAAGATTTGTCTACATGGAAGACACTTCAGGATGAAAGCCGGGTTATCAGGGACCTCTTAGACTATTGCCTCCACAAGAAAGTGCCCACTCGGGTGCACAAGACACAAGGGGACTTTGAACTGAAGCGGCTGTGGCGGCAGAGGAATCGCCTGTTCCTGCACAAGTGGTTGGTCTACCGAAATTCCCTGGACCCAGTCTCCGGAGACCGCATACACCAGATTGTGGTTCCCAGAAGAGATGCAGCCATGGTCGTGAATGCCTATCATGATCAATACGGACACTTCGGGGTCTATAAGACAGATGCCCCCGTCAGAAGGAGATTTTACTGAATTGAGATGCGGGGAGACATCGAGAAATGGTGAGACGAATGCTCCGTGTGCAATGTGATAAAGAATCCCCGATGGGACGGAAGAGCCCCTTTACATCCCATCTGTACGGGGAGGCCAAACCAGAGTGTTGCCTTGGATCATGTGAAGCTGGCCCCCACTCAATCTGGTTATTGTCATGCTCTAACCATGGTGGATCATTATTCCAAGTGGGTGGTCGTGGTCCCTGTCAAGGATCTTACCGCCAAGACTGCTGCTCAGCTCTTCTATCGTCATTGGATCCAACCTCTGGGGTGTCCCGAATCAGTCCTCACGGATCAGGGAACCACCTTTGAAGCCCAGTTGTTCCAAGAACTTTGCCGATTGCATGACTGCAAGAAGCTCCGGACGACGGCCTACCATCCCCAAGGGAATGGGCTCTGCGAGAGCATCAATCAAGTGTTCATCCAAATGCTCAGAGCTGCCTCTGTCTCAAAGCACGAAGAGTGGCCTCAGCTGTTGCCTGAACTCCTAGAAATTTACAACAACACTGTCCACTGCTCTACAGGGTATACGCCTTTTTTCCTGATGATGGGCAGACACTGCCAATTGGCAAAGGATCGGACCTTCGGGCTGCAGGCACCTTTCAACAATTCCCCCCAGGTTCCCCGAGGTTGGGTGTCAGAGCATCAACGAAGAATTGAGGAAGCCAAAGACATTGTTGAGAAGAAAATGGGTGACGTTCATGAGTGCCAGCAGAAAGATTATAATCGACATTCTTCGGCTCAGCCCTTACAGCTTAGAGATAGGGTGTGGCTCCGAAAATTCCCTAGGACCCATAAATTGGACTCATTGTGAGAAAAGGAAACATACACCATTACTGCAGTCCCTTACCCCGAAATGGACGTATATGAGGTAAAGAAGGATGGGTTCCAGCCACAGGTGGTCCACAGGAATAGGATAAAAGTGTGTCTGAAAGAAGATGGGGGAGATTTATCAAAACCTGTGCAGAGGAAAAGTTGCTGAGTTGCCCATAGCAACCAATCAGATCGCTTCTTTTATTATTCTGATTGGTTGCTATGGGCAACTCAGAAACTTTTCCTCTGCACAGGTCTTGATAAATCTCCCCCGATATGTTTGGCCCACCTCCTTCTACTCCTCCTGCTACTTCTACTCCACCTCCAACAAGGCCAGTGAGAGAATACATGCCGGAAGAAGGAATTCATCCCATTATGGACGTTCCATTGTTCCCATCTCAGTAGCCTACCTTGTACTGGGGTATAATGTTTCCAGCTCCAGCCAGCCAGCCACCACTGGTTGCTCCATACAGACAGTTGCCAGTAGCCGTTCCACCTAGCCAGTTGCCAATAGTAGTTGCTCCCTGTCAACCACCATTGGTTGCTACACCCAACATCAGTCCTGCTCCGGTGACTGCTCCAAGTCTTGATGCCCCTACTCCACCTGTCTTCAGAGAACCCCCCAGTCCAACAGAAGATATTGCTTCTGTTTCCAGCCCTCCAGCTGGTCCCTCGGGGACTGAACTTCTTGCAGAATCCCCAAGTGAAGGAACTCCTGATGACATAAAGGTGGTGTTGCGGCGGTCTCAAAGGACTACACAGGGCAAATTACCCGTAAGGAACCAAGATTCACATTTAGTACCTGCACACATAGTCCTTTTGATAACCCACTTTAATGCTCTGCCTATAACTTTTCAGTACTCTAGATTACTCACTTAAATGTACTACTTCAACTTTCTCTAGTACATACACCAAAGTAAAGATCTCACTTAAGGAAACACTTTAGGGATTGTAGCCTATTGAAATTCAATTCCTGCCACTGTTAGGTACACTTTTTCTTCTTCTTCTTTGCGTGTGTGAGATGCTCTACCTGAACAGTAGGTGCTCTTGCAAACTAACAAATGAAACACATAATTCTTAAAGTTACCTAGGTAGGTTATGTGAAGTGCTCTAGGGGTAAGTAGCATGTAGCCGATAGACCCTAGGAGCCAATCTTACTGTGACCTAGCTTGTTGGCGAATAAAATGTGTGAGATAATAACATTTCTTAGTCAGCTTGAAACTAAAGGTATAGAGAGCTGTGCTAATGTTTAGTTAGCCAATTAAAGATGTGTAGAGAGCTAATAAAATGTCTCAGGAGCTAGAAACTACATGTTAGATAGCTGCCTAATTGTCTAGTAAGCTTTAAAATGTATAGTAAGCTTAATAAAAATGTTTTAGAAGCTACAAACTAAAGGTCTAGATAGCTTCATAATTATTTAGATAGCTTTATAATTGCTTAGATAACTTCATAAATGTCTTAGAAGTCTTCTTAGATGTTCAGTAGGATTACTAGTCTACAAAATGTTTAAAAAGCCTAAAAAATGTCTAGTAGGTTTAAAAGTACCTAATGTGTATAAAAGTTTGTCAGGATGTAGATTCTGTCTAATTAGAGATCCTGCTTAAGTCTGTCCTAGTTCCTCTGCCTTAGGGGACAGTCGTCTGGGTCGACTTTTTTTAAGTAAGGGGGTTTGTGGTGTCCTGGCACCGGATTGCATCCGCTGCCTTGTGGTGAGGTCCCCAAAGTCAGAGTCCCTAGGTGTAGGTGGGGTCCTCATCCTTATCTAGCCCCTTGTCACCCCTTTTGTAATTAAAATTATTTAAATATAATGTATATATTTATATAGTAGGTGTACTTACCTAGTTAGCGTTGCAGTACCTGCGGGTCATGTGATACGTTTCAAAGACTCTATGGTTTGTAGTTCAAGGACCTTTGGAGGAATTCACGTGTTTACCCATCAGGCTATGTAACGGTGAGTGACAGCTGACTTGGACCAATCCAAAACGGCACTGCCCCTGCCCATATAAGGGAGCGGTGGCCATTACTTTCTCTCTTTCCTCGTGGGCTGTTGACAGGGAAGGATCTGCACTGCTGTCATCAGTGAGTTAATCCCGAGCCTTGCGGCGATGGCTGATCTTTACAAAACTGTGAGTGTAATCAAATCCCTAAACACTCTGCAAGATCCCCGGACCATATCTAACCCCTAAATCTGGACGTATCTTCGCAAATTACCCTAAATTCTAAGACATATCAAAAGTCAAGGTCTGCAACAACTGTCAGTCACTGAAGTGTATGTAGACTGTATTAACGAGACTGTTATTGTTCATTGGATGTACCGCACGTCTTTAAGTAAAGTTTATCTAAGTTCAAGTTCAACTACCTTGTGGTTGTTTTTGTGTGTATGATAAAATGACTGAAGGTCCTTCAGTCATTTTATGCATGCACCTATCGTTACTGGGAAGGGCGGCGATAAGCCGGAGAATTATCTCAGCGTACTAGCCCTCAGCCTGGCGTCACGAACAATAGGGTTAACCTTAACCCCTGATATACTGAAGCAATACCCTGACTACACTACCCCTACCCCTGAGGCCTACCACAATACCATATTTTACCAGAGGACAGTGGTGGTGCTCTTTTTTAGTAGAGAATAGCTCTGATTTTCTCTTCCTGTTTAACCACTTCAATTTTAAGATGCAGAAAAACTATTCTAATGAAGATTGTATAACCAGCTCTACATATTATGGAGAGTTAGCAACTATCTTGCTCCTGCTATGTATGTATAACTCTAGTGCTCTTTATGATCTGTACATTCAGGAAAACGAAAAATGAAATATAACATTGACCCTAAAAAATAACATTCAGAATATGTGAAGAACAAAGCATCTGTTGTTGTCTAACAATACCTGTATAAACACATGAGATGTATGTTTGTTTAGCTGGGAGGCTACAGGATTCCTGTGGAGGGATCCACTGTGCGATTGTTAATGATCTGTAACATTTTAAATCAGATCCATTTATCTTGTCATTTTTTTGGCATTTCTGTTATTTATTTTAGGAAGGCAAAGAGCATGTAGTGTAAGTAAAATTTTGAATGGTGTGAGATGACAAACATTATATAAGGTCCATATAATGGAAGGAATAAAATATATATTTATATTGTATATTTGTCAATTATGACTTGTTTGCAATTATAACTACACATACAAAGCTTTATATTCCAAATAAATCATACACACAATACAAAATTCAACATAAAAATAAATAGCAAAACCCAGAAAGAATCGTAGGTCAACTCACCACCAGTCTGAATAGGCATGTATTCCTTGGCACAAAGTAATCTTCCAGAACACAGATGGCAATTAGTGTTGCTCGCGAATATCCACAATGCTAATTTTATTCGTGAATATAGCACTATATATTCGTAATTATGAATATTTTTTTTTTCACAGTACACATCACAGTGATCATTCCTCTCTGCTTCCAGCTTGTGTGGTGTAAAGAAGGCTCTAATACTACCATGTGAGACTGGCGTACGAATTTTCGCATATGCTAATTTTTGCATATGCTAATTTTCGTATATGTGAATTTTTGTATATGCTTATTTTAACATATGCGAAAATTAGCATATGCGAAAATAAAACGCGAATATTACGAATATGCCAATGTAGCGAATATATGACGAATATTCGTCCATATATTCACGAAATATTGCGAATTTGAATATGGCCTATGCAGCTCAACACTAATGGCAATGGGCCATTTCCAACGTAGGTAGCACAAATTGTAATGGTAGTTAAGTCCAGCTCGTGGGAAAAATAATGTATAAAACACAAAACTTTAATCCATCATTTAAAAACAAGACACAATATGTCACTAGATAAAAAAAAAGTGAAATGCTGACGCGTTTCAGGCTGTAAACAAGCCCTTAGTCACACGACAGATTTTCACTTACCTTTTAACAACTATTTTTTAACTACTGTTTAAATTTGTTCATAAACATAAAGAGGAAACAAATCCCACCTATATTGTAACTCAGTACTACATTCTAAACGTTTGTAACAATAAATAGTTCTCAATTATAAAAAAGAAAATAGATATTTACTGTATTTTACATTTGAAAAGCAGCATCTTCACCAAAGATAAAATACAAGTGAGAAAACTTGTCTGGAAAAAAAGATCAGCAAGTTTTATAAAACAGATGGATATTGAAGCCCCTGTCCAGGCATCTTCCACAAAGTGTATGCAATGAAAAAAAAAGTCCTACTCTTTTAAAAGTAACATAAATGTCTTCAAGCACCTGATATGTATCCAGTCAGAGGGGTCCAGACAAAGAGGTCATATGATGTTTGCATGAATGTTTTTCCCCGTGCCCTCATTCCATCATTTTTTTTAACTTATTGCTATGCATATGTTTGAATCGTCCTATGAACTGTGTTCTCAGGCAAAAGATGACAGAGAAGCATGAACAACATGAAGCCTGGTGTTGTCGTGCTAAAAAATGGCTCCAAGGACAATTTGGATAAATGGCCATACTACTTCTTTCACAACCAAATCAATGTAATGCCAGGCTATTTGTTTACCTGAAATGAAGACTTGAGAATAGCGTAGTAGCTATAGGGTTTGCAAAGGGTCAGAGGGTACAGTGTCTGACAGGGTTATGTTGAGGGGATACAGTATGTGACAAGTAGTGTTGAGCAAGTGAGCACGAATATTCGTAATGCTAATTTTTATCACGTATATTGGCACTTTGCGAATATTTAGAATATAGTGCTATATATTCGTTATGACGAACATTCGTGTTTTATTAGGTTTTTTTTTTCACATTTTTATGCAAATTTTCCATGTGAATAGGGGTCTATCCCATGGGTCTATCACGTGGGTCTATTTTTTTCACTTGCAAATTTTTATGCGAATTCTATGTGAATTTTCCATGCAAATTTTTGCATGGAAAAAAAAGTGAATGAACATAGCAAATATTCGAATATCGCAAACATAGGACGAATAATCACCAATACATTCGCGAAATATCGCAAATTTGAATATGGCTCCTGCTGCTCATTACTAGTGACAAGCTTATATTCACAGGCACAGTATGTGTCAGGACTATAGCAGGGATGCAGTATGTGACAGGGTTGCAATAATTATTGTTTTCATAAATATAATGAGGCTCTATTGACAAAGTGAGCAGCCAACAATTTCTGGGCATCAAACTCTGCAGAGGAAAATCACAGAGGTATGGACCAGATAAAGAAGAAAAAATAAAACTATAGAAAAGACTCCCCTGTCAGTCACTGACAAGGCGACTGTTGCGGGCAGAGCATTTTTTTGCACTAGGGCCCTGTGGATTTTAGAGAGAAATCTGCTACTGAACATTATGCCTTTGCACATCATAATCTTAGGACTGGTGTGGCATTCATTGCCACATTGTCTCCAGACCAATCTCTGGGTGTCACTGCATCCGAAACAAAAGCTGTACTCATCACTGAAGAGTACAGCCCTCCTTTCTAGTCTACCTTTCTGTTTGGCTCCGCACCCTGAAAGCTTTAAGAGAGGGGTCAAGTCCTGGGAAAAAAAGAGGGGGAACTCTTCGACACAAGGACTGGTTCTGCAGAACTTCTGCTAATGGGAACGGTGTTCCTGCTGTCAAATAAAGTGCAGGAACTTAGTTTCTGCATATTCCTGCAGGTCTTGAGCCCTGTTTTTAGAGCAGTGAAGCAACATAAATAGCACCTGCAGCTGGACATCTGGCTCGTAGCCCAATGTCATGCAAGAGCAATTCATCTAATATGACGATCGGTCCATGCAGAAGCTGGCCTCTGTGCACTTTTTTGATAAATAACTTTAGTCTGATATTGGTTTCACAATCACTGGGAAATAAAACTCAAAACAGTGCTGACATCTCAGAATAGGGATCGGCTTCAGTAAAAAAAACTAACATGTCTCAGTTCAACAAAACTGTTCCTCTCAGTTTCAACACCTAGTGATTAATAGCACTTTAACGAATAGGAGGCATCACACAATCTTACTGTAATGACTTTCTCCTATTTCTGAGGTTTAATTTGGCTGAAAAAATGTGAGGAGGCTATATATATATTTGTAAATATATATTTGGAATTTCTGAAGAAAATAAAGTATGTAATTACGACACGATTATAATAAAGAAGACAATAATTCAAAAAAGGTGTTCAGTTTGTATTAAATGTCACTATTTTAATTTTTTTTTTTTTTAGTATGCCCATCCCACACCAATTTGCGGCTTTTTATTCCCACCAAACTATCCAATCCCATATAGGTCTCAGTCACAAGAGACCTATTGGAGAAAGTTCTGTAAAGAACTTACAAAGCCCAGATCCAGCACTGCCTCTGCTTCTTTCTCTAGCAGTCAGCCACATTCCTAGTTGCCCTAATCGTGTGGTGATGCCGGTATGCGGTGCAAACTTGCGCCCTGTGCAAACTTGGTTCTGCTCCTCCCCTTAGCTCTCCCAAGATTTCTGAAGCTAGAGCTGGGGGGAGGGCCGAGCTAAGACAGAGCAGTGGGAGAGAGGACATACACGCCTCCCTCATCGCTCCTCCCTCTGTTCCACCTACCTTCGGAGAACACAGGTTTGCATGGATAGAGCAGGGGGAGAGAGGAGGTACATATGACTCCCGCCTCATCTCCCCTTCTCAGCCCCTCTGAACACAGGTTTGCACGGGCTGGCTGCAAGGGGGAGGACAAACTTCAGGGGCTGGGGCTGATTTCTATAAATGTGCTGTGTGCAAAGCATGTTTCCACAGGCTGCAAGGGGGAGGACAAACTTCACGGGCAGGTTGCTTTTTTCATGGGGTTTATTAGTGCAATATGGAGGACATAGAAATGCATGGAGTCTGTACAGGACATGAGCATCACTGTAGGAACCCCATGCATTTCTATGTTCAGGAGGGGCTGAGAAGAGGAGATGAGGAGGGAGTCACATTTATCTCCTCTCTCCCCCGGCTCTGCCCGTGCAAACCTGCATTTTCCCAAGGCAGGTGGAGCAGATGGAGGGGAGATGAGGGTGGTGTGTACGTCCTTTCACTCTCTGCTCTGTCTTTGCTCTGCCTTCCCCCCAGCTTTAGCTTCAGAAAGCTTTGGAGAGCTGGGTGGAGGAGCAGAAGCAAGTTTGCACGGGCGCAAGTTTGTACCTTACACAGGTCCCACTTATCATCTGCGGCCCAAGAGCGGCTCTTCAGCTGAGTCGCCTTTGATTGTTGATTTACCTTTCACCAGTATGTATGACCCTTGGTGTTTTTGGCCTGACATCTGCCTGTGACCTTACCCTGCTTTTTGCCTGCTGATTTTGTTCCTCACGGCTCTCTAGGTTCAACCCTTGTTCTCATATTGGTTCTTCTGGTTCTGTTTGTGTACTCTGCTGCCCTCTTGGTTCTGACTTTCTGGCTTGTCCTTGGTTAACCCCTTGTTTGCCAATTCTATACCTTGTCTAAGTTGAGGGTGTATCCTCCAAGTAGGTAGGGAGAGTGGTTAGAGGGTGAGATTCAGTTCTGCACTGATCTCTACCCCAGATGGGAAAAGCTGGTGTAGCTAATCATTAATGTGGGACTTTTTAACATCCTGGACTTGGGTCTGTTATCCAAGTCATAAGGTCTGTTTACCTACCAAGAACATAAAGATAAAAATACCTTTTTGACTACACATTGTTTAAATGTTCTTTCTCTGGTTACTCGTTCATACTTTCAAGCTGTACCTTACTGGCAGAATCCCACATTTTACTCTTGAGACTGACGTTTCTCTATTGCCTGGCTTACTTTCAGCAGTGAACTGTGAAGTTTAATTTCTTGTACAGTAATGTACATCTTGTATCAAAACATTTTGGAATGGAAAAGATTTAAATCTGATGATGGGCCGAGGGTTTGTTTCAGAGATATGTTTTACAAATTTCTAATATACTTATGTGTTTCCATTCCTTATCAATATCAAGATTTTTGCCTGGGAATAAGAACACTTGTTAATCGTAAATGTGTTTACATATATAGGCAGTACTCCAAGAGCCAAGTACACATGCAAGTAGGTACATAAATGTCAATGTATCATTCTGAGGTCCAGGCTGTTTAGCATGCAGGGCATTGAGATAGACATACTATTGCTAATGTGCTAGAATTCTTGTATTAACTACATCACAAAAACTGTCTTAAATAACTGGCACCACACTTATTATTAGAGATGAGGGAGCTGAGTTAGCCAGCCAGGTCTTGCTCAGAAATTTAGGGTAAATAAAGCTTGAAGAGCTTTCAAACTTTGCCAGGATTATGTGAACCAAGCCTGGCTAAGAGTACTTGCTGCCCTGTCTGCAGAAGAAAATTTCACACTCGCTCACTAATTGTAATCTAAAATTGGGAAACATTGTTTACCCTTCGTGTATACAACATGACACACACTCCCTAAATGGCACATGTGCTAAATCTTGTCATCAAAAGTTTCTTGAAAAAGTATGATGGTCTCAGGGATGTCCTGGCTATTTGTATCCTGGATATTTGGTTTGGCTGTTCTTTTGCTTTTAAATGTGTCCTCCTACAGTGCCAAAATGGTCTTCCTCAACACCCCCTCATATGGGATGTTCCAAAACAGTGAAACTCAACATTACATATGTTGAGCCACTTGTACTAGCAGCACAAAATGGTTACAGACTTCCTAATGCAGCAGACAGTTTTTAGAGTCTGTATGACTTTCAGCTGAGGGATTGGCAGATAATCACATGATATCTGGAACAAATGCTAATGGTGATGATTTAGCAAGGTCTACATGTGGCTGGCAGAAGTATGGATCTTCTCCTTCAGGAGGAATTAGATGAGGAGGATGGGGAAGTGAGACCTGAGTAGGAGAATTTGAAGATGGCAGTGATGATTATGATGATGATGAAGACCATGAGCAACCTTGGCTGTATGAGAAGGAGGAGGAGCAAGCCAGGGCCTCGGAATAGCTTGCAAGAATGGCAAGCTGCATGCTTTCTTGCTTACACACTGACAGGTATATTAAGCTTTTGGGGTAAAGAGATGAGTACTGGATATCCACACTCATAGACCCTCGGTATAAAACCAGAATGGCGATTTTTATTTTACCTTCTGTAAAAGAGGAAAATTGAATTTTTATAGAAAGAAGCTATGCAGCCAGCTTTTCATGGCTTTCCAGCATCAAACACCTGACAAACTGGGTCCACTCTCTGTTCCTTGCTAAGAGGCAGGAGCAGCAGGAGCAGTGGTATCGTCACATTGGTATATATGATGATGAAGTTTTTACATCACATATTTCCCCCTGACAGGAATTGTTACCAAAGGGATGTATGCCACCACCTTAACAACCAGATCGATGCATGCCTAAATTGTGCTCTTTCTCTGGACTCCTGGGTCACTGGATTAGACCAATGACCTCAACTTGTCCAGCTTGCCATGGATGTTCTGTCTTGTCCACCCTCCAGTAAAGCATCAGACAGAGTGTTCAGCATGGCTACTATAACTCCCACCAGTCCAACACTGCCTGCTGTCCACAGGATACTACAAGCCCTACCAGTCCACCACTACCTGCTGTACAAAAGCAATTTTTCCTCACTATTGTAGGACATCAATCCTGTTGCAACTCTCAAAGTCATGTCACGCCTCCTACATTCATGTCTATGGGAGTGGGCATGACGCCCGTCACACCACGTCCCATAGACATGAATGGAGGTAGCGTGGAGTGACGTCACTAGGTAGCGTGGCTGTGAAGTCACATACCTGTTTTGGAGGCAGCACCTGACAAAGAATGCCGGGGGCTGTACCAAGATTGCGGGGGTCCCTAGCAGCGGGACTCCTACGATCATACAATGGGGCAAAAAAGTATTTAGTCAGCCACCAATTGTGCAAGTTCTCCCACTTAAAAAGAGGAGAAAGTCCTCTACTTGCTAATCCCCTCTTTCCTCCTGGTCTACAGAGGTCGGATTTTTCTTGGTGGCTATCTCAGAAACTCTACTTGCTTCACCATTTCCTTATCCATAAACAATTGATTACCCAGTCTCTGTTTATAGATAGATATAGCCCTCCCCCGGAGGAATTATTTAGGGTCTCCAAGGTTTTTTCATTCTGGCACTCCCTAACCACTGCCTCTGGGGTAGTGGAAAATTCCTTTTTTGCGTCCACGGCCATATACTCTCCATTACATACTGGAGCCCTCTCCCTTATATACTCAGTCCTTAACCACCCTCCTAAAGATAATAAGCTACTGTTCATGTCCCAATGGGAAGAGAATCTGCAGATTTCTTTGTCATTACCACAATGGCAGGAATGTTGTGTGCAATTGAGTAGGGGCAGTTGGCAAACTTCCCTAACGGAAACTGCTATTAAGATATTGCATAGGGCATACTATGTTCCCTCCAGGTTGCACGCTATATATCCATATGTCTCAAACAACAAAAAACGTGGTCTCAAATGGCAGGAGGTGCTCAACCCCAAATGCGGTTGTGCATTTATACTGGGGGAGCAGATCCTGCCCTTGTAGTCCGTTGCTAAGGGCGATCCCCAGCATAAAAATGCATACAATGGAGGATGCCTGCAGCAGACTACAAGTGCCACAATAGAATCCTACACCAGATAAACGGTGTGGATGTGTAACAATTAGAATACAATACAGGAATATGGGTGCACTACTGTGGTAGATGTATACAATGACATTGGCTATCCCTCAACACTGATGTAGGTCTCGCACCATCTTGAGAAACCTTGGCGTTGGTGTGCGGGCTCTGGTGTGTCCTTCATATAAGGATACACTGGCGAATGTCTCAATTTTAACATCAGTGTTGAGGGATAGCCAATGTCATTGTATACATCTACCACAGTAGTGCACCCATATTCCTGTATTGTATTCTAATTGTTACACATCCACACCGTTTATCTGGTGTAGGATTCTATTGTGGCACTTGTAGTCTGCTGCAGGCATCCTCCATTGTATGCATTTTTATGCTGGGGATCGCCCTTAGCAACGGACTACAAGGGCAGGATCTGCTCCCCCAGTATAAATGCACAACCGCATTTGGGGTTGAGCACCTCCAGCCATTTGAGACCACGTTTTTTGTTGTTTGTTTAAATTTTATACTTAATGCGCCTTGAATATCTTCAAGGCAACATTAAGGTAGCACCTGTGAGGCCAGGCACCCATATTAGCCAACTCAGGTGGGGCTTGCAGCTTGCCTCCCTCCTCCCATTGCATGTGTGCTCAGTCACGCTGGAGGGTATCTGGGAGGAAGTTGTGAGTCGACCGAATGCTGCCGTAATTGCCCACTGGCCCCTGTTTTGCTTATCAAGCACAGGTAGGATTAGCGTAGGTCTCGCACCATCTTGAGAAACCTTGGCGTTGGTGTGCGGGCTCTGGTGTGTCCTTCATATAAGGATACACTGGCAAATGTCTCAATTTTAACATCAGTGTTGAGGGATAGCCAATGTCATTATATACATCTACCACAGTAGTGCACCCATATTCCTATATTGTATCCATATGTCTCCCCTCTTTGCTTTAGGGGTTGTCCAACAATGGGTGACATGTTACACACCTGGTGGACCTGTCCATATGTCTCTACTTTTTGGCTCCAAATCAGGGATCTGATATTCTCTATTTTACAATTCTCCTGTCCTCTAGACCCAGCTGTTTATTTATTGGGTCATAAACCTCAAGGTCTACCTTATGCCAAGTTTAGGTTGCTCCAATTTATTCTATTGGCAGCTAGAATTCATGTAGCATCCAAATGGAAAACCTCAGTGCTATCCTCTGCGGCAGTCATAACTAAAATTAATGATATTGTGCAATTTGAACGGCTCAATGCGATCAGAGGGGGTCAATGATACATTTTGACAAAGTGGGGGTCCTTGGGTTGATTCCTCATATGGGACGGATATCTCTTATTATCTTTCTTTGTGAGATTGTTTAATTTGTACTGACACATTTCTACTACACTTTTTTCCTCCTTCCATAATGCATTGACATATTGCTGTTACCACGATGTACTAATGATGGACGATTATTACTGGACAAGTAACCTACTTCATATATTCCTGGATTTATACCATTGCATATAGCTCCATATCTCTCCCCTCCTTCCCCACCCCTTTCCCCCCTTAGGGCTTTCCTTTTATTATTGCTGTTACTTGGGCTTTAGCCCTTATACTCCTTGTTGTATTCAATCTGCTTTTTACGTACATGAGCTGTGTATTGTACTCTATACTTGAGTTTGAATAAACTTACTCCGTTTGATACTAAAAAGATGAGAAAGGCCTGTAATTTTCATCATAGGTATACCTCAACTATGAGAGACATAATGAAAAAAAAAACATAAAATCACATTGTCTGATTTTTAAAGAATTTATTTGCAAATTATGATGGAAAATAAGTATTTGGTCACCTACAAACAAGCAAGATTTCTGGCTCTTACAAACCTGTAACTTCTTCTTTAAGAGTCTCTGCTGTCCTCCACTCTTACCTGTATCAATGGCACCTGTTTGAACTTGTTATCAGTATAAAAGACACCACAACCTCCACAACCTCAAACGGTCACACTCCAAACTCCTCTAAGACCAAAGAGCTGTCGAATGACACCAGAAACAAAATTGTAGACCTGAAACAGGCTGGGAAGACTGAATCTGCAATAAGCAAGCAGCTTGGTGTTAAGAAATCAACTGTGGAAGCAATTATTAGATAATGGAAGATATACAATACCACTGAAAATCTCCCTCAATCGGGGGCTCCACGCGAGATCTCACCCCGTGGAGTCAAAATTATCTCAAGAACGGTGAGCAAAAATCCCAGAACCACATGGGGGACCTAGTGAATGACCTGCAGAGAGCTGGGACCAAAGTAACAAAGGCTACCATCAGTAACACACTACGCCGCCAGGGACTTAAATCATGCAGTGCCAGACATGTCCCCCTGCTTATGCCAATACATATCTGGGCCCATCTGAAGTTTGCTAAAGAGCATTTGGATGATCCAGAAGAGGATTGGGAGAATGTCATATGGGCAGATGAAACCAAAGTAGAACTTTTTGGTAAAAACTCAACTCGTCGTTTCTGGAGGAGAAAGAATGCTGAGTTGCATCCAAAGAACACCATACCTACTGTGAAGCATGGGGGTGGAAACATCATGCTTTGGGGCTGTTTTTCTGCTAAGGAACCCGGAAGACGGATCTGTGTAAAGAAATGAATGCGGGTCCATGTATCTTAAGATTTTGAGTGAAAACCTCCTTCCATCAGCAAGGGCATTGACAATAACTTGTGGCTGGGTTTTTCAGCATGACAATGATGCCAAACACACCGCCCAGGCAATGAAGGAGGGGCTTCATAAGAAGCTTTTTAAGAGCATGGAGTGGCCTAGCCAGTCTCCAGATCTCAACCCCATAGAAAACCTTTGGAGGGAGTTGGAAGTCCGTGTTGCCCAGAGAAAGCCCAAAACATCACTTCTCTAGAGGAGATCTGCATGGAGGAATGGGCCAAAATTCCAGCAACAGTGCGTGAAAACCTTGTGAAGACTTTTGTTATTGACCAAATACTTATTTTCCACCATAATTTGCGAATGCATTCTTTTAAAATCAGACAATGTGATTTTATGGATTTTTTTTTCTCATTATGTCTCTCATAGTTGAGGTATACCCATGATGAAAATTACAGGCCTCTCTCATCTTTTTAAGTGGGAGAACTTGCACAATTGGTGGCTGACTAAACACTTTTTTGCCTCATTGTACATCTTATCCCCTATCCTTTGACCAGGGATAAAATGTATAAAGCCAGAATACCCCTTTAAATTACAGGGGATGCAGCAGTAAGACCATCACTAGTCAAAAAGTAATGGCATAACCTGACGGTAGCAGACATCCAACAGTGAAAAGATGGATCTATTCTGCAGCGCTGCCCCGATATTTCTCTTATAGACTTCTCCATTACAAAATTGATATTTTCTTTACATATTTTCTTTACTATATTATTTGTGCTCATTAAACTAAAAAGTCATTGGAGAGTGCATTGGCACACTGTAACAATCCTACTTATAAAGCCCCACTTCTGTATGTCTAAGACTAGCTAACCTGGTAATAGGACTTATTGCAGTATAAACAGAATAATTCCTTATGTCTTTTAGGGTAGGGCCACATCCGCAGCGTATTTCAAACTGCAGATTCGCCGACAGCAGTCACAAAGGGCTAGCTCCCTGCCGCTGCTGGGAAACTCTATGTGCTTGCTCATTGCTACGTAGTTACCGCTGCACATCTGCTACGAGCAGGCACTGTGTCTACAGCGGGAAAATTACAAGTGGATACACAGAGCCACCCATCCACAGCAGGGAGCTCACTCTTGTGACTGCCATTGACGCATTCACAGCGTGAAATGCACTGCAGATGCACTCCCGGTGACCCTAAACTCAAATAAATTTTCGCAAAATGCTTCTGCCACATTTATAATCAATGATATTTTTTTTATAAAACAAAAATAGTTGTTAATCATCACCATGTTTATACTACCATAAAACCAATGTGATTTGAATAAAAAAAGTCAAAATTTTTATTGTTACATATATATATATATATATATATATATATACAGCAACAGAAGAATGCAGCAGCACACTGCCAGCACAAGGATATAGGTGAAACATGAAAATGCAGTTAAAGCATGGAGAGCTATACAGCTATGGTGTAATAGATGCAAATGTGAAACTATGAAATAGTGAGGCACTTAGCTCGCAAATTTGTCTCCGCCGGCGGTCAAATAGCTTGGACTGTCCCACCGCGATAAGGTAGCCTCCTTGGGACGGACCCTACACTGTGTATATGCCTCTGTGTGAACAGTTCAGTAAGCATGGCAGGGTCTGGAACATCCAAGACACCTTATATACACACCTAATAGAGGTGGGTGGGGTGCAAGGCAAACATGGAGGTAGCCATTCCCCCGTATGTGCAATACAGACAAAGAATAAGTCAGCCAGCACTTTAGTTGATACCAAACTACTATATGGACCTGGCCTACAGGTGCACGCTACTAGGCTAGATATACAGCAACAGAAGAATGCAGCAGCACACTGCCAGCACAAAGATATAGGTGAAACATAAATATGCAGTTAAAACATGGAGAGCTATACAGCTATGGTGTAATAGATGCAAATGTGAAACTATGAAATAGTGAGGCACTATATATAAAATGTTTTTTTTTAATGCTGCCGGTATGAGTCTTTCACAAACAGAACACACAACTAAGTAATGCTTAACACATATTAAAATGTCTGCATTTTATTTAAGTGTTTATAAATCTTAAGCCTTTAGAGATGAAGCATTTAAGTAAGGTAAGCCATTAAAAGCCTTAGTAAACGTACCTGCAATCAATGCATGATTTAATACTCTTCTTCCTTTTTAATGCAATTTATTTGAAAGCAGAGTCTCCAGTATTGAACTTCACCTATTGCCAATGGGATGGCTAACAGGCCCTTTCTACTATCCGCCCCTCTTATATGGAGACATTGGGGCACCAGCTCCTTATTATGCTTTTCTTCTGAATCTATTTTCGGTGGCTGAAAACAGATCAATGCAGTTGTTGGTGAGATTCAAATATCATTTGATACCACATTCCTCTCGGAAGTCATTCGATTTTGAAGATGGTCTTATGGTGGACGTTCTGCGATGGCCTCCTGGGACTTCAAGCTATTGAAACAGGTGATTTTGCTATTCCCTGGATCGATAAAACCTCTAAACTCAGTTCTCAATTTACCTAGTATGTCAGGCTTAACAGTATTACTTTTCTGAATGTGAATTCTAGGGCACCATGTACAAGAGGATTCCCATGCATAAAATAGGCAATGTAGCTTTATTCTAGAACAAAGTTGTGAATGTTTTAAAAGGCCTGTGGCACATGGCCATATTATGTCCCTGAACATATTATGTTCCAGTTGTGTGGAGTTATATTAGGGCATTCATAGACCTGGGGCCCTATTATCCCACCAATTTTATTTAGAGTATAGGGAAGTGTTTGATATGTATTTGATTTCTAGAGTACATTAGATGTCATATTACAGAAGCAATGTTTTAGAGGTGAATATCCCTGAATATAGTGCCATGCAGAACACAAAACACAAACAACTGAGCTGAGTGTACCTATTTGTAGTCATTATGGGGGAGATTTATCAAAACCTGTATAGAGGAAAAGTCGTGCAGTTGCCCATGGCAACCAATCAGATCACTTCTTTCATTTTTCACAGGCCTCTTTAAAAATGAAAGAAGCGAGCTGATTGGTTGCTATGGGCAACAGCACCACTCTTCCTCTGCACAGGTTTTGATAAATCTCCCCTATATGTGCAACCAAATGACAACAAAAAGTATGGCAATCAATCTGCCATAATTTTTTGTCTTAAAATCACTGGTGACTAGTGATCAGCGACATTGCCCATATTCGAATTTGTGATATTTTGCGAATATATAGGCGAATATTCGTCCTATATTCGCATATTCGAGGAAGAAAACAGTGAGGGGGTGGGCAACTTTACTATTGGTTGCTTGGGATGTTGTTGATAACCTCTGACAAGTGTATGTGAATCATTCTAATAGGCCCACAAGTGAAAATAAGGAATACGCGAAAATGCGCAAAAAAGTGAATATTTGTAATTTACAATATATAGCGAATATATTCGCAATAATCGCGAAAAAAAATTTGAAATGCAAATATTCACGCCCAACACTACTGGTGACATGATGGCTGCTTGTAAACAAAAATTGAAGTGACTGCCAGACATTTTAAACATTCTGCATTATCTTGCTATGGGATTGGAGAGCATATGCTGTTCTTAATTTTTTTTTTCTCTACAAATTTTGAATAGATAATTTCTAGTTTATTCCAAGTACTAAACACACATTATATATATATATATATATATATATATATATATATATATATATATATATATATATATATATATACAATGCTCAAAAAAATAAAGGGGACACTTAAACAACACAATGTAACTCCAAGTCAATCACACTTCTATGAAATCACACTGTCCACTCAGGAAGCAACACTGATTGACAATTAATTTTACATGCTGCTGTGCAAATGGAATAGACAACAGGTGGAAATCATAGGCAATTAGCAAGACACACTCAATAAAGGAGTGGTTCTGCAGGCGGTGACCACAGACCACTTATCAGTTCTTATGCTTCCCGGCTGATGTTTTGGTCACTTTTGAATGCTGGCAGGGCCTTCACTATAGCGGTAGCATGAGACGGCGTCTAAAATGCACACAAGTGGCTCAGGTAGTGCAGCTCGTCCAGGATGGCACACCAATGTGAGCTGTGGCAAGAAGGTTTGCTGTGTCTGTCTGCATAATGTCCAGAGCATGGAGACACTACCAGGAGACACGCCAGTACATCAGGGGACATGGATGAGGCCGTAGCAGGGCAACAACCCAGCAGCAGGACTGCTACCTCCATCTTTGTACAAGGAGGAGCAGAATGAACACTGCAAGAGCCCTGAAAAATGACCTCCAGCAGGCCACAAATGTGCATGTGTCCACTCAAATGGTCAGAAACAGACTCCATGAGGGTGGTATGAGGCCGACGTCCACAGGTGGGGGTTGTGCTTACAGCTTAACACCGTGCAGGACATTTGGCATTTGCCAGAGAACACCAAGATTGGCAAATTCATCACTTGCGCCCTGTGCTATTCACAGATGAAAGCAGGTTCACATTAAGCACATGTGAGTCTGGAGATGCCATGGAGAACATTCTGCTGCCTGCAACATCCTCCAGCCTGACCGGTTTGGCGGTGGGTCAGTAAGGACCACACAGCCTTCCATGTGCTTGCCAGAGGTAGCCTGACTGCCAATAGGTAACAAGATGAGATCCTCAGACCCCTTTTGAGACCATATGCTGGTGTGGTTGGCCTTGGGTTTCTCCTAATGCAAGATAATGCTCATGTGGCTGGAGTGTGTAAGCAGTTCCTGCAAGAGAAAGGCATTAATGCTATGGACTTGCCCGCCCGTTCCACAGACCTGAATCCGATTGAACACATCTGGGACATCATGTCTCGCTCCATCCACCAACGGCACGTTGCACCACAGACTGTCCAGGACATGCCCAGACATTGTAGGGAGGTCATACGGGCACGTGGAGGCCACACACACTACTGAGCCTCATGTTGACTTGTTTTAAGGACATTACATCAAAGTTGGATGAGCATGTAGTTTGGTTTTCCACTTTGATTTTGAGTGTGACTCCATATCCTGACCTCCATGGGTTGATAAATTTGATTTCCATTGATAATTTTTGTGTGATTTTGTTGTCAGCGCATTCAACTATGTAAAGATGAAAGTATTTCATATCATTAGTTCATTCATTAAGATCTAGGATGTGATATCTTAGTGTTCCCTTTATTTTTTTGAGCAGTGTATATACTTTTTTATTGTACAAGGCAAAATAAATCAGCTGACCCCAAAGCCTCCTTTCGACATGAACTGGACTTCAGGATGGACTTCAGTCCTGCAGCAATAATCCAACAAAGAAGGAAAGGTCCAGCGCAATCTCAGGTAAATGCTTGTTTATTGGATTTTCAACCAGACATTACAGATTGAAGGTGTGAATGCCAGGGGTCATCATTTTCCATTAGATATATGCCTTGCAGGCTCCATCTGTAATTCTCAATTGTTCCTGAGCTAGTAGGTAGAGTTTTACATCTATGGCATTTTGCAATACACTGCACATACAGAACCAAAGATCCTGCACTTCTATCTCCCTTTATACTCCATAAGAGACAGCAGCAGCATGGAAGGCATTATGGAGCCCTAGTGAACTGTCTAAGCTGTAAATAAAACCCTGGGGTGAGATCCTTCCTGTTCCAGTGGTTAGGAGACCAATGATCAATTAGAATGACAGTGTAATGGCAGTGGAAAGTGGATCCGCTGAACCTGTGTGGATGATGGCATGGGCCATACCAGGGAGCGGGGTCGAAGGTACCACTGGTTTTCACCAGAGCCCGCCGCGAAGCGGGATGGACTTGCTTCGATACACGGCAAGGCAAGACACAACAGAACGCTTTCTCTAAGGCTGTTGTTACGCCGAGCGCTCCGGGTCCCCGCTCCTCCCCGGAGCGCTCGCTACACTCTCTCCGCTGCAGCGCTCCGGTCAGATCCACTGACCCGGGGCGCTGCGATTCTGCTTCCAGCCGGGATGCGATTCGCGATGCGGGTAGCGCCCGCTCGCGATGCGCACCCCGGCTCCCGTACCTGACTCGCTCTCCCTCGGTCCTGTCCCGGCGCGCGCGGCCCCGCTCCCTAGGGCGCGCGCGCGCCGGGTCTTTGCGATTTAAAGGGCCACTGCGCCGCTGATTGGCGCAGTGATTCCAATTAGTGTCTTCACCTGTGCACTTCCCTATATCACCTCACTTCCCCTGCACTTCCCTGCCGGATCTTGTTGCCATTGTGCCAGTGAAAGCGTTCCTTGTATGTTCCTAGCCTGTGTTCCAGACCTCCTGCCGTTGCCCCTGACTACGATCCTTGCTGCCTGCCCCGACCTTCTGCTACGTCCGACCTTGCTTCTGTCTACTCCCTTGTACCGCGCCTATCTTCAGCAGCCAGAGAGGTTGAGCCGTTGCTAGTGGATACGACCT
The DNA here is from genome assembly GCF_029499605.1 of Hyla sarda. NCBI lineage: Eukaryota > Metazoa > Chordata > Amphibia > Anura > Hylidae > Hyla > Hyla sarda. The sequence goes on from NC_079190.1 coordinate 446,102,908, forward strand.
GGTCACTACCGCCGCAGAAAGACCATCCCGCTTTGCGGCGGGCTCTGGTGAAAACCAGTAGTGACTTAGAACCGATCCACTAGCACGGTCCACGCCAATCCCTCTCTGGCACAGAGGATCCACTACCCGCCAGCCGGCATCGTGACAGTAGATCCGGCCATGGATCCCGCTGAAGTTCCTCTGCCAGTTGTCGCTGACCTCACCACGGTGGTCGCCCAGCAGTCACAACAGATAGCGCAACAAGGCCAACAGCTGTCTCAACTGACCGTTATGCTACAACAGTTACTACCACAGCTTCAGCAGTCATCTCCTCCGCCAGCTCCTGCACCTCCTCCGCAGCGAGTGGCCGCTCCTGGGCTACGCCTATCCTTGCCGGATAAATTTGATGGGGACTCTAAGTTTTGCCGTGGCTTTCTTTCCCAATGTTCCCTGCATCTGGAGATGATGTCGGACCTGTTTCCCACTGAAAGGTCTAAGGTGGCTTTCGTAGTCAGCCTTCTGTCCGGAAAAGCCCTGTCATGGGCCACACCGCTCTGGGACCGCAATGACCCCGTCACTGCCTCTGTACACTCCTTCTTCTCGGAAATCCGAAGTGTCTTTGAGGAACCTGCCCGAGCCTCTTCTGCTGAGACTGCCCTGTTGAACCTGGTCCAGGGTAATTCTTCCGTTGGCGAGTATGCCGTACAATTCCGTACTCTTGCTTCAGAATTGTCCTGGAATAATGAGGCCCTCTGCGCGACCTTTAAAAAAGGCCTATCCAGCAACATTAAAGATGTTCTGGCCGCACGAGAAATTCCTGCTAATCTACATGAACTTATTCACCTAGCCACTCGCATTGACATGCGTTTTTCCGAAAGGCGTCAGGAGCTCCGCCAAGATATGGACTCTGTTCGCACGAGGCGTTTCTTCTCCTCGGCTCCTCTCTCCTCTGGTCCCCTGCAATCTGTTCCTGTGCCTCCCGCCGTGGAGGCTATGCAGGTCGACCGGTCTCGCCTGACACCTCAAGAGAGGACACGACGCCGCATGGAGAACCTCTGCCTGTACTGTGCTAGTACCGAACACTTCCTGAGGGATTGTCCTATCCGTCCTCCCCGCCTGGAAAGACGTACGCTGACTCCGCACAAAGGTGAGACAGTCCTTGATGTCTACTCTGCTTCTCCACGTCTTACTGTGCCTGTGCGGATGTCTGCCTCTGCCTTCTCCTTCTCTACCGTGGCCTTCTTGGACTCTGGATCTGCAGGAAATTTTATTTTGGCCTCTCTCGTCAACAGGTTCAACATCCCAGTGACCAGTCTCGCCAGACCCCTTTACATCAATTGTGTAAACAATGAAAGATTGGACTGTACCATACGCTTCCGCACGGAGCCCCTTCTAATGAGCATCGGATCTCATCACGAGAGGATTGAACTTTTGGTCCTCCCCAATTGCACCTCGGAAATTCTCCTTGGACTTCCCTGGCTTCAACTTCATTCCCCAACCCTGGATTGGTCCACTGGGGAGATCAAGAGTTGGGGGCCCTCTTGTTCCAAGGACTGTCTAAGACCGGTTCCCAGTAACCCTTGCCGTGACTCTGTGGTTCCCTCAGTAACCGGTCTCCCTAAGGCCTATATGGACTTCGCGGATGTTTTTTGCAAAAAACAAGCTGAGACTCTACCTCCTCACAGGCCTTATGATTGCCCTATCGACCTCCTCCCGGGTACTACTCCACCCCGGGGCAGAATTTATCCTCTCTCTGCCCCAGAGACTCTTGCCATGTCTGAGTATGTCCAGGAAAATTTAAAAAAGGGCTTTATCCGTAAATCCTCCTCTCCTGCCGGAGCTGGATTTTTCTTTGTGTCCAAAAAAGATGGCTCCCTACGTCCTTGCATTGACTACCGCGGTCTTAATAAAATCACGGTTAAGAACCGCTACCCCCTACCCCTCATCTCTGAACTCTTTGATCGCCTCCAAGGTGCCCACATCTTTACTAAATTGGACTTAAGAGGCGCCTATAACCTCATCCGCATCAGAGAGGGGGATGAGTGGAAAACGGCGTTTAACACCAGAGATGGACACTTTGAGTATCTGGTCATGCCCTTTGGCCTGTGCAACGCCCCTGCTGTCTTCCAAGACTTTGTCAATGAAATTTTTCGTGATCTGCTATACTCCTGTGTTGTTGTATATCTGGACGATATCCTAATTTTCTCTGCCAATCTAGAAGAACACCGCCAGCATGTCCGTATGGTTCTTCAGAGACTTCGTGACAATCAACTCTATGCCAAAATTGAGAAATGTCTGTTTGAATGCCAATCTCTTCCTTTTCTAGGATATTTGGTCTCTGGCCAGGGACTACAAATGGATCCAGACAAACTCTCTGCCGTCTTAGATTGGCCACGCCCCTCCGGACTCCGTGCTATCCAACGCTTTTTGGGGTTCGCCAATTATTACAGGCAATTTATTCCACATTTTTCTACCGTTGTGGCTCCTATCGTGGCTTTAACCAAAAAAAATGCCGATCCCAAGTCGTGGCCTCCTCAAGCGGAAGACGCCTTTAAACGACTCAAGTCTGCCTTTTCTTCGGCTCCCGTGCTCTCCAGACCTGACCCTTCCAAACCCTTCCTATTGGAGGTTGATGCCTCCTCAGTGGGAGCTGGAGCTGTTCTTTTACAAAAAAATTCTTCCGGGCATGCTGTCACTTGTGGTTTTTTTTCTAGGACCTTCTCTCCGGCGGAGAGGAACTACTCCATCGGGGATCGAGAGCTTCTAGCCATTAAATTAGCACTTGAGGAATGGAGGCATCTGCTGGAGGGATCAAGATTTCCAGTTATTATTTACACCGACCACAAGAACCTCTCCTACCTCCAGTCTGCCCAACGGCTGAATCCTCGCCAGGCCCGGTGGTCTCTGTTCTTTGCCCGATTTAATTTTGAGATTCACTTTCGTCCTGCCGATAAGAACATTAGGGCCGATGCTCTCTCTCGTTCCTCGGATGCCTCAGAAGTTGAACTCTCTCCGCAACACATCATTCCACCTGACTGCCTGATCTCCACTTCTCCAGCCTCCATCAGGCAAACTCCTCCAGGAAAGACCTTTGTTTCTCCACGCCAACGCCTCGGAATCCTCAAATGGGGTCACTCCTCCCATCTCGCTGGTCATGTGGGCATCAAGAAATCTGTGCAACTCATCTCCCGCTTCTATTGGTGGCCGACTCTGGAGACGGATGTTGTGGACTTTGTGCGAGCCTGCACTATCTGTGCCCGGGATAAGACTCCTCGCCAGAAGCCCGCTGGTTTTCTTCATCCCCTGCCTGTCCCCGAACAGCCTTGGTCTCTGATTGGTATGGATTTTATTACTGATTTACCCCCTTCCCGTGGCAACACTGTTATTTGGGTGGTCGTTGATCGATTCTCCAAAATGGCACATTTCATCCCTCTTCCTGGTCTTCCTTCAGCGCCTCAGTTGGCTAAACAATTTTTTGTACACATTTTTCGTCTTCACGGATTGCCTACGCAGATCGTCTCGGATAGAGGCGTCCAATTCGTGTCTAAATTCTGGAGGGCTCTCTGTAAACAACTCAAGATTAAATTAAATTTTTCTTCTGCATATCATCCCCAGTCCAATGGACAAGTAGAAAGAATTAACCAAGTCTTGGGTGATTATTTGCGACATTTTGTTTCCTCCCGCCAGGATGACTGGGCAGATCTCCTTCCATGGGCCGAATTCTCGTATAACTTCAGAGTCTCTGAATCTTCCTTCAAATCCCCATTTTTCGTGGTGTACGGCCGTCACCCTCTTCCCCCCCTCCCTACCCCCTTGCCCTCTGGTCTGCCCGCTGTGGATGAAATTTCTCGTGACCTTTCCATTATATGGAGAGAGACCCAAAATTCTCTCCTACAGGCTTCATCACGCATGAAGAGGTTCGCGGATAAGAAAAGAAGAGCTCCTCCCGTTTTTTCCCCTGGAGACAAGGTATGGCTCTCCGCTAAATATGTCCGCTTCCGTGTCCCTAGCTACAAGTTGGGACCACGCTATCTTGGTCCTTTCAAAATTTTGTGTCAAATTAATCCTGTCTCTTACAAACTTCTTCTTCCTCCTTCTCTTCGTATCCCTAATGCCTTTCACGTCTCTCTTCTTAAACCACTCATCCTCAACCGTTTTTCTCCCAAATCTGTTCCTCCCACTCCTGTTTCCGGCTCCTCGGACATCTTCTCTGTCAAAGAGATCTTAGCCTCTAAAAAGGTCAGAGGGAAAACTTTTTTTCTAGTGGACTGGGAAGGTTGTGGTCCTGAAGAGAGATCCTGGGAACCTGAGGACAACATCCTAGATAAAAGTCTGCTCCTCAGGTTCTCAGGCCCTAAAAAGAGGGGGAGACCCAAGGGGGGGGGGTACTGTTACGCCGAGCGCTCCGGGTCCCCGCTCCTCCCCGGAGCGCTCGCTACACTCTCTCCGCTGCAGCGCTCCGGTCAGATCCACTGACCCGGGGCGCTGCGATTCTGCTTCCAGCCGGGATGCGATTCGCGATGCGGGTAGCGCCCGCTCGCGATGCGCACCCCGGCTCCCGTACCTGACTCGCTCTCCCTCGGTCCTGTCCCGGCGCGCGCGGCCCCGCTCCCTAGGGCGCGCGCGCGCCGGGTCTTTGCGATTTAAAGGGCCACTGCGCCGCTGATTGGCGCAGTGATTCCAATTAGTGTCTTCACCTGTGCACTTCCCTATATCACCTCACTTCCCCTGCACTTCCCTGCCGGATCTTGTTGCCATTGTGCCAGTGAAAGCGTTCCTTGTATGTTCCTAGCCTGTGTTCCAGACCTCCTGCCGTTGCCCCTGACTACGATCCTTGCTGCCTGCCCCGACCTTCTGCTACGTCCGACCTTGCTTCTGTCTACTCCCTTGTACCGCGCCTATCTTCAGCAGCCAGAGAGGTTGAGCCGTTGCTAGTGGATACGACCTGGTCACTACCGCCGCAGCAAGACCATCCCGCTTTGCGGCGGGCTCTGGTGAAAACCAGTAGTGACTTAGAACCGATCCACTAGCACGGTCCACGCCAATCCCTCTCTGGCACAGAGGATCCACTACCCGCCAGCCGGCATCGTGACAGCTGTAATGGCACAAAGCTCTAAGGAAGTACGGGGTTAAATAGAGTCAGAACCGACAAGCACCAATCAATGGTGCGCTGGCCCTTTAAATCTTAAAGAGCCGGCATGCGCACGCCCTAGGAGGTGGGGACACATGTGATGGCAGACACGGACATTGGAGGGGACAGAAAGGCGAGGAGGTGAGAGATGACCTGGCGGTCGCATGCGGGCCGCAGTGCCGCCGACAGCAGGAACGAGGTGCACTTGCAGCCAGCAAGTCTGGCCGCAGCGCTACACGTGACAGTACCCCCCCCCCTTAGGTCTTCCCCTTTTTTTGGGCCACAGGAACCAAAGAATCAGACCTTAGTCCAGTATAAACCTTTAGGTTCTCAAGACTTTTCTTCAGGCCCGAAGCCCTTCCAGTCCACCAAGAAGAAATTTTTCATCTGACGGTTTTGGTGGCCAAAATCTCCTTAACTTCAAAAATGTCAGAGGAACCAGAGAAAGGAGTGGGAGATCCCCATGAGAAAAATGATTAAGGATAACAGGCTTGAGAAGAGAAAAGCGAAATGAGTTTCTCAAGCAGGTTGGCCCAATCGTCTTGCCGAGCTGAAACAAAATGACAAAGATAATCTCTGAGAATTTGATTCACCCCCTCTACCTGACCAATGGACTGGGGGTGGTATGCAGAAGAGAAGTCAAGCTTGATCTTGAGGCGAGAGCAGGGAGCCCACCAGAATTTGGAGACAAACTGAACCCCACGATCAGAGACAAAGTGACACGGTAGGCCATGTAGATGAAAGATATGTCGAAGGAATTGATGTGCCATCTGTGGAGCACAAGGAAGTCCACGGAGAGGCACGAAATGAGCCATCTTCGAAAAACGATCTACAACCACCCAAATGACCGTCTTGTTACAGGAGTGAGGCAGATCAGTGATAAAGTCCATGGCAATGTGTGACCAAGGGCACTCCAGGATAAGTAAAGGAAGTAAAAGACCCACAGACTTGAGCCGCGGAGCCTTGTCACGGGCACAGGTCACACAGGAGCGTACAAAATCAGTGACATTGCGCTCCAGGTTTGGCCACCAGTAATGTCGGTTGATTAATTGAATGGACTTCCGTACTCCAGTATGCACGGCTAGTAAAGAAGAATGGCCCCAGGACAACACTTTGTGTCTGAGACGAGGAGGCACAAAAGACTTCCCCGGAGGAACTTGCTGAAGATTAACAGGCGCTATCGCAATAATTCGCTCAGGAGGTAAAATATGCCAAGGAGTAGAGTCAAGACCTATCACATCAGAAGCTCTAGAGAGAGCATGAAATCTGGCATTCTTGTCTGCAGGACTAAAATGAATAAAGAAATTAAACCGGGAAAAGAAAAGAGACCATCTGGCCTGCTGGAGGATCAGATGCTGTGCGGACTGAAGATATAAAAGATTTTTATGGTCCGTGTAGATACTGACTGGATTAGATGATCCTTCCAATAAGTGATGCCACTCTTCTAAGGCAAGCTCAATGGCCAAGAGTTCCCGATCTCCAATAAAACAGTTTCTCTCAGCAGGCGGGAACATCTTAGAAAAGAAGCCACAAGTCACCATTTTACCTCTGGAGGTGTTTTGAGTTAAAATTGTACCGGCTCCTGATGAGGCTTCCACCTCAAGAAAGAACATTTTTTCTTTGTTGGGTCTTGACAGAACAGGTGCAGAAGCAAACACTGATTTCAAGTGGGTTAAAGACTCTTCAGCTTCAGGGGACCACGACTTGGGATTACTGTTTTTCTTGGTGAGAGCCACAATATGAGCAATCAGAGCCAGAGGAGAAATGTGGAATGAATTGTCTATAATAATTGGCAAATCCAAGAAAACATTGTATGGCCCGCAGGCCAGAAGGACATGGCCAATTTAGTACAGTAGACAACTTGACTGGATCCATCTGGAGCCCTTGGCTGGAAACAATGTAACTTAGGGACATAAGACTCGTCTTCTCGAAGAGGCATTTCTCGAGTTTGGCATAAAGATGATTTTTCCGCAGGCGTCCTAAGACCTGAGTGCAATGCACCTCCAAGTTGGAAAATCAAGATGTCATCTAAATAGACCAAGAAAGTAGAGAAGATCCCGGAAGATGTCAAAGACTCAAAGTGCCCGTCACGAGTATTAAAAGCCGTCTTCCATTTGTCTACTTCTCGAATTCTGATTATATTATATGCTCCTCACAGATCCAATTTGGTGAAGACCTTGGCACCCTGCAGGCAGTCGAAGAGCTCAGAAATCAGGTAAAGGATACCAATTCTTGATGGTAATTTTATTGAGGCCACAGTAGTCAATACAAGGGCAAAAAGAGCTGCCCTTCTTCTCCACGAAGAAGAATCCAGCACCGGCAGGAGAGGAGGACTTCCGGATAAAACCCTTCTGGAGGTTTTCCTTAATATACTGTGACATGGCTTGCGTTTCAGGCACAGACAGGGGGTAGATTCTTCTCCGGGGAGGTGTGGTACTAGGCAGAAGCTCAATTGGACAATCATAGGGTCGATGTGGAAGAAGACTTTCTGCTTGTTTCTCGCAATACACATCTGCAAAGTCCTGATAAGGAGAGGGCAGGCCTGGCAGAGAAGAAGGTGAAGGAAATGAGCGCTTCAATTGTGGAGCCAACAGTCAGTGTTTCAGACAGTCTTCACCCCAGCGAGAGACTTCACCGGTTTGCCAAATGACAACTGTTGCGTGGAGTTGCAACCAGGGTAAACCCAAGAGAACCGGAGAAGTACAAAAGGGAAGCACATAGAACAAGATCTTCTCTATGTGCAAAACTCCCGCATGCATTGTCAGTGGATCCGTGCAGAATTGTACCGTGAAGTTCAGACATTCACCGTTGATGGAGGAAATGTATAGGGGTTTGATGAGCCGTGTCACCGGGAGACAATGCTCGTGGACCAGGGATGCATTGATGAAGTTCCTTGCTGAACAAGAGTCCAAGAAAGCTGAGATGTAGAATAAAGTTCTGGAAGAGGTGAAGAGTTGGACCAGTATGGATAAACGAGGAGAGGAGTTATTCTTACCTAGGGATGCCTCTCCCACGTGCCCTAGGTGCGTGCGTTTCCCGGAAGAGGAGGACGAAGAGGACAATCTCTGAGGGAATGCTCCAGTTTGGCACAATAGAGGCAAAGGTTTTCCTCACGTTGGCAAGACCTCTCATGCTGTGACAAGTGAGTGCGGTCTACTTGCATGGCTTCTTCGGCAGGAGGTAATGCAGAAGACAGAGGAAAACGACGGGTACGAGCAGGTTCACACTCGAGGCGAAGTTCCCCCTGCCTCTCAGAGAAGCGCACATCAATACGAGTGGACAGGAGAATAAGTTCACTAAGGGTAGACGGAGGGTCTTGATTAGTGTTGAGCGGCATAGGCCATATTCGAATTCGCGAATATTCGCGAATATATGGACGAATATTCGTCATATATTCGCGAATATTCGCATATTCGTTATATTTCCGTTTTATTTTCGCATATGCGAACATTCGCGTATGCGAAAATTATCATGTGAAAATTAGCATATACAAAATTTACATTTGCGAAAATTCGTATATGCGAAAATTAGCATATGCTAATTTTCGCATATGCGAATTTTTGCATGGCAGTCTCACACAGTAGTATTACAGCCTTCTTTACACCACACAAGCTGGAAGCAGAGAGGGGTGATCACTGTGATGTGTACTGTGAAGAAAAAAAAAAAAAAAAAAAAAAAAAACGAATATTCGTAATTACGAATATATAGCGCTATATTCGCGAAATTCGCGAATTCGCGAATATGCGATATTCGCGAATAATATTCGAATTGCGAATATTCGCGAGCAACACTAGTCTTGATGCGGCTAAAGCATCTTTCACCTTGCTGGAAAGCCCCTTTTTGAAGGTAGCACATAGGGCTTCATTATTCCAGTCAAGCTCAGAGGCCAGGACCGCATTCTAGCCAACAGAAGAATCCTCTTGGCGGAGGTTTAGAAGCGCAGTTTTGGCCAAGGAGGGTCAAGCAGGCTCTTCAAAGACGCTGCGGAATTCCGAGAGGAAAGCTTGCAGATTGTTTGTCACCGGATCGCTTCTGTCCCAAAGAGAAGTGGCCCAGGCCAGAGCCTTTCCAGAGAATAGACTAACCATGAAGGGCACCTTGGCACGCTCCGTCGGAAACTGGTCAGCCATCAGTTCAACATGCATGGAGCACTGGTGGGTCTCTCTAAGGCAGTAATGGCACAAAGATCCGGCAAAGATCTAAGGAAGTGCGGTGTTAAATAGAGTCAAAACAGACAAGCACCAATCAATGGTGCGCTGGCCCTTTAAATGTTAAAGAGTCAGGGCGCACGCCCAAGGAGGTGGGGACGCAAGTGCCGGCAGACACAAACAGTGGAGGGGACAGAGAGGCGAGGAGGTGAGAGATGACCTGGCGGTTGCATGTGGGCGCGTCGGGAGATGCGAACCGCAGTGCCGCCGGCAGAAGGAACAGGGGTGGGCTCGTGGCCAGCAAGTCTGGCCACAGTGGTGCACAGAGGCAATGCTCTGCACAGGGTAGATTGTCATATTAGAAATATGGTGCATAGTGATCCATTCTGTAATGCAAGTGAATTTGCATGTCACATACCAAGCCTAGGGTGTCTAACAGTGTCTACACTGTACTTGAACAACATTGGTATACAAGACAGACATCCTGCTACAAATATTCCCTTTACCTCACACAACCACTCTCAAAGCCATCCATATAACACCCAGCCAGTTCCATGCACAAGCCCTTTTCTGACTTGTGCACAGGACTTGGGTTTAATATGGTTTCCTTGGCAGCTGTACTGTCCAGTATAAGCTGCATCTCTCCTCAAAGATCCTTGCAGGACAAGCAGGAGACAAATGCTGGACCAGGGGTGGATCCAGAGTCTAGTCTTGCGAGTGGGGCGCTATCAGAGTATCGTGCAGTGGTCAACACGCCCCCTCCCATAGACTCGCATTGAGGGGGCGTGGTGTGACATCACAAGGGGCGGGCTGTGATGTCACAACCCCCACAGCCTGCACCCACAGTTTGGAACAAAATGTTTCGAATGCTGGGGCAGTGGAGTACCCCTCTAGGTAGGCAGCATAGTTCCCCCACACTAGGTAGGCAGCATAGTTACCCCCACATTAGGTTGTCAGCATAGTTTCCCCCATATTAGGTTGGCAGCATAGTTCCCCTCATATTAGGTTGTCAGCATAGTTCCCCCCACATAAGTTGTCAGCATAGTTCTCCCCCCCCTACATTAGGTGTGCAGTATAGTTTCCCCCACATTAGGTTGGCAGTATAGTTTCCCCCACAGGGAGCAGAGTCTAAGGTGCTGCTGGTTTTCAGCAGAGCCTTCAGCAAAGCGGGATGCTCTTGCTGCGGCAGGCGGCACCAAAGTCGCTACCCCTGGCACGACTCGACCACACAGGCGGCTGAGGTGATGCGAGGCACAGGAGGGATAGGCAAGACATGGTCTGGATAGCAGGAGGTCAGGGCTGGCGGCACAGGTGTGTAGACAGGGACGTAGCAGAAGGTCAATAGGCAGGTGGCAAGGAGCAAGGTCAGGTCACAGAATGCAAGTGTCTGGAACACTGCAAGGCTAAACAACAAACACTTTCTCTAAGGCTTTGGGGCAACAAAGATCCGGCAGGGAGTGATGGGAGGTGCAGATATATGTAAAAAAGAACTGCAGGTGAATGTACTAATTAAGGGTGCACTGGCCCTATAAATTTTAGAGCGCCGGCGGAGGTGAATGACGGGCTGGGATTTGCATGCGGGCGCGTCCCTCAATGCGAATCAAAGCCCCGCTGGTAGGTGCGGGGGGTGACTGCTCCCGGCCAAAGTGTCCATGACAGGCAGTATAGTTCCCCCCACATTAGGCTCGCAGTATAATTCCCCCACATTAGGTTGGCAGTATAGTTCCCCCTACATTAGGTTGGCAGTATAGTTACCCCCACATTAGGCTGGCAGTATAGTTCTCCCTCATTAGGTTGGCAGTAGTGTTGCTCGCGAATATTCGCAATGCAAATTTTATTAGCGAATATCGCACTATATATTCGCAATTACAGTACACATCACAGTGATCAACCCTCTCTGCTTCCAGCTTGTGTGGTGAAAAGAAGGCTCTAATACTACTATGTGAGACTGGCGTACAAATTTTCGCATATGTGAAAATTTGCATATGTTAATTTTTGCACATGCTAATTAATGTGTATGCTAATTTTCGCATACGCAAATTTCAGTGTATGCTAATTTTTGTATATGCAATTTTTGGCATTCGCAAATTTTCGCATATGCGGAAATAAAACGCGAATATTACGAATATGCAAATTTAGCGAATATATGATGAATATTCGTCCATATATTCGCGAAATATCGTGAATTCGAATATGGCCTATGCCGCTCAACACTAGTTGGCAGTATAGTTCCCCCACATTAGGCTGGCTGTATAGTTCCCCCCACATTAGGTAGGCAGTATGTTCCCCCACATTAGGTAGGCAGTGGCCCCCACAAACATACAGCCTTCAGCTGTATACAGTGTATGGCTGGTAGTGTTGAGCGGTATAGGTCATATTCGAATTTGCGATATTTCGCAAATATATGGACGAGTATTCGTCATATATTAGCTAAATTAGCATATTCGTAATATTCACATTATATTTTTTTCGCATATGCGAAAAAGTGCATATGCGAAAATTAGCATATGGGACATTTGCATAAGCCAAAATTCACATATGCGAAAATTAGCATATGCAAATTTTCCCATATGCGAAAATTCGTACATCAGTCTCACACAGTAGTATTAGAGACTTCTTTACACCACACAAGCTGGAAGCAGAGAGGGATGATCACTGTGATGTGTACTGTGAAAAAAAAAAAAAAGAATATTCGTAATTGCGAATATATAGTGCTATATTCGCGAATATGCAATATTCCCAAATAAAATTCACACTGCGAATATTCGGGAGCAACACTAATGGATGGAGGCTGTATGTCTGTGTACTGCCCCACTTCAGTGCTCCGACCACCTCTCCTCAGGTCAGGGGTCATGATCTATTGCTATGGCCTATAGGCTTTTTATTTTTTTCCCACTTTTACCCATTAGGGCACAGCTCTGAACAGTGACTGGTCTTGGCAGAAAAAGAAGTCTGAAACCTCCTGTCTTCTAAGAGGCTCAGTATTCTGCTCTATCTCCCACAAAACCAGATAGAGACAATAGTGCAGTACCAATCACACTTATTTAAATAATAAATTATACAAACAATACAAAGTGACAAACAATAACTGAACCCAGGGACTTAGTCAAACACACAACCATGGTTCTGGAGCCAAAGCGGGTGATCAGGAATAGCTAAACTCAGGATATCGAAAAGCAGCATAGTCACAAGTTAGAACCAAGATCAGGGATCAGAGTAGATGTGAGCAAGGCCAAGGTACTACACAAAATCACAACAGAAACAACAGGAAAGTGCTTATAGATCAGAGACCATGCAAGGGCAGAGGTAGTCTGAACTGTAACAGTTTAAAGAGCCAGGGCCCAGCAAGGAAGGGAGTGGCTGATCAATTTCAGCTGAGGTGAAGCTGTCTACTGAGAAGCAAGTAGGGGAGTGGTGGAGGAGTAAAAACCCTGACACTCTCCTGTGTACTTTATGCTGCATCTCTGTGTGGTCAGATTGGCTGCTGTGCAGAGACAAGCCAATTGATTCTGATATAATCAAATTTGTTTATTTTTATAATTTTTTATTCTTTACAAGAAAATGTTGTGGATAGCATAAGTCACCCCACTGTTTAGTGTACAGTAGCAGAAACTCCTGCCCATTGCTTCTTTTTGAATCTGGGTTGGTTGTCGAATCTGAATTGAATCTGACAGCTGATCTGAGTGAACCTCCTGAAGTGATTTTTCTCAGATTCATTTGTTTCTTTTTATTTCCCATTGCTTTTATAGAATCAACATAAATCATATCACTCAAATAAGTCACTGTCCCCACTGGGGATCAGATTGATTTGAATGTCTCAAACTGATATACTGTATGTACTAAAGTCTGAATATGTCAATAGTCAATTACACAAGTGGAGCAAACATATAGATAATTATATGCCAATTTTTAAAACAAAATAAAAAAAAATTTTCTCGGTGTATTATTGACTTTTAATTTCTGACATTGTTACTATTATCATATTATTTTCTTTTGTCTTTACTTGCTTTGTTAATAGATTGAGTTTTCCTAAGAAGCTGCCTTCTTTTATAAAGCTTCTAGGATTTCCTGGATTTAGCTTTGGTTTCTATAAACCTAGTCCATTTGATATACTGTGGCCACTTTGTCACTGAATCAATCCTCGAGACTTCATTACATTGTTGCAGGCTCAACCAGCACATGGGTTGTTAATAATACAATCAATGTAATAGCTGTCCATTTCCATATTTGATGCCACTTTACAATGACAGCTGCTCTCAGCAACAACACTGTAATAACCAAACACTTTTAAAGCGTACCTGCCAGAGCCCCCAAAAAAAAATAACTACTCAGTAACTAATTCTGACCATACATCTTTTTATTGGCTCACAGTGTTAGAAATCCTCTCAGGGGTAGGGGGCATGTCATCCCTTGTGGTAGCGGGAGGCGATTGGTTTGTCTGCTCATGCAGCCTTGTCCATGAGTTATTTCTTGTCCATGACTCATGAACAAGCTGATGCTGCTACAGGACTAGTTAGTGTCCCAGTAGGTATGGGGACTTCTAGTGATAAGATGTATAGGAGCCATTTTCTTTATTAAATATTCTAAAAAAAATTGACAACAATATTTTAAAAGGTCTTTCATTTTCATCAGTAACAACAGATAAAAAGCTTTGGATCATACAGTGCCCCAGGGCCGTTGCAAGGATTTTTGTCTACACAAGTAAAGGTGCATTTTGGTGCCCCCATCACTTACATAGCGTGCATTGGAAGCACCCAGGAAACGCAGAATATTGTGCATCCCCCTGTGAATGTAAGAGAATGGTAATGCATGTATTGTGTGTATCACTGTTCACCAGGGGAGCACGCAGGATTTTCACATTAAATAATGATAATAATAATAATAACACCACCAATATACACAGACCAGTATCACCAATAACACCACTATACAAGGGACAAATAATACCACCACACTATGACCGCTACCATCAACACCATATAGTGACGGAATAATACTACTATACTGATATTGAATAAAACTCCTATACACAGACAAGTATCACCAATAGCACCACTATATAAGGGGCAAAAAAATACCGCCACACCATGACCACTATCATTACCACCATATAATTACCATACAGATACTAAATAAGACCACGACAGACTTAAATCCCCCCATACAGTGACCATATGGTAGTGACCCCCTGGATGTGCACAGGATACCATATTAGTGATTACATACAGTTACACCAGGTGGCGTCTTCCCTAATTGGAGTTTTTCACTTTTCTTTTTCTTCTCCATTCGGCCCAGACTGTCTTGATGATTTCTTCCATCCCTAACTCGCCTCCACAGAACCTGCCAGACAAACATTTTAGGATCCATACAGAAATAATAACCATCTTGGTGTCTTACACAGTAGAGTGGGTAGATAAGGTGATTAAGGGAAGAGTAGGTAGGCCCCCATTAAGTAGATCCCTGTGCATGATTTCCCCCATTACAGAGGTGCCCCGAGTGGGTAGGTCCCCGTGTAGATAGCTGTAGGTATTTACTCCCTGTAGGCAGTAGCAGCCTCCTATAGGTAGGGTTTACTCCCTGTAGGTAGGCCCATTGTACATAGTAGCCCCCCCCCCCCCGTTATAAAGTTCCAGTCCCCAGTATATAGTTGCAGCCACCCCACATATAGTAGTAGCAACCCCCATTTAAGTATTAGAAGAAGCCCCACTAGGTAGTAGTAGTAGTAGAAGCTCCCTTATACACATCCCATATACACACATTATACATACACACATAATACATACATGCATAATTCATACACACATCATACAATACATACATTCATCTAGCTTATACACATCTATCATACATACACACATCATAAATACATTACATACATACACATAATACATACATACACACACATCATACATACACACATCATACATACACACGCACAATAATACATACTTGCAAACAGCATACATACATCAAGCCTACACATATCTATCATACATACACACATCATGCATACACAACCCTCCTACACACATCATACATACACACACATCATAAATGTACAAAAATCATGCATACACATCATACATGCATGCATACACGCATAATACATGCATACACGCATAATACATACACATATCATATGTACATACATCATACATACATCTGTCTAGCTTACACATCTATCACACATACACACATCATACATTCATTACATGCATACACACATCTATCATATCAATCATACACACACAATAATACATACACGGATGTATACACAGATACATACTTGCACACATCATACATACACCTAGCTTACACACATCTATCATGTATACACATAATACAGTGGGGATCAAAAGTTTGGGCACCCCAGGTAAAAATTTGTATTAATGTGCATAAAGAAGCCAAGGAAAGATGTAAAAATCTCCAAAAGGCTTCAAATTACAGATTATACATTCTTATAATACGTCAACAAAAGTTAGATTTTATTTCCATCATTTACACTAAACAAAAAATGGCATCTGCAAGTTTGGGCACCCTGCAGAGTTAATATCTTGTACTGCCCCTTTTGCAAGTATCACAGCTTATAAACGCTTTTTGTAGTTAGCCTAGAGTCTTTCAATTCTTGTCTGAGGTATTCTTGCCCATTCTTCCTTATAAAAGTCTTCCAGTTCTTTGAGATTTCTGGGCTGTCTGTCACGCACTGTTCTTTTAAGGTTTATCCATATATTTTCAATTATGTTGAGGTCAGGAGATTGTGAGGGCCATGGCAAAACCCTCAGTTTACGCCTCTTGTTGTAATACCCCGTGAATTTTGAGGTGTGTTTATGATTAGTGTTGCTCATGAATACATTTCAATTACAATTACATTTCAGAACAGAATGGTCTTAGATATGATTCTGGCAGAAAAAGGTGGGGTGTGCAAAGTGCTTGTGGATCCTGCATCATGCTGCACCTTCATACTGTCAAAAACCGGCAGGACTGGTAGTGGATCCTCTAGACCGATGGCACAGGCTGGGAAGCAAAGAGTGTCGACGCAGGGAACGAGGCTCCAGGTAAGGTGGACTGGGACGCAGCGCGTGAGCGGGGACCAGCCGCCACGGCAGCCGTGTCCCCGACACAAGGGATCCCGTGCTCCCGGTCAGTGTGTCTGAGCGGGAGGCACCGGGATCCCGAGGAGAGGGGGCGAGAAAGCGGGCGCTCCGGTCCGGAGGCGGGGACCGGAGCGCTTGCTGTGACACATACCTAGCAACACTGGTCCCAATGGCAGAGTAACTAGTGCAATACAAAAGTTAGAGGACCTGTCTGCCGAACTAAAAAAGAACTCAGGTATTACAAATCCCTGGGATCAATATTTTGGATGGTTTACTAACTGGGAACATGCATTAACACAATTAGGTATTATCTTTCTTGTAATCATTATAGTTCATACTATGTATTAGGAGGTTGCTAGAAAAGGGAGTCGCCAATGCCACGGCCACATTTTACCAGGCCACACCCTCATTGGCTAATGAAGATACTACACCCAGTGGATACATGCAATACCTAAAACTGTACAGAGAAAGGAATGTAAAAAACAAAGGAGAACCGTATAGTATGAAATAATATAAGGTTCTAAGAGGGGATTGAAGGGGTTACTGTATTGTATGCATCCATCACACAGTGTCTTTATCCTGTCAGCACTTCATGTTATCTCTTTGCTAGGAATATAGCTGCGAAGGTTAATTAACCATATTAGGACTTCCTGTCTACAAGTGTTATTTCTTTTTCGATCATTTGTCTCTCCCATGAATTCTTCCAGAAACCTCCATATACCTAATATTATAGGCTAGAGATTATACCAAATATTTGATTGACGGCAGGAGGGGTGCAACCCCCCCCCCCCCCCCTTCTTATGTGCTTACAGACTGCTGAATAAACTAGAATGAATTTGACCGGACAAACTGTTGTTACGTGTTATTTCTGGTAGATTCATTCTCCTGGATCCAGATAAAGACTTAAATCGAGCTAACCACCGAAGTTCGGTACCAGGGGTACCTAGATAGGATCAGATCTCCTTACAGTATACAACAGCTGATAAGTACTGGAAGGAGTAAGATTTTTTAAAAGAAGTAATTTACAAATCTATTTAACATTCTGGTACCAGTTGATTTAAAAAAAAAATTTTAAAAATTCACCGGAGTACTCCCCTTTAAGCTTCATTCTATTACAACAATGTCTTCTTGATAATTTGTTGTTTAAGCATATATTCATGCCTAACACATATTTCTGTAAATTACAGAGTAATATATATATATATATATATATATATATATATATATATATATATATATACTCCATGAAATTAACACTTATTGTCTCAAACATACATTTATACATAAATACGTAAATAAATCAATAAGTTAATGTATAGATAGATAAGATACATAAATAAATACATTAATAAATAAATAATAAAGGGAAGACTTCTGTGATGTCAGGTAAGTGCACATATTTGATAGCAAGGATTACAGTATCATGTTGAGCACTCATTTTATTCTGCTATGCCAGCATCAAAATGCTAAAAAAAACATTCAAGGGAAATGTTATACATCATGCCAACAAAATAAAAAGTGATTCTATTGTGATATCACAAAAAAAGTTAGCTATCACCTACAAAAAAAATTAGAATCCAATTCTTTAAAAACACTTCAATCACCATTGCTCCTAAAAGGGTTAAAACTTTTCAGTAATGAGTATATGTTCAGAAAAACAGGAAAACATACATGTTTAGAATCTAATCAGATGTGTATTAAAGATGATTAAATATAAATTCTTTGCATGATTTTTCATCTGAGTATAAGGCGCTTTTATGGACTAATGGACAGTGCTGGTTTTTAGTTGCAGACCGCCCTATACTTTGGACTCGGGGATGTCTGCATGATTACACTTAAAAGTCTCAGTCGTGGCTGCGCTCCTAATGAGCCAATGCAAAATCATTAAAAAGTAATTGTGTGCAAGTTTTACAGATAAGGCTTCACACTGGGACAAAGCTATTCTGGCAGAATGCTATATTTCTTCAGCAGGTCTGCACTCCTCCTCTTAAGCTTAATGAGCCGTAGATGTTTAATCTGGGACTTTTTGATTGTAGGCAGAAAGAATGCACAATAGATTTTGTCAATGTAAATGTGAACATCTCTCCCAGAAACTCAACTGAGCTGTAATCATTTCAAGAATAGGCAAGATCTTAATAGGGCTCTTTATTACCTTCATGGATTAAACACATTGGCAGGAGTCATTGAAGTCCTTTGGCATTTGGAAAGTACAGTGATAACGCTTTGGAGGAGATTGAAATGAAAGTATTTCTAAATTGGCAGATCCTACATGTACATCACATTAAAGCCATTCATGCACAACATGTGGCCGTACTTATTGCTAAAGCCTATTCTATAGATTGCAGTTTGATTGTAACCTCACAGTTTTTGTGAGCCATCTACATGTTGTAGCATAGGAGGTTTGGGGAAAAATGGACAATAATGGATTAGATGTATTAGACACAAATCTGTAATGTAATCAGAAAATATACACTTATTGGGGGGGGGGGACACACTAAGAGAGTGTATGCCTGTATTCATTCTTATTTACGGTGTCCATTTTAGGACATTCAGTCGTCAGCCGTAACTGTTCTGCATCAGGCGAAACAGCATCCTGCCTCCTCCCTCGGACCAATCTCAGTCAGACATCAGCCGCAACTCCCTCCTCCGTCATCCTAAACTCCCTGATCCAAAACTTTGTCATCCCTCAGAAGAAAAACCTTCCTGCCATGTAACAGAGCCGAGTCAGTGTCGGCTCTCTGCTATACGGGTTCTGCTGTACATGCTATTCAATGTCGGCTATGCTATACAGACTCTGTAGTACATGTAGTGTCTGTAGTACTCAAGCAAGTTTCACAGTTTCGACTCTGCCATATATGCTCTGCAGCGTTGGCTCTGCTATGCAGCAGGAAGTTGCGTCTGAGGAAGAATTGTCTGAGGGATGACGGCGTTTTGGACTAGGGAGTTTCGGAGGAGGGAGTTGTGGCTGATGACTGAAGGAGGATTGGTCAAAGGGAGGAGGCGTGACGCTGTTTCCCTTGACAGGGGATGGAGTTGCGGTTGACGACTGACAATGGACTACAATGTCCTACAATGGACGCCATACTTATTACTTCTGAGCAACATACCCCCTACCATAAGACTCATACTCCCTTTCTCAGGGCTCATACCCCTTGTCTCAGGGCTCAAACTTTCTGCCTCAAGGCTCATACTCCCTGTCTGAGAGCTCATACTCCCTACCTCAAAGTTCAGTTCATGCGCCCTGCCTCAAGGCTCATACCTCCTGTCCCAGGGCTCATGCCACCTGCATCAAGGCCCCTACCCCCTGCCTCAAGGATCATACCTCCTGCCCTAGGGCTCATACACCTGCCTCAAAGTTCATGCCCCTGCCTCGGGCTGCCCTTTATCGTCTACACTTTTTGTTTTGGTGATGGAGGCTCTATTGCAGAAAGTGCGTCAATTGCCAGCAGTCAGAGGCTTGGGCACTACCGAGGGGGAACTCAAGGTCCTAGCTTTTGCAGATGACCTGCTATTTTTATTAAGTGATCTCTCTGAGGGTCTGCCCTGTCTTGCACGATTATTCGAAGATTTTGGATACATCTCCAATTTCAAAGTGAATATCACAAAGTCGGAACTGCTCAACATTACATTAGTGTTGCTCACGAATATTCGCAATTCAAATTTTATTCACGAATATTTAATATTCGCGAATTTGCGAATATTCGCGAATATAGCACTATATTTTTTTTTTCACAGTACACGTCACAGTGATCATCCCTCTCTGCTTCCAGCTTGTGTGGTGTAAAGAAGGCTCTTGTTAGGACTCGGCTAGCTGGATGTGGATCCTCTGTGTCAGCGAGGGATTGGCGTGGACCGTGTCGGTGGACCGGTTCTAGGGTTGCTACTGGTATTCACCAGAGCCCGCCGCAAAGCAGGATGGTCTTGCTGCGGCGGTAGCAACTAGGTCGTATCCACCGGCAACGGCTCAACCTTGCTGACTGCTGAGAAGGCGTGGGACAGAAGGACTGGACAGAGGCAAGGTCAGACGTGGCAGAAGGTCGGGGCAGGCGGCAAGGTTCGTAGTCAATGGTGATAGATGAAGATCTGGAACTCAGGCTTTGAACAACACTAAACGCTTTCTCTGGCACAAGGCAACAAGATCCGGCAGGGAAGGGAAGGGGAAGTGAGGTTATATGGACAGGGAGCAGGTGGAAGCTAATCAGACTGATTGGGCCAGGCACCAATCACTGGTGCACTGGCCCTTTAAATCTTAGAGAGCTGGCGCGCACGCGCCCTAGAGAGAGGAGCCGCGCTTGCCAGAACGTGACAGCCGGGGACCGGGACGGGTAAGTGGCTTGGGATGCGATTCGCGAGCGGGCGCGTCCCGCTATGCGAATCGCATCCCCATCGTGAATGTCAGTGCAGCGCTCCCGGTCAGCGGGTCTGACCGGGGCGCTGCAGAGAGGAGAACGCCGCGAGCGTTCCGGGGAGGAGCAGAGACCCGGAGCGCTCGGCGTAACAGTACCCCCCCCCCTTAGGTCTCCCCCTCTTTTTGTCTCTTTGTCCCTTCAAATGAGACGAGAACATAGGGGACGCCTCTTGAGTTTCCTTCTGGAACAAAAAAGAAGTCCTGAGTAGCTACATCAGCGGCCGGTAATCCAGAAGAAGTGGGAATGGGGAGGGGGGGAAGAGGGTGAAGCTTGTCACGAGGCAGAGTGTCACCAGGACGGGGGCTATGAGGAAGCACGGCACAGTCCTGATAGGCCTTGGGGAGACCAGGCACAGGAGGAGACACTGAGGCCCGACAGACGGGACTGGGAGCAGACGTGAGGCATTTCTTGTGGCAAGCAGGACCCCAATTCTTGATCTCCCCGGTGGTCCAGTCAAGGGTGGGAGAATGATGCTGGAGCCATGGCAGACCGAGGAGGACTTCAGAGGTGCAGTTGGGCAGGACAAAAAATTCAATTTTCTCGTGATGCAGTCCAATGCTCATAAGCAAGGGCTCTGTGCGGTAACGCACAGTGCAGTCCAACTTCACTCCGTTGACCGAAGAAATGTAGAGCGGCTTGACGAGACGGGTCACCGGGATGCAGAACCTATTAACCAAAGAGGCCAGAATAAAATTTCCAGAAGAACCAGAGTCCAAGAAGGCCACGGCTGAGAAGGAGGAGTTGGCAGAAGGAGAAATCCGCACGGGCACAGTGAGACGGGGAGAAGCAGACTTCATACCAAGAGACGCCACACCCACGTGAGCTGGGTGCGAACTTTCGCTTATGCAAATATTCGCATATGCAAATTTTCAGCTGCGCCTGCCCTTATTTCTATGTTGAATGTACTTATTATTGAAATGATAAAAACATATTTGATAAAAAAAAATTCATGCTGCCTGCCTCAAGGCTCATACCACCTGTCTAAGGGCTCATACACCCTGCCTCAAAGTTTATGCTGCCTGCCTCATGGCTCATACCCCTTGCCTCAGGGCTCAAATTCCTGCCTGACGGCTCATACCACCTGTCTCAGGGCTCATACCCCTTGCCTCAAAGTTCATGCCCCCTGCCTCAAGGCTCTTACCCCCTGCCCCAGGGCTCATGCCACCTGCATCAAGGCTCATACCCTCTACCTCAAGGCTCATACCTCATATTAAAGGGGTACTCCACTGGAAAACATTTTTTGTTCAAATCAACTGGTGCCAGAAAGTTGAACAGATTTGTAAATTACTTCTATTAAAAAAATCTTAATCCTTCCAGTACTTATAAGTTGATCAGTTCCAGTACTTCTGTTATGATACACAGGACGTTCTTTTCTTTTTAAATTTCCTCTGAATTTCCACAATGCTCTCTGTTTTAGGAACTGTCCAGAGTAGGAGCAAATCCCCATAGAAAACCTCTCCTGCTCTGGTTCCTAGAATGTATAGAAGTGTCAGTAGAGAGCACTGTGGTCAGGCAGAAAGTAAATTCTAAAGGAAAATAACTTTCTACGGATCATAACAGCAGCTGATAAGTACTGGAAGAATTACAATTTTTTTTAAATAAAAGCAATTTACAAATCTGTGTAACTTTCTAGCACCAGTTGATTTAAAAAGAAATGTAGGAGGTTATATATATAAAAAGTTATCTATGGAAACCAGTCCTCAAGAGTCTGTGAATTTTGGAAAATGGAGAAGGATAGAATAAGAAAAAATAAGAGAGAAAATTGCTGATTATGGTTTTTGTGAAATATTCCTGGGGTATATACTAAATGGAGAACCCGAATTAAGGTTGGAAACATAAAATAAATTTAAAATATTAAACACATTTATTTAGTTAAAGGGGTATTCCAGGCAAAATCTTTTTTTATATATATCAACTGGCTCCGGAAAGTTAAACAGATTTGTAAATTGCTTCTATTAAAAAATCTTAATCCTTCCAATAGTTATTAGCTTCTGAAGTTTTCTGTCTAACTGCTCAATGATGATGTCACATCCTGGGAGCTGTGCATGATGGGAAAATATTCCCATAGGAGCTGCACAGCTCCTGGGACGTGAGTCATCAGAAAGCAGTTAGACAGAAAACAGCTACTCAACTTCAGAAGCTAATAACTATTGGAAGGATTAAGATTTTTTAATAGAAGTAATTCACAAATCTGTTTAACTTTCCGGAGCCAGTTGATATTTAAAAAAAATTTTGGCCTGGAATACCCCTTTAAGATACAATATACATCAGTGCAGGGCCCTTGCACAAGATGTATTCAATATGCTTAAAACTGGTAAAAATATACAGATAAAAAATTATATGAAATTATGTAATAAAATCAGCCACATTTTGCTAAAATTCAACTAATGGGACTAGAGTCTATGGTATGAATAAAGTGATGACCGTGCAGGAAATTAATTAATGATGTGTAAAATTAATATGCCAGGTCATTCCCAGTGTGTAGGAGATGTTTAAAAGGATGCTGTAATAGTCATACAGAGTGGTACCTGCAGTCCGCAATGGAGTGTAACTCACGATCTTAGCAGGATGTGCTGCGGCAAAGAGGTTAGTCGGAGCTGGCATGGAATGGCATCCGGCCTTGGTATAATCTCCAGTGGTCCCGGTGGGGTGCAGGTGGGCACCGATGTGCGTCCGGCCGAAGTAATCCTGGATGGTGTGAACAGGTACCTGGACTTGGAAGTAAACTGGCGTCCTCGTGCTGGATCGCGCACGCGATCTCAGTGGTGGTTCAAAGTTAGAGGTGCTGCTGCGCTGTAAAAGGCTATACCATAGGTTTTAGAATGTCCCAAAGGTGCTGATAGAGGTGGGTATAGGTAGCAAAACAAGGCTATACGCGTTTAAAGACCAGAGGTCTCATTCCTCAGTAGCCAAAATTATGTAATAGTTAGCCAACACAAAGTTCGGGTTTATATAACACCAAAAGTGTGATGTCACAATTGGAGAGGGATAAAAAACCTGGAAAAATGGTCCATGAATGGAAAATGTAATTGGGAATAGATGAATAGATAGATATAATAGGTTCTTACAGCAATAGAATAGAAAAGGGAAAAGTGTAGATCAGAAAAAGATAAACAAGGAGATATTCTGGAGAAAGGAAAAAAATAGAGGCATATAGAGGATTATTTGAATAATTAAGAGAGGGCCAGAGAGGGATTGGCGTGGACCGTGTTGGTGGACCGGTTCTAAGTTGCTACTGGTATTCACCAGAGCCCGCCGCAAAGCGGGATGGTCTTGCAGCGGCGGTAGCAACCAGGTCGTATCCACCGGCAACGGCTCAACCTCTCTGACTGCTGAGATAAGCTCGGTACAAGGGAGTAGACAAGAGCAAGGTCGGTCGTAGCAGAAGGTCAGGGCAGGCAGCAAGGATCGTAGTCAGGGGCAACGGCAGGAGGTCTGGAACACAGGCTAGGAACACACAAGGAAACGCTTTCACTGGCACAATGGCAACAAGATCCGGCAAGGGAGTGCAGGGGAAGTGAGGTATAAGTAGGGAGTGCACAGGTGAAGATACTGATTAGGTCTGCTGCGCCAATCAGTGGCGCAGTGGCTCTTTAAATCGCAGAGACCTGGCGCGCGCACGCCCTAAGGAGCGGGGCCGCGCGCGCCGGGACAACACAGACGGAGAACGGGTCAGGTACGGGAGCCGGGATGCGCATCGCGAGCGGGCGCGTCCCGCGTCGCGAATCGCATCCCGGCTGGGAGTGATATTGCAGCGCACCCGGTCAGGAGGTCTGAACGGGGCGCTGCGAATGAGAGGACGCTGCGAGCGCTCCGGGGAGGAGCGGGGACCCGGAGCGCTCGGCGTAACAGTACCCCCCCCTTGGGTCTCCCCCTCTTCTTGGAGCCTGAGAACCTGAGGATAAGACTTTTGTCTAGGATGTTGTTCTCAGGTTCCCAAGATCTCTCTTCTGGGCCACAATTCTCCCAGTCAACCAAGAAGAATCTTTTACCTCTGACTGTCTTGGATGCTAGAATCTCCTTCACCGAGAAGACGTCAGACGAACCGGAAACAGGAGTGGGAGAGACAACTTTGGGAGAGAAGCGGTTAAGGATGAGTGGTTTAAGGAGAGAGACATGGAAGGCATTGGGAATATGGAGAGAAGGAGGAAGAAGGAGTTTGTAAGAGACAGGGTTGATCTGGCACAAGATTTTGAAAGGACCAAGATAGCGTGGTCCCAGTTTATAACTGGGGACAGGAAAGTGGACATACTTAGCGGAGAGCCATACCTTGTCTCCGGGAGCAAAAATGTGGGGAGTTCTTCTTTTTTTATCAGCAAATTTTTTCATCCGAGATGAAGCCTGTAAAAGAGAATTTTGGGTTTCTTTCCATATGGTGGAAAGATCTTGAGTCACTTCATCAACAGCGGGCAAACCAGAGGGCATGGGAGTGGGGAGGGGAGGAAGAGGGTGACGGCCGTACACCACGAAAAATGGGGATTTAGCAGAAGATTCGGAGACTCTGAAGTTGTATGATAATTCGGCCCATGGTAGAAGATCTGCCCAGTCATCCTGGCGGGAGGAAACAAAATGTCGTAAATAGTCACCCAGGACCTGATTAATTCTTTCTACTTGCCCATTAAATTGGGGATGATAAGAAGAAGAGAAGTTTAATTTGATCTTGAGCTGCTTACAGAGGGCCCTCCAGAATTTAGACACGAATTGAACGCCTCTATCCGAGACGATATGCGTGGGCAACCCGTGGAGGCGAAAAATGTGTGTAAAAAATTGCTTAGCCAACTGAGGCGCTGAAGGAAGGCCTGGAAGAGGGATAAAATGTGCCATCTTGGAAAATCGATCAACGACCACCCAAACAACTGTGTTGCCACGGGATAAGGGCAAATCAGTAATAAAGTCCATACCAATCTGTGACCAAGGTTGTTCAGGAACAGGCAGAGGATGAAGGAGACCAGCAGGCTTCTGGCGAGGAGTCTTATCCCGGGCACAGACAGTACAGGCCCGCACGAAATCAACAACGTCAGTCTCCAGAGTAGGCCACCAATAAAAACGAGAGATGAGTTGAACGGATTTTTTGTTGCCCGCATTGCCTGCGAGGTGGGAGGAGTGTCCCCACTTGAGAATCCCGAGGCGCTGGCGTGGAGAAACGAAGGTCTTCCCTGGAGGAGTTTGTCTGATGGAAGCTGGAGAAGTGGAGATCAGACAGTCCGGAGGAATGATGTGTAGCGGAGAGGCTTCCACTTCAGAGGCATCTGAAGAACGAGAGAGGGCATCGGCCCTAATGTTCTTGTCAGCAGGGCGAAAATGGATTTCAAAGTTAAAACGGGCAAAGAACAACGACCACCTAGCCTGGCGAGGGTTCAGACGTTGGGCAGACTGAAGATAAGAGAGATTCTTGTGATCAGTGTAAATAATAACTGGATATTTGGATCCCTCCAGCAGGTGCCTCCACTCCTCAAGCGCCAATTTTATGGCCAGTAGTTCTCGATCACCAATGGAGTAGTTTTTCTCCTCCGGAGAGAAGGTCCTAGAAAAAAACCACAATTAACAGTAAGCCCGGAAGAATTTCTTTGTAGAAGAACTGCTCCAGCTCCCACTGAGGAGGCGTCTACCTCCAATAAGAAGGGTTTAGATGGGTCAGGTCTGGAGAGTACGGGAGCAGAAGAAAAGGCAGACTTGAGAAGTTTAAATGCGTCTTCCGCTTGAGGAGACCAGAACTTAGGATTGGCTTTTTTCTTGGTTAGAGCCACGATAGGAGCCACAATAGTAGAAAAGTGTGGAATAAATTGTCTGTAATAATTGGCGAACCCCAAAAAACGTTGGATAGCACGGAGTCCGGAGGGGCGTGGCCAATCTAATACGGCAGATAGTTTATCTGGGTCCATTTGTAGTCCCTTGCCAGAGACTAAGTATCCTAGGAAAGGAAGAGACTGACATTCAAAGAGACATTTTTCCATTTTGGCATAAAGTTGATTGTCCCGAAGTCTCTGAAGAACCATGCGGACATGCTGGCGGTGTTCTTCCAAGTTGGCAGAAAAAATCAGAATATTGTCCAGGTAAACCACAACACAGGTATATAGAAGATCACGAAAAATTTCATTTACAAAGTCTTGGAAGATGGCAGGGGCGTTGAAAAGGCCGAAGGGCATGACCAGTTACTCAAAGTGTCCATCTCTGGTGTTAAATGCAGTCTTCTATTCGCCCCCCTCCCTGATGCGGATGGGATTATAAGCACCTCTTAAGTCCAGCTTGGTAAAGATGTGGGCGCCTTGTAGGCGGTCAAAGAGTTCCGAGATAAGAGGTAGGGGGTAGCGTTTTTTTACAGTGATTTTATTAAGTCCGCGGTAATCAATGCAAGGGCGTAGGGAGCCATCTTATTTGGAGACAAAAAAAAATCCAGCTCCGGCAGGAGAGGAGGACTTGCGGATAAACCCCTTTTTTAAGTTCTCCTGGATGTATTCCGTCATGGCTTGGGTTTCTGGAGCAGACAGAGGATAGATTCTGCCCCGGGGTGGAGTAGTACCCGGGAGGAGGTCAATAGGACAGTCATAAGGCCTGTGAGGAGGCAAAGTCTCTGCTTGTTTCTTGCAAAAAACATCAGCATAGTCCAGATAGGCCTTAGGAAGACCAGATACCGGAGGAACAACAGGGTCACGACTGTGAGTACTGGGAGCCGGTTTAAGTCAGTCCTTGTGGCAAGAAGTACCCCAGTTCTTGATTTCCCCTGTGGTCCAATCAAGGGTTGGGAAATGGCGTTGAAGCCACGGTAATCCAAGAAGAATCTCTGAAGCGCAGTTAGAGAGGACCAAAAATTATATTTTTTCGTGATGGGGTCCGATGCACATTAAGAGAGGTTCCGTGCGGTAACGCACGGTACAGTCCAATCTTTCATTGTTAACAGAATTGATGTAGAGGGGTCGGGCGAGACTGGTCACCGGGATGTTGAACCTGTTGATGAGAGAGGCCAAAATAAAATTTCCTGCAGATCCGGAATCCAAGAAGGCCATAGCAGAGAAGGAGAAGGTAGAAGAAGACATCCGCACAGGCACAGTAAGACGTGGGGAAGCAGAGTTCACACCTAGAGGTGTCTCACCTTTGTGCGGAGTCAGCGTGCGTCTTTCCTGGCGAGGAGGACAATCCTTCAAGAAATGTTCGGTATCGGCACAGTACAGGCAAAGGTTCTCCATGCGGTGTCGTGTCCTCTCTTGAGGTGTCAAGCGAGACCGGTCAACTTGCATAGCCTCCACGGCGGGAGGCACAGGAATGGATTGCAGAGGACCAGAGGAGAGAGGAGCCGGGGAGAGAAACCGCCTCGTGCGAACAAAGTCCATATCCTGACGCCTTTCGGAAAAACGCATGTCAATGCGGGTGGCAAGATGAATAAGTTCATGTAGGTTAGAAGGAATTTCTCGTGCGGCCAGCACATCTTTAATGTTACTGGATAGGCCTTTTTTAAAGGTCGCGCAGAGGGCCTCATTATTCCAGGATAATTCGGAGGCAAGAGTACGGAACTGGAAGGCGTCCTCGCCAACAGAAGAATTACCCTGGACCAGGTTCAGCAGGGCAGTCTCGGCAGAAGAGGCTCGGGCAGGTTCCTCAAAGACACTTCGAATCTCCGTGAAGAAGGAGTGTACAGAGGCAGTGACAGGATCATTGCGGTCCCAGAGCGGTGTGGCCCATGACAGGGCTTTCCCAGACAGAAGGCTGACTACGAAAGCCACCTTAGACCTTTCAGTAGGAAACTGGTCCGACATCATCTCCAAATGCAGGGAACATTGCGAAAGAAAACCACGGCAAAACTTAGAGTCCCCATCAAATTTATCCGGCAAGGATAATCGGAGGCTGGAAGCGGCCACTCGCTGCGGAGGAGGTGCAGGAGCTGGCGGAGGAGATGATTGCTGAAGCTGTGGTAGTAGCTGCTGTAGCATCACGGTCAGTTGAGACAGCTGGTGGCCTTGTTGCGCTATCTGTTGCGACTGCTGGGCGACCACCATGGTGAGGTCGGTGATAACTGGCAGTGGGACCTCAGCGGGATCCATGGCCGGATCTACTGTCATGATTCGGCTGGCTGGAGGTGGATCCTCTGTGTCTGAGAGGGATTGGCGTGGACCGTGTCGGTGGACCGGTTCTAAGTTGCTACTGGTATTCACCAGAGCCCGCCGCAAAGCGGGATGGTCTTGCAGCGGCGGTAGAAACCAGGTCGTATCCACCGGCAACGGCTCAACCTCTCTGACTGCTGAGATAAGCGCGGTACAAGGGAGTAGACAAGAGCAAGGTCGGACGTAGCAGAAAGTCAGGGCAAGCAGCAAGGATCGTAGTCAGGGGCAACGGCAGGAGGTCTGGAACACAGGCTAGGAACACACAAGGAAACGCTTTCACTGGCACAATGGCAACAAGATCCGGCAAGGGAGTGCAGGGGAAGTGAGGTATAAGTAGGGAGTGCACAGGTGAAGATACTGATTAGGTCTGCTGCGCCAATCAGTGGCGCAGTGGCCCTTTAAATCGCAGAGACCCGTCGTGCGCACAGCCTAAGGAGCGGGGCCGCGCGCGACGGGACAACACAGACGGAGAACGGGTCAGGTACGGGAGCCGGGATGCGCATCGCGAGCGGGCGCGTCCCGCGTCGCGAATCGCATCCCGGCTGGGAGTGATATCGCAGCGCACCCGGTCAGGAGGTCTGAACGGGGCGCTGCGAATGAGAGGACGCTGCGAGCGCTCCGGGGAGGAGCGGGGACCCGGAGCGCTCGGCGTAACAATAAGTATATGATATGTTACTAGAAGATAAGGATAGATATCGGGATAGTGGTGGGGTGTTGGATGGAATAGCATGGAGGTAAAAATTAAAATGGAAATGAGGATAAAAATATAAATAAAATAAAAAAAATTTAAAATAAAAAAATGGAAATAAAGATAAATATAAAAATTGAAAATAGAAATGAAAATGCACAGAAAATAAAAAAAATAAATAAAAATTAAATTAAATTAAAAATAAAAATAAAATGAGAATAATAATAGAAATAGAAATACTAATAGTAAAAATGTGAAGGTATACTAATAAAATCTAAATAAAAATAAAGATAAAAATAATAATAAATATAAATAATTTGAGAAATAAAATAAGAAAAAATATGGGAAATATGTAATATAGAATATGAAAAATACAGAATATGAAAAATATCACAGTTCTTGATAATGAAGAAGAAGCATGATTTACATTATCAAGAACTGTGATATTTTTCATATTCTGTATTTTCATATTCTATATTACCTATTTTCCATATTTTTTCTTATTTTGTTTCTCAAATTATTTATTTTTATTATTATTTTTATCTTTATTTTTATTTAGATTTTATTAGTATACCCTCACATTTTTACTATTAGTATTTCTATTTCTATTATTATTCTCATTTTATTTTAATTTTTTATTTTATTTCTATTCATAGTTACATAGTTACATAGTTACATAGTTAGTACGGTCGAAAAAAGACATATGTCCATCAAGTTCAACCAGGGAATTAAGGGGTAGGGGTGTGGCGCGATATTGGGAAGGGATGAGATTTTATATTTCTTCATAAGCATTAATGTTATTTTGTTCCAGGAATGTATCTAATCCTGTTTTAAAGCTGTAAATTGTTCCAACTGTGACCAGTTCCTGAGGTAGACCGTTCCATAAATTCACAGTCCTCACGGTAAAGAAGGCGTGTCGCCCCTTGAGATTAAACTTTTTCTTCTCCAGACTGAGGGAGTGCCCCCTCGTCCTTTGGGGTGGTTTAACCTGGAACAGTTTTTCTCCATATTTTTTGTATGGGCCATTAATATACCATATTAGTTTAGTCGCGCTTCTCTGCACCCTTTCCAACTCCGCAGTGGCTTTGGAAGCAGCAGCCTGACATTGCATGCTATTCTGTAGTCTGTGATCTACAAGTACACCCAGATCCTTCTCTACCAGTGACTCTGCCAGTTTAATCCCCCCTAAGACATACGATGCATGCAGGTTATTAGTACCCAGATGCATAACTTTACATTTATCCACATTGAACCTCATTTGCCAAGTGGATGCCCAGACACTTAGTCTATCCAAGTCATCTTGTAACTTATGCACATCCTCTATAGACTGTACTGTGCTACAAAGCTTGGTGTCATCTGCAAAGATAGAAACAGAGCTGTTAATACCATCCTCTATATCATTGATAAATAAATTAAACAACAGCGGTCCCAGTACTGAACCTTGGGGTACACCACTAATAACCGGGGACCAATCAGAGTACGAATCATTGACCACCACTCTCTGGGTACGATCCATGAGCCAGTGTTCAATCCAGTTACAAACTAAAATTTCCAAACCCAAAGACCTTAACTTACCTGTCAGACGTCTATGAGGGACAATATCAAACGCTTTAGCAAAATCCAGAAACACTATATCCACAGCCATTCCTCTGTCAAGGCTTCTACTCACCTCTTCATAAAAGCAAATTAGATTGGTTTGACAACTTCTATCCTTAGTAAACCCATGCTGGCTATCACTTATAATACAATTATCCCCTATGTATTCCTGTATGTAATCCCTTATAAGTCCTTCAAACAATTTACCCACAATGCACGTTAAACTTACCGGTCTATAGTTTCCTGGGGAAGACCTAGAGCCCTTTTTGAAGATTGGCACCACATTCGCCTTGCGCCAGTCCCTTGGCACAATACCAGACACCAGAGAATCTCTAAATATCATGAACAGGGGTACAGATATTACTGAACTTACCTCTCTAAGAACTCTTGGGTGTAGTCCATCCGGTCCTGGGGATTTGCTTACATTTATATCACTTAACTTACCTTGTACCATATCTACATTAAGCCAGTTCAGTACATTACATGATGTGTTACCAGCACTGACCTGTACATGATGTGTTACCAGCACTGACCTGGCCAATGTCAGCTCCTTCTTCCATAGTGTATACAGAACTAAAGAACCCATTCAGTAGCTCCGCCTTCTCTTGATCGCCTGTGACAACCTCCTCATTATCATTATTAAGGGGTCCTACATGCTCTGTCCTAGGTTTTTTTGCATTTATATATCTAAAAAAAAAATTAGGATTAGTTTTGCTTTCTTTGGCCACCTGTCTCTCATTTTGAATTTTTGCTGTTTTTATTACATTTTTACAGATTTTATTAAGCTCCTTGAACTATTTAAATGTTATAGCTGACCCATCAGATTGGTATTTTTTGAAGGCTATTTTTTTGTTGTTTATTGCTCTTTTAACATCATGTGTCAGCCATGTAGGATTTAGTTTTAATCGTTTATATTTGTTCCCCTTTGGTATATATTTAGCTGTATAGTTATTTAGAGTGGATTTAAAGATGTCCCATTTACCTTCTGTATCAGTATTTGACAACACCTCCCCCCAGTCTATGTCCTGTAGTGCAGCCCTCAGCCCAGGGAAATTTGCCTTTTTAAAGTTATATGTTTTTGCCTTCCCCGCCTGTCTTTGTTTTCTACATTTTAAGTCAAAAGTAACTATATTGTGGTCGCTATTACCAAGGTTTTCCCGCACAGTTACATTACCAACCAGCTCTGCGTTGTTGGAAATGATCAGATCCAACAAGGCATCACTTCTTGTTGGGTCCTCCACAAACTGGCCCATAAAATTATCCTGCAATAAATTTAAGAATTGTCGCCCCTTTGTAGTTTTAGCCAACCCCGGACCCCAATCTATATCTGGATAGTTAAAATCTCCCATTATTACCACTGTACCTGCCCGGGCGGCCCTCTCTATTTGTTTATGAAGCCGAACTTCTATCTCTTCAGTGATATTAGGGGGTCTGTAGATTACACCAAATACTATTTTTTCAGTATTTCCCTCCTTTTGTAATTCTACCCACAATGATTCCATATCCTCAGAATCATCACACACTATGGCATCGTTCACACTGACTTTCATACCACTTCTTACATACAGACAGACTCCACCACCTTTTCTGTTCATTCTATCCTTGCGAAACAATGTAAACCCCTGCAGATTGACAGCCCAGTCATGCGAGGTGTCCAGCCATGTCTCAGTGACCCCAACTATATCAATATGTTCCTCCAGTATCAAGGCCTCAAGCTCCCCTATTTTATTTGCTAGTCTTCTGGCATTTGTGAACATACACTTTACATTTCCATCCTTTATGTTATTGGGGTTAATGGGATTCAAGGGTGTAAGTTTTATTTTCCTATGAAGCTTATTCCTATTAACTATTCTAACCCCTCCCTCCGCCCCACCCCCAGGTACATTTATAATTCCCACCTCTCTATCTACACTATCTTCCCCCTCTTTGCTGTAGGTTCCCTCCCCCCAAGTCCCTAGTTTAAACACTCCTCCACTCTTCTAGCCATCTTCTCCCCAAGCAAAGCTGCACCCTCCCCATTGAGGTGCAGCCCGTCCCTACGGTAGAGCCGGTAACCGACAGCGAAGTCAGCCCAGTTCTCCATGAACCCAAACCCTTCCTTCCTACACCAGCTTCTGAGCCACTTGTTTACCTCCCTGATCTCCCGCTGCCTCTCTGGTGCGGCTCGTGGTACTGGTAGTATTTCAGAAAAGACTACCTTGGAGGTCCTTGCCTTAAGCTTGCGGCCTAAGTCCCTGAAATCATTTTTAAGGACACACCACCTACCTCTTACTTTGTCATTGGTGCCAATATGTACCATGACTGCTGGGTCCTCTCCAGCCCCGCCCAACAACCTGTCAACCCGATCCGCGATGTGCCGAACTCGTGCGCCAGGCAGACAACACACTGTTCGGCGATCCCGGTCTTTGTGACAGATTGCCCTGTCTGTCCCCCTAATAATTGAGTCCCCCACCACTAGTACCTGTCTGGCCTGCCCTGTACTCCTCCCTCCCTCCTTACTGGAGCAGACACCCCCCTGGCGGTCAGAGGCGGTATCCTGCTGCAGTTCTGCTAGCTCTGTAATGACATCTCCCTCATCTGCCAAGCGGGCAAACTTGTTGGGGTGTGCCAGTTCAGGACTAGCCTCCCTGACACTTTTTCCCCTACCCCTCTTTCTAACTGTAACCCAGCTAACTGCCTGACTGTCCTGCAACTCCGTCCCACTGTCCTCCCCCACCTCTATTCCCGAGAGTGCCTGCTCAGTGAGCAGGAGACTCCTCTCCATGTTGTTAATGCTTCTCATTGTGCCAGTCGCCCCTCTAGATGCAGGATCTGGGCTTCCAAACGGACAACTAGCACACATCTCGCACAACAATATGCACCCTCAAACTGTTGTTCAAGGATTGCATACATTGAACAGGATGTACATTGGACTGCATTTTCCAACATGAAGGCCTTCTAGTTATGGTTATTTCACAAATGTATAGGAAAAAACAGACAGTCAAAATTACACTTAAAATTTTTTGTAGACCTTGTGGGTTCAAAAATTAACACTCACAGTGATCTCAACCTCCTGCTTTCAAACTCCAGTTTTTGAAACTCCTCTTTCACGCCCCCTCTTACACAGCAACACTCAGAAAGAGCAAGCTCTCAATAAGAGTCCCAAGCTAAGATTTATACACCTGTGCCCAATCTACTCCTCCTCCCCCCAAAATATGAATGTGGGCTATAGGCAGTCGCACCCACTCCACAGATTCACTCCGCACAACAGATAATCACAGTTTTTGAAACTCCTCTTTCACGCCCCCTCTTACACAGCAACACTCAGAAAGAGCAAGCTCTTTCCTATTTCTATTTTTATTTTTAGCTTTATTTTTATTTTCATTTGCATTTTCATTTCTATTTTCATTTTTATCTTTATATTTATTTCCATTCTTTTTAAATTAATTTTATTTTTATCCTCATTTCCATTTTTATTTTTACCTCCATGCTATTCCATCCAACACCCCACCACTATCCCGATATCTATCCTTATCTTCCAGTAACATATCATATGCTTATTCTAGCCTTCACTATTATATATATTTTTACATCATCACACTTTTACCCCTATAACCATCATATAGACCACTTTACAAATTTTAAGATACATGTCACACACCTTTTAATCTATATAATATCCCAGTACAATGTGGACCGTGTTATTACACATTATTACGATTCATCATTCCACTATCATTATTCCTTTATACACTTTTTATATTTATCACTAGCTAAGTACCCGGCGTTGCCCGGTTTTTCCTTCCACATCCTTGTTGGGGAGGAAAATCAACAAAGGAGGAAGCTTTTGACTTCAAATCCCATCCCCAGATATTGTTTTCATATCCCAACCCCATATCCCATCCTCATATCCCGACCTCCTATTCCGACCTCCTATCCAGTCCTCCTATCCCGTCCTCCTATCCCGACCTCCTATCTCGACCTCCTATCCCGTCCTCCTATCCCGACCTCCTATCTCCACCTCCTATCCCGACCTCCTATCTCGTCCTTCTATCCCGTCCTCCTATCCCGTCCTCCTATCCCTACCTCCTATCTCGACCTTCTATGCCGTCCTCCTATCTCGACCTCCTATCCCGTCCTCCTATCTCCACCTCCTATCCCGTCCTCCTATCTCCACCTCCTATCCCAACCTCCCATCCCGACCTCCTATCTCATCCTCCTATCCCGTCCTCCTATCTCGACCTCCTATCCCATCCTCCTATCCCGACCTCCTATCCCGTCCTGCTATCTTGACCCCCTATTTCAACTTCCTATCCCGACCTCCTATCTCGACCTCTTATCCCATCCTCCTATCTTGACCTCCTATCCCGTCCTCCTATCCCATCTTCCTATCCCGACCTCCTATCTCAACCTCCTATCCCTTCCTCCTATCCCGTCCTCCTATCTCGACCTCCTATCCTGTCCTCCTATCCCGTCCTCCTATCTCGACCCCCTATCCCGTCCTCCTATCTCCTCCTCCTATCCCGACCCCTATCTCAACCTCCTATCCCGTCCTTCTATCCCATCCTCCTATCTCCACTTCCTATTTCGACCTCCTATCTCGACCATCCGTCCTCCTATCTGGACCTCCTATCCCGTCCTCATATCCCGACCTGTAATATGTGTACCAGGTATTGAAATATCTCCAGCCGTACGGAAGTTATGCGGGAACATACATTCCTCATTGATTTGCATGGGACTATAAACAAAAACCCTGATCCTCTCAAATGGGGGTAGTTAAGGGTTAAATTAACTATCCTATCTTTTAAGTGGACATATAAGTAACATGTGACCAAGTATTATCAAAATATCTCCAGCCGTTTGAAGTTATCCAGTAACATGTATTTCCCATAGACTTGTATAGGACTTTAAACATAAACCTCACCCCTGGCAAATGGGGGTGAGTAAGGGTTAAATCACCTACCCTATGTTTGTTGTTGATGTAGAAGTAACATGTGTGCCAAGTTTCATGTTAATATCTTTAGCCGTTTGGAAGTTTTTGTGGAACATACACACACACACACGCTGAGTTTTATATATATATATATATATATATATTTGTGATCGGTGGCTCAAATGCATAGCGTACCTACCTAACAGCCTAACTACTGATATACAAACTAACAGGCAGTCTGAGTTGTGCCATATACTGCCGCGTGTAGGTACACCTGAATAAAATAGAGGGCATACCTTGATAGAAAAGACTCCTAAGAGATTAAATGAATTTTTTAAAGGAGGGGGGGTTGGGTGGGACGTGAAGAACCCGCGGCATACTGTGCTAGGGGCACCGCGGGTTCTTATAGTGATTAACCCCGCCCCCTTTCACAAATACAGGCTAACTGCGTTAGCCTTCACACTTGTGATCGGTGGCTCAAATGCGTAGCGTACCTACCTAACAGCCTAACCACTGATATACAAACTAACAGGCAGTCTGAGTTGTGCCATATACTGCCGCGTGTAGGTACACCTGAATAAAATAGAGGGCAAAACTTCAATATTTGAAACAAAAACGCTTTATGAAATAAGACAACATTACAAAACCAGAAACTGGAAAGCATGGGACCTTCCAGACTTTGGATAGGGGATGGGCGCATGTATGAGCTAGAATTCAGCGACTCAAATTACGAATCACACGGGCTGGCATCCCCTGACGTGACGCTGATGAGGTGGCACCGATGCGAAGGGGGTGTCCAGATATCACAGTTGAGTCACCCCCCAAAGCCTATCACTAAAATGCGTACTTTAACGAATTGCGGAGTGGTGAGAGCAAAACCTCAGAATAATAATAACGGCTGCGACCTACTGGCTGCCTGGCGTGTGAACAACAGGTCACGTAGCAGACGAACCAGGCACTACCTATGAAATGAAATGTGGAAAAGCAGCAGATGGTAACGCCTTGCCCGGGTAACGATGTTTTAGTAGCGCTCAACTCAAGCTAATAGTGATTGGAATTCCATATCAGTTGGCTCAGTCTCCAACAAATATCATTTTACGTTTTACTAGTGAACTTACCAGGTCTGAGGAAGCCATAGTAACCCAGAGATAAAGCTGCTTTCCAACACAGACTATCTTTGTAGCTGAACGGGGGTCCTGTCTAGAACATCTACTAACTGTCTGAACGAGTCGGCCGACAAAGGCTGACGGGAAGAAGGCTTGGATCCTTAGCGCACCTTTCAGCGCCGCTTTAATTGTATCGAATGAAACAAGGAGGCCAAGTCGGACTGTGCCAATGAGATGTGGAGCTGAACCACCGCTAGGTATGACTTAATCGTGCTTGATGAAGAGAAGAGTGGCAAAAACCCAATAAAACCAAGTAGGAAAGTAAAGTGTGTGTGTAAGCTCCTCCGAGTACATGCTACAAACCAAACCCTGACCGTATGCTTAATCCCAAGTGCATATGTACAGAAAACATAACTACCTAGTCGTCAACCTAAAACCGTGTTAGGTTGTGACTGTAACCGACCTGTGGACGTGACAGGTGATGACACCACTCATGCGGCAAGCCTGATCATGACACTCAACCAATGTATAACCAAATTAATGATCAACCTGAAGCTAAGACAGCCCAAACTCCAACTGAAATCAAGCTATATGCATGACCCCGATGCTAAATGACCTTGTGAGAACACATAAGATTGTCGTCAACCCGAAGCCATGTCGAGTAGTAACTGAACCGACCTGTAGACGTGACAGATCTGAAAACTCAATTAACTATGAAACAAAGTATCACCACCAAGCCGCGACAGATCGTAACCATGATTGACGTATATACGTGGCCCCCGATGCTAAATGAACTTGTGAAAACACATAACATTGTCGTCAACCCGAAGCCGCGTCGAGTAGTAACTGAACCGACCTGTAGACGTGACAGGTCTGAAAACTCAATTAACTATGAAACTAAAAGTATCACCGCCAAGCTATACCTGTAGCCTGAACCAACTGCTACCTAAACACAACGTATGTGATGACACTGTCGCCAACCTGAAGCCGTGACAGGTTGTAACCGGACCGACCTGTAGACGTGACTGGTCAATCAGCAATTGAAAACCTCAACCAAAGTAACGTATGTGCTGAATGTATATGAACATGTACCGAGTATGAACACCGTAAGCGTATACCAAGCATAACTCCTTGGCACATATGCTGCACATGACACTGAACGTGGGCCCGGCAAACCAACCAGACCATGTGTTGATCAATAATACCCAGACCACATATCCAAACCAGACACCTAGACTGTATACACCGACCAAACTATATGAGAGCCTGTGCCGCACAAACTATAAGAACGCGAGCTGGAATGAACTACACGACGAGTGTATGCACCAAACTATCAAATATGTACATAACAATAACTACTAGCAGAAACATTGAACAACTTAACCAATTACCAGAGCAAGTCCACGGAACAGACTAAGTAAGTGAATGCACAAGACTTTATGAGCGAGTGCGCTTGGCAACTACATAAGCGTAAGCACAGAACAAACTATTTGCGGGTATGCACAGGACTAACTGAGTGAAGGTATGCCAGAACAAACTATGAGTGTGTCTGCATGGGCTAACTAAGTAAGCGTATGCCGAAACCACTATGCGCATATGCATAGAACTAAGTGAGCATGCCGAGAACGAACTGTGTGCGCGTATGTACAGCATGAGTCTATGACCGCAAAGAACAAGCTATACGGGCATATGCACAAACGAACTATGTGAACATGCAGGGAACAAACTATATGTTGGTATGTATGGAACACACTATGTGAGCACCTAACAATTATGTGAGCATATGCACCGATCAAATTGTATGCGCGTGTGCAGAGAACGAACCATACGGACGCATGGCCGAACCACTGCACGTGTCCACCGAATGACCTGTATGCATAAGCGAACTACATGCACAGAACGAACTGCTTAAGTGAACACCCAGAACAAGTTATATGAGCGTATGCACAACACTATATGGCCTCTAATAAACTGGGCAACTGTCCAAACCAACTGGATGAACATATGCACAGGACAGACTATATGAGTGTATGCACAGAAACCCTGAGCATATAAACCGAATGAACTAAATGTGTGTACACGAACGCCCAGAACAAACTATATACGTAAGCCCGGCCCCACTATACACAGATATGTACGGAACAACTATGTGCATATGTATAGAACTGTGCCGTCTAACAGCTATGAGTGACTTAACCAACAAACGTGATGAACCTATACTCAGGCCAACTATATGCGCAAATGCACAACCAAACTGCATGTGCGTATGGCCAATGACAACCGATAACCAATACACGCATGCAGTAATTCTATGACCACGTACCCATGCACAGAACAACACTACATGCGCTGTACGAGCACACGCGCGGCACAAATGCTACAAGCGCAAGAGCCGCACAAACACCGCAAGCGCATGCACATGACGTATGCCACGAGCACATGAACAGCATGGTTCTCATGAGCACATGTACAATACAACCGTACGAGCCTGCACAGTATAATTCCTACGAGCGAGTGTGCAGCACAAATCCTACGAGCCTGTGTACAGCACAAATCCTACGAGCGCGTGTACTGTATAAATCCTACAAGCGCATGTACTGTATAGATCCTACGTACAGCATGGATCCTACGAGCGTGTATAAATCCTACAAGCGAGTGCACAGTATGTATCGAGCGTACAGTATATATCCTTCAAGGGCATGTACTGAACAAATCCTACAAGCGTGTGTACAATATAAATCCTACAAGCGTGTGTACAGTATAAATCCTGCAAGCATTTGTACAGTATAATTCCTACAAGCGTGTGTACAGTACAAATCCTAAGAACGTGTACCGTACGAATCCTACGAGCGCGTGTGCAGAATAAATCCTACAAGCACGTGTGCAGGATGATCCTACAAGCCTGTGTACAGTATAAATCCTACAAGCGTGTACAAGCGTGTGTACATTATGAACCCCACGAGCGCGTGCACAGAATATATCCTACAAGCGCGCGTGCAGCACAAACCCCACACGCACGTACCAGCGTGCACAGTTTAAATCAGCAAATGCGTGCACAGTATGGATCCTACGAGTGTGTGTAAGTGTTTGTACAGTAGGAATCCTATGAGCGAGTGTACAGCATGAATCCTACAAGCGTGTACAGTATAAATCCGACACACGAGTGTACAGTATAAACGCTACCACCGTGTGTACAGCATAAATCCTACAAGCGTGTGTACGGCATAAATCCAACAAGCATGTGTACAGTATAAATCCAACAAGCGTGTGTGCAGTATAAACCCTACCAGCGTGCATACAGCATAATTCCTACAAGTGTGTACAGTAAAAATCCAACAAGCGTGTATACAGTATAACTCCAACAAGCATGCACAAGTGTGTGTACAGTATAAACCCTACAACCGTGCGTACAGCATAATTCCTACAAGTGTGTACAGTATATATCCAACAAGCGTTTGTACAGTATAACTTCAACAAGCATGTACAAGCGTGTGAACAGTATAAACCCTACAAGCGTGTGTACAGCATAAATCCTACAAGTGTGTGTATAGTATAAATCCAACAAGCGTGTGTACAGTATAACTCCAACAAGCATGTACAAGCGTGTGTACAGTATAAACCCTACAAGCATGTGTACAGCATAAATCCTACAACCGTGCGTACAGCATGAATCCTACAAGTGTGTAAAGTATAAATCCAACAAGCTTGTGTACAGTATAAATCCAACAAGCATGTACAAGCGTGTGAACAGTATAAACCCTACAAGCATGCATACAGCATAAATCCTACAAGCGTGTGTATAGTATAAATCCAACAAGCATGTGAAAGCGTGTGTACAGTATAAACCCTACAGGCGTGTGTACAGCATGAATCCTACAAGCATGTACAGGCGTGTATACCGCACAAACACTACAACCGTGTGTACAGCACAAACGCTACTACCGTGTGTACAGTATAAACCCAACAAGCATGTGTACAACATGAAACCAACAAGCGTGTGTGCGGTATAAACCCCACAAGCGTGTGTACAGCATGAATTCTACAAGCGTGTAAGGCATGAATCCCACAAGCACCTGTAAGGCCCAAATCCCACAAGCGTAAGGCACAAATGTTACGAACGAGTAAACAGAAAAATGCCATGAGCGTAATCAACGTGCGCGAGTGCATGAATCGTACAAATACCATGAGTGCATGTACAGAATTACCAGCGCCCATACTACATGCGCCTGAACTGCACCAATGCTACCAGTGCATGTGCCTTGACAAACACATGAAATACCCTCCTTGTGATCAGGAGGGCCGTGTCGTAAACCTTGAATAAACTAAAATGTGTACGTATATATACATATATAATCATATACATGGAGCAAATTAAGGGGGGCGTGTGCAAGGAACCAATTATTTGGTCGTATGCATAGAATAATTATAGGGGGGGGGGATTTCCCTTTTTTTTTTTTTTTTGAGCCTGCACAGATCAACTATATGACCGTGTATGAGGAATAAATTATAAGAGTGTGAACACCAACAACTACATGACCGTATGCGTAGAAAATGAATCGTGTGCTCGGCATAACTATCTGATCGTATGCGTGGAAGAAATGAGTGCATGGAATAACCTTTATTTTATTTTTTATATATATATTTTTTTTAATATCCCTTACTGTAATGCACCAAGCAGAGCAGTCGAGAGTGTGCTGGCATATAATAACCCATTATAGTAAAATGCAGAGCTGAGCAGCCAGAGAACGTGTCGGCATGTAATTAACCCCTTGTAGTAAAATGCAGAGCTGAGCAGCCAGAGAATCGTGCCGTCATATAATTAACCCCTTGTAGAAAAATGCAGAGCTGAGCAGCCAGAGAATCGTGCCGTCATATAATTAACCCCTTGTAGTAAAATGCAGAGCTGAGCAGCCAGAGAATCGTGCCGTCATATAATTAACCCCTTGTAGTAAAATGCAGAGCTGAGCAGCCAGAGAACGTGCCGGCATGTGACTAAACCCCCCCCCCTTCCCCCGTTGAGAACGAACCCGGTAACTGACACACACAATATACACTACATAACCATGACAGGTGGCGGGGGTATGATGATAGCCTATAAGCTCCCCGATACCACAACAAGGGCCAGTACCCTGGCAGAAAACCCTAAGGTGACAGCACCGACCCGGCTGTAGAAATGCCGGTACCGTACTGCCACGCGGGTTCGTGGGGGAGCGAGGACTCGCGCAGCCATCCCAACACAATAGCCGCAGCATGCCCCTGTCACGGGTCCCACTGCCGGATGTGCCGTGCCAAACCCGCCGGAGGAAGAGAACGGGCCACGTGTCCCACTGTTAATGAAACCGGGGCCGGGGCCTGGCCGAGGGTACACCCCCGGACTCCGGCTTACCTCCGGAGAGGTGGTTGCGGAGAAACGCCGCCACCAAGGCCAGCCCCGGCCACTTACCCGTACCGCACCGCCGGAAACAGCTTCCGGTCAGCTGACTGGTGTGTCAGCTGACCTCTCATCACGTGAAGAACCCGCGGCGTACTGTGCTAGGGGCACCGCGGGTTCTTATAGTGATTAACCCCGCCCCCTCTCACAAATACAGGCTAACTGCGTTAGCCTTCACACATATATATATATATATATATATATATATATATATATATAGATAGATAGATAGATAGATAGATAGATTATATATATTATTATATATATTCTTATATTACTTATTTATTCAAATAATGCTCTATATGCCTCTATATTTTTTCCTTTCTCCAGAATAC
Organism: Hyla sarda; assembly: GCF_029499605.1. Taxonomy (NCBI): domain Eukaryota; kingdom Metazoa; phylum Chordata; class Amphibia; order Anura; family Hylidae; genus Hyla; species Hyla sarda. Next base: position 446,145,833 of record NC_079190.1, read on the forward strand.
CTCCTTGTTTATCTTTTTCTGATCTACACTTTTCCCTTTTCTATTCTATTGCTGTAAGAACCTATTATATCTATTTATTCATCTATTCCCAATTACATTTTGCATTCATTAACCATTTTTCCCAGGTTTTTTATCCCTCTCCAATTGTGACATGACACTTTTAGTGTTATATAAACCCGAACTTTGTGTTGGCTAACCATTACATAATTTTGGCTACTGAGGAATGAGACCCCTGGTCTTGAAACACGTATAGCCTTGTTTTGCTACCTATACCCACCTCTATCAGCAGCTTTGGGACATTCTAAAACCTATTGTATAGCCTTTTGCATCGCAGCAGCACCTCTAACTTTGAACCACCACTGAGATTGCTCGTTTACTTCCAAGTCCAGGTTCCTGTCCACACCATCCAGGATTACTTCGGCCAGACGCACATCCGTGCCCACCTGCACCCCGGTAGGACCGCTGGAGATATTATCCCGAGGCCGGACGCTATTCCGTGCCAGCTCCGACTAACATCTTTGCCGCAGCACATCCTGCTAAGATCATGAGTTACACTCCATTGTGGACTGTAGGTACCACTCTGTATGACTATTATAGCATTCTGTTAAACATCTCCTACACATTGGGAATGACCTGGCATATTAATTCTACACATCATTAATGAATTTGCTGCATGGACATCACTTTATTCATACCATAGACTCTAGTCCCATTAGTTGAATTTTAGCAAAAGGTGGCTGATTTTATTACATCATTTCATATCATTTTTTATCTGTATATTTTTACCAGTTTTAAGCATATTGAATACATCTTGTGCAAGGGCCCTGCACTGATGTATATTGTATCTTAACTAAATAAATGTGATTAATATTTTTAATGTATTTTATGTTTCCAACCTTAATTCAGGTTCTCCATTAAGTATATACCCCAGGAATATTTCACAAATCACCATAATCAGCAATTTTCTCTCTTATTTCTTCTTATTTTATCCTTCTCCATTTTCCAAATTCTCTGACTCTTGCGGACTGGTTTCCATATATAACTTTTTATATATAACCTCCTTCATGTTTTTAGGTCTGTGGGATATAGACCTACCCAGTTAACCTCGAGTCAGCAGGCTGAGTGAGCTACACAATTTCTATTGATTTGAAAAAAAATGTTTTCCAGGGGAGTACCCCTTTTAGGGCTGATACCCCCTGACTCAACGCTCATACCCCTTGCCTCAGGGCTTATAACACCTGCCTCAAAGCTTATACTCCCTGCCTCAAGGCTCACATCACCTGCCTGAAGGCTCATGCCTCCGGCCTCAGGGCTTATACTTCCTGCCTCAAGGTTTACTTTGGTTTAACCCTGCTACTGGACAGTGATTTACTGGATAGTCAGTCATATCTATCTTAAAATAGAAGACTACAACAGTGTTTTACAGTCAGGGTATCTCCCAGCCCGTCACTCACCTCCGTCCCCGGCCTCTGTCCCTCAGCTCCGACGCGTGTGCCCCCGCCCTATAGCGTGCGGGTGCACCGGAGTTGTGAAATTTAAGGGGCCAGTGCACCTGTAATTAGTAGTATGACCTGTACCATTTTTATAAGTTCTAGATCCTCCTTAGCACCCCTGCCGGATCTTTGTTTGCCCTGCGCCTTAGAGAAAGCACTTCTAGTTATTCCTTGCCGTGCACCAGACCTCTGTGTTCCGTGACCTGAACGTTTTCTAGCCGCCAGCTTATTGACCTTCTGCTACCCTACTGACTATGCTCCTGTGCCACCTGCCCTGACCTCTAGCCTGCCCGACTACATCTTGCCTATTCCTTTGATACCATGCTTCACCTCAGCCGCCTGTGTGGTCGAATCATGCCAGAGGTAGCGACCTGGGTGTCGCCTGTCGCAGCAAGTCCAACCCGCTTTGTGGTGGGCTCTGGTGAAAACCAGCGGCACCTTAGACTCCGCTCCCTGGCACGACCAATGTTATCTGCCACATAGGTCGAGCGGATCTACTACTTCACCTGCTCCAGACTACCATGGAACTACGGATCTACTACTCCCTGGGTACATGCCGTCTGCGGTGAGTCTTACAGTAAGATCCGGCCATGGATCCCGCTGAGGTACCCCTGCCTGAGGATTCGGATGTCCGTCAGTCACAGCAGTTGGTCCACCAGTAGCAGCAATTAAATCAAATGTCCGCCATGGCGCAGTTACTTCTGTCTATGCAGTAGCAGTCTCTACCGGTCTCTGCAGTTCCTTCAGCTTCAAAACTTCGTCTTCCCCTTCCCACGAAGTTTGACAGAGATTCTAAGCAATGTAGAGGCTTTGTAATGCAGTACTCCTTGCACCTGGAGCTCATGGCTGATCAATTTCCTACGGAGCGTGCTATGGTGGCCTTTGTGATCAGTCTCTTGTCTGGGAAGGCCCTGGCCTGGGCTACTCCGCTCTGGGATTGTAGCGATCCAATTACCTTCAACCTCACAGCTTTTCTGGCTGAATTCCGCAGCGTTTTTGAAGAACCCACACGTGTTTCCTCTGTCGAGTCTGCGCTTCTTAAACTGAGTCAAGGCACTTCCTCGGTGGGAGACTATGCAGTCCAGTTTCGTATCCTAGCTTCTGAATTGGCATGGAACGACGAGGCGTTGTGTGCTATATTTAAAAAAGGACTTTCTAGTAGCATAAAGGACGCTCTTGCTGCTCGAGATCTTCCGCCGCACGAATTGATGTACGTTTGTCCGAAAGACAGGAGGAGCTCCAAAAGGAGAGTGGATTTTCTGAAAAGGCTATGCCTGAGGATCATACTCGCCTCACCCAGGAGGAAAGATTCCGACGTCACAGCAAGAATTTGTGCCTATACTGTGCCAGTCCGGAGCATTTCCTCAAAGACTGCCCTGCCCGTTCTCATAATCCAGGAAAACGTCCGAACTCAGGATATGTAGGAGGGACTTCTCTGGGTGTGTGCACCATCTCTTCTCGTTTGAATATCTCCGTACAAGTCCACATTTCTACTCAGACTTCTTTCTTCGATACTGCATTTTTGGACTCTGGTTCTGCTGGCAATTTTATTGATGCCTCACTCGTGCAAGAACATCGCCTTCCAGTGAGTCGCCTTGCCAAGCCTCTGTTCATCTCTTCCGTCACAGGGCAAAATCTGGACTGTAGAGTACTATATCGCACGGAGTCTCTCCCTCTGCAAGTGGGGGTCTCACATAAGGAGAGGATTGAATTATTTGTGCTAACACATTGTACTTCCCAGATACTACTCGGACTTCCTTGGCTCCAACTCCATTCCCCACAGCTTGATTGGAAATCCGGAGAGGTCAGTCGTTGGGGACAATGCTGCCATAATCGTTGTCTAGAGTCGGTCCAGCCTAAAATTCTTCCTGCAATTTCTCCCATGCCAGGTCTGCCTACGCCTTATCAAGATTTCTCTGATGTCTTCTACGAAAGACAGGCTGAGACTTCGCCTCCACATCGTCCTTACGACTGCCCGATTGATTTACTGCCGGGGACAATGCCACCTCGGGGTAGAATCTATCCTTTATCTGTCCCAGAGACTCAAGCCATGCAAGAGGACATCCAAGAGAACCTCCAAAAAGGATTTATCCGGAAGTCATCACCAGCTAGAGCTGGATTCTTCTTTGTCAGCAAAAAGGATGGTTCTCTTCGTCCTTGTATTGATTACAGAGGTCTGAACAAGATCAAGGTCAAGAATTGTTATCCTCTTCCTCTGATCTCAGAACTTTTTGATCGTCTTCAGGGCGTCAAAGTCTTCTCCAAACTGGATTTACGTGGTGCCTACAACCTGATTCGAATTTGAGAGGGAGATGAATGGAAAACAGCTTTCAACACCCGCGATGGACATTTTGAGTACCTAGTGATGCCTTTTGGCCTTTGCAATGCTCAAGCTGTTTTTCAAGAATTTGTCAATGATATCTTCCGCGACCTTCTCTATACCTGTGTAGTCTTTTATCTGGATGACATACTGATTTCTTCTTCCAACTTGGAAGAGCATTGTACTCATGTTCGTCTGGTCCTATGATGCCTACGGAGGAATCATCTCTATGATAAACTGGAGAAATGCCTTATTGAAAAATCCAGTCTTCCTTTTCTAGGGTACATTGTCTCTCATGAAGGACTACAAATGGACCGAATAGATTTGTCTGCGGTTTTGGATTGGCCTTGCCCTACCGGTCTGTGGGTTATTCAACTTTTCCTGGGATTTGCAAACTACTACCGCCAGTTCATCCCACATTTTTCTTCTGTGGTTGCTCCCATCGTAGCTCTCACCAAGAAGGGCGCTAACTCAAAGTTGTGGTCCTCTGAGGCCGAGGACGCTTTCTCCAGCTTAAAGTTTGCTTTTGCATCAGCTCCTGTGCTATCTAGATCGGATCCGGGAAAACCTTTTGCCTTGGAGGTTGATGCTTCCTCCATCGGAGCAGGGGCCATTCTTACCAAGAAAAGTGCCAAGGGTAAAACTGTGACCTGTGGGTTCTTTTCTAAAACCTTCTCGCCTGCGGAGAGAAACTACTCCATCGGAGATCGTGAACTGCTTGCTATAAAGCTCGCCTTAGAAGAGGGGCGGCACCTGTTGGAAGGATCACTTCATCCGATCAGTATTTATTCTGACCACAAGAACCTCCTGTACCTTCAGTCAGCCCAATGTTTGAACCCACGTCAGGCAAGGTGGTCGTTGTTCTTCTCCCGGTTAAATTTTTTCATTCATTTCTGTTCAGCTAATAAGAATATCAGTGCTGATGCCCTCTCCAGATCTTCTGATGTGGTGGGTTTGGATCCTACTCCAAGACATATTATCCCTCCTGATCGCCTGATTTCTGCAGCCCCTGCCGATCTTCTACAGCAACCTCCTGGTAAAACTTTTGAACCAGTCAGATTGAGAGGCAAAGTTCTAAACTGGGGTAATTCTTCCTGGAATTCGCAAGACTCTTCTTCTTATCTACCGACATTATTGGTGGCAACGTCTGGAACACGATGTCTCTGAATTTGTGTGTTCCTGTACCACTTGTGCTTGAGACAAGACCTCCCAACAGAGACCCGCAGGACTTTTGAAGCCGTTGCCCATCCCTTAGATTCCATGGACTCACATTGCTATGGATTTTATTACCGACCTTCCATCATCACAGAAGTCATCTGGGTTGTGGTAGACTGGTTTTCTAAAATGGCTCATTTCATTATTCTTCCCGGACTCCCATCTGCTCCACAACTGGCAAAGCACTTCTTACTTCATATCTTCCGTCTTCATGGTCTTCCAGAAAACATTGTCTCGGACTGCAGAGTGCAGTTTGTGTCCAAATTCTGATGGGCCCTCTGTTCTTGTCTTGGCATCAGTTAGGATTTCTCCTCTGCCTACCACCCCCAGTCCAATGGTCAGGTGGAAAGGATAAATCACATTTTTGGAGACTTATTTACGCCATTTTGTGTCTGCCCATCACGATGACTGGGTAGATCATCTTCCCTGGGCTGAATTTTCCTACAATCAGAAGGACTCTGAGTCCACAAAGACATCTCCGTTTTTTTTATAGTTTTCGGTCATCATCCTAGGTCTCCTCTTCTGGTCCCAGTCTCTTCCAGTCTCTCTGCTGTAGATGAACTTGTCAGAGATTTCTCCTCCATTTGGCGACAGACCCGGCAATCTTTATCTCTGGCATCCTCAGGCAGTGAAGACTCAGGCAGACAAGAAAAGAAGATCCCCTCCATCCTTCTCTCCTGGTGATAAAGTTTGGTTATCTTCTAAATTCATCCGGTTTAAAATCCCAGGTTACAAACTTGGTCCTCGTTTCCTGGGTCCATTCAAGGTATTACAAAAAATCAATCCAGTTTCATACAAACTCCGCTTCTTTACGCATTCCTAACTCCTTTCATGTTTCTTTCCTCAAACCTCTGGTTATCAACCGTTATTCACAAAGAAAAAATTCCGCTCCAACTCCTGTCTCCGGTTCCTCTGATATTTTTCAAGTTAAAGAAATCCTGGCCTATAAAATTGTACGTGGCAAAAAATGTTTTTGGGTTGACTGGAGGGGTTTTGGTCCTGAGGAGAGGTCCTGGGAGCCTGAGGAGAACATCTTGGACTGTAATCTCCTCAAATAATTTTTGTCCCATAAGAGGAGGGGGAGACCAAAGGGGGGGTACTGTCATAAGTGGCGCTCCGGCCGGACATTCCGGCCGTGAGTGCAGCTTTCTTCGTGTCCCGGCCTCTGGCGGGGCTAGGATTTGCATCGCGGGAAACACCCGCATGCGAGTCCCAGCCCGTCACTCACCTCCATCCCCGGCCTCTGTCCCTCAGCTCCGATGTACGCGCCCCCGCCCAGTGCACCCGTAATTATATATTTTTTATAAGTTCTAGCTCCTCCTTAGCACCCCTGCCGGATCTTTGTTTGCCCTGCGCCTTAGAGAAAGCACTTCTAGTTAATCCTTGCAGTGTACCAGACCTCTGTATTCGGTGACCTGACTGTGTTTCTAGCCACCAGCCTATTGACCTTCTGCTACCCTACTGACTACACTCCTGTGCCGCCTGCCCTGACTTCTAGCCTGCCCGACTATGTCTTGCCTATTCCTTTGGTACCACGCTTCACCTCAGCTGCCTGTGTGGTCGAGTCGTGCCAGGAGTAGTGACCTGGGTGTCGCCTGCTGCAGCAAGTCCAACCCGCTTTGCGGCGGGCTCTGGTGAAAACCAGCAGCACCTTAGACTCCGCTCCCTGGCACGGCCCGCATCATCTGCCACACAGGTCCAGCGGATCTACTACTTCACTACTTCTACTACTTAAAGTTATAGGTGGTCAAAATTAGGCAATGTTAAACATACTTATTTAGCAAAAAAAATAAAAAAAGAGTTTTTTTTTCAAAAGCAGTAACATAATAGAAAAACATGTAAACATGGGTACTATTATAATTATACAGTATAAACCCTCAGAATAAAGAGAACATTTCATTTTTACTGTTAAATGTACAGCTTAAAAACATCACTTTTATACATTTTTTAAGTTTAAACCAATTATACAAAATGCTACCTAGGTAGGAGTTGCATCAGGATAGTGAAGAACCAGTACAGAGTAAAAAAGCCCCTTTTTAAAATTTTGAGAAATAATGCACTGGGAGCCCATTGGTAAGGAGAAAGAAGGTAAAAATGTAACATGGAATGAACAGAGCAGAACATGCATTAGTGGCCAACTCTCTATTCATGTTCTATGGGGTTTCTGAACATTGCCGAGCAGTGAGCTTAGCAATGCTAGGAAACCCCATAGGAAATTAATGAAAAGTTGTCCTCTCATAAGTCATATGTTTCATGAGTTCCTAGGATAATGTTCTCACTATTCATGAGATTGGTCATGAATCCCAGTGGTGGGACCCGCACCAATCAGCTTGTCATGTTCTACCCCGTGGATAGAAGATAACTTCGGGAGATAGCAATACCTCCTTAAAGAAAAGAAATGAGTCAAAATTGATGTTAAAAGAAATCCCTGAGTTTATGGCAAATAAAACTAACACAGTCATCATTTCCGTCAGATGTTCAAAGCTTCCCGTTTACATACAACAAATAGACTTGAAACCAACTATGAACTGTTAGAAAGCTTTCTCAAATTTCCATTTGCAGCTTTACCCGAGAGAATGTAAAGATCTGTTTTTAAAATACATAAGGTGTGACCTCTGTGGCTGCCTATGCTATTAAAAAGGAGTTTTCTGAAGCAAGATCTGCAAACAGAAGTACGTACTCAGCATATTCTCCTGGAAAACATAAAACATAGTGTACTTAGAAAACTCCAATAAATAATAGAAAACAAATTAACCCCTTACTGGTGTGGCCTAGTTTTGGTACTGACATTGCATTTTTTGTTTTATGTTTCACTTCCAAACGTCCAGTGCCATAACTTAATTTTTTATCAAACATAGCCATATGATGTCTTGATTTCGCAGGATAAATTGTATTTTTAATGGTACCGTGTTGGGGTACAAATTATTTATTGTATATCTGTATTCATGTTTTAAAGGAGGATGGAAAACTGTAGCCCTTTTTTTATGTCAAATTTAATCTGCAGGTCACTACAATTACAGCAATACCAAATTAATGAATATATATATATATACAGTCCTTAGAAGAAAGAAAAATTGCACTCACCACTATGAAGCTTTATTGTAGCTTGAATTGATGGCACAGCTCGAACGTCAGATCAGAGCAGGTGAAGTGCGGGGGAGGTGCTGAAAGGCAACAAGAGACGCTTCTTCCTGAGTGGATGTCAGCCATGCCAGGGTTATATACGGAAGTAATACGAAAAGTAATACAGTGGTCCCTCAAGTTACAATATTAATTGTTTCCAGGACTACCATTGTATTTTGAAACCATTGTATGTTGAGACCATAAGAAAGTGTAAAATAAATGTAAAAAAAAGTTTTAATAAAAAGTGAAAAAAAAAAAATGGAAAATCACCTCCCCAATAAAGTTTAAAATCACCCCTTTTCCTTTTTAATGCAAAAAAGCATAACAAAAGATAACTAATAAACATATTTGGTATCGCCGCATGTGTAAATGTCTGAACTATAAAAAAGATATAATGTTACTGGCAAACTTTTTAAATAAAAAACGATCAAAAACTCATATATACACAAATGTGGCACCAAAACAAACTACAGATCATGGCACAACAAATGAGCCCGCAAACATCCCCGAATATGGAAAAATAAGAAAGTTAGAGGTGGTCAGAATAGGGCAATTTTAAACATATTGATTTTGATAAAAAAAAGTTTGAGATTTTTTAACAGCTGTAAAATGATAGAAAAGTATGTAACCATGGGTATCATTTTAATTGTATTGACCCAGAGAATAAAGAAAACATGTAATTTTTACCACAAAGTGTAAAGCGTGAAAACAACCCCCCCCCCCCCCCCCAAATTTGCAAAATATGATTTTCGTTTACATTTCCTTACACAAAATTTTTTTGGGGGAAGTTACCATACATTTTAGAGTTAAATGAGTGATGTCATTACAAAGTACATCTAGTCACGCAAAAAACAAGCCCTCATATGGGTCTGGGAATGGAAATATAAAAGTGTTATTTTAGAAGGCGAGGAGGAAAAAACGAAAACGCAAAAATAAAATTGGCTGTGTACTTAAAGGGGTACTACTGTGCTGACAACTTATCCCCTATCTAAAGGATAGGGGATAAGTTGCCTGATCGCACGGGGTCCCGCCGCTGGGGACCCCCGGGATCTCGCACGCAGCACCCTGCTCTCATCAGGCTGTCTCACCCCTGCCATAGACTTGCATTGAGGGGGTGGAGCGTGACGTCACAGGGGGTGGAGCTGTGACGTCACGATCACCGACCCTGTCATCAGACCCAGAGCGGATGTTCGCTCCGGGGCCTGATGAGAGCGGGGTGCTGTGTGCGAGATCGCGGGGGTCCCCAGCGGCGGGACTCCGCGCGATCAGGCAACTTATCTCCTATCCTTTAGATAGGGGATAAGTTGTCAGCACGGTAGTACCCCTTTAACCCCTTAAGGACCAGGCCAATTTTCACTGTAGGACCAGAGCATTTTTTGCTAATCTGACCAATGTCACTTTAAGCATTAATAACTCTGGGATGCTTTTACCTTTCATTCTAATTCCGAGATTGTTTTTTCGTGACATATTCTACTTTATGTTAGTGGTAAAATTTTGTCGATACTTGCATCATTTCTTGGTGAAAAATTCCAAAATTTGATGAAAATTTTGAAAATTTTGCATATTTCTAACTTTGAAGCTCTCTGCTTGTAAGGAAAATAGACATTCCAAATAAATTATGTATTGATTCACATATACAATATGTCTACTTTATGTTTGCATCATAAAATTGACATGTTTTTACTTTTGGAAGACATCAGAGGGCTTCAAAGTATAGCAGCAATTTTCCAATTTTTCACAAAATTTGCAAAATCGGAATTTTTCATGGACCAGTTCAGGTTTGAAGTGGATTTGAAGGGTCTTCCTATTATAAATACCCCACAAATCACCCCATTATAAAAACTGCACCCCTCAAAGTATTGAGTAAATGACATTCAGTAAGTGTGTTAACCCTTTAGGTGTTTCACAGGAATAACAGCAAAACAAAGGAGAAAATTCAAAATCTTCAAATTCGTCAAACACCTGTGGGGTGTTAAGCCTCACTATACCCCTTGTTACATTCCATGAGGGGTGTAGTTTCCAAACTGGGGTCACATGTGGGTATTTTTTTTTTGTTGTTGTTTATGGAAGAACCGCTGTAAAATCAGCCACCCCTGTACAAATCACCAATTTAGGCCTCAAATGTACATGGTGCGCTCTCACTCCTGAGCCTTGTTATGCGCCTGCAGAACATTTTACGCCCACATATGGGGTATTTCCGTACTCAGGAGAAATTGTGTTTTTTTTCCTTTTACCTCTTGTGAAAATAAAAAGTAAAGGGCAATACCAGCATGTTAGTGTAAAAAAAAATTTTTTTACTCAAACAGGCTGGTGTAGACCCCAACTTTTCCTTTTCATAAGGGGTAAAAGGAGAAAAAAAAAACCAAAATTTGTAGTGCAATTTCTCCCGAGTACGGAAATACCCCATATGTGGCCCTAAACTGTTTCCTTGAAATACGACAGGGCTCCAAAGTGAGAGAGCGCCATGCGCATTTGAGAAATACATGAGGGATTGCATAATGGTGGACATAGGAGTATTCTACGCCAGTGATTCCCAAACAGGGTGCCTCCAGCTGTTGCTAAACTCCCAGCATGCCTGGACAGTCAGTGGCTGTCCGGAAATGCTGGGAGTTGTTGTTTTGCAACAGCTGGAGGCTCAGTTTTGGAAACACTGCAGAACATTACGATTTTCATTTTTATTGTGGGGGGGGCAGTGTAAGGGGGTGTATATGTTGTGTTTTACCCTTTATTATGTGTTAGTGTAGTGTAGTGTTGTGTTTTTAGGCTACATTCGCACTGGTGGGTTACAGCGAGCTTACCACTAGGAGTTTGCGCTGCGGCAAAAAATTTGCCACAGCTCATACTTGAAGCAGTAAACTTACTGTTAACCTGCCTGTGTGAATGAACCCTGTACATTAACATGGGGGGGGGGGCAAACCTCCAGCTGTTTCATGACAGACCGTGCATGCTGGGAGTTGTACTTTTGCAACAGCTGAAGGCACACTGGTTGGAAAACCTTCAGTTAGGTTCTGTTACCTAACTCAGTATTTTCCAACCAGTGTGCGTCCAGCTGTTGCAAAACTACATCTCCCAGCATGTACTGATCATCGAAGTGCATGCTGGGAGATGTAGTTATGCAACAGCTAGAGGTACACAACTACAACTCCCAGCATGCTAAGACAGCTGTTTGCTGTTTGGGCATGCTGTGATTTGCAGTTTTGCAACATCTGGAGGTCTACAGTTTAGAGACCACTGCACAGTCATTTCAAAACTGTGGACCTCCAGATGTTGCAAAACTACAAATGCCAGCATGCACAGACAGCAAACTGCTATGTGGGCATGCTGGGAGTTGTAGTTTTGGAAGATCTAGAGGGCTACAGTTCACAGCACAGTGATCTCCAAACTGTGACCCTCCAGCTGTTGCAAAACTACAAATCCCAGCATGACAGCTGTCTGGGCATGCTGGGAGTTGTAGTATAGTGGTCTCAAACTGTAGTCCCCTAGATGTTGCTAAGCATCTTACCGGCTTCCGTCGGATCCAGGGAGCCGTCCTTTTCTGCCGCACAACATGCCGCCAGCGCTGATCTCCGACACTGATCGTCGCCCGCAGCCTCGCCCACAGGGTAAGTGGATCTTCGGCGTCGGTCCCCTTCGTTTCCCTGTCCTGCCCCGCCTATTGTGGGTGGGCAGAACGAGGAAAACGAAAGTTAATCCCCCCCCCCCGATCTGCTATTGCAGTCCAATAGCAGGGATAGGAGGGGTGGCACCCTGCCACCTCACTCCTATCCCTTCAGGGGGATCGTGAATGTCTTGGACAACCGCGATACCCCTTATATTTCGAGTCACCGGGTCACCATAGACCCGGAATGACCCGGAATCGTGCAAATCACAAGTGTGAATTCACTTCCAATTTGTGCCGATTGCCGACATGGGGGGTCTGATGAATCATAACTAGATGCAGGAAAATGTATACGTTAAAAATGGTCATCTTCTGAACCCTATTACTTTTTTATTTTTCTGCGTATGGGGCGGTTTGAGGGCTCATTGTTTGCGCCGTGAACTGAAGTTTTTATCGGTACCATTTTTGTATTGATCGAACTTTTTGATCGCTTTTTATTCATTTTTTCATGATATAAAAAGTGACCAAAAATACGCAATTTTGGACTTTGGAATTTTTTTGCGCAAAAACATTGACGCTGCGGTTTAATTAATTATATTTTTTTATAGTTTAGAAATTTACGCACGCGGCGATACCACATATGTTTATATTTATTTTTATTTACATGTTTGTTTTTTATGGGAAAAGGGGGGTGATTTGGACTGTTATTAGGGAAAGGGTTAAATCACATTTATTAACTTTTTTTTTACACTTGTTTTTTGCAATGTTATAGCCCCCTTAGGGCATACATTGATTGCCAGCACTGTTCACTGCAAAGCCACAGCTTTGCATTGATCAGTGTTATCGGCGGTCGATTGCTCGAGCCTGAATCTCAGGCTTGGAGCAATCAATCGCCGATCGGACGTGACGGCGGAAGGTGAGGGACCCTCCGCTCATGTCCTAGCTGATCGGGACACCCCATTTTCACTGCGGTGGTCCCGATCAGCCCCACTGAGCAGCCGGGAAGGTTTTACTTTTGTTTTAGACGCGCACTATTAGCCCCGGATTCCGTCTTCAGTTAAATGCCGGGACCGACCCGACTGCGTGACCGCGCGTTATATCGTTTCCGTGGTCATTAAGGGGTTAAGGCATTTGGTAAAATCCTTATTTTAAAAAATGGCTTTTCCATTGAACATAAGAACTTATTGTCCTATTAATGATACTGTAATTTCCTTTCTTTATATTGCCTGCACACAGCATTCTCCCCAGGTACATAGGGGTTAATGACCCCCTCTGGTTTCGCTCATCCCTAAAGAGACCACTGTTCTCTACAGAATATGAAGCAGATTATGCTTAATGACAAAGATTTTATTAGCTATAATAAGACTAAGCATTAAGAAATAGGGCATTACCAGGCCACTAACAGCTTAACAGGTTAATCCCCTCCATGAAGCATTAATGCATAGATACGGACGCTTCCTCCTGTATAATTGCTATTGGAAATTAAACTTTCTGAATCACGACTACTTCAGACTTGATACCTTGTGAATTCTGATTCCTTCAGGCTCCTGGATGTGAAAAACTATTTATCTAATTTTATCCAAGTCCATCAAGTTCCGATATGTCATTTTGTTTAATGCTTGTTTCTCCTGCCGAATATGTGCAACTCATTTTTTACTATTTAGCAGTGTATAAAGATTTCACGTCCACATTTCTCTATTAAACACGAAGCAAGTCTCTCACCCACGTCGGCCCAGCTATTAGCATGGCAGCTACAACTCGACTTTGCATATTGTGCCTATGTATTTGAAACATATTTATCCTAAATGATACTCCAACCCATATTTGTCTGCATTGCATCTCGATGTAGAATACGCCAAATTAATGTATAAAATGGAACTCATAAATATTCAGCCGTCTGCTTATATAAAGCTTTACAAATTCCATTCTTATAGATTCCCCAGGGAGTAAGATTATAGAATAACTCATCCATATGAAAATGTGATTGCTCTATGTAAAATCTGATCATTCGTTGTATGCAATCTAGCCTCATGCATATGAAGACTTGTACAGTATTTCCTATTTCATCTATCCTAGCTGAAGGGTTCATCAAAACTAGTGCTATTGCTGTAGCCCTGCAGGGGTTAAATTATATTTTCCCTATTCCAATTGATCGGCCCGGCGCGGATGATGCTTGATGGCTGAAAGGATTGCCTTTATCATATTCAAATAAAGGCTGTATTAAACTGCATTAAAACTGGGGAGGTTACAGCTGAAGGACAATTTATTATAAGTAAAGAAAATAAAAGTGGAGCCATGTCAAATAATAACATAGAAACTCCGCTGGCAGGCTCGGATTCCCTGCAGTGAAAAATGAGTGCAGTTGAGAATACAGACGAGGTACAAGAAGGCCAGATATGGTAAAACTTAAAAACTATTATATGTTAAAGGGGTTGGCTTTTATTTGTAGCATCAAAAAAATTGATTAGAGAGTTTCAGGCATGGATGAATGCCAGTCACATAATGCCATGTAAAAGTCTTTAAGACATTTAAAGAGGAACTCTACATGAAATCAAATGTTGATATGCTACTCTCCCTTGCCCATTTTGACTGGCTTGGGGCCCTTAATTAAAAATCTGAAAAGTGGCATCTATTTCCTGGCATATGCAGTCATTGCCACATTGGCAATATAAAGTAAGTGGGAGCGGTGAAGTGTTTTGTACTGTTGTAGGAGTGTGTGGACACCGAGGTGGTCTTGGAGTTCCCCAGTGATAAGACCTCATTGTATACCTCGTGATTGCAACTTCTTGCAGTAAACAATTTTTAGGTGGAACTTTTGTTACAGTCTTCATTCTGTATTTCTGTTATTCTCCTGTCCAAGCTTACACTTGAATAGCCATGGTACCTGGGTTCATGTTGCATGGTTGGATCCTGTACCATCCTGAAGTCAAGGTTTTTTCACCTGCTGGGACACATGGGTTAGTTTTTGAGTCTTTCCAGGGGTGGCAACCAAGTTCATAAGAGACAGAATGAGTAATAATCGAGTCTCATTTGGTGAGAGAGACTCTTGAGGAGCCACTAGACCAAGAGAGGCCTGGAAGATTCTTCTTTGCTACACGTAGCAAGCTAGGACAGAGTAGGAGCAAATCCCCATGGCAAACCTCTCCTGCTCTAGACAGTTCCTGACATGGACAGAGGTGTCAGCAGAAAGCACTGTGGTCAGACTGAAAAGAACTACACAACTTTCTCTGTGGTATATAGCAGCTGATAAGCACTGGAAAGATTAAGATTTTTTTTTTAATAACTGTTTTTTTTATTAAAGAATTTTTCTTTAAAACAGATATTTGAGAATAAGAAAATAAAAGTACATAAAATCATAAACAAAGTCATTACATATTAAAAAGACCAGGTTACAATATGATAACATAGATCCGGCTGTAAAGATGTTGTAAAGTCCAGATTATTTCAGGTCGGCTCTGTGAGTATCCGGGGAAGACCCCACATCAGAGACATTAAGATTTTTTAATAGAAGTAATTTACAAATCTGTATAACTTTATGGCACCAGTTAATTTGGAGAAAAAAAAAATAGTTTTCCACCGGAGTACCCATTTAAGGCCGAGTGAATGGTCCTTTACACAGCAGTAACTGAGAGAAGAGACTGCCATGTTGGTCCAATGTTTTACAACAACAGACAAGCCAGTGCCCTGAGGGTAAGCAAATACAATAGTACTGTTTCTGCAATAGGAACAAGTAGTGAGAAGGGTATCCAGCTCTCGGTGAAGTAATCCAATAAAACTTAGCTTTTAATCTTGCACATTAAAATGAATTTTTTTTTTTACCACGGAGTGGTAAGTGACACGTCACTTAAATAGAAGTGAAACACTGACGCGTTTCGACCTGTTGCTCTTAGTCATGGCTGTTTCTGCAATGTTTATATTCATTATGTCTGTATGTAAAAATACATATCCTGCTTGCTTTTCATACTGTGATGTTCACCAGCAAACACCAAAGAGACCTAAATCCTTTCTTTAGCTGTTATTCATCAAGATGTTATGTCTGTACCTCCACTCTGTACCTCTAGACAGGAAATCCACCAGATTACATTGTTCACAGTGAAAACCCATACGGTAAAGTTCAGGAATCTCCTATGTATATTCAGACATACAGTATTGAGGTGGAGTCATGAAATGGTTTAACATTTTAGTTTTTAATGATTGAAGATGACTTGAAAGCTGTTTTTAAGACTCAATCCTTAATCTGGTGACACACATTAGTTTATTGTCACTCGCCAATCATTTAATGTATAAGAGGCCTCCTAACTAGGTATCTATGATATTGGGTAAGAAAAGAATTGGGCAGATGAATTCCAACTACTCAATCATTTTATTCTCAGGAGAAATAAGCCACCACAAGAGGTTTTTGGCAGAGACTTACCCTTCTCCACTATTAAAAAGACATGGTTGCATGTGGGTAAATAGGACAATAGATATGTCCCTGTATTATGGGTATTATGGTGTTTTTATATAGGGAGCATGATCATGTGCAAAATCCCCTTAAAGGGGTACTCCACCCCTAGACATCTCATCCCCTATCCAAAGGATAGGGGATAAGATGTCTCATTGCAGGGGTCCCGCCACTGGGTACCCCCGCAATATTGCATGCGGCACCCACCTGTTTCTTGTCCGGAAGCGCAGGAGGGTCTGGGTAGTGACCACGGGAACTGAAGTCCGTGATGTCACGACTCTGCCCCCGTGTGACGTAACGCCCCGTCCCCTCAATGCAAGTCTATGGGAGGGGGATCTATGGGGATAAGATGTCTAGAGGTGGAGTACCCCTTTA
This sequence comes from Hyla sarda, assembly GCF_029499605.1. NCBI lineage: Eukaryota > Metazoa > Chordata > Amphibia > Anura > Hylidae > Hyla > Hyla sarda. The sequence goes on from NC_079190.1 coordinate 446,162,401, forward strand.
AGACCTCATCCTGTGACCGTGTTTTCATTTGTAAACATGAATATAAGTGAGTTGTTAAAAGTAAAGGAAAAAAATCTGGTTCTGTATCAGTATCGGCTTGCAGTCTGTTGTTAAAGTGTTCCTCTGGGAGCTAAAAACTATTAAGCTTTCTTAATGTGGTACATCAATTTATCATACTCTTATCAACATCAGTTAGTGAGCTGGTTGTTCTGAACACAATCTCGCTCATCTCTTGGCAATTTTTGGGCGTTGCAGTCATTTTACACTTCATTGCCGTAATTACGTGACCTTGTCCAAGCTAGATTAAACATAGCCTCTAGAGTATAATCTCATTTTTTCTGTTTGAGAGACGCTAGTTCTATCTTACCATTAATTATGTTGGAACAGCTGGTGACTGGTTACTTTTTATGTATTACTATCCCATTGCATGATCTCTGTCTTTGTCATTACTTGGAAGAATGCAGCAGGTCAAACCCATTCATAAAAGAAATGAAGCCAGCAGTTAATCATAACAAAGTCTAATTGTATACCTTTATTATTCTGAATAATTATGTTTTCATTACACATTAGGAGTCATTATCGAGACTATAAAATATGTACATGCCACTGACAACAACAATATAATTAAATCTCAGACGCCTTTTATACTTGAGTATGGTCACACCCCTCTGTACCTACTGCAGCTATCGATTTTGATGGCTTTTCATTGAATAGGTTCTGTATTGAAGCTACTATTGAAGCTACTATACTTGTACAGAAATAACTTGAATCATTTACTGATGGTATTTAGACAGCATTTCCTCCCAAAATAAATCCTCTCCAGGCAGAGGATGCAGATGACCTGTCTTAAAATCTGCCATCTTAAAGGGCTTCCAGGAAAAACAAATAAGTAGCAGCATCCGTCTGCGTGTATAGTGCCAAGTTTTGCAATGTGTGAGAGAATGAGAGAATCGATTTGGAAAGAATTGAAATTGTTCCAAATATTACAAAAAAAATATGATTTGTCTGAATGTGATTTTTGTTGTCGTTTGCAGGAGCAAATCAGTAAAGGAGCATGGATTCCTGTCAAAAACAGGTGTCCATGTTCCTTCAGTATACTTACTGAGCTCCCTGAGAATTTTTGTAAATAAATACCCATAGGCCATTTTTTTTTACACCCACACTGTTCATCCGTGACGTGATATTTGTTTTCCTGGCACACTTCGACCCGGTTATAATTTCATGTCTGTGTTCTGTATGTTTATGCAAATATGCACACACTTGAGAAAGGGTCCAGTCTAAATCAGAAACACGTTGTTTAGTGCTTACACTTTATGTTGTTCATGTCCTATAAATGTTATACTTGGGAGAAGCACCAGGATTGAATTCCTCTTTATTACAGGTTTATTTCTACTGCATTTCTGTTGACCCCTTCATGGAATTTGGAAGGATCAAAGCTACTTACCCTATTGGGATATTTTTCACATGCCTGTATAGATGTTGTGCTCTTAGCACAACAACATCCCATAAGCGCTTTCATTGTTACCATTTTTCGTATGGCCCCTGGTGGTGCACAAGGAGCGCGGTGTATCTTTTTTGTCTATTGCAGATACAGTGTCCTGGCTTCCATATCTGTTAACTATGATGAATAAAGAGGTTTGGCTTTACTTTGGTAAGCACTGTGAATTTCTCTACATTTATGGATAGGATTGTGAGTGCTTATTCTTTCTCCACTGAGCACCACCCTTTAAAGGATTTGGGACCGATTGAGATATAGATAAAACTGGAACTGTAGTGGAAGTGTTTTTCCCAGAAAAATGCATCCCACAACAAGTAATAATACTGCAGGGGCATAGCCAGTTGTTTTATTATGTACTACATCTAATGTGTGAATGTGTTTTAATATAGAGGACTGGTCTAGGTTACTTTTGGGCCCAGCTAGTGCAGAGTGGATGAATTCATAGGGCCTTGACCTTTTGGAGGCTTACTGCATCTAATGGATACAGACTTAGGAATAAACAGAATAAAGAGGTACCAGCATAGGAATGGCAGTACTGCCATAAGGGGCCCAGGCCAAATTAAACATAAAAATGAGCCCCTTACTGCTGGTTTCTACCTCTTAATGTGCACTGTCTGGGGGCCCACATGGTTCCGTAGTTGCGTGGGGAAGCCCATATTGTGTGTCGCTTGCCCCGAGTGTCAGTAGACGCAGTGCGCAGGTCCAGATGTGATGCATCCGTGACCTGCGCACTGGAGCTGTGACGTGGAGGAGCAAGGAGGCGAAGTTGGTCCCAGAATTCAGTGCATGCACCGATGGGCGTAAACAGGGCCAGATTAAGACTGCCTGGAAGACGGAGCACTTCATTATGATGCCCCCCGATAGTCCCCCTTCCCTTCCACTGAGAACTGTTGCGCCCTGTCAAGTAAGGAACAGACTGAGACCAAAAATAGGCCTGGGTATATTAGACTATGTCCCCCTTTTTTTTGGTGGGTGTCACAGGAGTCAGGCCCCCGTTAAAATAAAATGGGCTGCATGGTCTAAAATCACTTCAGTTCAGGTCACTCTTTCCAGCTGTTGCAAAGCTACAACACCCATTATGTCTGGAGAGCTTCAGGCATTATAGGAGTTGTAGTTGTGTAACAGCTGGAGCCTCATATACAGTGTCATCCATTATTACTGAAAAACTTAGAAGTGATGAGAGATCTAATGGGACAGTCAGGAGAATACACAATCATAAAATGACTCACAGGAGACATCTTCTCTGTTGTCTTTCCTTTTCTTCTTCATCTGGTCCATACGCCAGGTCTTCTTTTAGCTCCATCTTCCTCTGTAAAGTTTGACACCTGGACATCATTGGTTCCTCACTTTGCCAGCCGATCCTCATCCTCTGTATAAAGACAACACTCATTATAACCCTACAAGAGACTGTGCTTCCTAAATATAATACTGCCAAACCCTGTGTACTCTGTATGTTATACTGCCAAACCCTGTGTACCCTGTATATTATACTGCCAAACATCATGCCCTCTAAAAATAATACTACCACACACTGTGTCTTCCGTAGTGTGCACAGAGCAGCAGCATCCCATTGAAAACAAGCAAAATTCTTCTGGCGGAAGTTTGTAGTGTGGACGAGCCCTAATTCCCCCAGACCCCTCTGCCCCCCCAGACCCCTAAGGCCTCCTCCAGACTCCTGTTCCCAGAGACCTCTAAGGCTAGGTTTCCCCCTTTTTTTACTTGCAAAAACACAGAGAAACTGCTACTGCTTTTTCCTGTGTTATGGTAATTTTTTGGCATTTTTTTTCTTGTGCTTTTGCCTTCTCTGGAAACTCAGCCTTAGTCCTTCGCTGGTCCTTAAAGGGGTACTCCACCCCTAGACATCTTATCCCCTATCCAAAGGATAGTAGATAACATGTCTAGGGGTGTAGCACCCCTTTAAGTCCCCCCTCCCCTTCAACACTCCTGGTCCTTCTCCACTATTCCACTTTTCTGCACCCCCTACCCCCTCTCAGTCCCCTTCACACTCCTCTGCCCCCTTTACCAAACCCACACTTACCTTACCTCACCCCCCCCCCCCCCAAACAACCTTACTTCAGCCCCCCATGCCCTCCTGGTCCTTCTCCACGACACTTTTCTCCACCAACCCCACCCCCAGTTCCCCCACATTAGGTTGTAGTTCCCTCACATTAGGTTATAGTCCCCCCACATGACGTTGGCAGTGTCCTCCACAGACATACAGCCTCCAGTCATAATATACAGTGTATGGCTGGAGACTGTATGTCTGTTTACTGCCCCACTTCAGTGCTCCGACCACCGCTCCTCTGGTCCGGGGTCATGATCTACTGCTATGGCCTAGGGGCCATAGCAGTAGGTCCCGGGACTGGAGCAGCGATGGTCGGAGCACTGAAGATGGCGTGTAGTTAACTTATCGTGCGTGCATCCTCGTTGCTACGCTCCTATGGGCGCACGCACGGGACGTCAGTGATGTCCCTGCGTGCGCTACCTCCCTGCGTTTTTAAAGTTATTGCGGGGCCACAAAAAGGTAACCGGGACATCCATGTACCCGAAAAGATCTTTCAGGACACAGGGATGTCCTGCCGAATGTGAGTGGGGGAGGGGGAATTACAGTATTTATCTGCGTATAACACGCACTGGCATATAACATGTACCCTCATTTTCACAGGAAAATTTGAGGGGAAAAAAATAAATGTTAAATAAATGACTATAGCTCTGAACTATATGCCTCCTCATCCCCCCAACTTTGATTCCCCTTGATCCTCAGTTTGCCCCCCCCCCCCTCCTTCCTCCCCCTTTTATCATCCCCTGTGCCATATTTAACCCCCCCGTCTCCTTTCCCGTGTTTTCCCCTGCTCATCATTCTCCCCCCCTCCTGCTCATCATCCCCCCTGCTCATCATTCCCCCCCTGCTCATTATTACCCCCTGCTCATTATTACCCCCCTGCTCATCATTACCCCCCCTGCTCATTATTACCCCCCCTGCTCATCATTACCCCCCTGCTCATTATTACCCCCTGTTCATTATTACCCCCCTGCTCATCATTCTCCCCTGCTCATTATTACCCCCCCTGCTCATTATTACCCCCCCTGCTCATCATTACCACCCCTGCTCATTATTACCCCCCTGCTCATTATTATCCCCCCTGCTCATCATTACCACCCCTGCTCATTATTAGCCCCCCTGCTCATTATTACCCCCTGCTCATTATCACCCCCTGCTCATTATTACCCCCCTACTCATCATTCTCCCCTGCTCATCATTCTCCCCCTGCTCATCATTACCCCCCCCTGGTCATACTCACCCCGTCTGCTCATCATTCTCCTCCCCTGCTCATCATTCTCCCCCTGCTCATCATTCTCCCCCTGCTCATCATTACCCCCCTGCTCATCATTACCCCTGCTCATCATTACCCCCCCTGCTCATCATTACACCCCTGCTCATTATTACCCCCCTGCTCATTATTACCCCCCCTGCTCATCATTACCCCCTGCTCATCATTACCCCCCCTGCTCATCATTCCCCCCTGTTCATCATTACCCCCCTGCTCATTATTACCCCCCTACTCATCATTCTCCCCCTGCTCATCATTACCCCCCCCGCTCATACTCACCCGTCTGCTCATCATTCTCCTCCCCTGTTCATCATTCTCCCCCCTTCTCATCATTACCCCCTGCTCATCATTACCCCCCCTGCTCATCATTACCCCCCTGCTCATCATTCCCCCCTGCTCATCATTACCCCCCCCTGCTCATCATTCTCCCCCCCTGCTCCCCCTGCTCATCATTCTCCCCCCCTGCTCATCATTCTCCCCCTGCTCATCATTACCCCCCCTGCTCATCATTACCCCCCTGCTCATCATTCCCCCCTGCTCATTATTCCCCCCCTGCTCATCATTCTCCCCCTGCTCATCATTACCCCCCTGCTCATCATTACCCCCCTGCTCATCATTACCCCCCCTGCTCATTATTACCCCCCTGCTCATCATTACCCCCCCCTGCTCATCATTCTCCCCCCTGCTCATCATTCCCCACCTTGCTCATTATTACCCCCCCTGCTCATCATTACCACCCGCTCATCATTACCCCCCTGCTCATCATTAACCCCCCTGCTCATCATTCCCCCCCGCTCATCATTCCCCCCTGCTCATCATTCCCCCCTGCTCATCATTCCCCGCTGCTCATCATTACCCCCCTGCTCATCATTCCCCCCTGCTCATCATTTCCCCCTGCTCATCGTTCTCCCCCCTGCTCATCATTCTCCACCCTGCTCATCATTCTCCCCCCTGCTCATCATTAACCCCCCCTGCTCATCATTAACCCCCCCTGCTCATCAATAACCCCCTGCTCATCATTAACCCCCCTGCTCATCATTACCCCCCTGCTCATCATTAACCCCCCCTTCTCATCATTAACCCCATTGCTCATCATTAACCCCCCCTTCTCATCATTAACCCCCCCTTCTCATCATTATTACCCCCAGCTCATCATTACCCCCCCTGCTCATCATTAACCCCCTGCTCATCTTTAACCCCCCTGCTCATCATTAACCCCCCTGCTCATCACTACTCCCCCCCTGCTCATCATTACCCTCCCCGCTCATCATTACCCCCCCACTCATCATCCCCCCTGCCAATCATTTCCCCCATCATTGCTCCCCCCTCCTCCTCCTTTTTCTATTTTTCATATTTCCTTACCTGGCCGCGCTCGGCAGGCTCAGGTGATGCGTCGGGTCTTGTGGGCTGTGACAAGTGACGTCTCCTGCGGCTCCACTGCACGGCGTCAGGGACGTCACTCATCATTTTCTGCAGCGCTGGGGTGTAATGAAGAAAACTGTGCCCTGCAGGAAATGATGAGTGACGTCCCTGACGTTGTGCAGAGGAGCCGCAGGAGACGTCACTCGTCACAGCCCACAAGACCCGACGCATCACCTGAGCTTGCAGAGCGCGGCCAGGTAAGGAAATATGAAATATAGAAAAAGCAGGAGGAGTCCGTTGCGGGCCCACAGGAACCGCCGCTGGTCACTGTTTTAAAGTGGCCGCGGCCGGGCTATCGGGGGCCCGATCCGCTACTGAGCAGCCCGCAGGGATGTCCCAAATGTGAAGGGGCCCCCTGCGGGCACGGGGCCCGAAGCAGGTGCTCCATGAGCGCCAATGATGATCCGATCAAACCACGTCAGGCACCAATTTTGGAGGCATATATATATATATATATATATATATATATATATATATATATATATATATATAGAGGAGGTGGTAGCTAACATTCATCTGCCTTGATAAAGTCAAGTTTGACAAAACGTATGTCGGAGCTGGCAGTGACAGAACTCTTTATGGGTGAGTTTCCTATGGCACTTTATTGATAACACTTTGAGTAGGAACAAGTAGCAATATGTAGTTGTAGACCACTCAGTGTAGTAAAAGGGGATAGTGAACCCCTGGTCTCCTAATGCAATTTACTATGTACTATTGATATAACACAAGGTACCCTATATGTATAGGAGAGACATGATAATTAGTCATTACTGAGATTGGTAGTGCTCCCAAATATCTGCGGCGTGTTATGCTCCCTGTATGGTTGCTCAGCCTAAGCTCTGAGGCCCTAATTTTTTGTATCCAGTTGGTTCACATTTTTATTATGATTATAATAAAAGTTATATTTTATTGAAGCGGTATTGTGCAAACTCTTTTTTCTTCTTGTTGTGTTATATTGTGATATGAGTTTTCCGCTATAAATGAAGGATCATGATAGTCACCATGTAGCTGAATATGGCCATTTATAGTTGTAGGTGTCAATTTGGATTTCTTTTTAGTTTTTGGTTAATATATACTATTGATACTCGCAGTGCAATATGCAATAATGTTTATAAATCTCCCCCATAACATACTGTGATGTAGTAATTACTATATATTGACTGATCCCTCATGTTAATCTGCCCTGCTGATTTTTTTTAGTATTGCTTCCTATTCTCTATATACGGTACCTATGGATGATGCATTTACCTGATTCTGAATTCTTAATATTCTCTGTGATATTTTTTCAGTAGTTATGGTCTTTTTGGTTTCTTCATAACGGCCACTAGGTGGCTCTGTTCTGTTCCCTGCCGCAAGTCAAACAGTTAGTTTGGTCTCCTCCCGCCATGGCAGGAGACCAAACTCAGGAAGTGCGTTCAGGGCATGGCCAGACACAGCTCTCACAGGCTTCAGTGATGTCCCATATGCCAGACAACACCCACTTTTTCCTGCCAGGAGCTCACACAATGTGAGCAAGGGGAAAGGTATGATGAAAATACAATGGAAAAAATCTGCAGTGATCTCAAACTGTGGCCCTCAAGATGTTTCAACATATGAAGGGTCACAGTTTGAGACCACTGCTCTAAAGACAGGACTAGTATAGTTTTAACTTTGCAAATCTTCTAAAAGGTTCTACAGTTATTGTGTATGTTATTGTGCCTCTTGTTGTTGTGCCTCAATGTTTCAGGAAGCCATGCCAGGCTGGAGCAATTGAGCACTGAGAACACTGATCAATTCTATGCTATGGTATAGCATTGAACAGTGAAAGCAATCTGAAGATCGCATGTAATAAAAGTAAATAGTGTAATAAAAGTTAAAAAAAAGTTAATAAATGTGATTTAACCCCTTTCCTAATAAAAAATTTGAATCACCCCCTTTTACCATTAACCCCTAAATGACATCGGACGTAAATGTATGTCATGGTGTGGTGGTGCTAGCATCATGCACAGCTGATCCCGGCTGCTCTTAACCCCTCAGATGTCGTGATCAATAAAGATCACGGCATCTGCGGCAGTGCGGCATTTAAAATGGATGATCGGATCACCCACATCGCTGCCACGGGGAACCAATCATCCAGCATGGGGGCCGGAGGTAAAAAGTAAAAAAATATAAAAAAAAAAAATATAAAAAAGTAAAAAAAAATTAGAGAAATGTAGAGAAAAAAGTAAAATATGTAAACAACAGATAAAAACCGCAAAAATATAGGCAGAAAGACTCATTGCCAAAGAGAGTAAAACTAACCCCAAAATGTCTTTAACTATATAAATAGCAAAAAGATCAAAAATGAAAGTGTGGGCCCTTTAAAAAATGATGAGGAAGAAATTATAAACGGGCATCAGGAAAAGGCAAATATATTAAACAAATTCTTCTCCACTGTTTTCACCGAGGAAAATGAAATGCCAGGTGAAATACAGTGTGATAAGGTAAACTCCCCTTTACATGTCACCTGTCTAACCCAGGAAGAAGTACAGTGCCGCCTACAAAAAATCTAAATAGACAAATCACCAGGTCCAGATGGCATTCACTCCCGTGTTCTAAAGGAATTAAGTAATGTGATAGACAGACCCCTTTTTAATATTCACGGACTCTATAGTAATAGGAACTGTTCCCCAGAACTGGTGCATGGCAAATGTGGTACCAATATTTAAAAAGGGATCAAAAGGTGACCCCAGGAATTATAGACCTGTTAGCGTAACCTCCGTTGTATGTAAATTGTTTGAGGGTTTTCTAAGGGATGTAATTCTGGAGTATCTTAATAAAAATAAATGCAATAAATGCAATGCAATACAATACAATACAATACAAGAAAGATTCCTACGGCACTGTTACATAGTTACATAGTAACATAGTTAGTATGGTTGAAAAAAGACATACGTCCATCAAGTTCAACCAGGGAATTGAAGTGAAGGGTGTAAGGGGATAAGGGAAAGGGATGTTGTTTTATAATTCTGCATAAGCATTAATGTTATTTTGTTCCAGGAATGTATCTAACCCTGTTTTAAAGCTGTTAATTGTTCCTGCTGTGATCAGTTCCTCAGGTAGACTGTTCCATAAATTCACAGTCCTCACCGTAAAGAAGGCGTGTCGCCCCTTTAGACTAAACCTTTTCTTCTCCAGATGGAGGGAGTGCCCCCTCGTCCTTTGGGGGGTTTAACCTGGAACAGTTTTTCTCCATATTTTTTGTATGGGCCATTTATATACTTATATACGTTTATCATATCCCCCTTAAACGTCTCTTCTCAAGACTAAACAATTGCAACTCCTTTAATCGCTCCTCATAGCTAAGATGTTACATGCCCCATATTAGTTTAGTCACGCGTCTCTGCACCCTTTCCAGCTCCACAGTGTCCCTTTTATGTACAGGCGACCAAAACTGAACAGCATATTCCAGGTGAGGCCGTACCAATGCTTTATAAAGGGGGAGTATTATGTCCCTGTCCCTTGAGTCCATGCCTCTTTTTATACATGACAATATCCTGACGGCTTTGCATGCAGCAGCCTGACATTGCATGCTATTCTGTAGTCTGTGATCTACAAGTACACCCAGATCCTTCTCTACCAGTGACTCTGCCAGTTTAATCCCCCCTAAGACATACGATGCATGCATGTTCTTAGTACCCAGATGCATAACTTTACATTTATCCACATTGAACCTCATTTGCCAAGTGGATGCCCAGACACTTAGTCTATCCAAGTCATCTTGTAACTTATGCACATCCTCTATAGACTGTACCGTGCTACAAAGCTTGGTGTCATCTGCAAAGATAGAAAATGAGCTGTTAATACCATCTTCTATATCATTGATAAATAAATTAAACAACAGCGGGCCCAGTACTGAACCTTGGGGTACACCACTAATTACCAGGGACCAATCAGAGTACGAATCATTGACCACCACTCTCTGGGTACGATCCATGAGCCAGTGTTCAATCCAGTTACAAACTAAAGTTTCCAAGCCCAAGGACCTTAACTTACCTGTCAGACGTCTGTGAGGGACAGTATCAAATGCTTTAGCAAAATCCAGAAACACTATATCCACAGCCATTCCTCTGTCAAGGCTTCTACTCACCTCTTCATAAAAGCAAATTAGATTGGTTTGACAACTTCTATCCTTAGTAAACCCATGCTGGCTATCACTATAATACTATTATCCCCTATGTATTCCTGTATGTAATCCCTTATAAGTGCTTCAAACAATTTACCCACAATGCACGTTAGACTTACCGGTCTATAATTGCCTGGCGAAGACCTAGAACCCTTCTTGAAGATTGGTACCACATTAGCCTTGCGCCAGTCCCTTGACACAATACCAGACAGTTGGAACAGTTGGAACTCCGGTCTCTCGGTTATGGATCTACTTTGCAGGTGCAGTAATGTTGGTGCTCTGGTGTCGGCAAAGATACAAGATATGCTCAAAGGAAGATAAGAAAATAAGAAAAACTGGCCACTGATCTTCTTTTGAGTATAAAAATAAATGTATGACCCCATATCAGCATGGCTTTATGAGGGATCGGTCCTGTCAAACTAACCTGATCAGCTTTTATGAGGAGGTGAGCTCCAGACTGGACCAGGGTGAATCACTGGATGTCATATATCTGGATTTTTCCAAAGCATTTGATACGGTTCCACATGAAAGGTTGGTGCATCAAATGAGAAAAATGGGGCTGAGGGAGAATGTGTGTAAGTGGGTAAGTAACTGGCTCAGTGATAGGAAACAGAGGGTGGTTATTAATGGTACTTATTCTGATTGGGTGACTGTTACTAGTGGGGTACCACAGGGGTCTATCTTGGGTCCTGTTCTATTTAATATATTTATTAAAGACCTTGTAGAGGAGTTGAATGGTAAAGTAGCAATCTTTGCAGATGATACTAAACTCTGTAAAGCGGTAAACACTATAGAGGACAGTGCACTGTTACACATGGATCTGGATAGGTTGGAGGTTGGAGGTGGAAGATGAGGTTCAACACTGATAAATGTAAGGTAATGCACATGGGGAATAAAAATCCAGGCTGGGATTATGTATTAACCTCTTAAGAACCAGGCACGTATGAGTATGTCCCTGCGCCCTGGGTCTTAAGGACCAGGCACGTACTCATACGTACACGCCGGGGGGGGGGGGGGGGACCGGACCGGGGTGACTGCTGATATCTATCAGCAGGCACCCCGCGCAAATGCCCAGGGGGGTCATCAGACCCCCCAATGTCGACGATCGGCGCAAATCGCAAGTGAATTCACACTTGCTATTCAGGGTCATTACGGGTCTATGGTGACCCGGTGACCCAGAATATAAGGGGGATCGCGGGTGTCTAAGACACCCACAAGCCACTTGTGTTTACAAAGCCCCCATAGTGCCAGAACAATGGACCCCCCCCCCCCACATGTGACCCCATTTTGGAAACTTCACCCCTCACATAATGTAATATGGGGTACAGTGAGCATTTACACCCCACAGATTTTTGGAACAGTGGTCCATGAAAATGAAAAATTAAATTTTTCATTTGCTCAGCCCACTGTTCCAAAGATCCGTCAAATGCCAGTGGGGTGTAAATACTCACTGAAGCCCTTTTTAAATTCTGTGAGGGGTGTAGTTTCCAAAATGGTGTCACATGTGGGGGGGGGGTTCACTGTTCTGGCACCACGGGGGGCTTTGTAAACGCACATAGCCCCTGACTACCATTCCAAACAAATTCACTCTTCAAAAGCTCAATGGCGCTCCTCCTCTTCTGAGCATTGTTGTTCGACAGCAGGGCACTTGACGTCCACACATAGGGTATTTCCATACTCAGAAGAAAAGGGGTTACTAATTTTGGGGGGTATCTTCTGCTATTAACCCTTGCAAAAATGTGATTTTTTTTTTTTTACATATGCAAAAGTCGTGAAACCCCTGTGGGGTATTAAGGCTCACTTTATTCCTTGTTACGTTCCTCAAGGGGTCTAGTTTCCAAAATGGTATGCCATTGTGTGTTTTTTTTTTTTTTTTTGCTGTTCTGGCACCATAGGGGCTTCCTAAATGCAACATGCCCCCCAAAAACCATTTCAGAAAAACGTACTCTCCAAAATCCCCTTGTCGCTCCTTCGCTTCTGAGCCCTCTACTGCACCCGCCGAACACTTTACATAGACATATGAAATATGTGCTTACTCGAGAGAAATTGGGCTACAAATACAAGTATACATTTTCTCCTTTTACCCCTTGTAAAAATTCAAAAATTGTGTCTACAAGAACATGCAAGTGTCAAAAATGAAGATTGTGAATTTTGTGAATCTTCACTTTGCTGCTATTCCTGTGAAACACCTAAAGGGTTAAAACGCTGACTGAATGTCATTTTGAATACTTTGGGGGTGCATTTTTATAATGGGGTCTTTTATGGGGTATTTCTAATAAGAAGACCCTTCAAATCCACTTCAAATCTGAACTGGTTCCTGAAAAATAGTGAGTTTGAAAATTTAGTGAAAAATTGGAAAATTGCTGCTGAACTTTGAAGCCCTCTGGTGTCTTCCAAAAGTAAAAACTTGTAAATTTTATGATGCAAACATAAAGTAGACATATTGGAAATGTGAATAAAAAAATGTATTTGGAATATCCATTTTCCTTACAAGCAGATGGCTTCAAAGTTAGAAAAATGCAAAATTTTAATTTTTTTCATCAAACTTGGGGATTTTTCACCAAGAAAGGATGCAAGTTACCACAAAAATTTACCACCATGGTAAAGTAGAATATGTCACGAAAAAAATAATCTTGGAATCAGAATGATAACTGAAAGCATTCCAGAGTTATTAATGTTTAAAGTGACAGTGGTCAGATGTTCAAAAAACGCTCTGGTCCTAAGGTGTAAAATGGCCTGGTCCTTAAGGGGTTAAATGGGAGAACGCTTGGGATGACTGACATGGAAAAGGATTTAGGAGTCTTAGTTAATAGTACATTTAGCTGTAGTGACCAGTGTCGGGCAGTTGCTGCCAAGGCAAATAAAATGATGGGGCATAGATGCCCACGACAAGGAAATAATTCTACCGCTGTACAAATCACTAGTCAGACCCCACATAGAATACTCTGTACAGTTCTGGGCGCCAGTGTACAAGAAAGATATAGGGGAGCTGGAGAGGGTTCAGAGACGGGCAACCAGAGTAATGCAGGGAATAGGAGGACTACAGTACCCAGAAAGATTATCAGAATTAGGGAGACCTAATAACTATGTATAAATATATCAGGGGACCGTACAGTGATCTCTCCAATGATCTATTTATACCCAGGACTGTATCTATACCAAGGGGGCATCCTCTACATTTAGAAGAAAGAAGGTTTCTATACCAGCACAGATGGGGGTTCTTTACTGTAAGAGCAGTAAGATTGTGGAATTCTCTGCCTGAGGAGGTGGTCATGGTGAACTCTGTAAAAGAGTTAAAAAGGGGTCTGGATGCATTTTTGGAGAGTAATAACATTACAGGTTATGGATTCTAGATTTATAGGGACAGAACGTTGATCCAGGGATTTATTCTGACTGCCATATTTGGAGTCGGGAAGGAATTTTTACCTCTAGTATGAGGGTTTTTGCCTTCCTCTGGATCAACTCATTAGGGACTCATTAGGGATATAGGTTGAACTTGATGGACTTTGGTCTTTTTTCAACCTTATGAACTATGTTACTTATGAACTATGTGAAAAATCCTCTCCCCCAACAAAAATGTAAAACATCCTTTTTTCCCATTTTACCACCAAAAAGCCATATTTGTTATTGCCACATGCATAAATGTCAAAATTTTGTCACATCATATTCCAAAAAAATTTACAAAAATGTATTAGGTTTTATATACACAAATTGAGTATCAATAAAAAGTACTCATCACGGTGCAAAAAAATGAGCCCTCATACCGCTGCTTATTCAGAAAAATGAAAACGTTATAGGTCGTCAAAATAGAGGGATTTTAAACATACTAATTAGGTCAAAAAGTTTGAGAAATTGTAAAAGTATGTAAACATGGGTTTCATTTTAATTGTATTGACCAACAATTCATTTTTTGAATGGAAATTGTACAGAGTGAAAACAAAACCTTCCAAAATTTTCAAAATTGCGGTTTTCTTTTACATTTTGCCACACAAATAGTATTTTTTGGTAAAATGAGTGATGACATTACAAAGAACAACTGGTCGTGTGCAAAAAAACAAGCCCTCATACTCATCTGTGGATGAAAATATAAAAGAGTTATGATTTTTAGAAGGCGAGGAGGAAAAAAATTAAATGTAAACTTAAAATTGGCCTGATCCTTAAAAGGGTATTCCGAATGCTTAGAGCTGTCATCGAGGCTCGTGATGTCACTGCCCCACCCATCATGATGTCACACCCCGCCCCCTCAATGCAAGTCAATGCAAGTCCCCCCCATAGACTTACATTAAAGGGGCAGGGCCATGACATCACAAACAATTTGTTCCGAATGCTCAGCACCGGAGTACCCCTTTAAGGCCAAAATGGATTTGGTCCTTAAAGGGGTACTCCGGTGAATTTTATTTTTTTTTTTTAAATAAACTGGTGCCATAAAGTTTAACTGATTTGTAAATTACTTGTATTAAAAAATCTTAATCCTTACAGTACTTATTAGCTGCTGAACAGCTGCTCAGCACACAAGAAATTATTTTCTTTTTGGAACACAGAGCTCTCTGCTGTTTGGAAAACATTTTAAGAACTGTCCAGAGTAGGTGAAAATCTCCATTGCAAACATATGCTGCTCTGGTCAGTTCCTAAAATGGACAGAGATGTCAGCAGAGAGCACTGTGCTCGTGATTCAGCAGAGAGCACTGTATTCCAAAAAGAAAGAATTTCCTCTGTAGTATTCAGCAGCTAATAAGTACTGGAAGGATTAAGATTTTTTAATAGAAATAATTTACAAATCTGTTTAACTTTCTGGCACCAGTTGATTTAAAAAAAAAGTTTTCCACCGGAGTACCCCTTTAACCTCTTAAGGACTCAGGGCGTACCTGTATGCCCTGAGCCCGGTCCCGGTGTGAAAAACGGGGTCACGCCATGACCCCGCCTCACACCGGGTCAGTCCCGGCTGCTAACGATAGCCGGGACCCTGGACTAACAGTGTGGGGCACAGATCGTTGTGCCGCGGGCTGTTAAGCCTTCAGACGCGGCGATCAAAGCTGACCGCCGCATCTGAGAATGAAAGTAAACGCTTCCCGGCAGCTCAGTTGGGCTGATCGGGACATCGCGATAAAATCGCGATGTTCCGATCAGCTGGGACGCAGGCGAAGGTCTCTATATCTCTCTCCGCGACGTCCGATCGTCGATTGATTGCTCCAAACCTGCGCTACAGGCTTGAGCAATCAAGCCCCTATCTGACTGATCCCTGCAAAGCTATGACTTTGCAGGCATCAGCATAGGAGATCAGTGTGTGCAGTGTTATAGGTCCCTATGGGAGCTATAGCACTGCAAAAAAAAAGTTAAAAAAAAAGTTAACAAAGGTCATTTAACCCCTTCCCTAATAAAAGTTTGAATCACCCCCCTTTTCCCATAAAAAAAACTGTGTAAATAAAAAAAAAATTACATATGTGGCATCGCCGTGTGCGTAAATGTCTGAACTATAAAACTTTATCATTAATTAAACCGCACGGTCAATGGCGTACGTGCCCAAAAAAATATAAAGTCCAAAATAGTGTATTTTTGATCACTTTTTATATCATGAAAAAATTTATAAAAAGCGATCAAAAATTCCGATTAACAAAAAAATGGTACCGATAAAAACTTCAGAACACGGTGCAAAAAATGAGCCCTCATACCGGCCCGTACTCTGAAAAACAAAAAAAGTTACAGGGGTCAGAAGATGACAATTTTAAACGTATACATTTTCCTGCATGTAGTTATGATTTTTTTCAGAAGTGCGACAAAATCAAACCTATATAAGTAGGGTATCATTTTAACCGTATGGAACTACAGAATAAAGATAAGGTTTAATTTTGACCAAAAAATGCACTGCGTAGAAACGGAAGCCCCCAAAATTTACAAAATGACATTTTTTCTTCAATTTTGTCGCACAATAATTTTTTTCCTGTTTCGCCGTGGATTTTTTGGTAAAATTACTAATGTCACTGCAAAGTAGAGTTGGTGGCGCAAAAAATAAGCCATCATATGAATTTTTTGGTGCAAAATTGAAAGCGTTATGATTTTTAGAAGGTGATGAGGAAAAAATGAAAATGCAAAAACGGAAAAACGCTGAGTCCTTAAGTGGTTAAGGGGTAAAAAAAAATGTAAACTAAAATAAACATAAATATATGTGGTATTGCCGCATGTGTAAATGTCCGAACTATAAAAATATAACATTAATAAACTGCACGGTCAATGGCGTATGCATTAAAATTTCCAAGGTCCAGAATTGTGTATTTTTGGTCACTTTGTGTACCCTAAAAATTTATAAAAAGCAATCAAAAATTCCCATAAAAAAAAATGGATTAAAACTAGAGATCACATCACAAAAAATAAGCCCCCATACATCCCTGTATACGGGAAAAAAAAAAAGTTATAGGGGTTGGAAGAGGACAATTTTTAAACAGGCTAATTATTGTACAACAAGTTATAATTTTTTTTAAAGAAGCAAAACAAATTAAAACCTATATAAGTTGGGTATCTTATGCATTGTATGGATCTACAGAATAAAGATAAGGTTTTAATTTTACCGAAAACTGCTCTGCGTAGACTCTAAAGCCCCCCAAAATTACAAAATTTTTATTTTTCCATTTTTGCCCCACCAATATATATATATATATATATATATATATATATATATATATATATATATATTAGCTTTGCAGTAGATTTTGTGGTGAAATGATTGATGTTGTTTCAAAGTAAAATTGGTGGTGCAAAAAAAGCCCTCATATAGGTCTGTAGGTATAAAATGAAAGGCGCTAGGATTTTTAGAAGGTAAGATGGAAAAAACAAAAGTGCAAAAATGAAGAAAAAAACAAACAAAACAAAACGATGTCCTGAAGGGGTTAAAGACCCATTTTAAAACATTTCACAATATAAAACATAACAATAATATATCAATATACTACAAAAATTAAATTGCCCTACAGCAACTACTGTGGAAGAATGGACAACCCATGTAATTTGATTAATTGATGGGCTGACGTCCTAGAGAGGTGTCTAAAGACTGTATCATACATAGGCCAGGATCGTCCTGATGGTACAATGCCTTTAAATTCCTTATTACATTATTTTTCCTGAGGTACTATTAGAGAACAATAGCACAGTATTCAGCACATCCGAGACCTGACTTTAAGCAGTGACTTTTTATTGAACTTTCCAGCTACTTTGACCATACAGCAAAATTTGCTATATTTATCCTTAAACTTCTAAGACAAAACATCACATTTTTGCATATGGAGTAATATTTTAACATAGTCATTACCTTCAGCACATCACAGACTATACAGAAAGCTTATTCGGCTTTCTTTGTCAGATAACAAGGATGGAACACGGATGATTTATGCAGATGGCAGCTGCATATTAATGTATTTTGTAAAGTAAGTTTACTTAAAGGTGTATACCAGTGAAAACAAGTAATTAAATATTGGAAGCACACAATGAAACTGTCTGATTTTAAAGGGGTACTCCACTGAACACATCGTATCCCCTATCCAAAGGATAGGGGATAATATGTTAGATCGTGAGGGTCCCACTGCTGGGCACCCCCACGAGGAGGAAAAAATGTTGGGGTCCCAGAGCGAACTCCACTCCATGCCCGATGACTGGCGATGCAGGCCACCATGCCCTCTCCATTCAAGTCTATGGGAGGAGGCTCGGTACTAGGAGGTCAAGCCCCCTCCTATAGACATGAATGGAGGGGGCGTGGAATGGAGGGGACAAGCTTCCGTGTTCTGGACACCGCAGCTGGCGGCCTAGAGATTGCAAGGGTCCCCAGTGGCGGGACCCCTGTGGTCTAACATCATATCCCCATTCCTTTTGTAGGGGATAAGATGTGTGCAGCGGAGTACTCCGTTATGCTGTACACAGCCACTGTTGTCCAAGCATTGAAAATCAGCTTTATTCATTGGTGTCCATAAATGCACTGTATCTTCAAGCATACAAATGGGCTTCTCAATGTTTTTCCCATGCATATTTCATGTTATAGGAACTTGACCCCCGCTTTCTCCTCCACAGCACCACAGTAATCCGCATACATGGAGCAATCTTTGCTCCGTGCCATATTATTATCGACCACAGCGCGAAGCTGGGATCAACACGCCCTCTCCATATATCCTTATGGGAGAGCCAAAGATACAGAAATACTGTATCTGTATCTCTCTCATAGACTTGAATGGAGGGAGCAGGTCGACCAAGGCCGCTTCGAAGCCTAGCATTGAGCATAAATGTTCAGATCAAATACGGCATCTGCATCAGTCGGTACGGTATGGGACTCTTTAAAGGCTATCACGTGTAAGAGATATCACGTGTAAGTTGAAATATGGGGAAATACAAGACTCCTTGCGACAACAGGTATTTTGGGCGGAACAGGACTTTTTAAGGTACCCATCTGATAATACTATAAACTGCTGGCAATCCCTGAGTTGTTCACATTTGTTGCAAATGGTGGGTAATAAATGCTTTTTTACAACAACATCGCGATTTTGAAAGTGGTGAGAGCACAGGCCGCTTGTTAGACTGTTAAATTAGGGCCCAGCAGGGATCTACTGCCATCTCGTGTCTTTGTGATGATACCGGGAATGTGGTTCAAGATGATACGGATATTTTGAATGTGTTGGTTGTCTTCTATGAGGAGACCTACTCCTCCAAATTAGAATATGATGATAATATCATTGAACAGTTTGTCTCCACTATCCCGGTCCCATCGCAGACACAGAGTGACCTTTTAGATTAACCTATTACTGTAGAGGAGCTGGGGGGGGGGGGTGATGGGGACCCTACCTACTGAAAAGTCACTGGGTGTGGATGGGTTACCCAATAAATATTTTAAGCAATATAGTGACGTATTGCTACCCCAACTGTTGAAGGTCATGCCGGCTGCTGAGGTAGGGGAGGGTTTACCCAATTCTATGTTAGAGGCCATCATAGTTCTACTGTTGAAACCGGGAAAGGATCAATTTTTGGGGGTTCATATAGGCCAATCTCTTTACTCTGCTCAGATAAAATTGCTGGCCAAGTTTCTAGTTAATCGTTTATTGGGGGTGATTTCTACTTTAGTTCACGGGAATCAGACCGGGTTCATGCCGGGCAATTCAAAAGCAAATAACATCAGGTGGCTCTTTCTAAACCTTCAATTACTTCCACAGGGGGCTCTCTGTAGGGCTGTGATTTTTCTGTGGCTGACTGTGGCTTTTGACAGTGTTGAGAGGAAATTTCTGTGGTGTGTTATGTGTCATATGGGATTTGGCACTCGGTTCTTGGCGTTGGTTTGGTTATTCTATGCTGCCCTGTGGGCTAGAATAAGATCCATTAATATGCTTTTGCATTCCTTCTGTCTAGGCTGTGGTACACATCAGGGGTGTCCCCTATCCCCCTTACTATTTGCCATAGCAAGAGAACCCCTGGCTATGTTAGAGGCTTTCGTTATAAGGAAATAGATGAGCACAGTGCTCTATATGCTGATAATATACTTCTCTTTTTTTGCCCCCGTTGAATAGCCTTACATAAATGTGTGGTAGATTTTCAGGCCTGGCCATTAACTGGGACATGTCCACTATTCTTCTCCTTGACCCCCTGCTTCTGATCCCTGATATTACTCGAGTTGGTATCCCGGTAGTTACTCAATTTAAGTAATTTAGGTATCTATGTCACTGCCTTCCCCTCTAACTATATTTACCTTAATTTAATCCCTCTGTTGGACTGTAGTGCCTGCAAGGTAGCCATCCTGCGTAAGATCACACTTTCTATAATTGGAAGGTCTAATCTGATAAAGTTCCTATATGTCCTACATAATTCTCCTGTTTGGGTCCCTATGAGATATTTTATTAGAATCTGGTCTTTATATAAGGAGGGCTTATATGGATTGGCAAATCTGCTAAAATTTGTTTTGAAACTCTACGGCGAGGCAATGAGGCGGGTGGCCTATCAATTCCCAATCCCTGGTTATATTTCCACGCAGCGCAAATCCAACAGCTAAAGGGTTGGGCCTTACATGCTACTATGAGGCGTGCTGTTAATTTTGTGCCAAAGTGTTTTGGAGGGGGGACTCCTATTCACTTGTTTGAGATTGCTGCACAAACTAGACCCCCAGACCTTACCCCTATTTTTGTTCTGATCCGCAAGGTGGGGTTGAAATTTAATGCCCTCATGCAATATACTTCCTTTGTTACATACTCCTCCTTGTGGAATAATCCTAATATGCCTGAGCTAAGAACACTTCCTGATTCCTCTCTTTGGTCCATGCATGGGGTTCTCTATCTCTCTCAAATGTATGATGGCACAGTTTTGAAGTCTTTTACCCACCTTTACTAGGAGTTCTCCTTGCCACAGTCATTCTTCTGCAAGTGCCTCCAATTGTTACAT
Source organism: Hyla sarda (assembly GCF_029499605.1). Taxonomy (NCBI): domain Eukaryota; kingdom Metazoa; phylum Chordata; class Amphibia; order Anura; family Hylidae; genus Hyla; species Hyla sarda. The sequence goes on from NC_079190.1 coordinate 446,183,195, forward strand.
GCTCTTGATACGCAATCTAGAACTTGTGATCTGTTGATCAGCCCATCACTGGTTGTTTACAGTCTTTTTACTCAAGTTTCTACTAAAGGGGTGATCTTTGTGCTCTATAGTGAACTGCTATCTTCCTATCACAGGGCTTATCCATTGACCAGTAAAAAGAAGTGGGAGTCGGATGTTGGTCCCATTTCAGATGAGCAGTGGGCGCAGGTTGTGGCCATGACTCCGCGACTTGAGATCTCAGAGGCTCATTGGCCTACATTTATCATTGTCTTTAGACAGTTTTCTGTGTCTAGAAAAGGCGCAAAAAATGCGCAAACAGGGTTTATATGCGCCTTTTTTGTGCCTTTTGGTTTACACATTTCTGATGATTTTGAGTTGGAATCCACTGATTTTGGCAATATACGTGATATGGAAGGGTTTTATTAACCTAGCTACAGTATATAAGGAGACAATTTAGAGCCTTCCCATTGGCTGGAAAAGTCACATGTTCACCTCTGCATACTCCCCTTAACAATAAGGTCCTTAGCAACTAGAGATTTGAGGCAACAAGTACATAGAAAATACAAATACATTAACCATTATGTAGCAGTGCATTAGACTATGAAATATAGAGAGCTCTGAGGAGAGTGGACCCATGACGGACATGTAATAGCCTGACTCGAAAGAAGGGGAGGAGTGGAAGGTACAGTTCTTTCTTTGGTGTGGGGAGGAGGTGGATGGGGTTCATGTTTGAGTTTTTTTCTGTATAGCTACTAAAAATTTCAATACATTTTTTTTTTCTGGATAAAATAAATAAATAAATGTTCAGAATGCTAGGATGCCAGAGATCGCAGGGGTCCCAGCAATTGGAACCCCCCCCCCCCCCCCCACACACACACACACAATAAGACATCTTATCCCCTATCCTGTGGATAGGGTATAATGTCTAGTACCTTTAAAGGTAAGCAGGACCTGTGATTTTTTTTATAGTTTGGTCTGGGGTCTGAATTCATATTAAAGTGATACTGTGGTGATGGTTCAGGTGGCAGGATATGTTTAAACTTCCTAGGAACTCTCGTAGACCAATACTTGTTCCAAGACTTACACAATCAGGCATATTGCTGAAAGTCCCATGCCGAAAGTCCCATAGACCTCCATGGGACTTTGACTTGGGACTTCTGAAAATACATATGATCAGGTTATCAGGGCAAGTATTGGTCTATGAGATTAAACATATATCCCTCGACATATCCCTCCACTGAACCATCATGACATTGAGGGCCCATTTACACTAAGGGCCCATTTACACAGAGAAATTCTGCTCTTTAACTCCAGTGCAGCAGCCTCCCATTGTTTCAATGCTGCACCATGCACACTGCTAAAATTCGGGTTCTGGTTTTTAGTATGAATGAATTTAGGGGTCTGATCTGGGACATGAATACATTTGTTGGTCTGGTTGGGGTATGAATGAGTTTTAGAAGTCTGGTTTGGATCGGAATAAGTTTAGGGTCTGATCTGGTATTGGAATGAGCTCATGGATTAGTTTTTTCTGAGGTTTTACAAACTGTGTGCAAAGGAACAGAAGAACAGGGGCCCATAGCAACCAATCAGATTCCAGCTTTAAAGGGGTACTCCGCACCTGGCATCTTATCCCCTATCCAAAGGATAAGGGATAAGATGTTAGATCGCCGCGGTCCCGCTGCTGGGGACCCCGGGGATCGCCACTGCGGCACCCCGCCATCATTACTGCACAGAGCGAGTTCGATCTGTGCGTAATGACGGGCGATACAGGGCCGTAGCAGCGTGATGTCATGGCTCCGCCCCTCATGACATCACAGTCCGCCCTTAATGCAAGTCTATGGCAGGGGGCGTGAAGACCGCCACGCCCCCTTCCCATAGACTTGTATTGACGGGGGCGGGCCGTGACATCATGAGGGGCGGAGCCGTGATGTAACGATGCTCTGGCCCATGTATTGCCCGTCATTACGTGCAGAGTGATCTCGCTCTATGCAGTAATGATAGCGGGGTGCTGCAGCAGCAATCCCCGGAGTCCCCAGCAGCGGGACCCCGGCGATCTGACATCTTATCCCCTATCCTTTGGATAGGGGATAAGATGTCTAGTGGCGGAATACCCCTTTAATTTATCATAGGCATTTTTTAGAATTAAAAGAAAAACAATATTTGCTATAGGCAACTGTTCCACTCATCCTTTTCACAAGGTTTGTTAAATGTTCACCAAAGGAAGGAACTTATTAATAATTTCAGCAGAAAACTGATGGAAAAGGTTAAAAATTATGCAAATACTTGACTGTTCAAAACATTTTCACCTAAATGTACATAAAAATTGTTAATAAATTCCCTCAATAGAGTTTACTGTTGGTTTTCGACTCAGACCCTCACCAGCCCACAGACCCAGCCAATCAGACCTTTGCTAAAACTTGTTGAGTCCTCCTGTAATAGAATCTCAGTAAGTTACTAGATGAATTTTATTCTATTTCATGGAACACAGCTCTGCTACATCAGAGAATGTAGCATTATATTGGTTCAGTTTTCACATTCTATTCCGTGATATTGCACAGTAAAATTTCACCCAACCATTTATAGGAGATTTACTTCTGAGAAAACCTCTCGCTGTGTATACATTTCTTGGTGGAGTTGCTTTTCTTCCCCTCAAGGCAATATATTACTGAGACATTTTTACAGATATGAACCTATCTTTCTCATCTCAGAAAACCACACACTGTTTACTTCTCTGTATCACATGAGATTTCACCACCACGTTATTAATCTTATACGTAAAAAAAAAATGGCATCTCTTCTGGTGACTGCTGGGGGTTAAGAACTAGCACAGAAAGGTTGTTGAAATGGCAGGACTGTATTCGAACAATATACTAGAAAGTGTAGGTCATAATGAAACAAAACCTTTTGTGGAAGGGGAAAATGCGACGTACAAACAATTGTGCACCTAGTGTGGGCTGAAAATGTCGCTGGAAATAGAAAAGGTTGGATCACGCTGCAGTAGATGTAATGTGTTGAAAATGAGAAATAAAAGCAAATAAAAAGCATTTACTGTGTTTGCCGTACACTAACAAGCAAAACTTCTCCCAGACCAGATAAAAGTCCTCAGTTAATAGGAATACAATGGTGTAACACCTCCAAAAAGGTAAATGTGAATAAATTAATTCAACCCATGTAAAAAAATATATATATACAAAATTTCACTTACTCCTTGAAACCATTCTTAAAGGGTTACTCCGCCCCTAGACATCTTATCCCCTATGCAAAGGATAGGGGATAAGATGTCTGGCATTCGTTTAGAGTGTCAGGTGCAGCGCAGGAGGCTCGTGATGTCACGGCCGCACCCTGCTCGTGACGTTATGGCCTTGCCCCCTCAATGCAAGTCTATGAGAGGGAGTGTGACATCAGTCATGCCCCCTCCCTTAGACTTGCATTGAGGGGGGATGGCTGTGACATCACAAACAGGAAGTGACCGTGATGTCACAAACCTCTGCCCCACCTCGCTAGTCAACCGGCATGGAACGAAGTTCGCTCCGTGGACCGGATGTCTGGGGTGTCGCAGCCGAGATCCTGGGGCAATCAGATGTCTAGGGGCAGGGAATCCCTTTAAAGGGAAATATTTTTGTCATGTCGCCACTAAGGTTCCAATGAGCCTCAGGGCCTGTTGATCCAGGAGAGGACAAGCTCAGACTGTGTTAAATCAGAAGACCCGACGCTGGTATGTTTATAAAGCATCAGTTTCAGTTTTTTGCTTGTATGCCAAAATTTTGTGAGCACTATCCTACTGGGGGACTGGTGTCATGTACCTAGAGACCATGAGTTGCCAAGAGTTGGCTCCAACAAGGAGATTGAACAAAATCAAGTGACTTGAGTTAAAAGAACAACAACCCAAAAAGGTGTGTTTGAATCTAACTCTAAGCAAGCATTGAAATAGTGTGCCTCCCTGATGGAGAGAATTGCTACTGTTGTTTCTCCTTTAGGTTTGTGGCCAAGATGATATGTAAAAATGGTTAAAAATCTAATAAAAAGTGTGACTACATAGAATCAGGCATGTCTTTTTTTTTCAGCCCATCTCCATGTTTGACACTATGGCCCTCATTTACTATTGCAAACCCAACATGTTTGGTCGGATTGTGCGCCAGATTCTGTCTCATTGCGCCAGAAATTCTGTCTGCACCAGAATTAGCGCCAGAATTCAAAAAACCCCAACTAACTCCCCATTGTGCTAAGAAAACCGAAAAAAAGGGCTTGACAACCAGGAAAAGGGGCGTGCTCTCCGAAAAGGGGCATGTTCCCGACATTTTCATAAAAAAACAACATATTTACTAAGGTTTCCACGTAAAATGTGGTGGATTTGAGCTGAGGAAAACCCGACAGATCAGAGCATGTGTAAAAAAAGCAAAATGTAGGGAAAGTGGAAAATGTAGGGAAACCTTAATAAATACCGTGGAAAATAAATTGTAGGGAATTAAAACCCACAAAGAAACCTACACTCCATTCTTAAAAAGGGAGTAAATAAGGGCCTATAAGTATTGTTTCATTATACTATCTAGTATACTCCTATTAGGACATCACACTGGCTCATTTATTCTTACAAAGACAAAATTTAGTGCAGCGCAGAAATGCCGGAGGCTTGTGACATCACGGCCATGCCCCGCTCGTGACAACAAGGCCACACCCCCTCAATGCAAGTCTATGGGAGGGGGTGTGATGGCCATCATGCCCCCTCCCATAGACCTGCATTGGGGTGCATGACCATGATGTCACAAGCGGGGCATTACTGTAATGTCACGAGCCTCCGCCCCACATCACTAGTCATCCAACACATAGCAAAGTTTGTTCCGTGCACCTGATATCTGGGGTGCCACAGCCGAGTTTGCGGGGGTCCCCAGCGATCAGACATCTTATTCCCTATCCTTTGGATAAGATGTCTAGGGGCAAAGTAGCCCTTTAAAGTATGTTCACACTAAGGAAATTAAGCAAGGAAATTCTTCACTGAATTTCCTCTGTGGATCTACAATCTTTTGTATGCAGCAAAAATGATCTGGCATCTGGTTGCATAGAACCGATGACAGCAAAACATGTCTTATACCTATAGGGGTGTTTAGGGGGTGGTATCCATGCCCAAAAGCCCATAGCTAGTGGTAGGTACGGGGGAGAAGTAGCTGTTCAGGGATGCCAGAAGAGCTTGTGGCTTATGGGGAAGGGAAAGGAGTGATCAGATGTCCTCAGTGCTTGGTGGCAGCAGACAGAGATTGGGAGCACAATGTGTGTCATAGTTTATCCCTGCAAAGGTCGCTCAGAAGCCCACTGAAGTAAGTGGAAAATGCAGGAGATCAGTCGATGCCCGGGAGTGTGGTGTGTGTCCAGGATTGCTCTCAGGATAGACCTGATGACATCAGAGTGTGACCAGATGCCCGCAGCAGTGTCTGGTAGCGTTCAGAGGGCAGGAGTGCCATGGGCATATCTAATAACCCTGTGCCTGTTCAGTCCATTGATGCTAAATTAAGAGAATTTTGCCCATATTTTGGGGTAAGACTTATCAAAACCTGTGCAGAGGAAATGTTGACCTGCTGTCCATAGCAACCAATCAGATCGCTTCTTTCATATTTCAGAGGAATTTTCAAGAATTAAATAATTAATTGGTTGCTATGGGCAACTGGTCAACTTTTCCTCTAGACAGGTTTTGATGAATCTCCCTCTTTGTTTTTACCATTAATCTTTTATATAATTCCTACCATTTTTACGCAACATTATAGTTATCTACTGTATAAGGCAACAATGGTGATCATTCTTGCATGTTATTTTTGATGATTGTATTACATAGATATTAAACAAAATGCTAGAAGGCAAATACAGTGTATGCAATTGAAAGATTCTACAGTATAGCTACAGTATACTATAGGTAATAGTTATATATTAATAAATGGGGAAAGAGTTCATGCAGAGTTCAACAGGATAACATTAAAATGTATGTATTCAATAAAATATTGAACAAAGTCCTCTTTTCTTCCATACCATCACAGTTTTCCCCATTTGTTCTCCCCAGCTAAGTGTCATTAAATAGGTTTATATTTTAATATTGTGGGAAACATGTAGCCGCTCCAGTACTTTATTATACTATTGTGTTCAGTGTGACTTTTAGTTCATTTATTCCATAGTGTAAAATCTGCTGATTATATGTTAAAAGTCAAAAGGAAGGGATTTTCTATAATATGTAAGGTGTAAAAACCTAATCAAAAATTGTTAAGTAGTTATAATTTGTCCATATTTTACACTAAAATTTTGGTATTTAAAATGTGGGGTCTGTAAACTGCATCCTCAGCAATAATACACGAAACAGTATCTGAAAATCTCAGGATAGATCTGTCAATACTGACTTATATGATTTTGAAAGGAACACCTGGTAGAAAGATATATCGTCTCCTGCCCTTCCCCCTTCTCTCTGTCTGTTCTAAACTGCTGAGTAAGAAAACTAAACTTATTTTAAAATATACGCTTTAGCACTTGGAACTGTCCACTTTACTGTTTAACCAGAAACACACATTAAAGGGGTACTCCGCCTCTAAATATCTTATCCCCTTTCCAAAGGATAGTGAGTAAGATGTCTGGTCACAGGGGTTTGACTGCTGAGACCCCACAATCTCTGGCCCGACACCCCAGTGTTCTGAACATTTATGTCCTTTAGACAATGGTGATACAGTGCTGTGTAGGATGCCACTGTGGTACTTGTGGTCTGCTGCAGGAATCCCCCATTGTATGCATTTTATGCTGGGGATCGCCCTTAGCAATGGACCACAAGTGTAGGATCTGCTCCCCCAATATATATGCAAAACTGCATTAGGGGTTGAACAGCTCCTGCCATTTGAGGCCACATCTTTGTTGTTTTTGTTGTTAAAATTTATACTGATGTGCCTGTATTATCACTATAGGTAGCATTCATTTGCACATGTGAGGCCGGCAACATATCAGCCAACTTGGCTGGGGCTTTTAGTCTGCCTCCCTCCTCCCATTGTATGTGTGCCCAGCCACACTGGAGGTAACCCGGTAGCAGTCTGTGAGCCAACTTAACGCTGCTGTAATTGTCCACTGGCCGCTGGTTTTGCCCATACGGCCCATACGGCAAACCTTGACGTTGGTGTGCGGGCTCAGGTATGTCCTTCATATAAGGATATACTGGATAATGTCTCAATTTTAACATCAGTTTTGAGGGTTAGCCAATGTCATTGTTTGCATCTACCACAGTAGATTCCTAAATTCCTGTTTAGCGGTATTCTAATTGTTACACATCCACACCGTCTATCTGGTGTAGGATGCCATTGTGGCACTTGTAGTCTGCTGCAGGAATCCCCCATTGTATGCATTTTTATGCTGCTGATGGCCCTTAGCAACGGACCACAAGGGCAGGATCTGGTCCCCCAATATATATGCACAACTGCATCAGGGGTTGAGCACCTCCTGCCATTTGAGGCCACATCTTTGTTGTTTTTAGTGCTGGAGAAGGGCCTATGGTGCTGTATTCTCCAAAGGACAATGGTGATCCAGTAATGTCACCAATGTCACCTGGATCAGTCAGTAAGCAATGGTCTTACAATACTTAGGCGGCTGCTCAGCAAATCAAAATATATTTCCATTACCACAAAGACTTAAGTCGAAGTTCCTGGGTTTCAATCTAAAATCTTTAACATGACCCCCACTAACAATGTGCCATTTTTGTCATTTTATGTGTCAGAAGGGTCTCCGGACCCCTGAGGCTCTAGGTTCCTGCTATCTTATATGTAGTTTATACAAATATGTATTTACTGTATTAAGCAAGATAATCAGTGGTGATCATTCTTTCAGGTTGTTTTTGATTATTATTGTTTTAGATTGATGTTAAATAAAATACTAGAAGGCATGTACAGTATATATGCTATTTAAAGATTCTATAGCTATACTATAGGTAATAGTTATATATTAATAAATGGGGAGCCCTGAAAGAGTTCAAGCAGAGTTCAACAGGATAACATTAAAATGTATGTATTCCGTTAAACATTGAACAAAGTCCTCTTTTCTTCTATACCATCACAGTCTTCCACATTTGTTCTCCCAAGCTAAGTGTCATTTAATAGGTTTATATTTAAATATTGTGAGGAACAAGTAGCCGCTCCAGTACATTATTATACCAATATGTTCAGTGCGACTTTTAGTTTGTTCATTTTTTAGCTTAAAATCTGCTGACTTTATGTTAAAAGTCAAATGGAAGAGATTTCTATAATATGCAAGGTGTTATCATTTTTGCCGAGTTCCATTTGTCCAAATTTTACACTAAAACTTTGGTATTGAAAATGTTGCATCTGTAAAGATAAACGCATTCTCAGCAATAATACCCTACACAGTATCTGAATACCCTCAGGATAGATCTGTCAAAGCCTACAGTGCCCATACTGGTCCTTGTTAACACCATCCACTACTCTTATAGTATTCACACTCTCATCTCTTGTGGCTGCCCAAGCTAATACACTTGTCTGTTAATGCAGGAAGGGTAGGGACACAAATATATGAAGTATATGGGCTAGCAGTCATCAATATGTTGCACCCAGAGATGTCAGATGTTATGTAGAGCCAGATGGGAGTTTTAGTTCTCTAGGTTGAGTTGGCGATGTCACAGTGGTTGGAAGTCAGTGGCTGGACTCTGGGCACTTTTCTTGTATCCTCAACTTTTGTCAATGGGGGTCTGCACTTGTAGTCTAGAACCCAAGGACACTCTTATTGGAGTGTGGAATGAGGTATAAACTTTTATAACAGTGGCTTTCTTGGTGCAAGAAAACAACATATGTACAGAAGTTGTAGTTTATGCAGATTTTTCTTTAAGCTTGTGAGAAGAGGTAGTATTAGAATTTTCTAAAATGAACCATTAGCTGTCGTTAAATAATACTATTAACAGTCTTTAAGTAATACTGCTATAAAGTAATTAGAAAGAATATTTGCTATTTATTATGTTGTTAATATACATGAGAAAACCTCTTAAAGAGTACCTGTCACCAAACTAAACTTTTGATATATTGTTCCTTATGTAATAATTTTAAACTTTGCTATTTACTTGCATTAAAATTCTCAACATTTATATGTTTTTAATGTGATTGTAAAAACGGCCACTAGGTGGCTCTGTTCTGTTCCCTGTGCAAGTCAAACAGTTAGTTTGGTTTCCTCCTGGCCTGGCAGGAGACCCAACTCAGGAAGTGCATTAGAAAATATGGTTTGATGACAGGTATTCTTTAAATTCATTTCTGGAGGCTTTTATTGAATCAGGAAATCTTTAGAAGTTCCACATTTTTACTTCAGCTCTGCACTCCTTGGGCCCCGGCCATGAAGTGAAAGAAATTAGATACATCATTGTCTACTGTATAGGTACAGGTACTCCTGTCAAGTGACAAAAGTACCTGCTCTCCACAGTTTCCATATGGCTCTTTGCTAGGGTGTCATGTAAACTATATACACTGTATGTTTCCTGCTCTGTGAATATTCACTGGGCCAGTTACAGAGCCCTCCATGAAAGGACAGAAAGCAAAAATGAATTATCCATTGTTACTAATTGTGGAGGAGCAGAGAGTTCTGTCAAAATTACAGTAGTTTCTGATCACCTGCTTGCTGTAAAGTTATACTAACCTAAGTCTATTGTGCGGCCAGGTCTGTATTGGGGTTTTTCACTGTTGCCTATAGTGACCGCAAATTGGTCAATAGAGTGCATACGGGAAAACACTAGACAAGGGCTTATCAGCAGACATACAGCGTGTGCGAGGCCACACAGTAAATATGAGACCAGAGACCCCCAGTGTACTAGAATTGCCAAAGCAATGCTCACCAGGTAGCCACCAATCACCACTTCCTGGACCATTCTCTTCTCTTCACTGGCTGGTGCAGGTCACCTCAAACGGGATAGAACAGAGAACCCCCTAAACCTGCTCTAATACAAATATCTTGGACATTTCCTGGTATGAAATATAGTTTTTGTTTTTGCAGACATAAAATAAATGTTACAATTTTTTTAAACTTTTTTTTAAATCTCGGCACACCAAGCTACATTTATCTCAATTACATTTCCTAAAGTATTTGTGTGTTTCTGTGCTGTTTATTTTAATGTGTAAGATCAGCATAGCTCCATGGCTAATAACAAATATTATTCCCATGGGGATATGTTTTTTTTTTCTTCTTTTTAATCTGTCAAAAATGAATGTTGTGTATGTGAATAAGAAACAGATACAATGAATCAAGCCCTAAACGTACCATATATTTAAGATTTTTGACAAATAAAAATTGCTCATTAAGGCTCCAGCCAGAGTTTCTCAGCAGGGCGAGTTCATCCCACAGCGTTAATTAATGACATTTGTGCCGAATACATTGCAGACAGAAATTGCTACAAATTATGAAAGCGTCTGAATGCTTTTTTTTTTTTTTTGCAAGTTGCAGCACAATTGTGTCTTTTGTTTGGATTAAAAGCCAAGTACTGACAAATTATATAAGAAATGTTCTCTTTAAATCTGATCAAATCGTGGAATAAAGATAATCTTTATCGAATGAAAAATCTGTATGAGATATGCTTTCCACATGTTGCATTAAATCCTATAAAATATCCTTTAGAATTACTAATGATCTTTTCATTAGTTCCTATCCGTCAAAGGACTCTTAAAGGGGTATTCTGTTGGAAAACAAGTTTTTTTTTTTTTTTATCAACTGGTGCCAGAAAGTTATACAGATTTGTAACTTACTTGTATTTAAAAACCTTAATCCTTCCAGTACTTATCAGCTACTGTATTCTCCAGATAAAGTTCTTTTTTTTTTATTTGAATTTCTTTCCAGTCTGACCACAGTGCTCTCTGCTGACACCTCTGTCCATGTCAGGAACTGTCCAGAGCAGGAGAGGTTTGCTATGAGGATTTTCTCCTGCCCTGGACAGTTCCTGACATGGACAGAGGTGTCAGCAGAGAGCACTGTGGTCAGACTGGAAAGAAATTCAAAAAGTAAAGTATTTCTGTGGAGCACACAGAAGCTGATAAGTACTGGAAGAATTACGATTTTATAAATACAAGTAATTTACAAATCTGTATCACTTTCTGGCACCAGTTGATTAAAAAAAACCCGTTTAAAACACACATGCTCCGATGTCCATATCCAATTTTTATGACTATAGTACATGTCCCTATTCCTTTTTGAGTAACCTTGCGGCATCTGTGGAGACCACATCCGATCTGCCATTGGGCATCCAACCTTCCTTAAATAGATCCCATCCCTCAGGGGTCCTAAAGCAGTTACATGTTGTCATGTTTAACACTCCGGCTGCACACGCTGGCCTTAAGCGCATGGCCCCGTCTCCTGCTGCCGCCAGCGGGGCTGGGATTCGCATTGCGGGATGTGCCTGCATGCAAATCCCAGCCCATCACTCACCACCTGCTCCTCCTGCACTCTCCTCAGCTTCTGTGCTACGGCCTTAGGGCGCGCACGGGAGCTCTGAAATTTAAAGGGCCAGTGCGCCCATTAATTAAGTAACTTAATAAATTCCTCCACCTCCCACACTTCCCTGCCAGATCTTTGTTGCCCTAGTGCCTGAGAGAGAGCGTTCCTGTGTATTGCCTTGCCGTGTATCATATCCTTTGCTCTGTGACCTGACCTTGATCCTTTGCCACCTGCCTACTGACCACTTGCTACATTCCTGACTACTTTACTGTGCCGCCAGCCCTGGCCTTCTGCTATCCTGACCATGAGTTGCCGTATTCTACCTTTGCCTCGAATTCCTTAGCCGCCTGTGTGGTCGAGCCGTGCCAGGGGTAGCTACCTGGGTGCCGCCTACCGCAGCAAGTCCATCCTGCTTTGCAGTGGGCTCTGGTGAAAACCAGCAGCATCTTAGACTCCGCTACCTGGTATGGTCCGTGTCATCTGCCACACATGTCCAGCAGATCCACATCCACCAGTGTTCCTGTCTGCTGAAACGTGAGTGTTACAGTAAGATCCGGCCATGGGTCCCGCTAAGGTACCCCTGCCTGAAGTCATGGATCTTCCCTCCGTTGGGGTACGTCAGTCTCAGCAGTTGGCTCAACAGGCACAGCAACTTACACAACTATCTGCTATGCTATTGTCCATGCAGCAATGACAGCAGCAGCAACCGCTACCTGTCCCACTCCCTCCACCAGTTCCTGCAGTGTCTTTTGGCTCCCAGCTACATCTGCCTTTACCTTCTAAGCATAATGCCGTGCCCAGTAAGATGGTGGCTATCACCATACCTAGGGGGGTTTCATTCCCCCCCCCCCCCTCACAGCGATCGCACCAAGTCACAGCGATCGCACCTGACTAGCTGATGGCAGCAAAAAAAAAACTGAGCAGTGCAGTGTGTGTGTCCCGATCACAGGGATCGGGGCACACACACTGCTCTGCTAGTAGACTCCAGTGTCCCTCTACCTGTCCCCCTTCCTCAGGTGTCCCTTACCCGTCCCCAGCTGCCGACGCTGTGTCTGCTAGCATGATTTTGTTTCACTTTTTTTCTTTGTAAAGGAGCTGTTTTCTTGTACAACAGCTCCCCCTAGTGTCCTTAACCTGTTACTGCATGTTTTGTGCACTAGAGACTAGGGGAAGCTGTTGTACAGAAGTAAAAGTAAATAAATAAAATATTTCTTTTCTGGACCATTGTAACTTGAAACCAGACTCAACACACAATGCTACAGACAGTCCAGATGTGCGAAACATGTCAATGACTGGACGATCTGACCAATTACATTTTGGCATTTTACTAGTAAAACCCCTGTATTACTGAAGGGCATGCACTGACCGGCTGTCTGGTGCCCCCTACAGTACAGGGTGGTACTACATGTTCTGTACTACTCTTTACCTGTGCCAGGGTTAGCTGCTCCTTTGGGCACCAGGTGGGTCACCCCTGTGATGTCTCAGCCCTTCATAATTGGTAGTCATATTGCGGCCAGCCACTTCATTCATTACACTGCAGAGAGTTACCGCAGAGAAAAGTGCAGTCCAGCAACGTTTAACATCCTCCTAGTCAATTCAAACTTAGGATTCTCGAACACATTGGCGACATCAATAACAACCGGGACAAACCGATCGCCAAACATATCAATATCATGCACAGGGGCAACCCCACAGACCTCCATTTCAAAGTCCTAGAAGTCCTACACCTTTCGCAAAAGAGAGGTAATCTAGACAAAATTCTCACCCAAAAGGAAACTCGCTGGATATTTACTCTTGACACAGTTCACCCGCACAGCCTCAATGAAAATCTGAACTTCACCAGCTTTATCTAACCCTACCTGAAAAACCTTGCCCCTAACACCTGCCATTTCAATAAGTGACAACATTGTACCTCCCATCCTTATCTCCTTACCTATACCCCTATATCCATACCTGGTTCAAGCCACTTATAGGGCCCTAGTTCTCTCCCTACCACCTCCTTTGGACAGCACCCCCTGTACCATTATTATATTTAGAGGTTATCTATCCCACGCAATTTATCTTTTTTTTTCTCCCCCCCCCCCTTTTTCCCCCTCCACACAAACCTGATTCTCCACCATACTTGTATACATACATGAATATACACCTGACTCTCGACTACCCCATAGATGTATGTCTTATATGTATATTTCATATAATATAATTACTGGGTACTATCCTAATTACCATACTAGCTGGAAATTAGCATCTTAATGTCGGCATTTACCGAGGGGTTAGTGACTAACCCAAGATGTACATTTATATACCCATGTCATTACTTCTCTAGGGGTTGAACCTTTAACCCAGTTCAGGACATACATATCTCCTTATTATTATTATTATAGTAATTTATTGTTATTTTATACTATACTACATAATACCCACCTTTTATATTCTGTATTATATCTTCCTATATCCTCCTATTCTAGAGTTTCCATCCTAAAACATTATTGTTTCCACCACATCATACCCTTATCCTGGTCTCTAGCCCCCTCCTTCCTTTCTACTATCTCTTACATAATCATTCAGTGGCGCAAGCGCAGTCAGATTGTCACGATGCCGGCTGGCAGGTAGTGGATCCTCTGTGCCAGAGAGGGATTGGCGTGGACCGTGCTAGTGGACCGGTTCTAAGCCACTACTGGTTTTCACCAGAGCCCGCCGCAAAGCGGGATGGTCTTGCTGCGGCGGTAGTGACCAGGTCGTATCCACTAGCAACGGCTCACCTCTCTGGCTGCTGAAGATAGGCGCGGTACAAGGGAGTAGGCAAAAGCAAGGTCGGACGTAGCAGAAGGTCGGGGCAGGCAGCAAGGATCGTAGTCAGGGGCAACGGCAGAAGGTCTGGAAACACAGGCAAGGAACACACAAGGAACGCTTTCACTGGCACTAAGGCAACAAGATCCGGCAAGGGAGTGCAGGGGAAGTGAGGTGATATAGGGAAGTGCACAGGTGAACACACTAATTGGAACCACTGCGCCAATCAGCGGCGCAGTGGCCCTTTAAATCGCAGAGACCCGGCGCGCGCGCGCCCTAGGGAGCGGGGCCGCGCGCGCCGGGACAGAACAGACGGAGAGCGAGTCAGGTAGGGGAGCCGGGGTGCGCATCGCGAGCGGGCGCTACCCGCATCGCGAATCGCATCCCGGCTGGCAGCGGAATCGCAGCGCCCCGGGTCAGAGGACGTGACCGGAGCGCTGCCGCGGGGAGAGTGAAGCGAGCGCTCCGGGGAGGAGCGGGGACCCGGAGCGCTCGGCGTAAAACAGATGAGCCGCTTACCTATCATCTCCGTCTCCTGCGCGCTTCATTACCATGCGCTCCAGCCTGGAGCGCAGGTTCTCGGACGCGCCCCTATGTGTTCCACCCTGGAACGCATAGCTTCCTGCGCTAGCTCTCATCCTGCTTCCGGTCCCGAGGCGTCTTAACAGGCTCCGCCCGGAGGTCCCACAATGACTTGCGGGAAGCCTCCATACCTGGACGCCGGGGGAACCGGTAAGCTCACTGCACCCCCACTGCAATTTACCTAGTTATGTCACCCCTTTATATTATTGATATACTACATCTTTCTCACCAACCTCCCTATGCTATTCCCTCCCCTCTCCCCCATTTGCCACTGTATTACCACCCCTCTTATTTTACCTTATCTGTTGATATCCTTTTAGTCAGGGTGGTACATTTTTGTACTATGGTTAATCATTACCTACCTCACCATGGCCAAGTACATTAGACAATGTTACCCCGTCATCTAACCACTATATGTAGCCTTCCACTATATACTTTATACCACCACCGGCCTTAGCCCCCGTTATCACCTACCAGCCATTACAGTACAAGGCAATGGGTTCTTTATCATCCCCATTTTAGGGATATTAAATAGCATTTGGTTTAAGCTTCATCACCATCTACCAACCTTGTGTGGTCCCTTCCCCCCTCCCTTCCTTCCCAATACCCCCACCCCCCACCAATGAGGCAGTTTACACATCTCACTCATCCTTAGACTCTGTATATATCTCTTAGCCCCATTTTATTAGATTGCCACTAACAGTTATTATACCTGCTGCAGTATCCCCTATGTGGCTAACACCCTCTGATTTTCACCATCAGGACAGTATTATCATCCCTGGGCCCCTCCTCCCCCTAGGGAACCTTGGACTTGACCCAGCCTTCATCAGTGAGACATCCATACCAGGTATTCCCCCCACACTCATTGGGGCTCCTAGTCTGTCATATGTGCCCTATTCCATATCCACATGTTATCTCTCACCTCTCTGTCCCCCCTTTCTCCCCCCCCCCCATCTACCCACCCTCAATTCTCCATTTTTTCTATCCAGACCTTGTGGTCCTTAGAGGAAATTACCTTACAACCAGGAATCATCGGACATCCGTGTGCCCTATACCAGGTAACCCCAGCCTCCTACCCGTCTCCTCCCCCCCCACATCATTAATCCACACCGTCTTTAACCTAATTATGATATCCTACCTACCTCTTTATTTTTATCCTATATTATTTCTATAATGGAACTGTCCAGACTTGTCACCTCCTTTATCATTGAAGAATACCCATGTACGCACTTATTTAAGTTTCTTTACATGTGATGACACTGGATAACCATGTGCAAGGTTTCTAGTAACCCTCCTAAGTATTCCTCTTGACTCCCTGAGGAGCTACCTGTACGAACACAGAGTAGTGAAACGTGTTGGAATTTTGGTCTCACCCACATGTACATTCAAACATCTCTAACCATATTGTACAGACAACTTCCCTTGTCTGACATCTGAATACTATACTACACCCCTGGTTAATCCCACGGGTGCTTCTACATTGTACCTAACACATGTTTAACTTATATTTGTATGAGCTATCTGTGTGATTTATGTCTAATCCCCTAATCTAGGGGCTTTTCTCCTGATGTACCCATCTGATGCATCATCCGATATGCTCTCCCTCATAGTCTAGGGCTTACTAGGAGGTTCCAGTGTAGGCCCAGGTCACTAGGACACGGGATCTACAGTATTGTTAGGCAGGATTAAATAGATAGGGACAAGTTTAGTGGTCTTCTCTACCACGGGAGTAACCCTTTAACCTCCCAGCCACTTTCTTTGGCATAGTATTACAGAGAGGGGCAGATAGCTGTGTGTTGCCTCATACATTTCAACAAGCTGCTTCAACTCCATAAACCTTAGCAGAGGTGGCAGGAAGAATTTTTCAGTGCAATTCAGTGTCTTCGTTCCACAAAAAATCATCTACGGGTTATACTAGTCTGTAGACGGTATAATGCCCAGCAGTCCATTCCTAATAGTCTGTGACAGAGTGTAATTTTGTGTTTAGTACACAGCTTTTTTTGGCTGCAGCACTGTTGTGTACTGCTGGTGTTTTACAAAAATATTTATCTTTTAAGGGTACTGTAGCATATTTTTCAGCCCTCATAAGTGCATACTGCATACGTACCGTATTTATCGGCGTATAACACGCACTTTTTAGGCTAACATTTTTAGCCTAAAGTCTACCTGCGTGTTATACGCCAATAAGCTGCTGCAGTTCAATGATTTAAAGCGGGCACTTTAAATCAATGAACTGCAGCAGCTTTGCAGGTGCAGAGACCGCCAGCGCTGCCGGCTTCTCTGTCCCTGCCTGTCCTGGGGTCTAGAGCCCTGCTGCCGGCCCTTCTCTCCCCCTGGCTATCGGTGCCGCTGCCCGTTCTCTCCCCCTGACTATCGGTGCCGGCACCCCATTTCCGGCGCCGATAGCCAGGGGGAGAGAGGCGGCGCCGGCAATGGGGCAGCGGCGCCAACAGACAGGGAAGAGAAGGGGCAGCGGCACCCATTGCCGGTGTCGCTGCCCCGTTGCCTCCCCCATCCCCGGTTGTATAATTACCTGTTGCCGGGGTCGGGTCTGCGCTGCTTCAGGCCTCTGGTGTGCGTTCCCTGCGTCGTAGCTATGCGCTGCACGGCGCGACCTGACCCCGGCAACAGGTAATTATACAACCGGGGATGGGGGAGGCAATGGGGCAGCTGCCCCTTCTCTCCCCCTGTCTGTCGGCGCCGGCAATGGGGTGCCGGCACCGATAGTCAGGGGGAGAGAACGGGCAGCGATGCAGATAGCCAGCGGGAGAGAAGTGGCGGCCACAGGGCTCTAGACCCCAGGAAAGGCAGGGGGAGAGAAGCGGGCAGCGATGGCCTCTCTCCCCCTGCCTTTCCTGGGGGTGTATCGGGGTATACGCGTGCGCACACACGCACCCTCATATTACCAAGGATATTTGGGTAAAAACCTTTTTTTACCCAAATATCCTTGGTAAAATGAGGGTGCGTGTTATAGGCTGGTGCGTGGTATACCCCGATAAATACAGTACTTCTAAGTATTGTACTATTTTGTACCTGTTAATCTGTCAAGGGCCTAGAAACTTTGAAAGGACAGCCAAAAGTAATCACCAATTGGTGTTTAAAAAATATTACAGAGTTTTTAGGCTCATTGTAGCGCATTTTACTGCCCTCATAAGTGCATACCGCATACATACATCCAAGTAGTGTACGATTTTGAACCTGTTAATTTGTCAAGGGTTTACATACTGTGAAAGGACAGCCAAAAGTAATCACCAGCTGGTGTTTTTCAAAAATGCTGAGTTTTTAGGGGCATTGTCGAGCATTTTTCTGCCCTCATAAGTGCATACCGCACACGTACATCTAAGTAGTGTACTATTTTGTACCTGTTAATCTGTCAAGGGCCTAAATACTGTGAAAGGACAGACAAAAGTAATCAACGGCTGGTGTTTTAAAAAAATAAAAAAATTTTAGGCGCACTGTAGCGCATTTTTATGCCCTCATAAGTGCATACCGCATATGTACATCTAAGTACTGTAGTTATTTTTACCTGTTAATATATCAAGGGCCTACATACTGTGAAAGTCTAGGCAAAAGTACTCATCGGCTGGTGTTGTATTGTAGAGCATTTTTCTGCCCTTATCAGTGCATACCACATACCTACATTAAAGTAGTGTACCATTTTGTTCCTGTTAATCTGTCAAGGTCCTAGACACTGTGAAAGGCCAGCCAAAAATAATCACCTTCTGCTGTTCTAGAAAAATACTGTTGTAAACATAGTGAAGCGTATTATACTCCCCTCATATACGCACTAAGTATGTCAGGCAGAGAAGTGCCAGGACGTGCACAGAGGAGTGGCAGAGGCCTAAATCCTTCAGGCAGAGGTCGCAGCAGACTAGGGGCGAGTGGCAGAAGGAGTCGCAGCGAGAGGCCTGAGCTCCCGTTATCAGCTAGCGGTCATGTCTCGACCAGCAACAAATCTGCCGTCGTCGAAGGTTAACACACGGTCATCCACTTCATCAGAAGTGACATCTGACACCCCCAGTCAACAGTCGGTGTGTTCCTCATACACAACCCTCAATTGGCATGGCCCGGGAACAGTCCCTGTTCTCCCTTTTGCTCTGTCCTATGCTGTTCCCTCTCCTACAGAAGTATCGTATGCTGTGGGTTCAGCTCCACTATTCACTGATGACAATCTAATAGAGGACAGTCAGCAGCTACTGTCCAGCAAAGAAGTGGAGGAGACATCCGCCGCTTCCTCCGCTAGGCGGGCAAGTAGTGATGAGGAGAGTGATGCGGGAGGCGGTGTTGCCAGGGTTCAGGGTCCTGAAGCAGATACTATTGAGGAACCTGAGGAGGACATCAGTGAAGTGCAGACACTTGTTGATGATGATGAAGCCGATTCCAATTGGGAGCCGGGTGCAGAAGGGGCTTCATCATCATTAGGAGAAGAGAGTTGCAGGTTGCTCATGAGACAGCAGCTTAGCCAGCAAGGTGGTAGCATGGTTGGCAGTCAGCATGGTGAAAGAAGTGGAAATTCTTGAGCCAAACGTGCCCGGGGAGACCACCTGCTTCGCGGCAGCCTACCTTCCCGGGAGGTAGTGGAACAGGGGTTCCTGGAGATGGCGGCAGTAGCAGACAATTAGTGCGAACTGTTGGTGGGAAAATCAGCTACTTGGCGGTGTGGCAGTTTTTTATCAAGCATATGGAGGAGGTTCACATAGCCACATGCAAGATCTGTCATCAGAAGGTGAAGTGTGGCCATGTCCCAATGTTGGCACAACAGCCCTGCGTTAACATATGCTTCGCCACCATAAAGGCTCTGATGTAGTGGTCCAGCATGCTGCATTACCCAGTGGTACATCGCTCCCTTTTTCAGCCAGCCAAGGCTCCATCACCTCAGCCGATGGGAGCTGTGTGTCATACCCTCCTTCTATCACTACAGATGCTCCTGCTTTTCCCACTTTAAGTCAGCCATTCCACCAACGGTGCAGAAGCTGAATGTGCTCCTGTCTAAGTTGCTGGTGCTGCAGTCCCTTCCTTTTCAAGTGGTGGACTCTGCCCCTTTCAGAGAACTGATGGCTTGTGCCGAGCCGAGGTGGAGAGTGCCAAGCCATCATTTTTTTGCAAAGGAGGCAGTACCAGCCCTGCACCATCATGTGCAAGAGAAAGTGAGCCAGTCCTTGAGCATGTCGGTGTGTACCAAAGTGCACGGCAGCACCGACATCTGAAGCTGTAATTACAGTCAGGGACAATACGTGTCCTTTACGGCTCACTGAGTGAATGTGGTTCCTGCACAGCCACAACCCCAACTTGGACAGGTCACGCCGCTTCCTCCTTCACGCTGTCAGCCGTTGGTCCTGTGACAGTGTGCGACTCCGCCTCCTCATCCTCCATCGTGTCCTCAACCTCCACTGCCTGGACAAGTCTCAGTGGCTTTTTAGCATACCATGTGTGCAGGGCACGGCGGTGTAACGCTGTTCTTCACATTGTTTGCCTTGGCGAAAAAAGTCACACAGGGGAGGAACTTCTAAAAGTCATTCTTAAAGAAATCGGAGCATGGCTAACTCCAAGAAAACAATAAATGGGAACCATGGTGACCGACAATGGGAAGAACATCTTGGCCGCGCTACGACAAGGAAGGGTGAGCACACGTATTAAATCTGGTTGTCAAGCAGTTCCTGAAGTGTTCCCCCCATTTGCAAGACATCCTAACAATGGGAAGATAACTTTGCATGCACTTCAGCCACTCGTATATTGCAAAGCACACCCTCCTTCAGCTGCAACGTCAGAACGGTATCCCCCAACATAGTCTTATTTGTGATGTTGCAAAACGTTGGAATTCCACCCTCCATATGTTGGACCGACTGTACAAACAGAGAAAACCATCACCGATTTCTTGATGATCCAAGCAGATAGGAGTACTCTTCTGTGTAACTTCAATGTAAACCAGTGGCAGCTCATACGTGATACCTACCGTTTGCTCAGGCCTTTTGACGAAGCCACATTATACATAAATCACCAGGATTATGGGATGAACAACATCATTCCACTGCTTCATTTCTTACAACAAGTGATGGAAACAATGGCTGGTCAGGGCAATGCAGACGTTGAGCCTACATCCCACAGCCACATGAGCCCCGTGGGGGCTGAACTGGAGGAGGAGGAGAATGAGGGGCACAGTGGAGCACATTTTAGGTTTCATGAGATGGGCAGTGTTTCTAGTCATCTGACAGGAGAGGAGGAGCATGATCAAGTAGAGGAGCTAGAGGTTTATGAGGAAGGTGAGACAGAGGACCCAGACACACCGTGGCAGTATGCAGTGGAGATGGAGGAAGGGAGTCCCTCCGAGTCACTTGCAGAAATGGCACAATGCATGCTCACTTGCTTGCGTAGTGACCGCCAAATTTTCAGCATTCGGCAGCGGGAGGACTTCTGGCTTTCCACCTTATTGGACCCTCGCTACCAGCACAAAATGGGGCCTTTTTTACACCCACTGAGAGGGAGGACAAACATACCTACTACAGAGAGATCCTAAATAGTCAGTTGGCTGATGCCTATCGGCGCCATTGTCCATCAGCAGCAGCAGGAGTCTATAGGATGAGTAGCTTTCTACACCCGCATAGTGAAGCAACTCAGCAGCAGGTAGACATGGAGCAGGACCTGAACCAGCAGGTGGTGGCATACCTTGACATGGCCATGCCAACAAACCTTGAAGATCTGCTGGACTTCTGGGCAGCCAAACTTGATTAATGGCCGCAACTAGCAGTTTGCCCTGGAAAATCTGTCGTGCCCAGCCAGTAGTGTGCCATCAGAGCGGGTGTTTAGTGCGGCGGGGGCCATAGTCACCCGAATGAGAACTCATCTGTTCATGAAAAATGTGGAGAGACTGACCTTTGAAGATGAATCAGGCATGGATCAGCCAGGATTTCCACCCACCAATGCCAGATGCATCAGATTAGATTGACCATGGCGCCACAGCAACACTTCCCAAATATGGATAGTGCCAAACAGATTTAAGGCACTGCTCCCCTGGTATTGCCACCCACCACACCACTATGTCACTGGGTCACTTTCAGGACTCCTGATGCTGCTGCTGCCACCTCCAGGCTGTTTCATTCAGCCATTAAATTGTTTTCTGATGCTGCTGAGACTGTCTTGGATATTACCTACAATTTTTTTTATGGTAGCAGTAGCAAACATACATGCTCAATAGAGATTTCAACATTGATCTTTTAATCTTTTAATCTTATTTACGCATCCTGCTGCCTGATCCAGGCTGTGTTTTTCAGGAACTACTTGGCTTACTGATGCTGCTGGGCCAGTGCCAATTTTTTTTTTATGTTAGCACTAGCTAACATACATCTTCTATACAGATTTCAATATTCCCCTTTTAATGTTAGGGGTTGTGAAGCCCTCTTGTAAACTCATGCTGATGCCTGCTCCATGCTGTGTGTTTCAGGAACTACTGTGCTTAATGATGCTGCTGGGCTTGGGCCTTAAATTCTTTGATGATAGCACGAGGTAACATACCTCTCCATTAGAGATTTCAAAATTGATCTTTCAATCTTGGGGGTTATGAAACCCTCTTGTGTTATGAAACCCTGCTGCTGACTGCTCCTGTCTGTGTCATTCAGCAACTACATAGTGATGCTGCTGGGCTTGGGCCTTAAATTTTTGGATGGTAGCACTAGCTAACATGCATCTTCAATTGAAATTTCAAAATTCATTGTTTATTCTTATAGATTGTGAGGCCCTATTGTCTCCTCATCTGCCGCCAACTCCAGGCTGTGCCATTCAGCCACTATATGGTCTCATCCTACTGATTCCACCTCCAGGCTCTGTCATTGTGCTGCCATGTGACATGTGACTCCTTGTTAGATTTGGTCCTTTGTACCCACACGCCGGGGCCCAGTACATTAAAATTTGGCAGTTAAAAGTTCCATTTCAAAATCCTCAATTTAAATTTCAAAATCTTAAATTTCTATTTAAAATTATTTTCAATGGTTTCAATGGTCTCCTCATGCTTTTTTCAGCTCCAGGCTGTCATTCAGGCAATATATGGTTTACTGATGCTGCTGGGCCTAGGTCTGGGAATAAAAATGTTATGGTAGTACTAGCTGCTGAAAATCTTCGGTTTAAATTTCAGAATTCATCTTATAATCTAACAAATTTTGAAGGCCTAGTGTCTACTCATGCTGCTGCCAACTCCTGGCTGTGTCATTCAGCCACTATATAGTCTCCTCATGCTGCCAACACCTCCACGCTGTGTCATTTAGCCACTATATGGTCTCCTCATGCTGCCAACACCTCCACACTGTGTCATTCAGCCACTATAGGGTCTCCTCATGCTACCAACACCTCCACGCTGTGTCATTCAGCCACTATACAGTCTCCTCATTCTGCCAACACCTCCCCGCTGTGTCATTCAGCCACTATATGGTCTCCTCATGCTGATATCACCTCCAGGCTCTGTCATTGTGCCGCTCTGCGGCAGTGATTCTAAAAGTGATGCCAGTAATCTGCATGTCATTCTGAATAACAGTATTATTTCCCTACCCCAGCACACTCCATATGCATATTAGAACACAGCAACATGTACTACACCCCTATTGAGGCTCTCTGAAGGCCAGAAATAGCCATTTTTAATGTAGGTTTGCTGCAAATAAATTTGGATCGAAAATAATTTTTTCGAAAAATTCTGCGAATCGGCTGAATCAAATTTTTCAAAAGTTCACTTATCTCTACAAAAAATGCCAGCATAAAATAGACATGTTGTGGATGTGAATTAATAACTAAATGTATTTGGCATGACTATTTCTCTTACAAGTAGAGAGTTTCAAAAATAGGGAAATGAAAATTTTTCACAATATTTTTGAGTTTTTCACAAAACTTGCATCATGTATCAACAAAAATTTACAGCTAATATAAAGTACAATATGTCTCGAAAAAACAATCTTCAAATCACTTTGCCAGGTAAAAGCAGTTCAAAGTTATTGCCACTTAAAGAGACATGTCAGATTTGAAAAAAACGTACTGGGTCATGAAGGCCAAAACTAGCTGGGTCATGAAGGGGTTAAAGATGCCCTCGCAGCATGTGATCCTCCATCTTCTATGACTGAACTTATTCCCTTGGCCACACCTATTTATGTGCGTTTTGCTGAGAGGCAGGAAGAACTGTGCTTAGAGAGGGAACCTGTCCAAACACGGAGATATCCCCACCTGGCACCCATATTTCAACATCCACCTCTACAGTTTCCTGCGCCTTTTGCTGAAGAGGCTATTCAAGTGGATCGTAGTCGTCTTACACAATAAGAGAGGTCACGACGACACAGTGAGAATTTGTGCTTGTATTGTGCTAGCCAGGAGCACTTCTTCAAGGACTGTACTGTTCGTCCACAGCGTCCGAGAAATGCTCGGACCTAGGCTATGTGAGAGAGGCATCCCTGGGTGTGAATACTACCTCTCCTTGCTTAATTATTTCTGTACAAGTCTTCGCTTCAGCCAAGTCTTCCTTCAGTGCTACAGTATTTTTGGATTCTGGATCAGCAGGTGACTTTATTGATGCTTCTTTTGACCACAAGTATCATCTTCCTCTTAATCGGCTTGCCAAGCCCTTGTTCATCTCTTAGGTTAATGGACAATATCTGGACTGTATGGTTCACTTCCGTACCGAATCTCTCCTCATGCAAGACGGAGTATTACATGAAGAAAAGATTGAATTCTATGTACTGCAACACTGTACTTCAGAGATTTTTCTAGGCCTTCCTTGGCTGTGACGCCATTCTCCGCAACCGGATTGGAGAACTGGTGAAATTAATCGCTGGTGACAATCCTGTCAAAATCTTTGCCTCCAACCAGTTCAGCTTAAAGTTGTAACTCGTCTTCCTCTTTTACCTGGCCTGCCACCACCTTACCAAGATTTTGCTGACGTCTTTTGCAAGAAGCAAGCTGAGTCTCTGCCGCCACATTGCAGATTGCAGAAGATCAGGGCTGGCAGCAAAGTAGCATAGTCAGGAACGTAGCAAATGGTCAGTAGGCAGGGGGCAAGGGGCAAGGTCAGATCACGGAGCAAAGGATCAGATACACAGCAAGTCAATAATAGGAATGCTTTCTCTCAGGCTCAAGGCAACAAAGATCCGTCAGTGAAGTGAGGAGGGTGGATGAATTTATCAATGAGCCGCAGGGGAATTTCACAAATGAGCGCACTGTCCCTTTATATCTTAAAGCTCCAGCACACGCACCCTAGGGGATGGGGGCACTCGTGCAGAGAGGCAGAGAGCAGAGAGGCAGAGGCGGGGGCAGGAGAAGCACCAGGTGAGTGACGGACTGGGGCTCGCATGCTGGCACATCCCGCGATGTGAGTCCCAGCCCCACCGGCAACAGCAGGTAACGGGACCATGCGCTCACGGCCAGCATGTGCGGTCGGAGTGCATAACATAACAGTACCCCCCCCCCCTTTTGTCCTCCCCTCCTTTTACGAGTTACAAAACTCCTGAGAAGGTCACGGTCCAGGATATTCTCCTCCGGCTCCCAAGATCTCCCTTCAGTAACCGTATCAACAAAAAAAACTTAGTTTACCTACAGTATTTGTAACAAGAATCTCTTTAACCTTGAAGATGTCAGAAGAGCCAGAGACAGGTGTGGGGCAAGATTTGTCTGAGAAAACCGGTTTATGACAAAAGGCTTGAGAAGAGAGACGTGGAAGGAATTGGGAATATGTAATGTAGCAGGTTGACAGAGTTTGTAGGAGACAGGGTTGATTTTTTTGTATAATCTGGAAGGGACCAAGGTAGCAAGGACCGAGCTTGTAACAGGGATCTTGAAGCAGAAGCGGAGGAAAGACACAACATGTTACCAGGAGAGAAGGACGGAGGAGTTCTTCTTCTTGTCTCCGCGTGCGCCTTCATGCGTGAAGAAGCCTGAGATAATGACTGTCGGGTCTGTTGCCAGATGGTAGAGAAGTCACAGACCAGCTCATCTACAACAGGCACATCGGAGAAAACTGGGAGAGGAAGAGGAGGACGGAGATGGAGTCTGTAGACAACAAAAAAGGGGGATGACCTCGTGGACTCAGAGTAGATGCTGACCGGATGAGAAGAACCTTCCTCCAAGTACATCCGCTTCAAGATTCCCTGCTATAAGCTTGGTCCTCGCTGCCATGGTCCCTTTCAGGTTCTGCAAAAAATGTATCCTGTCTCCTACAAACTCTGTGTGCCTACTACATTACGTTTTCCCAATTGCTTCCACTTCTCACTCCTCAAGCCTCTTGTCATGAACCGGTTTTCTCAAAATAATCTTGTCCCCACACCTGTCTCCATTTCTTCTGATGTCTACAAGGTTAAATAGATTCTTGCCACAAAGACTGTGAGAGGTAACAAAAAATTCTGGTTGACTGCGAGGGTTACGGTCCTGACGAGAGATCTTGGGAGCCAGAGGAGAATATTCTGGACCGTGACCTTCTCAGGAGTTTTCCGAACCATAAAGTGAGGGGGAGACCAAAGGGGGGGGGGGATTACTGTCATATTTCGTGCTCCGGCAGCACATGCTGGCCTTGAGAGCATGGCCCCATCTCCTGCTGCCGCCGACGGGGCTGGGATTCCCATTGCGGGGGACACGCCCGCATGCGAACCCCAGCCCCTCACTCACCACCTGCTCCTCCTGCACTTTCCTCAGCTTCTGTGCACTAGCGCGTGTGTCCCCGTCCCTTAGGGCACGCCAGAGCTCTGAAATTTAAAGGGCCAGTGCACCCATTAATTAACACCTGTGCTCACTTAATAAATTCCTCCACCTGACACACTTCCCTGCCACACTTCTTTTTAGCCCTAGTGCCTGAAAGAAAGCATTCCTGTGTATTGCCTTGCCTTGTATCATACCCTTTGCTCCGTGAACAGACCATGCTCCTTTGCCTCCTGCCTACTGACCACTTGCTACGTTCCTGACTAGGCTACTGTGCTGCCAGCTCTGACCTTCTGCTATCCTGATCACGAGTTTCCGTATCCTACCAGTGCCTCGAATTCCTCAGCTGCCTGTGTGGTCGAGCTGTGCCAGGGGTCTTGACCTGGGTGCCGCCTGCGGCCAAGTCCATCCCGTGAAAACCAGCGGCACCTTAGACTCCACTCCCTGGTACGGTCCATGTCATCTGCCACTCAAGTCCAGCGGATCCACATCCACATCCTGTCTGCTGAAATGTGAGTGTACGTGTTCTATGGTACCAGATATTAGCTTGTGCACAAACATTAGGGCCAGTGTCATAAAGAGCTAAAAAAAAACTATTGTTTTTGTATGTAAGGAAAACTCACACTAAATGGTAGTAGTAATAATGGTTTTGATTGCAAAGGGGTCTTTTGACAAAATTCACTGTGTCATGCTACATCACAGCTAAGGTTTGTGAATGGAGTCACATTGCAAGCCAAAAGTGCCCATGACCAGTGCCCCACAGTCTCAAGACATTCATTCGCAACTCATTACCCTAAAATACAAACTCTATGTAGATGTTGCTCTTTAGATTTGTGCCCAGGACTACGAAGCAAGAATGCTAACTATGAAACCATTCTAAAGCTTTTTGACTTTCCTATGACATTCTAATCACTATTCTAAATTACAGACTGAAGATCAATGAGGAATGATATGGTGGGAGTCTGACCACTGATCAGTACCAGTCATTGCTATATTACCCCTTTATTTTACATTTTCCTAAAACAAGTGCAATATAACCCTGCACAAATAATAATCCATAAATAGTGATAGTGCTCTTTAACTTTCCATTCATGCAAATAATGTGTTCAAGTACTGATCTGTGACATGAGTTTTAAACATATTTGCTCAACTGAGTCTAACCTTATCCGCTCATCTCTTAGAAAGGTCTTTGGGTTTATTAATCTTAGTTCTGCTTGATCTTTTGGCTGCTTTCATCTGATCCCTCACCAGTGAATATTTGCATCTGTTTATTTGACATCTGAAACAGTTGACGGAGACAAGCAAATATGGCTCAGACATTAAACCTTTTAAACAACACGTTAATCCTTAATGACTGAGAAATCTGCAGACAAAAATGTATTGTGACAAGATTTCTTTGGCGAAAAGGTCCATGAATCATTTTTACTGTAGAGACAGTGAATGATGCCACCTATTAATATTATATTTTAGTTTAATTCACTACAAGGTAATATTTTTGGAAATAACATGCATGTTTCACGACAAGAACAGTTTTAGTCTTCAGGACCAGAAGTCTTTAGGCATTTTTTATTTTTACAATTTCTGTGGGACAAGTTGTTCTCTGTTTGGGAACCATTTTGGAGTATGCTAGCATTTTTTTAACCTACTAATAAGATGGTGAAAAGAAAGAAAACTTCAGTATTCAGTCAATCTTAAAGGGTATAGCCCACGTTTAAAAGTTAACCCCTAGCCATCCTAAAATATGTCATTACTGTAAGAGAAATATTGTACTATAAAACCATTTGAAACCCAGCCACATAACTGTGTTAAAGGCTAACATGAAAGTAGTAGTCGGAATCCCTTCAAAAAGACTGTACATTAGACTTGTATGTGCTCTGAATAATGTGAAAGCAGATACACACTGTGTTGCATCCCCAAACTGGAGCCAAAAGAAGGAGAAGACTTAATGTGGTTATCCACCATAAGGTGACTTTTGTACTTGCCAGTTGCTTTTTGTGAAATGGATATTTCCTGTTAAAGTTCATTCCCTCTAACTACAAGTCCCAGGATTTTGTGTTTTTAAGTGTGAGTTCACTTTTCTCCTTCCCACACATCAGTCACCCTTTGCAGCACAACTCAGCTAAGTGTGCTGTTCATGACACTACAATTCCCTGTATCCCTGTGGCAAGTGATTCCCTTCCGAACCAGTGGTCGATCCACCCATTGAAGTAGAAAGGCTCCCTTTCAATAGCTGACAATTGATATAATGTCTCGGGTTGCACTGCAAACTGGAAAAAGCTGAGGCAAAAGTGATTTTGTATGGAACAGGGATGGGAATCAAAGATATGTTGGAAACTCCAAATTAAATGGAGAGCTATGCTGAGGTCTAAGAATCAGATGAGAGCTATGCTGGGGACCAGGGGAGAGATAGAGGGCCAAGTGGAGAATTGGAATGAGGTGAGAAGCAATACTATAGACAAGGAATAAGATACGGAGCCATGGTATGGAAGAGAATAAGATGGGGAGCCATGCTTGAGATAGGGTTCAAAAGGACATTCATGCTTTAGGTAGCTATGCCTGGGACCAGAAATAAAATTGAAAACCATGCAGGGGATCAATAATGAAGTGACAAGCCATTACATTAAAAGCCATGCATTGGACTAGGAATTAAATGGGCAGTCACGCTGTGGGCTAGCAATAAGTTGGATAGCTATGATGGGAACCAGGAATTAGATGGACAGTCAAGCTGTGGACTGCAAAAGAAATGGGGAACCATGCTAGGGACTGGGAATAAGAATGAAAGCCACGCAGAGGTCCAGAAATAAGAGGGAAGTTGTGCTGGGGACTGTGAATGAGATAGTAGAATAGGGGCTAGTACTTCGACACATGATAAAATATTTTTTTTCCCTGCTTTGTACATGTTTTCTTATTTACTTAGACAATTAAACCAGCATTCTGTATGCTTTTTTTCTTTGCAAGGAGCACCTCCTGTCACAATCACACCCTATCGGTCCAGCCAAGACAATAGAGAGAGTGTGATGGTGCAAGTTCAGAAAACAAAAATGAAGTTCTTACAGCATCATGGTATAGCCGTCCTTTTGTGGGTGAGAGCTCTTGTTTTGGCACAGCCTTGAACAACAGTTGAGTCCAGCATTTTAAATCTTATCTCTGCTTCTTTGGAGGGAAACTCCATTCCCCCTCTCCCCTCTGATCCCACCAGGTGGGACATCTCTCTTTCCTGATCCCTTATCTGTTTGATTATATGATGGGATCAGAGTGCACGACTTCAAACAGCCAGACCCCCAATAAAATGTAATACACAAAAAGGATTCAATAATCAGGCCTTGGGCCTGACACCTCCCCCTTAAGATGGGGACAGAGAGATCTTGCCTCTCCAGGCTGATAGATCTGTCTCCATTAACCATCTATTTTTCCCTGACGCGATAATTCATCTGCATTTTGATGCAGACTTCCTTTCCTGTGTTGGACAGTGAAATTATATTGTTGGAGGATAAGACTCCAGCGAAGCAGTTTGCCATTGTTAGGATTCGGCTAGCTGGATGTGGATCCTCTGTGTCAGCGAGGGATTGGCGTGGACCGTGTCGGTGGACCGGTTCTAGGTTGCTACTGGTTTTCACCAGAGCCCGCCGCAAAGCAGGATGGTCTTGCTGCGGCGGTAGCAACCAGGTCGTATCCACCGGCAACGGTTCAACCTCGCTGACTGCTGAGAAGGCGTGGGACAGAAGGACTAGGCAGAGGCAAGGTCGGACGTAGCAGAAGGTCGGGGCAGGCGGCAAGGTTCGTAGTCAATAGCAATAGCACAAGGCAACAAGATCCGGCAAGGAAGGGAAGGGGAAGTGAGGTTATATGGACAGGGAGCAGGTGGAAGCTAATTAGACTGATTGGGCCAGGCACCAATCACTGGTGCACTGGCCCTTTAAATCTTAGAGAGCGGAGCCGCGCGCGCCAGAACGTGACAGCCGGGGACCGGGACGGGTAAGTGGCCTGGGATGCGGTTCGCGAGCGGGCGCGTCCCGCTATGCGAATCGCATCCCCATCGTGAATGTCAATGCAGCGCTTCCGGTCAGCGGGTCGGACCGGGGCGCTGCAGAGAGGAGAACGCCGCGAGCGCTCCGGGGAGGAGCAGGGACCCGGAGCGCTCGGCGTAACAGTACCCCCCCCCCCTTAGGTCTCCCCCTCTTTTTGTCTCCTTGTCCCTTCAAATGAGACGAGAACATAGGGGACGCCTCTTGAGTTTCCTTCTGGAACATAAAGAAGTCCTGGGTGGCTACATCAGCGGCAGGTAAACCAGAAGAAGTGGGAATGGGGAGGGGGGGCAGAGGGTGAAGCTTGTCAAAGGGCAGAGTGTCACCAGGAAGGGGGCTATGAGGAGCAGATGTGAGGCATCGTTTGTGACAAGCAGGACCCCAATTCTTGATCTCCCCGGTGGTCCAGTCAAGGGTGGGAGAATGGCGCTGGAGCCATGGCAGACCGAGGATGACTTCAGAGGTGCAGTTGGGCAAAACAAAAAATTCTATTTTCTTGTGATGCAGTCCAATGCTCATAAGCAAGGGCTCTGTGCGGTAATGCACAGTGCAGTCCAACTTCACTCCGTTGACCGAAGAAATGTAGAGCGGCTTGACGAGACGGGTCACCGGAATGCAGAACCTATTAACCAAAGAGGCCAGAATAAAATTTCCAGCAGAACCAGAGTCCAAGAAGGCCACAGCTGAGAAGGAGGAGTTGGCAGAAGGAGCAATCCGCAAGGGCACAGTGAGACGTGGAGAAGCAGAATTCACACCAAGGGACGCCACTCCCATTTGAACTGGGTGCGTGCATGCGTTTCCCAGACGTGGAGGATGAATAGGGCAATCCACCAAGAAATGTTCGGTACTAGCGCAGTACAGACATAAATTTTTATCTCTGCGGCGAGTCCTCTTTTCATGGGTCAGGCAAGACCGATCCACTTGCATAGCCTCCTCGGCAGGAGGCACAGGGGTAGATTGCAAAGGATACTGGGAGAGAGGTGCCCAGAGATCAAGGTACTTTTCCTGGCGGAGCTCCTTGTCACGATGCCGGCTGGCAGGTAGTGGATCCTCTGTGCCAGAGAGGGATTGGCGTGGACTGTGCTAGTGGACCGGTTCTAAGCCACTACTGGTTTTCACCAGAGCCCGCCGCAAAGCGGGATGGTCTTGCTGCGGCGGTAGTGACCAGGTCGTATCCACTAGCAACGGCTCACCTCTCTGGCTGCTGAAGATAGGCGCGGTACAAGGGAGTAGGCAAAAGCAAGGTCGGACGTAGCAGAAGGTCGGGGCAGGCAGCAAGGATCGTAGTCAGGGGCAACGGCAGAAGGTCTGGAAACACAGGCAAGGAACACACAAGGAACGCTTTCACTGGCACTAAGGCAACAAGATCCGGCAAGGGAGTGCAGGGGAAGTGAGGTGATATAGGGAAGTGCACAGGTGAACACACTGATTGGAACCACTGCGCCAATCAGCGGCGCAGTGGCCCTTTAAATCGCAGAGACCCGGCGCGCGCGCGCCCTAGGGAGCGGGGCCGCGCGCGCCGGGACAGAACAGACGGAGAGCGAGTCAGGTAGGGGAGCCGGGGTGCGCATCGCGAGCGGGCGCTACCCGCATCGCGAATCGCATCCCGGCTGGCAGCGGAATCGCAGCGCCCCGGGTCAGAGGACGTGACCGGAGCGCTGCCGCGGGGAGAGTGAAGCGAGCGCTCCGGGGAGGAGCGGGGACCCGGAGCGCTCGGCGTAACAGTACCCCCCCCCTTGGGTCTCCCCCTCTTCTTAGAGCCTGAGAACCTGAGGAGCAGACTTTTGTCTAGGATGTTGTCCTCAGGTTCCCAGGATCTCTCTTCAGGACCACAACCCTCCCAGTCCACTAAAAAAAAAATTTTCCCTCTGACCTTTTTGGCAGCTAAAATTTCTTTGACCGAGAAGATGTCCGAGGAGCCGGAAACAGGAGTGGGAGGAACAGATTTGGGAGAAAAACGGTTGAGGATGAGTGGTTTGAGAAGAGAGACGTGAAAGGCATTAGGGATACGAAGAGAGGGAGGAAGAAGAAGTTTATAAGAGACAGGATTAATTTGACACAAAATTTTGAAAGGACCAAGATAGCGTGGTCCCAACTTGTAGCTAGGGACACGGAAGCGGACATATTTAGCGGAGAGCCATACCTTGTCTCCAGGGGAAAAAACGGGGGGAGCTCTTCTTTTCTTATCCGCGAACTTCTTCATGCGTGATGAAGCCTGTAAGAGAGAATTTTGGGTCTCTCTCCATATGATGGAAAGGTCACGAGAAATTTCATCCACAGCGGGCAGACCAGAGGGCAAGGGAGTAGGGAGGGGGGGAAGAGGGTGACGGCCGTACACCACGAAAAATGGGGATTTGGAGGAAGACTCAGAGACCCTGAAGTTATACGAGAATTCGGCCCATGGGAGGAGATCTGCCCAGTCATCCTGGCGGGAGGAAACAAAATGTCGCAAATAATCACCCAAGATCTGGTTAATCCTTTCTACTTGTCCATTGGACTGGGGATGATATGCAGAAGAAAAATTTAATTTAATCTTGAGTTGTTTACAGAGAGCCCTCCAGAATTTAGACACGAATTGGACGCCTCTATCCGAGACAATCTGCGTAGGCAACCCGTGAAGACGAAAAATGTGTACAAAAAATTGTTTAGCCAACTGAGGCGCAGAAGGAAGACCAGGAAGAGGGATGAAATGTGCCATTTTGGAGAATCGATCAACGACCACCCAAATAACAGTGTTGCCACGGGAAGGGGGTAAATCAGTAATAAAATCCATACCAATCAGAGACCAAGGCTGTTCGGGGACAGGCAGAGGATGAAGAAAACCAGCGGGCTTCTGGCGAGGAGTCTTATCCCGGGCACAGATAGTGCAGGCTCGCACAAAGTCCACAACATCCGTCTCCAGAGTCGGCCACCAATAGAAGCGGGAGATGAGTTGCACAGATTTCTTGATACCCGCATGACCTGCGAGATGGGAGGAGTGACCCCATTTGAGGATTCCGAGGCGTTGGCGAGGAGAAACAAAGGTCTTTCCTGGAGGAGTCTGCCTGATGGAGGCAGGAGAAGTGGAGATCAGGCAGTCAGGTGGAATGATGTGTTGCGGAGAGAGTTCAACTTCTGAGGCATCCGAGGAACGAGAGAGAGCATCGGCCCTAATGTTCTTATCGGCAGGACGAAAGTGAATCTCAAAATTAAATCGGGCAAAGAACAGAGACCACCGGGCCTGGCGAGGATTCAGCCGTTGGGCAGACTGGAGGTAGGAGAGGTTCTTGTGGTCGGTGTAGATAATAACAGGAGAACTTGATCCCTCCAGCAGATGCCTCCATTCCTCAAGTGCTAATTTAATGGCTAGAAGCTCCCGATCCCCGATGGAGTAGTTCCTCTCCGCTGGAGAGAAGGTCCTAGAGAAAAAACCACAAGTGACAGCATGCCCGGAAGAATTTTTTTGTAGAAGAACAGCTCCAGCTCCCACTGAGGAGGCATCAACCTCCAATAGGAAGGGTTTGGAAGGGTCAGGTCTGGAGAGGACGGGAGCCGAAGAAAAGGCAGACTTGAGTCGTTTAAAGGCGTCTTCTGCTTGAGGGGGCCAGGACTTGGGATCAGCATTTTTTTTGGTTAAAGCCACGATAGGAGCCACAATGGTAGAAAAATGTGGAATAAATTGCCTGTAATAATTGGCGAACCCCAAAAAGCGTTGGATAGCACGGAGTCCGGAGGGGCGTGGCCAATCTAAGACGGCAGAGAGTTTGTCTGGATCCATCTGTAGTCCCTGGCCAGAGACCAAATATCCTAGAAAAGGAAGAGATTGGCATTCAAACAGACATTTCTCAATTTTGGCATAGAGTTGGTTGTCACGAAGTCTCTGAAGAACCATACGGACATGCTGGCGGTGTTCTTCTAGATTGGCAGAAAAAATTAGGATATCGTCCAGATATACAACAACCCAGGAGTATAACAGATCACAAAAAATTTCATTGACAAAGTCTTGGAAGACGGCAGGGGCGTTGCACAGTCCAAAGGGCATGACCAGATACTCAAAGTGTCCATCTCTGGTGTTAAATGCCGTTTTCCACTCGTCCCCCTCTCTGATGCGGATGAGGTTATAGGCGCCTCTTAAGTCCAATTTAGTGAAGATGTGGGCACCTTGGAGGCGATCAAAGAGTTCAGAGATGAGGGGTAAGGGGTAGCGGTTCTTAACCGTGATTTTATTAAGACCGCGGTAGTCAATGCATGGACGTAGGGAGCCATCTTTTTTGGACACAAAGAAAAATCCGGCTCCGGCAGGAGAGGAGGATTTACGGATAAAGCCCTTTTTTAGATTCTCCTGGACGTATTCGGACATGGCAAGAGTCTCTGGGGCAGAGAGAGGATAAATTCTGCCCCGGGGTGGAGTAGTACCCGGGAGGAGGTCGATAGGGCAATCATAAGGCCTGTGAGGAGGTAGAGTCTCAGCTTGTTTTTTGCAGAAAACATCCGCGAAGTCCATATAGGCCTTAGGGAGACCGGTTACTGGAGGAACCACAGAGTTACGGCAAGGGTTACTGGGAACCGGTTTTAGACAGTTCTTGGAACAAGAGGACCCCCAACTCTTGATCTCCCCAGTGGACCAATCCAGGGTAGGGGAATGAAGTTGAAGCCAGGGAAGTCCAAGGAGAATTTCCGAGGTGCAATTGGGGAGGACCAAAAGTTCAATCCTCTCATGATGAGATCCGATGCTCATAAGAAGGGGCTCCGTGCGGAAACGTATGGTACAGTCCAATCTTTCATTATTTACACAATTGATGTAGAGGGGTCTGGCGAGACTGGTCACCGGGATGTTGAACCTGTTGACGAGAGAGGCCAAAATAAAATTTCCTGCAGATCCAGAGTCCAAGAAGGCCACTGTAGAGAAGGAGAAGGCAGAGGCAGACATCCGCACAGGCACAGTAAGACGTGGAGAAGCAGAGTAGACATCAAGGACTATCTCATCTTTGTGCGGAGTCAGCGTACGTCTTTCCAGGCGGGGAGGACGGATAGGACAATCTCTCAGGAAGTGTTCGGTACTAGCACAGTACAGGCAGAGGTTCTCCATACGGCGTCGTGTCCTCTCTTGAGGTGTCAGGCGAGACCGGTCGACCTGCATAGCCTCCACGGCGGGAGGCACAGGAACAGATTGCAGGGGACCAGAGGAGAGAGGAGCCGAGGAGAAGAAACGCTTCGTGCGAACAGAGTCCATATCTTGGCGGAGTTCCTGACGCCTTTCGGAAAAACGCATGTCAATGCGAGTGGCTAGGTGAATAAGTTCATGTAGATTAGCAGGAATTTCTCGTGCGGCCAGAACATCTTTAATGTTGCTGGATAGGCCTTTTTTGAAGGTCGCGCAGAGGGCCTCATTATTCCAGGACAATTCTGAAGCAAGAGTACGGAATTGTACGGCATACTCGCCAACGGAAGAATTACCCTGGACCAGGTTCAACAGGGCAGTCTCAGCAGAAGAGGCTCGGGCAGGTTCCTCAAAGACACTTCGGATTTCCGAGAAGAAGGAGTGTACAGAGGCAGTGACGGGGTCATTGCGGTCCCAGAGCGGTGTGGCCCATGACAGGGCTTTTCCGGACAGAAGGCTGACTACGAAAGCCACCTTAGACCTTTCAGTGGGAAACAGGTCCGACATCATCTCCAGATGCAGGGAACATTGGGAAAGAAAGCCACGGCAAAACTTAGAGTCCCCATCAAATTTATCCGGCAAGGATAAGCGTATCCCAGGAGCGGCCACTCGCTGCGGAGGAGGTGCAGGAGCTGGCGGAGGAGATGACTGCTGAAGCTGTGGTAGTAACTGTTGTAGCATAACGGTCAGTTGAGACAGCTGTTGGCCTTGTTGCGCTATCTGTTGTGACTGCTGGGCGACCACCGTGGTGAGGTCAGCGACAACTGGCAGAGGAACTTCAGCGGGATCCATGGCCGGATCTACTGTCACGATGCCGGCTGGCAGGTAGTGGATCCTCTGTGCCAGAGAGGGATTGGCGTGGACCGTGCTAGTGGACCGGTTCTAAGCCACTACTGGTTTTCACCAGAGCCCGCCGCAAAGCGGGATGGTCTTGCTGCGGCGGTAGTGACCAGGTCGTATCCACTAGCAACGGCTCACCTCTCTGGCTGCTGAAGATAGGCGCGGTACAAGGGAGTAGGCAAAAGCAAGGTCGGACGTAGCAGAAGGTCGGGGCAGGCAGCAAGGATCGTAGTCAGGGGCAACGGCAGAAGGTCTGGAAACACAGGCAAGGAACACACAAGGAACGCTTTCACTGGCACTAAGGCAACAAGATCCGGCAAGGGAGTGCAGGGGAAGTGAGGTGATATAGGGAAGTGCACAGGTGAACACACTGATTGGAACCACTGCGCCAATCAGCGGCGCAGTGGCCCTTTAAATCGCAGAGACCCGGCGCGCGCGCGCCCTAGGGAGCGGGGCCGCGCGCGCCGGGACAGAACAGACGGAGAGCGAGTCAGGTAGGGGAGCCGGGGTGCGCATCGCGAGCGGGCGCTACCCGCATCGCGAATCGCATCCCGGCTGGCAGCGGAATCGCAGCGCCCCGGGTCAGAGGACGTGACCGGAGCGCTGCCGCGGGGAGAGTGAAGCGAGCACTCCGGGGAGGAGCGGGGACCCGGAGCGCTCGGCGTAACACTCCTGGTGTCTTTCAGAAAAACGCTTGTCAATGTGGGTGGCCAAAAGGATAAGTTCTGACAGGTTAGCTGGAATTTCTCGTGCGGCCAGTACATCTTTGATGTTGCTGGATAGGCCTTTTTTAAAGGTCGCGCAGAGGGCCTCGTTGTTCCAGGATAATTCAGATGCGAGGGTACGAAATTGGATGGTGTATTCGCCTACAGAAGAATTTCCCTGGACCAGGTTCAGCAGGGCAGTCTCGGCAGAAGAAGCTCGGGCTGGTTCCTCGAAGACACTACGGACTTCAGCGAAGAAGGACTGGACTGTGGCTGTGGCAGGATCATTGCGGTCCCAGAGCGGTGTGGCCCAAGACAAGGCCTTTCCAGACAGAAGACTAACTACGAACGTCACCTTAGACCGTTCTGTAGGAAATAGGTCCGACAACATCTCAATATGTAGGGAACATTGAGACAGGAAGCCACTGCAGAGTCTAGAGTCCCCATTAAATTTGTCCGGCAGGGACAAGCAGAGGCTAAGAGCGGCCACTCGCTGCGGAGGAGGTGCAGGAGCTGGCGGAGGAGATGGTTGCTGCTGTAGCAGTAGCAGAAGTTGCTGTAACATGGCAGTCAACTGCGACAGCTGCTGTCCTTGTTGGGCAATTTGCTGCGATTGCTGGGCGACCACCGTGAGTAGGTCAGCGAGACTTGGCAGCGGCACCTCAGCGGGATCCATGGCTAGATCTACTGTTAGGATTCGGCTAGCTGGATGTGGATCCTCTGTGTCAGCGAGGGATTGGCGTGGACCGTGTCGGTGGACCGGTTCTAGGTTGCTACTGGTTTTCACCAGAGCCCACCGCAAAGCGGGATGGTCTTGCTGCGGCGGTAGCAACCAGGTCATATCCACCGGCAACGGCTCAACCTCGCTGACTGCTGAGAAGGCGTGGGACAAGGCAGAGGCAAGGTCAGACGTAGCAGAAGATCAGGGCAGGCGGCAAGGTTCGTAGTTAATAGCAATAGCAGACGGTCTGGAACACAGGCTTTGGACAACACTAAACACTTTCTCTGGCACAAGGCAACAAGATCCGGCAAGGAAGGGAAGGGGAAGTGAGGTTATATGGACAGGGAGCAGGTGGAAGCTAATTAGACTGATTGGGCCAGGCACCAATCACTGGTGCACTGGCCCTTTAAATCTTAGAGAGCTGGCGCGTGCGCGCCCTAGAGAGCGGAGCCGCGTGCGCCAGAACGTGACAGCCGGGGACCGGGACGGGTAAGTGGCTTGGGATGCGGTTCGCGAGCGGGCGCGTCCCGCTATGCGAATCGCATCCCCATCGTGAATGTCAGTGCAGCGCTCCCGGTCAGCGGGTCGGACCGGGGCGCTGCAGAGAGGAGAACGCCACGAGCGCTCCGGGGAGGAGCAGGGACCCGTAGCGCTCGGCGTAACAGCCATTGTTACCTGACACTCTGTCCAACCAATGTAGAGGGTTGTGATCAGTTATGACAGTAAAATCCCTGCCATACAGGTACGGCTGAAATTTTTGCAAAGCCCAGACCA
Organism: Hyla sarda; assembly: GCF_029499605.1. Lineage (NCBI taxonomy): Eukaryota > Metazoa > Chordata > Amphibia > Anura > Hylidae > Hyla > Hyla sarda. The sequence goes on from NC_079190.1 coordinate 446,221,856, forward strand.
CAGCTAGACATTCCTTCTTTATGACCGCATTGGCCACTTCTCTAGGCAATAGCTTCCTACTCAGGTAGAGAATGGGGTGTTCTTCTCCATTGGAGTTTACTTGGCTAAGAACAGCCCCCAGACCAAAATTGGAAGCATCTGTTTGTACCACAAACCTCCTACTGAAATCTGGGGCCTGGAGGACCGGAGAGTTGGACAATGCAGTCTTGAGGGCAATGAAGGACTTATCACAATCCTCAGTCCAGGTAATTTGCTTGGACACCTTCTTTTTTGTCAAGTCTGTGAGAGGTTCTGCTATCTTACTATAATCTGGGACAAATCTACGATAATACACTGCAGTCCCCAAAAAGGACATGACCTGTTTTTTGGTCTTAGGAATTGGCCAGGCCATAATAGACTCCACCTTACTGGGCTCAGGACGTAGGGACCTTCCTCCTACTCTATGCCCCTGATACTGCAATTCTCTCATGCCAACTTGACACTTTTCGGGTTTTATGGTAAGCCCTGCCTCAGCTATTTGCTTTACCACCTTGCCCAGGTGACTCAGGTGCTCCTCCCAGGTGTTACTGAATATGGCAATATCATCTAAGTATGCCACGGCGTATTCCCTGTGCCCCTCCAGCAGCTGATCAACCAGTCGTTGGAAAGTGGCTGGGGCATTTTTCATCCCAAAGGGCATGACACAGCACTCAAACAACCCAAAGGGAGTGATAAAGGCTGACCGCTCCTGGGCCTCTGGGGTCATAGGGATCTGCCAGTACCCTCTGCTTAAACCATGATAGTCACATATTGGGAACCTGCTAGCTGATCAAGTAGTTCATCTATTCTGGGCATGGGGTAAGCATCAAAGGTAGTCACGGCATTTCACCTTCGTTAATCCACACAGAACCTAGTGGATTTGTCTTTTTTGGGCACCAGAACTACTGGGGAGATCCAGGGGCTTATCGACTTCTTAATTACCCTTAGCTCTAGCATGTCCTCGATCTCCTTCTGTATATGGGCCTTTACCTCTGGGGATACCCGGTAGGCTACCTGTCTTAGTAGTGGCTGGTCCCCCGTATCAACTAGAGTAGTTCGCCCTGGCCTCCCCGTAAAGGTGGCACTGAAGGGGCCTAGTACCTGATTAAGCTGCCTCCTCCTTTCATCTGAGAGCTGTGGATCGATCTCCACATCCTGAAGGGATCCCTAGCTCTTAGCTTCCTCCACTAGATCAAGTAAGGGATCACTACCCAGCCCTTCCTCTGGTGCACTACATACACTGAGTACCACCTCCTCAGGGTCATAGTATGCCTTTAGCATATTAATGTGGTACTGTCTCTGCCTCTGACCTTTCTCATCAAGGGCTACTACAGATGTGGTGGGTTCTAGGCACTGTAAGGGACCCTCCCAGGCAGCCTGCAACTTATTCTGCCTAATGGGGTTCAGAACCATTACCTTCTGTCCCACTTCATAGACCCGGTCCCTTGCATTGCGATCGTACCAGTACTTCTGCCTGGACTGTGCTGCTGTGAGGTTGTCATGTACCAGCCCAGTCAGTGCCTGCATCCTGTCCCTGAATCTCAGAACATACTCCACCACAGAAGTCTCAGGGGCATGTAGCCCCCCCTTCCCATTCTCCCCTAACTAAATCTAGGGGTCCCCGCACTTTGCGACCATACAATAACTCAAAGGGCGAGAAACCTGTAGACTCTTGGGGTACCTCCCTGTAAGCAAATAACAGATGAGGTAAATACTTTTCCCAGTCTCTGCCCTCCGATTCTACAAATGTTTTTAGCATTTGTTTCAAGGTGTCATTGAACCTCTCGCAGAGACCATTTGTTTGGGGGTGGTATGGGCTTGCTACCAAGTGCTGTACATTCACCTTTTTACAGAGACTTTGCATGAGATTGGACATGAACTGGGTGCCCTGATCAGTGAGCATTTCTTTGGGGAACCCCACCCTGCAGAATATACTGATCAGTGCAACTGCCACCTTATCTGCCCGGACAGAGGATAAGGCAACAGCTTCAGGGTACCTAGTTGCATAATCCACCACAGTGAGAATAAATTGTTTCCCTGTGCTGCTGGGTATAGCTAGAGGTCCCACAATATCCACTGCCACTCGTTCAAAGGGTACAGATATGACTGGTAGGGGAACTAGGGGAACACAAGTAACATCCCCAGACTTACCCACCCTCTGGCAGACATGACAAAATCTACAATAATTGGCAACAGCAGTACCCATACCCGGCCAATGTGCCAACCTGGACTTTGTCTTGGCCACTCCCAAATGTCCTGCCAGGGGGGGTCTCATGGGCCAACCTCAGCAGCTCTTTCCTGTACTGCCTAGGAACCACTAACTGCCTTTCTCTCTCCTGGGCCCCTAGCATGCCTTTGGAAAGGGACTCCCAGTACAAGATATCATTTTTCCAATATACACGATGCCCATCTGTGTCAACATCTGTATGTTCAGCACGTTGTCTCAGCCCTTCAAGGGAAGGGTCACTGCGCAGAACTTCCCGGAAATGCCCATTTCCCTCCCCCCATCTCGTGGTATCAGGGAGCACATTTCCCCCAGGTGAACTAGCATCTCCACCTTCCTCTGCTGGGGCTTGCAAGTTACACAGCTTGCCCCTTGCATCACCATCCTCCCTTCCTGTTAAAGCTGCAGCCCTGGCATGCTGCTGACGCGTTACCAATGCCACCATTGGTATGCCTCCCTGGGGTGTACCTTCCTCCCCCTCAGTTCCAGACATAACAATACAGGCATCATACACAGGGCAGTCACTCCTTCCCTCCTCCTCCTTAGGCTCACAGGATTGGGACATATCACTCACTGCTGGTCCCTCATCCTTACATGTCATCAGGGGCACACCAACCCCTCCCCCTAGCCCATCTCCACTAGGTTTTGGCATTGGCAATGCATTGTCACCACATTTTACAATAAACCCCATTCCACTTTTGGAAAACATTACTGGTTCAGTCACATGTAAACAATTATCAATCCCCTGCACTCCCTCCCAGTTACCATGCTTTACAATACACCCCACTTCACTTTTGGAAAACATTACTGGTTCAGTCACAGGTAAACCTTTATCAATCCCCTGCACTCCCTCCCATTTACCACATTTCTCCCAAAGTCTCGCACAGTACCTCAGAATGAACAGGGCTCTCTCCTAGCCCTTCCAGTGTGCAGGTAGTGTCCTCTGGAGCATAATGACAGAGCATCTGACCCAAATCATTCCCCAGCAGAACATTAACAGGGATGTCCTCAGAGACCCCCACCTCCCACAAACATTTGCTTGTACCCCAATCCAGGTACACACGGGCCATGGGCACAGCAGGCCGCACACCTCCAATTCCTTTTAAAGCCATGGTTCTTCCAGGGATGATGTCCTCTGTATCCTCCACTTCAGGCCGTACCAAGGTAAAGAAGGCTCCAGAATCTCGCAAACCCACTGTCACCCGGTCACCCACAGTTACACTCTGCAGGTTATCCCCTCTTTTCTCTACCGCTCCGGATACCAGAAGAACGGCTGTGTGTCCTCCAGCTACTCATGGAGAATTCTTTTTGTTGGGGCAAGTGGCACTCAGGTGCCCAATATTGTTGCATCTGTAACATCGGCAGGCTGGAGGTGGATCCTCTTTGCCAGAGAGGGATTGGCGTGGACCGTGTCGGTGGACCGGTTCTAAGTTGCTACTGGTTTTAACCAGAGCCCGCCGCAAAGCGGGATGGTCTTGCAGCGCCGGTAGCAACCAGGTCGTATCCACCGGCAACGGCTCAACCTCTCTGACTGCTGAGATAGGCGCGGTACAAGGGATTAGACAAGAGCAAGGTCGGACGTAGCAGAAGGTCAGGGCAGGCAGCAAGGATCGTAGTCAGGGGCAACGGCAAGAGGTCTGGAAGACTGGCTAGGGATACACAAGGAACGCTTTCACTGGCACAATGGCAACAAGATCCGGCAAGGAAGTGCAGGGGAAGTGAGGTAATATAGGGAAGTGCACAGGTGAACACACTAATTAAAAACCATGCGCCAATCAGTGGCGCACCAGCCCTTTAAATCACAAAGAACCGGTCCGCGCGCGCCGGGACAGCACACACGGGGAGCGAGTCTGGTAAGCGGGTCGGGATGCGCACCGCGAGCAGGCGCGTCCCGCATCGCAAATCGCATCCCGGCTAGGAACATTATCGCAGCGCACCTGGTCAGCGGGTCTGACCAGGGCGCTGCGAACAGGAGAACGCTGTGAGCGCTCCGGGGAGGAGCGGGGACCCGGAGCGCTCGGCGTAACAGTACCCCCCCCCCTTGGGTCTCCCCCTCTTTTTAGAACCTGAAAATTTGTAGATAAGGTCCTTCTCAAGGATGTTATCCTCGGGTTCCCATGGCCTCTCCTCCGGACCGCAATTCTCCCAATCTACAAGAAATTTTTTTTTACCTCTGACCGTCTTGGATGCAAGAATTTCTTTAACCGAGAAGATGTCTGAGGACCCGGAGACAGGAGTAGGAGCAACAACCTTAGGAGAGAAGCGGTTAAGGATAAGTGGTTTAAGGAGAGAGACATGAAAGCATTGGGAATACGGAGAGAAGGAGGAAGAAGGAGTTTGTAGGAGACAGGGTTGATTTGGCATTTGATTTTAAAAAGTCCAAGATAACATGGTCCCAGTTTATAACTGGGGACACGGAAGCGGATATACTTGGCGGAGAGCCACACTTTGTCTCCAGGAGAAAAGACAGGAGGAGTTCTTCTTTTTTTGTCGGCATGTTTCTTCATCTGGGATGAGGCCTGTATTAGAGATTTTTGAGTCTCTTTCCAGATGGTGGAGAAGTCCCTAGTCACCTCATCAACAGCAGGCAAACCAGAAGGCGTGGGAGTGGGAAGGGGGGGAAGAGGGTGACGGCCGTACACCACAAAGAATGGGGATTCAGCGGAGGACTCAGAGACTTTGAAATTGTACGAGAATTCGGCCCATGGTAGGAGATCGGCCAAATCATCCTGGTGGGAGGAAACAAAATGTCACAAATAGTCACCAAGAACCTGATTAACTCTCTCCACTTGTCCATTGGATTGGGGATAATAGGAAGACGAGAAGTTTAATTTGATTTTAAGCTGATTACAGAGGGCCCTCCAGAATTTCGACACAAATTGAACGCCTCTATCCGAGACGATATGCGTAGGAAGCCCATGAAGGCTAAAAATGTGCACAAAAAATTGTTTCGCCAACTGTGGCGCAGAAGGAAGACCTGGAAGAGGAATAAAATGTGCCATCTAGGAGAAACGATCAACGACCACCCAAATAACTGTGTTGCCATGGGATAAAGGCAAGTCTGTAATAAAGTCCATAGCAATCTGAGACCATGGTAGCTCAAGAACAGGCAGAGGATGAAGGAGACCTGCAGGCTTCTGGCGAGGAGTCTTGTCCCGGGCACAGACTGTACAAGCACAATCAAAATCAGCAACATCTGCTTCCAGGGTAGGCCACCAATAAAAACAAGAGATGAGCTGGATGGATTTTTTGACGCCAGCATGGCCGGCGAGGTGTGAGGAGTGTCCCCACCTGAGAATCCTGAGGCGCTGGCGTGGAGGGACAAAGGTCTTTCCAGGAGGAGTTTGTCTGATGGAAGCTGGGGAAGCAGAGATCAGACAGTCAGGAGGAATAATGTGTTGCAGGGAGGCTTCCATTTCAGAGGCATCCGAGGAACGAGAGAGGGCGTCAGCCCTAATGTTCTTGTCAGCGGGGCGAAAATGAATCTCAAAGTTAAAACGGGCAAAGAACAACGACCACCTAGCCTGGCGAGGGTTCAGCCGTTGGGCAGACTGAAGATAAGAGAGATTCTTGTGATCAGTGTATATAATAACTGGATATTTGGACCCCTCCAGCAGGTGCCTCCATTCCTCGAGGGCCAGTTTTATGGCCAGTAGTTCTAGATCACCAATGGAGTAGTTTTTCTCCGCCGGAGAGAAGGTCCTAGAAAAGAAACCACAAGGAACACCATGTCCGGAAGAGTTTTTCTGTAGGAGTACAGCTCCAGCTCCCACCGAGGAGGTGTCTACCTCCAGTGAGAATGGTTTAGATGGATCAGATCTGGAGAGTACGGGAGCAGAAGAAAAGGCAGTTTTGAGACGGTTGAACGCCTCTTCCGCTTGAGGAGGCCAGGACTTAGGGTTGGCGTTTTTCTTGGTTAGGGCCACAATTGGTGCCACAATGGTGGAAAAATGTGGAATAAATTGTCTGTAGTAATTGGCAAACCCCAAGAAACGTTGGATAGCTCGGAATCCGGAGGGGCGTGGCCAATCCAACACAGCTGATAGTTTGCCCGGGTCCATTTGGAGTCCCTGGCCAGAGACTAAATATCCTAGGAAGGGAAGAGATTGGCATTCAAAGAGACATTTCTCCATCTTGGCATATAACTGATTGTCCCGGAGTCTCTGAAGAACCATGCGGACATGACGGCGGTGTTCTTTTAGGTTAGAAGAAAAAATCTAAATATCGTCCAGGTAGACCACAACACAGGTATATAATAAATCACGAAAAATGTCATTTACAAAGTCCTGGAAGATGGCAGGGGCGATGCAAAGCCCAAAGGGCATAACCAGATATTCAAAGTGTCCATCTCTGGTGTTAAACGCGGACTTCCACTCGTCCCCTTCCCTGATGCGGATGAGATTATATGCACCTCTTAAATCCACGTAGGCGGTCAAAGAGTTCCGAGATAAGAGGCAGGGGATAGCGGTTTTTTATAGTGATTTTATTAAGACCGCGGTAATCAATGCATGGTCGTAAGGAACCGTCTTTTTTGGAGACAAAGAAGAACCCTGCTCCGGCAGGGGACGAAGACTTGCGGATAAATCCCCTTTTTAAATTTTCTTGGATGTACTCCGTCATGGCTTGTGTTTCCGGAGCAGACAGAGGATAGATTCCAGGGAGGAAATCAATAGGACAGTCATAAGGCCTGTGAGGAGGCATAGTCCAGATAGGCCTTGGGGAGACCTGGTATCGGAGGAGCCATAGGGTTTTGACTGGCAGGACTGGGAGCAGACATAAGGCATTTTTTTGTGGCAAGAAGTACCCCAGTTCTTGATTTCCCCGGTGGTCCAGTCAAGGGTAGGGGAATGGCGTTGAAGCTAAGGTAGTCCAAGAAGAATTTCAGAGGTGCAGTTAGAAAGTACCAGAAATTCAATCTTTTCGTGATGGGGTCCAATGCACATTAAGAGGGGTTCTGTGCGGTAACGCACAGTACAGTCCAATCTTTCACCATTAACTGAGGCGATGTAGAGAGGTCTGGCGAGACTGGTCACTGGGATGTTGAACCTGTTAACGAAAGAGGCCAAAATAAAATTTCCTGCAGAGGCGGAATCCAAGAAGGCCACAGCTGAGAAGGAGAAGTTAGAAGAAGAAATCCGCACAGGCACAGTAAGACGTGGAGAAGCAGAGTTCACATCTAGAGCAGTCTCACCTTTGTGCGGAATCAGAGTGCGTCTTTCCTGACGTGGAAGTCGGATAGGACAATCCTTCAAGAAGTGTTCGGTACTGGCACAGTACAGGCATAGATTCTCATTGCGGCGGCGTGTCCTCTCTTGAGGTGTCAGGCGAGACCGGTCTACTTGCATAGCCTCCACGGCGGAAGGCACTGGAACAGATTGCAGCGGACCAGAGAAGAGAGGAGCCGGGGAGAGAAACTGCCTCGTGCGAACAAAGTCCATATCCTGGCGGAGCTCCTGACTAGTGTTGCTTGCGAATATTCGCGAAGCAAATTTTTTATTCGCAAATATCGCATATACGCGAATTCGCAAATATTTGCAAATATAGCACTATATATTCGTAATTACGAATATTCGTTTATTTTTTTTTCACAGTACACATCACAGTGATCATCCCTCTCTGCTTCCAGCTTGTGTGGTGTAAAGAAGGCTCTAATACTACTGTGTGAGACTGGCGTGCGAATTTTCGCATATGCAAACATTTACATATGCTAATTTTCACATATGCAAATTTTTGCTTATGCTAATTTGGTATATGCAAATTTTTACATATGTAAATTTTCGCATTCGCAAATTTTCGCATATGCGAAAATAAAACGAGGATATCACGAATATGCGAATATTCGCAAATATATGACGAATATGCATCCATATATTCGCAAATTCGAATATGGCCTATGCCGCTCAACACTACTCCTGACGCCTTTCGGAAAAACGCATGTCAATGCGGGTGGCCAAATGAATAAGTTCATGTACGTTAGCAGGGATTTCTCGTGCGGCCAGCACATCTTTGATGTTACTGGATAGGCCTTTTTTGAAGGTCGCGCAGAGGGCCTCGTTATTCCAGGACAATATGGAGGCGAGAGTACGGAATTGGATGGCGTACTCGCCTACTGAAGAATTACCCTGGACCAGGTTCAGCAGGGCAGTCTCGGCAGAAGAGGCTCGGGCTGGTTCCTCGAAGACACTTCGAATCTCCGCGAAGAAAGAGTGTACGGAGGCAGTGACTGGATCATTGCGGTCCAAGAGCGGTGTGGCCCATGACAGGGCTTTCCCAGACAGAAGACTGACCACGAAAGCCACCTTTGACCTTTCAGTTTGAAATTGGTCCGACATCATCTCCAAATGCAGGGAACATTGCGAGAGAAAACCACGGCAAAGTTTAGAGTCCCCATCAAACTTGTCCGGCAATGATAAACGGAGGCTGGATGCGGCCACTCGCTGCGGAGGAGGTGCTGGAGCTGGCGGAGGAGATGGTTGCTGAAGCTGTGGTAGAAGCTGCTGTAGCATCACAGTCAGTTGAGACAGCTGGTGGCCTTGTTGCGCTATCTGTTGCGACTGCTGGGCGACCACCGTGGTAAGGTCAGTGACAACTGGCAGCGGGACCTCAGCGGTATCCATGGCCGGATCTACTGTCAGGATTCGGTAGGCTGGAGGTGGATCCTCTGTGTCAGAGAGGGATTGGCGTGGACCGTGTCGGTGGACCGGTTCTAAGTTGCTACTGGTTTTAAGCAGAGCCCGCCGCAAAGCGGGATGGTCTTGCAGCGCCGGTAGCAACCAGTATCCACCGGCAACGGCTCAACCTCTCTGACTGCTGAGATAGGCGGTACAAGGGATTAGACAAGAGCAAGGTCGGACGTAGCAGAAGGTCAGGGCAGGCAGCAAGGATCGTAGTCAGGGGCAACGGCAAGAGGACTGGAACACTGGCTAGGGATACACAAGGAACGCTTTCACTGGTACAATGACAACAAGATCCGGCAAGGAAGTGCAGGGGAAGTGAGGTAATATAGGGAAGTTCACAGGTGAACACACTAATTAAAAACCATGCGCCAATCAGTGGCGCACCGGCCCTTCAAATCGCAAAGAACCGGCGCGCACCCTAGGGAGCGGGGCCGCGCGCCGGGACAGCACAGACGGGGAGCGAGTCTGGTAAGCGGGTCGGGATGCGCACCGCGAGCGGGCGCGTCCCGCATCGCGAATCGCATCTAGGCTAGGGACATTATCGCAGCGCACTAGGTCAGCGGGTCTGACCGGGGCGCTGCGAACAGGAGAACACTGTGAGCGCTCCGGGGAGGAGCGGGGACCCAGAGCGCTCGGCGTAACACCAATGTGGCTCCTGTTGCTTTTGGGAATGATGGCAAGAATTTCCCGGCTGACCTTGTGGTGCTCTGTGGGTGTGTGGCTCCCCTCCAGGTATTTGCTCCAGCTTTTGCAGATCCACGGTTTGCTGCTGGCGCCCGGTTGTTGGCAAAGTCATCTCCTAATTCTGCTGCTTCCGTTGCTGTCTTGGGCTTGCGGTCCAATATCCACTCTCAAAGCTCCGTGTTTGGAGAAACTGATCCAGGACCATCAAGTCCTCCAGGGCCTCATAGGTAGTGACTTGTAGGCCCCCAGTCCATTGCCTGAATGCAGTCCTTAGCTGACCTGCATGTTCAGTGCAGCTTTCTGTGGCACTTTGTTGCAAAGTCTGAAACTTTTTATGATAAGCCTCTGGAGTCAGATTAAAACTTTTTAGCAGGGCAGATTTTATTGCCTCATAGTCCTGGTCACTTTCAGCGGGAAGCAAAGCAAACACATCCAGAGCTTTCCCTCGCAACCGTGGGGTTAGATATCGTCCCCACTCTTCCTTAGGTAGATGGAACTGCTGGCAAACCTTTTCAAATCCCCTCAGGAACACATCCAGATCACCATCTTTCTCCAACATGGGGAAATGTTCCAAGCGGGGTTTGTGGTCTCCTTGATCCTGCACATCACTGCGTGCAGATAAAGCATCCCCTCTCAGCCTCAGAACCTCCAATTCATGCCTCCGCTGGGCCTCTCTTTCTGACGCTTCTCTCTCTGCAGCTCGTATCTGTACCTCTCTCTCTGCAGCTTGTATCTGTGCCTCTCTCTCTGCAGCCCGTGCCTGTGCCTTTCTCTCTGCAGTTTGGTACTGGAGAAGCAGTTGGAGTTTCATATTGGCATCCACATTCCCAAGGTGTTGTAAGGCAGTCCGCATATGAGTCCAAGGCCTCATGTGGAGTACTGTCCTGATGGGAAGTAATGTTGTACTCCCAAGGAGATATCAGTCCTTGGATGGCAGTTCCAGCTGTAGGACTTTGTCTCATGTCACTCAGCTCTTCTGCACGGGCATCATACTCCACAAGATCAGCAATAAGTTGTTCCTGCAATAGGGATGTCCTTTTCTTGGCACATTAGCTCCAGTGCAGGCTTGGACTGCTTGTGATATGCCTCCATATTTCCGAGATGAGACAGAGGAGGTAAAACAGGAGATGGGGAGGACAGAACTGTCTTGCACTCTTTTTGTATGTCTTTTAAACCAGCACTGAGCTCTGTCTTTGGAATTTACACTCAAGAATATGTATGCAATTTCTTTTTAGTGCTAAGATTTCCTTACAGGTAAAATCTAGCAAGCACTAAAAATCTCTAAATATATCCCGACGCTGCCACCAGTTGTCATGATCACACCCTATCGGTCCAGCCAAGACATTAGAGAGAGTGTGATGGTGCAAGGGTTAAGGCCACCAGACCTCTGGGTATACACTACTAGTCCCAGCAAGTAACCAAATTAACCCTTAGATAAACGTGTTTCCACCAGAACCACCTTCAGAAAGGTGAGCTCATATATTTAGAGATCAAAGACCAGAGCTGATTAATTAAACATTTAATCTGATAAAAGTTATCACAGTGCTGACTATATAAAAATACAGAAACAAATGAAATACAGGTATAAAAATATAAAAAAGAGTTTTGCAAGACAAGTTCAGAAAATAAAAATTAAGTTCTTACAGCACGATGGTATAGCCGTCTTTTTGTGGGTGAAAGCTCTTGTCAGCTTTTGACACAGCCTTGAACAACAGTTAAGTCCAGCATTTTAAATCTTATCTCTGCTTCTTTGGAGGGAAACTCCATTCCCCCCCTCCCCTCTGATCCTACCAGGTGGGGCATCTCTCTTTCCTGACCCCTTATATGTTTGATTATACGATGGGACCAGAGTGCACAACTTCAAAGGATACCAAACAGCCAGACCCCCAATAAAATGCAATACACAAAAAGGATTCAATAATCAGGCCTTGGGCCTGACACCCCCAAAAATGATTTTGGGTTGTCGGCTCAAAGAAGTTTCACTGTATTTCCAATTAATATTTAGTAAAGACACCTATTGTAAAATACTTTACTGCATTTTTTCTTTTTGTATTTTTTAACTGCCGTTTTTTCCTCCCATAATGGGATTTTCTTTTATTGATCATTTTCCTCAATTTGTAATATACGAGCATATGCATATATGCTGCTTTACAGCTATCTCTGTGCATGTTAAACTCACAGGTAGTTGCTAGGGCAGGAAGGCGGGAACATGGGAAGGTGGGATGACCCTGAAAATATGCAGCATGGAGCCTATCAGCAGGCAGCCACCCCTGTGATGTCACAGCCCTATATAATCGGCAGCCATCTTGTGGCCAGTCACTTTAGCATTCTATTGCAGAGAGATAGAGACAGAGAGCAGTGTGTGTTGCACAGAAAAGCATTTTTACAGCAGCAATTCACCTCAAGCCCAAATCCAGCCTAGAAGCATTGATAGGGAAGGGAGAGAGAGATTGAGAGAGAGAGAGTGCAATTTTGGGTATAGTACACTGCGGCTGTGTGCTGCAACACTGGTGTGTACAACTGGCTCATAGTAGCCAGCCAGTTAGGGTGAGCAGAGCACTAAAAGCCATAATCACCTGCTTTTAGTGCCTAATACTGGTGGCGTTTTTTGCACATCTGACCACTCACTTTAAGCATTAATAACTTTGGGATGCTTTTACTTTTCATTCTGATTCCGAGACAGTTTTTTTTGTGACATATTCTACTTTATGTTAGTAGTAAATACTTGCATCGTTTCTTAGTGAAAAATTCCCAAATTTGATAAAAAAATGTAACATTTATTCTAACTTTGAAGCTCTCTGCTTGTAAGGAAAATAGACATTCCAAATAAATTATACATTGATTCACATAACAATATGTCTACTTTATTTTTGCATCATAAAGTTGACATGTTTTTAGTTTTGGAAGATATCAGAGGGCTTCAAAGTTCAGCAGCAATTTTCAAATTTTTCACAACATTTTTAAAATCTGAAGTTTTCAGGGACCAGTTGAGATTTGAAAGGCCTTTATATTAGAAATACCCCATAAATTACCCCATTATAGAAACTGTACCCCTCAAAGTATTCAAAATGACATTCAAAAAGTTTTTTTCAGCAAAGTGAAGGAGAAAATTCAAAATCTTCATTTTTTACACTCACATGTTCTTGTAGACCCAGTTTTTGAATTTTTACAAGGGGTAATAGAAGAAAAAGCTCAACAAAAAGAATAAAGTTATGTTAAAACCAAGCACATCATTGTTTTTCTTGAGAAATTCCCAATATGATTGATGTGTCACATGACCCTCTTCATATTGAAAAAACTAAAGTTGGATTCAAAATGTCCGACTTCAAAATGGCCACCATGGTCACTATCCATCTTGAAAAGTTTCCCCCCCTCACATATACGAATGTTCCACAAACAGGAAGTTAATATCACCAACCATTCCCATTTCATTAAGGTGTATCCATATAAATGGCCCACTCTGTACAATGCTCAGAAGAGAAGGAATCACATTTGGCTTTTGAAAAGCAAATTTAGCTGAAATGGTATTTGGGGGGCATGTCACATTTAGGAAGCCCATATGGTGCCAGAACAGCAAAAAAATAAACCCACATGGCATACTATTTTGGAAACTACACCCCTCAAGAAATTTAACAAGGGGTACAGTGAGCCTTAACAGCCCACAGGTGTTTGACGAATTTTTGTTAAAGTTGGATGTGTAAATGAAAAAAAAAATGTTTTCACTAAAATGCTGGTTTTTCCCCAAATGTAACTTTTTTACAAGAGGTAATAGAAGAAAATGTTCATCAAAATTTTTAAACCCATTTCTTCTGAGTATGGAACTACCCCATGTGGAGACGTCAAGTGCTTTGCTGGCGCACTAAAATGCTCAGAAGAGGAGGAGCACCATTGAGCTTTTGGAGAGAGAATTTGTTTGGAATGGAAGTCAGGGGCCATGTGCGTTTACAATGCCCCCCCCATAGTGCCGGAACAGTGGACGCCCCCACATGTGACCCCATTTTGGAAACTACACCCCTAACATACTTTAATAAGGGGTACAGTGAGTATTTACACCCCACTGGCTTTTGACAGATCTTTGGAATATTGGGCTGCGCAAATGAAAAATTTAATTTTTCATTTTCATGGACCACTGTTCCAAAAATCTGTCAGACACCTGTGGGGTGTAAATGCTCACTGCACCCCTTTATTACATTACGTGAGGGGTGTAGTTTCCAAAATGGGGTTCCGTGTGTTTTTTTTTTGGGGGGGGGGTCCATTGTTCTGGCACTATGGGGGCTTTGTAAACTCACGTGGCCTTCAATTTCGGACAAATTTCCTCTCCAAAAGCACAATGGCGCTCCTTCCATTCTGAGCATTGTAGTGCACCCGCAGAGCATTTTACATCCACATATGGGGTATGTTCTTACTCAGAAGAAATGGGGTTACAAATTTTGGGGGGCTTTTTTCCTATTTTCCCTTGTGAAAATGAAAAATTTAGGGTAACACTGACATTTTAGTGAAAAGATTTTTTTTTATTTTCTCTTCCAGCTTTAACAAAAATGTGTCAAACGCCTGTGGGGTGTTAAGGCTCACTATACCCCTTGTTACATTCCGTGAGGGGTGTAGTTTCCAAAATGGGGTCAAACGTGAGGATCATTTTTTTTTTGCATTTATATCAGAACCGCTGTGCAAATCTCTAATTTAGGCCTGAAATGAACATAGTGCTTTCTCACTCCTGAGCCTTGTTGTGCGCCCGCAGAGCATTTTACGCCCACATATGGGGTATTTCCGTACTCAGGAGAAATTGCGTTACAAATTTTGGGGGTCATTTCTTTCTTTTACCTCTTGTGAAAATAAAAAGTATGGGGCAACACCAGCATGTTAGTGTAAAAACCCCAACTTTTCCTTTTCATAAGGAGTAAAAGGAGAAAAAGCCCCCCAACATATGTAATGCAATTGCTCCCAAGTATGGAAATACCCCATATGTGGCCCTAAACTATTTCCTTAAAACACGACAGGGCTCCAAAGTGAGAGAGCGCCATTAACATTTGAGGACTAAATTAGGGATTGCATAGGGGTGGACATAGAGGTATTCTACGCCAGTGATTGCCAAACAGGGTACCTCCATCTGTTGCTAAACTCCCAGCACGCCTGGACAGTCAGTGGCTGTCTGGAAATGCTGGAAGTTGTTGTTTTGCAACAGCTGGAGGCTCCGTTTTGGAAACACTGCCGTACAATACATTTTTATTAGGGGGGACAGTGTAAGGGGTGTATATCTAGTGTTTTACCATTTATAATGTGTTAGTGTAGGGTAGTGTAGTGTTTTTAGGGTACATTCGCATTTTAGGGTACATTCGCACTGGCCGTCCTCTGTCGCCCACCACCGATCAACGATGGTAAGTGGACCTCCGGCGCCGGTCACCGTCAGATCCCCCATTTTGCCCGGACTACTGTGGGTGGGCAGAACAGGGAAACCGAACTTTAACCCCCCCCCCCAATCTGCTATTGGTTAGTCGCTTTTGACCAACCAATAGCAGGGATAGGAGGGGGGCACCCCTGCCACCTCACTCCTATCCTTTCAAGGGTATCGTGGGTGTCTTGGACAACCCCGATTCCCTTATTTTCCGGGTCACTGGGTCACCGGAGACCCCATGACCCGGTGGTCGCCAACATGGGGGGGGGGGTCTCAGGACCCCCCTGGGCATTGGCATGGGATGCCTGCTGATAGATATCAGCAGTGATCCTGGTCCGGTCCCCGCCCGTCGTGCGGCTGGGACCGAAATTTCCACGGGCGTACAGGTACGTCCTTGGTCCTTAAGTACCAGGGAGCGTGGGCGTAACTTTACACCAGGACATGCACAGAGGAGTGGCAGAGGCCTAAATTCATCAGGCGCAGGCAGAGGTTGCAGCAGACTATGGGCGAGTGGCAGCAGGAGTCACAGCGAGAGACCTGAGCTCCCGGTATCAGCTAGCAGTGGTGTCTCGACCAGCCACCCATCTGCCATCATCGACTGCTTAACATGGTCATCCACTTCATCCCAAGTGACATCTGACACCCCCAGTCAATAGTCGGTGGGCTCCTGAGACACAACCTTCAGTTTACATGGCCCGGGAGCAGTCTCTGTCTTCCTTTTTCCTATGCTTTTCCCTCCCCCTCAGAAGTATTGTATGCTGTGGGTTCAGCTCCACTATTTAGTGAGGACGATCTACTAGAGGACAGACAGCAGCTACTGCCTAGCCAAGAAGTGGAGGAGACATCCGCCGCTTCCTCCGCTAGGCAGGCAAGTAGTGATGAGGAGAGTGGCGTGGGAGGTGGTGTTGCGAGCTTTCAGGCTCCTGAAGCAAACACCGTTGAAGAACCAGAGGACGACATGAGTGACGTGCAAACACCACATCGATGATGATGATGAAGCCGATCACACTTGGGAGCCGGGTGCAGAAGGGGCTTCATCATCATCAGGAGAATAGAGGGTTGCAGGTTGCCTGTGAGGCAGCAGCTTAGCCAGCAAGGTGGTAGCTTGGTTGGCAGTCAGCATGGTGGCAGAAGTGGAAGTCTGGAGCCAAACCTGCTTCGAGGCAGCCTAACTTCCCGGGAGTTAGTGGAACTAACTGGAGTCGGCTGCAGTAGCAGTCAATCAGTGCGGACTGTTGGTGGGAAAATCAGCTACTCTGCAGTGAGGTGGTTTTTCATCAAGCATCCGGAGGAGGTTAACATGGCCACATGCAAGATATGTCTGCAGAAGGTGACGCGTGGCCAGGGTCCCAATGTTGGCACCACGGTCCTGCGTCAACATATGCAGCGACACTATAAAGTGGCCTGAGAAAACTGTGGCTCCGATGTGGTTGTCCAGCCTGCTAAATCATCCAGTGGCATGCTGCTCCCTGTTTCAGACAGCCAAGGCTCCACCACCTCAGCCGAAGGAAGCTGTGTGTCATACCCATCTTCTGTCATTCCAGGTGCTCCTGCTCCTCCTACTTCAAGTCAGCCATTCCGCCAGCAATCCATTAGCGAAGCCATGTTCAAGAAACAACAGTATGCGCCCACTCATCCAACGGCACAGAAGATGAATGTGCTCCTGTCCAAGTTGCTGGTGCTGCAGTCCCTCCCTTTCAAGTGGTGGACACCTTTCAGACAAATGATGGCTTGTGCCAAGCCGAGGTGGAGAGTGCCAAGCCGCCATTTTTTTACGAAAAAGGCAGTACCAGCCCTGCACAAATTTGTGGAAGAGAAGGTGGTCCAGTCCCTGAGCCTGTCAGTGTGTACCAAACTGCAACGCACTGCCGACGTGTGGAGCTGCAACTATGCTCAGGGAAAATAAAGGTCCTTTACGTCGCACTGGGTGAATGTGGTTCCTGCACAGCCACAACAGCAACTTGGACAGGTCACGCTGCTTCCACCTCTTGGTCCTGTGACAGTTTGCGACTCCGCCTCCTCATCCTCCACCGTGTGCTCAGCCTCCACTGCACGGACAAGTCTCAGTGCCCCATCAGCATACCATGTGTGCAGGGCACGGCAGTGTCACGCTGTTCTTCACATGGTTTGCCTTGGTGAACGGAGTTACACAGGGGAGGAACTGCTAAAACTCATTCATCAAGAAATCAAATGATGGCTTACTCCACAAAAACTGGAAATGGGAACCATGGTGACCAACAACAGGAAGAACATCTTGTCTGTGCTGCAACAAGGGAGCCTGAGCCATGCGCCCTGCATGGCACACGTGTTCAATCTGGTTGTCAAGTGGCTCCTGAAGTGCCCCCCCCCCATCTGCAAGACATCCTAACAATGGGAAGGAAACTTTGCATGCACTTCAGCCACTCGTACAACGCAAAGCAAAACCTCCTTGAGCTGCAGCGTCAGAATGGTATCCCCCAGCATGATTTGGAATTCCACCCTCCATATGTTGGACCATTTATACGAACTATCCAAGCGGATATGGGGACTCCCCTGTGTAACTTCAATGTCAACCAGTGGAAGCTTATATTTGACACCTGCTGTTTGCTCAGGCCCTTTGAGGAAGCCACATTATTAGTCAGTCGCCAGGATTACGGGATGAACAACATCATTCCAGTGCTTCATTTACTACAGCACATGTTGGAAACGATGGCTGGTCAGGGCACTGGAGATGTGGCGCCTACATCTCATGGCCACATGAGCCCTGTGGGGGCTGAACAGGAGGAGGAGTAGGAGGGGGAGAGTAGAGCACAGTTAAGGTTTTGCGAAATGGGCAGTTTTCTATTCATTTGACAGGAGAGGAGGTGCAGTAGCAGCCAGAGGAGCTAGAGGTTGATGAAGAAGACGAGACAGAGGACCCAGACACACTGTGGCAGTATGCAGTGAAGATGGAGCCGTTTTAACACCCACTGAGAGGGAGGACAAACTGACCTACTACAGAGACATCCTACGTAGTCAGTTGGCCAATACTTATCTGCGTCATCGTCCATCATCTCGCAGGTCTGACTCGGGGGGCTCTCTGAGCTCATCTTCCACTGCCATGGCTGCTGGGTGGCAGGAGCAGTACCAGCTCCATCATCAGCAGCCTGAGTCTACATTCGCTGATGAGTAGCTTTCTTCACCCGCATAATGAAGCAACTCAGCAGCAGCAGGTAGACATGGAGCAGGACCTGAACCAGCAGGTGGTGGCATACCTTGACATGGCCATGCCAACAAACATTGAAGACCTGCTGGACTTCTGGGCAGCTAAACTTGATTTATGGCCACAACTAGCAGAGTTTGCCCTGGAAAAGCTGTCCTGCCCGGCCAGTAGTGTGCCATCAGAGCGGGTGTTTAGTGCGGCCGGGGCCATAGTCACCCCAAGGCGAACTCGTCTGTCCACAAAAAATGTGGAGAGACTGACGTTTGTGAAGATGAAGCAGGGATGGATCAGCCAGGATTTCCAGCCACCAATGCCAGATGCCTCAGAGTAGATTGACCTTTCGCTACAGCAGCACTTCCCAATTGTGGTTATGAAACCCTCTTGGGTTATCAATTAGGGTTATGAAACCCTCTTGGGTTCTGCATATGCCTGCTCCTGACTCATCCTGTGTCTTTCAGGAACAACTTTCCTCACTGACGCTTCTGGCCTTGGGCCTTTAATTTTTGGATGTTTAGCAGTAGCTAAATACAAGCTTAAAAACGTATATACCCCGAGATGGGTCAGGGTCAATCAATTAAACACCTTTGACCCAAGGATAAACCTTGGGTCACTAATACCCTTATTAGATCCCAACCCTTAAAACTTAGCTTTTATTGAGCTTTTAATAGAAAATAATAGAAGAATTATAACTGTGAGATATCTTAAAATCCCAGCTACTGGTGGTGTAATGTGAAATTCACTTCCTGGCACAGACAGTGCTCAGCCTTATTGGGATAGTATGCCCAGTGGCCTGCAGCACCACTAGGATCAATTACACCACCAGAAACTGTTATTAAAAAGCAAAATTATGCCCCCTCTACATGTTTCACCACAACAGTGGCGTCCTCAGGAGAAACGGGCATCAACCAGAGCTGCCAGAAGCCTTCCTATTTATGGACACAGCAGTAATTGGGAACCGCCTCCTCACTGGCGAGCAGCCAGTAGCGATAATGATTGCAGGTACCTCCTAATCTCCTCCTATCCACACCTCCGTTTCTTCCACATACTCACCGCCTCACTCGTCATCAGGTCGCGTCCTATGATGCTTCCTTCTCGCGCCGGCTTCCTCTTCTCAACCGCGCATGCGCCCTGCGTCATGATCACGCCTGCGTGTTGCTGACGTCTAGCCTTGTCCTCCACTCAGGCGCACTAGATAAATTTGCGGACTTAGTCTCCAAACCTTCACTAACTAACGCGCATGCGCCACAAAGTACACCTCTCATCCTATTAATTCTAGCGCTGCTGCATAATAATTAAACTGAACTCAATCTCCAATGTACCTTCCATAAAACATAGAGAGGAATACTTGCATCCTCCATATTACATTAGGAAGGAATACTTATATTCCCCCTATTACTTCATAAAGGGAGATGATCCAGTATAGGTCATAGCTCTCAATAGTGGCCTTGAGCATATTGCTTGCAATGAGTCTGTATGTGTATGGATAACTAATAACCATATTTTAACCTGTATATCTGAATAAAACATTTACCCATATCAAAATTTATGTCAGGATCCGGGTACTGTGAGGATACTGGTGGTGGATCCTCTGTGTCAGTGGGGTGATGACGTGGGCCGTACCAGGGGAACGAAGTCTAAGGGGTTACTGGTCTTCACCAGAGCCCGGCGCAAAGCGGGATGGACTTTCTGCGGCAGGTAACCCCCAGGTCGTTCCACACGATAGCGACTCAACCCCAACTGACGGCTGAGATAGGCGCAGTACAAGGGATTGGGCAAGAGCAAGGTCGGACGTAGCAGAAGCTCAGGGCAGGCAGCAAGGATCGTAGTCAGGGGCAACGGCAGAGGGTCTGGAACACTGGCTTGGGACATACAAGGAACGCTGTCACTGGTACAAGGGCAACAAGATCCGGCGATGCTGGGAAGGGGAAGTGAGGTAATATAGGCTAGGACACAGGTGTATGCACTAATTGGGCCAGTCGCCAATCAGAGGCGCACTGGCCCTTTAAATTGCAGAGAGTCGGCGCGCCCTAGGGAGCGGGGCCGCGCGCGCCGGGACTGCACTGACGGAGGACAGGTCAGGTAGGAAGACTGGGAAGCGAACCGCGAGCAGGCGCATCTCGCTTCGCGGGTCGCATCCCCACCAGTGACATTAATGCAGCGCTCCCGGTCAGCGGGTCTGACCGGGCCGCTGCGACAAGGTGAACGCTGCGAGCGCTCCGGGGAGGAGCGGGGACCCGGAGCGCTCGGCGTAACAATTTATAATGTATAATCTATATTAGTCATACAGGAAATAAGTATACAATCCATATACGTAACACCTTAATCCACTTCTATCAATAGGAGGTCATACCTCTACTCCAATAGGAGGTTATATGTCGGTTTCTGGCAACACCATTATTACCTCACTTCTTAGTATTAAATATCAACCATAAATCCACAATTGTCCTACTATAATATTCAAGAGAGCTTTATTAAAGTATCTTCCACTAACTACCATGGGGACACATATGTCCCTTCTAGGACCAAAATATACAGATATTAGTCACTAAGATTCCAATGTTACAGGAATGCAGTAAACGAAAATCCTTCATTGAGACCATTAGGTGACAGGCTCTTCTGTAAATCCACTTGGCCTCCTCCCTAAGTAACATTTTATTGATGTCACCCTTCCTAGGGCCCAGCTTTAACTGGCATAGTCCCCAGAATTTCAGATCTTGTACCCGACCGTCTTGTACAGCACGCATGTGTCTCGATATGGGTGTATCGGCAGCAGTTCTAATGCTGCTCAAATGTTGGCATATCAGTCTCCTAAACTCCTGCATGGTTTTACCCACGTAGAGCTTGGGACACCCACAACATGCTATGTAGATGATGTTTTTAGTCTTGCAGTTAATGAACTGTCACCTGCCTGTCACCTAATGGCCTCAATGAAGGATTTTTGTTTGCTGCATTCCTGTAACATTGGAATCTTAGTGACTAATATCTGTATATTTTGGTCCTAGAAGGGACGTATGTGTCCCCATGGTAGTTAATGGAAGATACTTTAATAACGCTCTCTTTGAGAGCAATTGAATATTATAGTAGGACAATTGTGGATTTATGGTTGATATTTAATACTAAGAAGTGAGGTAATAATGGTGTTGCCAGAAACCGACATATAACCTCCTATTGGAGTAGAGGTATGACCTCCTATTGATAGTAGTGGATTAAGGAGCTACGTATATGGATTGTATACTTATTTCCTGTATGACTAATATAGACTATACATTATACATTTTGATATGGGTAAACGTTTTATTCAGATATACAGGTTAAAATATGGTTATTAGTTATCCATACACATACAGACTCATTGCAAGCAATATGCTCAAGGCCACTATTGAGAGCTATGACCTATACTGGATCATCTCCCTTTATGAAATAATAGGGGGAATATAAGTATTCCTTCCTAATGTAATATGGAGGATGCAAGTATCCCTCCCTATGTTTTATGGAAGGTACATTGGAGATTGAGTCCAGTTTAATTATTATGCAGCAGCTCTAGAATTAATAGGATGAGAGGTGTACTTTGTGGAGCATGCGCGTTTGTTAGTGAAGGTTTGGAGACTAAGTGTGCAAAGCTATCTAGTGCGCCTGCGCGGAGGACAAGGCTAGACGTCAGCAACACGCAGGCGCGATCAGGATGCAGGGCGCATGCGCGGTTGAGAAGAGGAAGCCGGCGCGAGAAGGAAGCATCATAGGACGCGACCTGATGACGCGACCTGATGACGATTGAGGCGGTGAGTATGTGGAAGAAACAGAGGTGTGGATAGGAGGAGACTAGGAGGTACCTGCAATCATTATCGCTACTGGCTGCTCGCCAGTGAGGAGGCGGTTCCCAATTACTGCTGTGTCCATAAATAGGAAGGCTTCTGGCAGCTCTGGTTGATGCCCGTTTCTCCTGAGGACGCCACTGTTGTGGTGAAACATGTAGAGGGGGCATAATTTTGCTTTTTAATAACAGTTTCTGGTGGTGTAATTGATCCTAGTGGTGCTGCAGACCACTGGGCATACTATCCCAATAAGGCTGAGCACTGTCAGTGCCAGGAAGTGAATTTCACAATACACCACCAGTAGCTGGGATTTTAAGATATCTCACAGTTATAATTCTTCTATTATTTTCTATTAAAAGCTCAAAGTAGCTGGGATTTTAAGATATCTCACTATTATAATTCTTCTATTATTTTCTATTAAAAGCTCAATAAAAGCTAAGTTTTAAGGGTTGGGATCTAATAAGGGTATTAGTGACCCAAGGTTTATCCTTGGGTCAAAGGTGTTTTATTTAAATACAAGCTTAATGCAGATTTCAACATTGATCTTTAAATGTAAGGGGTTATGAAACACTCTTGGGTACTGCCAATGCCTGCTCCTGACTCATCCTGTGTCTTTCAGGAACTACTTGCCTCACTGACGCTTCTGGCCTTGGGCCTTTCATTTTTGGATGTTTAGCAGTAGCTAAATACAAGCTTAAAAGGGTATTCCAGGCCATAACTTTTTTTATATATATATATATATATATATATCAACTGGCTCCGGAAAGTTAAACAGATTTGTAAATTACTTCTATTAAAAAATCTTAATCCTTCCAATAGTTATTAGCTTCTGAAGTTGAGTTGTTGTTTTCTGTCTAACTGCTCTCTGATGACTCACTTCTCGGGAGCTGTGCAGTTCCTATGGGGAAATTCTCCCATCATGCACAGCTCCCGGGACGTGACATCATCATCGAGCAGTTAGACAGAAAACTTCAGAAGCTAAGAACTATTGGAAGGATTAAGATTTTTTAATAGAAGTAATTTACAAATCTGAAAAATGCAGTGTAGCCCGGACCTTCTAGGTGAGTATAAAATGGATATACGAGGATCGTGCTTCAATAATAATTATCATTTATTTATAAAAATAAGATTTCATCACTTCTCACAGGGCCCTTGTGAGAAGAACATACATAATAAAAGGCAACCTAACAATGTATTAGGCAATAGTATTAAAATTCTACACTTGGCATAGAGTAATAGAATAAAATAGCAGAGTAAGATCTGTACCATACAAATATATTAGAAAGTTGCTCTTCTAGATGTTTAGGGTAAATATGTCCCTTTTTTGGATACAGTAGCAAACAGTCTGTATTGATAGCAATTGTTACCGGTCTGTAGATTGTAGCTCAGGCGGTGAATATTGCTCCCGCAATAGCTGAGTGTCCGTAGTGTATACAGTCCACTGTGTGGTGCCTCCAATTATGAGCCTGGTCCAGTAGGGTCTGAGCGTGGTGGCAGTCGCTGTCGGATAAGGCGCTGGCAGGCGCCGAAGATCGTGATGGTGTCCGGGGACTGCTGGCGCTGGCGTGCGCTAGAGTTGATATTCCTCACCGCTTCATTGGTTGGAAAACAGGACCATATACTGGAAGGCTGGAAGTTCACCTCGTGGTGCCGGCGTCTGACGTCAGAGCCGGGATGGTTACAGCAGGATAGTTGCACCGGGATGATTGCGCCGGGATGGATCTGAACTGCTGGACCGGGTGGATAGCAAAGCGAGAGCACAAATGATGGTACAGTTCATAGAGTGTAACTGGCCATAGAATTTGGGCACAGTTTTAATACTGCTATGCCAGTAGATAAAGACTAGACGCGTTTCAGGGTTGTATGATATAACCCTTTCCTGACTACTGAGGAAAGGGTTATATCATACAACCCTGAAACGCGTCTAGTCTTTATCTACTGGCATAGCAGTATAAAAACTGTGCCCAAATTCTATGGCCAGTTACACTCTATGAACCGTACCATCATTTGCGCTCTCGCTTTGCTATCCACCCGGTCCAGCAGTTCAGATCCATCCCGGCGCAATCATCCCGGTGCAACTATCCTGCTGTAACCATCCCGGCTCTGACGTCAGACGCCGGCACCACGAGGTGAACTTCCAGCCTTCCAGTATATGGTCCTGTTTTCCAACCAATGAAGCGGTGAGGAATATCAACTCTAGCGCACGCCAGCGCCAGCAGTCCCCGGACACCATCACGATCTTCGGCGCCTGCCAGCGCCTTATCCGACAGCGACTGCCACCACGCTCAGACCCTACTGGACCAGGCTCATAATTGGAGGCACCACACAGTGGACTGTATACACTACGGACACTCAGCTATTGCGGGAGCAATATTCACCGCCTGAGCTACAATCTACAGACCGGTAACAATTGCTATCAATACAGACTGTTTGCTACTGTATCCAAAAAAGGGACATATTTACCCTAAACATCTAGAAGAGCAACTTTCTAATATATTTGTATGGTACAGATCTTACTCTGCTATTTTATTCTATTACTCTATGCCAAGTGTAGAATTTTAATACTAATGCCTAATACATTGTTAGGTTGCCTTTTATTATGTATGTTCTTCTCACAAGGGCCCTGTGAGAAGTGATGAAATCTTATTTTTATAAATAAATGATAATTATTATTGAAGCACGATCCTCTTATATCCATTTTATACTCACCTAGAAGGTCCGGGCTACACTGCATTTTTCTGGTTTCCCTTTTTTTAGCAACTAAGGTATAGTTGCTTGCCCTGTTTGACCTCGGTGCGTAATAGTTGTGAGCTGCACACATCCACATAGTTTTTTCTTAATTTACAAATCTGTTTAACTTTCCGGAGCCAGTTGATATATATATATATATATATATATATATATATATATATATATATATGTATATATAAAAGGTTTTGCCTGGAATACCCCTTTAATGCAAATTTCAACATTGATCTTTAAATGTAAGGGGTTATGAAACCCTCTTGGGTACTGCCAATGCCTGCTCCTGACTCATCCTGTGTCTTTCAGGAACTTCTTGCCTTCATGATGCTTCTGGGCTTGGGCCTTTAATTTTAGGATTTTTTAAATAGATACATACATGCTTAAATTAAATTTCAGCATTTATGGTGCAATATATGGGGTTATTAAACCCTCTTGGGTACTGTTTTTTTCAAGTTTTCTGATAATTTTCTCAGTAATAAACTTGAATTTTCCAGAATAATAACCATTACACAATTGAACGCTTTTTTGTGTGTGATTTTTTAATTAAAATTTTCATGAATAATACGGTGATGGATGAACTCTGCTTCTTTATTTCAGAAAACATTACTTTAGAGAAGAATGTCTTTTTGTGGTCCACCTTCCTGCATTATAGAGTCTTCTGGACTCTTGGATATGCGCTTGTTCTTAACCCCTTAAGGACCCAGCCATTTTACACCTTAGGACCCGGCCATTTTTTGAACATCTGACCACTGTCACTTTAAACATTAATAACTCTGGAATGCTTTTACTTATCAATCTGATTCCGAGATTGTTTTTTCGTGACATATTCTACTTTAACATAGTGGTAAAATTTTGTGGTAACTTGCATCCTTTCTTGGTGAAAAATCCCAAAATTCGATGAAAAATTTGAAAATTTAGCATTTTTCTAACTTTGAAGCTCTCTGCTTGTAAGGAAAATGGATATTCCAAATATTTATTTTATTTTATTCACATATACAATATGTCTACTTTATGTTTGCATCATAAAATTGACGTGTTTTTACTTTTGGAAGACACAGAGGGCTTCAAAGTTCAGCAGCAATTTTCCAATTTTTCACAAAATTTTCAAACTCACTATTTTTCAGGGACCAGTTCAGGTTTGAAGTGGATTTGAAGGGTCTTCATATTAGAAATACCCCACAAATGACCCCATTATAAAAACCGCACCCCCCAAAGTATTCAAAATGACATTCAGTCAGCGTTTTAACCCTTTAGGTGTTTCACAGGAATAGCAGCAAAGTGAAGGAGAAAATTCACAATCTTCATTTTTTACACTTGCATTTTCTTGTAGACCCAATTTTTGAATTTTTACAAGGGGTAAAAGGAGAAAATGTATACTTTTATTTGTAGCCCAATTTCTCTCGAGTAAGCACATACCTCATATGTCTATGTAAAGTGTTCGGCGGGCGCAGTAGAGGGCTCAGAAGGGAAGGAGCGACAAGGGGATTTTGGAGAGTACGTTTTTCAGAAATGGTTTTTGGGGGGCATGTTGCATTTAGGAAGCCCCTATGGTGCCAGAACAGCAAAAAAAAACACATGCCATACCATTTTGGAAACTAGACCCCATGAGGAACGTAACAAGGAATTAAGTGAGCCTTAATACCCCACAGGGGTTTCACGACTTTTGCATATGTAAAAAAATAAAAATAAATTTTCACTAAAATGTGTGTTTCCCCCCAAATTTCACATTTTTGCAAGGGTTAATAGCAGAAAATACCCCCCAAAATTTGTAACCCCATCTCTTCTGAGTATGGAGGTACCCCATAAGTTGGCATGAAGTGCATTACGGGCGAACTACAATGCTCAGAAGAGAAGGAGTCATATTTGGCTTTTTGAGAGCAAATTTTGCTCGGGGGCATGTCGCATTTAGGAAGCCCCTATGGTGCCAGAACAGCAAAATAACCCCCACATGGCATACCATTTTGGAAACTAGACCCCTTGAGGAATGTAACAAGGGGTACAGTGAGCATTTACCCCCCACTGGTGTCTGTCAGATCTTTGGAACAGTGGGCTGTACAAAATTTTTTATTTGCACAGCCCATTGTTCCAAAGATCTGTCAGACACCAGTGGGGTGTAAATTCTCACTGCACCCCTCATTACATTCCGTGAGGGGTGTAGTTTCCGAAATGAGGTCACATGTGTTTTTTTTTTCTTTTTTGCGTTTGTCAAAACCGCTGTAACAATCAGCCACCCCTGTGCAAATCACCTCAAATGTACATGGTGCGCTCTCCCTTCTGGGCCTTGTTGTGCGCCCCCAGAGCACTTTGCGCCCACATATGGGGTATCTCCGTACTCGGGAGAAATTGCATTACAAATTTTGGGGGGCTTTTTTCCCCTTTACCTCTTGTCAAAATGAAAAGTATAGGGCAACACAAGCAAGTTAGTGTAAAAAATATTTTTTTTTTACACCAACATGCTGGTGTAGACCCCAACTTCCCCTTTTCATAAGGGGTGAAAAGAGAAAAAGCCCCCCAAAATTTGTTAGGCAATTTCTCCCGAGTACGGCGATACCCCATATGTGACCCTAAACTGTTTCCTTGAAATACGACAGGGCTCCGAAGTGAGAGCGCCATGCGCATTTGAGGCCTGAATTAGGGATTTGCATAGGGGTGGACATAGGGGTATTCTACGCCAGTGATTCCCAAACAGGGTGCCTCCAGCTGTTGCAAAACTCCCAGCATGCTTGGACAGTCAACGGCTGTCCGGCAATACTGGGAGTTGTTGTTTTGCAACAGCTGGAGGCTCCATTTTGGAAACAGTGGCGTACCAGACGTTTTTCATTTTTATTGGGGAGGGGAGGGGGCTGTGTAGGGGTATGTGTATATGTAGCGTTTTTTACTTTTTATTTTATTTTGTGATAGTATAGTGTAGTGTAGTGTTTTTAGGGTACAGTCACGCGGGCGGGGATTACAGCGAGTTTCCCGCTGCGAGTTTGAGCTGCCGCGCAAAATTTGCTGCATCGCAAACTTGCAGCCTGATACTCACTGTAAGCCCCTGCCCATGTGAATGTACCCTGTACATTCACAGGGGGGGGGGGCCTCCAGCTGGTGCAAAACTACAACTCCCAGCATGCACAGTCTATCAGTGCATGCTGGCAGTTATAGTTTTGCAACAGCTGGAGGCACACGGGTTGGGAAACACTGAGTTAGGAAACAGACAATGTTTCCCAACCAGTGTGCCTCCAGTTGTTGCAAAACCACAACTCCCAGCATGCCCAGGCAGCCGAAGGGCATATTGGGAGTAGTGGTTACGTAACAGCTGGAGGAGAACAGTTTGGGGACCACTGTGTAGTGGTGTCCAAGCTGCAGCCCTCCAGATGTTGCAAAACTACAACTCCCAGTATGCCAAAACTGTCCAGGCATGCTGGGAGTTGTAGTTCTGCAACATCTGAAGGGCCAGATGTTACAGAACTACAACTCCCAGCATGCCTGGACAGTAAGGGCATGCTGAGGATGTGTAGTTTTGCAACATCTGGAAGGGCACAGTGGTCTCCAAACTGTGGACCTCCAGATGTTGCAAAACTGCAACTCCCAGCATGCCCAGACGCCAAGGGCTGTCTGGGCATGCTGGGAGTTGTAGTTTACAGGGTCCCATTACAGCAATGCACGTCGCTTTACGGCGACGTGCATTGCTGTAAAGGGCCCGACCACGGCTGAAGATCCACTCACCTGTCGCCGCCGCCGCCTTCTTCCTCGCCGGGATCCGGGTCTTCAGGGACGAGGTAAGTACCGGGGCCGGTCCCCAGCACTCCCCCGTCCCCCGCCGCATCCTCCGATCTTCCTCCCGTCCTCTCCGGACTTCAAGGGGCTGGGCAGGACGGGAGGAAGTAACCGCCCCCCCCCCTGCGATTGGTCGGTTAGTTAACCGACAGATCGCAGGGTATAGGAGGAGGTGGCAGGCTTGCCACCTCGCTCCGATACTCCAGCATGGTCCTGGCTGTCTGTGACAGCCGGGATCATGCGAAATTACCGGGCGGTCGGGTCCCAGAGACCCGATCAGCCCGGTATCGCCGCAGATCGCAAGGGCGATTTCCCTTGCGATTTGCGGCGATCGCCGACATGGGGGGCCTACATGGCCCCCCTCGGCGTTTGCCCTGGATGCTTGCTGAAGCATTTCAGCAGGCATCCGCTTCCGATCTCTGCCCGGGGCGCGGCAGAGACCGGAGAAACACCAGGACGTACTAGTACGTCCTGGGTCCTTAAAGCCCAGGGTGCCAGGACGTTCTAGCACGTCCTGGGTCCTTAAGGGGTTAAACAAAGGTAAAAAAAAAAAAGGGCCGGTCAGGGCAATTGAGACGTTGCGCCTACATCTCACGGCCACATGAGCCCTGTGGGGGCTTGTTGTGTTTGGTCCTTTGTACCCACACGCTGGGGTCCAGGACACTCAAACTTTGATTTAAATTTCAGAGTAAAAAGTCAGACATTTCAATAGTCTCGTCATGCATCAGCCAACTCCAGGCTGTGTAATATATGGTTTACTGATGGCGCTGCTGGGCCTGGGTCATGCCTCAGCCAACTCCAGGCTATGTCATTCAGGCAATATATGGCTTACTGATGGCACTGTTGGGCCTGGGTCTGGGAATTTCAAATTTTCCCATAAGTATTACCCGCTATCCAAAATCTTCTTCATAAATTTCTACAGTTGTTGTGTTTTTTGGGGGGGATTGTGAAGCCCTGCTGTGTACTCGTGCATCAGCCAACTCCAGGCTGTGTCATTTAGGCAATATATGGTTTACTGATGGCGCTGGTGGGCCTGGGTCTGTGAATTTCAAATTTTCTCATAGGTAGCACTCATTATTCAAAATCTTTTTCAAAAATTTCTAAAATTGTTGAGGTTTTTTTTTTTGGGGGGGGGATTGTGAAGCCCTGCTGTGTACTCGTGCATCAGCCAACTCCAGGCTGTGTCATTCAGGCAATATATGGTTTACTGATGCCGCTGCTGGGCCTGGGTCTGGGAAATTCAAATTTTATCATAGGTAGCACCCGCTATGCAAAATCTTCGGTTTAAAATTCTAAATTCATCTTTTAATCTTAGGGATTGTGAAGGCCTAGTGCCTACTCATGCTGCTGGCAACTCCGGGCTGTGCCATTAATCCACTATATGGTCTCCTCATGCTGCCAACACCTCCACGCTGTGTCATTCAGCCACTATATGGTGTCCTCATGCTTCAGCCTCATCCAAGCTGTTTCATTCAGCCACTATATGGTATCCTCATGCTGCCAACACCTCCACGCTGTGCCATTCTGCCACTATATGGTATCCTCATGCTGCCCACACCTCCACGCTGTGTCATTCAGTCACTATATGGTCTCCTCACACTGATGCCACCACCAGGCTCTGTAATTGTGCTGCTGTGTGGCAGTGATTCTAAAAGCGAGGCCGGTAATCTGCATGTTATTTTGAATAACAGTATTATTTCACTACCCCAGCACACTCCATATGCGTTTTAGAACATAACAAAGTTTCTATATCCCTATTGAGGCTGTCTGTAGGCTAGAAATAGCCTTTTTTAATATAGATTTGCCGCAAATAAATTCGGATCGAAACAAACTTTTTCGGAAAATTCGGCGAATCGGCCGAATCAAATTTTTCAAAAGTTCGCTCATCTCTACTTCTGAGCATTGTAGTTCGCCAGCAGAGCACTTGACGTCCACATATGGGGTATTTCCATACTCAGAAGAAATGGGGTTACACATTTTGGGGGGCATTTTCTTCTATTACCCCTTTTGGGGGAAAAACAGCATTTTATTGAAAAAACTTTTTTTCATTTACACATCCGACTTTAACCAAAAGTCGTCAAACACCTGTGGGGTGTTAAGGCTCACTGTACCCCTTATTAAGTTCCTTGAGGGTTGTAGTTTTCAAAATAGGATGCCTTGTTGTTTTTCTTTTTTTGCTGTTCTGGGACCATATGGGCTTCCTAAATGTGACATGCCCCCCAAAAACCATTTCAGCAAAATTCACTCGCCAAAATCACATTGTCGCTCCTTTCCTTCTGAGCCCTCTACTGCACCCACAGAGCACTTTACATCTACATATGAGGTATTTCCTTACTCGAGAGAAATTGAGTTACAAATTTTGGCAGGATTTCTCTCCTTTTACCCCTTTAGAATTTTCTCCTTTACGTTGCTGCTATTCCTGTGAAACACCTAAAGGGTTAACAAACTTTATGAATGTCATTTTGAATGCTTTGAGGGGTGCAGTTTCTATAATGGGCAATTTATGATGTATTTCTGATAGAAAAGCCCTCAAATCCAGTGTCAATTTTCCTTACATGCAGAAAATTTCAAAGTTAGAAAAATTCCAAATTTTCTAAACTTTCATGAAATTTGAGGATTTTTCACAAAATTACCAGTATGTTAAAGTAGAATATGTCACGAAAAACTATCTCGGAAACATAATAAATGGTAAAACCATCTCAGAGTTATTAAAGCATAAAGTGAGAGTGGTCAGAATTTCAAAAAAGGGCTGAGTCCTTAAGGGCTGAACCTTATGGGTTACCATTTATGGACCACAATTTATTTATTTTCATATCTAAGAAAAGGAAAGGTGTGCAAAAAACACCATGTGCCACCTACACCACCAAGTATTGATGTGATGCAAAGACATCTAAAAGGTGGAAGGGAACAATGTATGGTCATTGTAACTGGTGGGGGAAAAATCTTCCCCGGTAAGGCCCTACTCTCGCATTATTAATTCCCTTCTTGGTAAGTGTTACTTGCCCTTTAAAGGGCAAACCCACACAGGAACCTCTCCCTATTTCCACCTCCAAACACTGCCATTTCCCAGGGTTTTTAGGTGGAAATAAGGAGAGGTTCCTGTGTGGGGCCGCCCTTTTTAGGGCAATTAACACTTGCCAAGAAGGGAATTAATAGTGTGAGAGTAGGGCCTTACAGGGAAAGTTTTTACCTCACCTGCTACAATGGACAACACGTTGTTTCTTTCACCTTTTCAAGGAAAGTGTTACTCATTTTGAAAAGGTCGGCCCACACAGGAACCTCTCCCAATTTCCACATAAAAACCCTGGGAAATGGCAGTGTTTGTAGGTGGAAATAGGGAGAGGTTACTGTGTGAGACCGCCCTTTTTAGGGCGAATAGCACTTGAAATAATGGAATTAATAGTGCGAGAGTAAGGCCTTATACCCCCACCCATTACATTGGACCATACATTGTTGGGTACATATATTTTATCCTAAGAATATTATTAAAAGTTAAGTTTTACATAATGCATATCCTCAATACTTATTTGTGCACACTAACACTTTTACAAAAGAGACCGTTTGCTTCTGCCTACCTGCTTCAGCTACTATTCTGATCCTGCCACCCGCCTGATGCCACACATCTGATGCCAAGTTCTTTTTTTTTCACCCACCTTCATCACCGGGTACTAGTATTGCCACCCACCGCCCAACTCTGTCGCCGGGTCACTTTCAGGACTCCTGATGCTGCTGATGCCACCTCCAGGCTGTCTCATTCTGCCACCATATGTTCTCCTCATGCTGATGCCAGCTCCTGGCTGTCTCATTCTGCCACCATATGGTCTCCTCATGCTGCCGCCACCTCCACGCTGTGTCATTCAGCCACTATATGGTCTCCTCATGCTGCCGCCACCTCCGCGCTGTGTCATTTAGCCACTATATGTTCTCCTCATACTGATGCCACCTCCAGGCTCTGTCATTGTGCCACTCTGCGACAGTGATTCTAATGGTGACGCCTCTAGTTTGTATGTCATACTGAATAACAGTATTATTTCACTAACCCAGAACAACCCCTATGCGTGTTACAGCAAGGCAAAGGGTTCTAAACCCCTATTGAGGCTCTCTGTAGGTCAGAAATAGCCGATTTGCCGTTAATAAATTTGGATCAAAACTAATTTTGGGGGAAAATTCGGAGAATCGGCCGAATCAAAATTTTCAAAAATGTGCATCTCTAGTGTCCATTGTAACTAAATGGAGCCTAGACCAGCCACAAAAATACCTTAAATGTCCTAATAAAATGTCTTAATACCAGAGTTAGAGGAAGTAGAGTTCAACTAGACAAATAGGTAGACAATGGGAAGACAATACCATAACAGACAATAATCTAGCAGAATAGTCTAATTGAAGTCAGGTTAAACTAACAGGGTACAATTACACCCAATATAGCCCTAGGTTGCAAATACAGTAACGGGTACAGGGAATAAATATTAGGTGATTTAAAGAATCAATCCAGGATTATTTATTTTGCCTATTTAATACAGCATAGAATATTATCAAAAATAATAGTGTAAAGGTTCATGGATTAGCCTTGTGCTTACCTGGTTTAGTTGTGGCATGTGTGGGTTAGGCTCCAAATGGATGCAAACAAATCACTGACATGACTCTGTAATACTGCCCACAATCCCCATGAATCCTCTGTGTGATGTGAGGGTGTGATGTTTGATCACTACAGAGAGAGAGAGAGAGAGAGAGAGAGAGAGAGAGAGAGAGAACATAGGTATAGGTAACATAGGTTGATTGATTGCTTAACCCTGTACTTGTAGAAATCCCATCTTATGTGAGTACCTAGAGATCCTTGATGGTTTCACATGGCAGAAAGGATTCAGTGAGCCTGTACACCCGCATCCCTCATGAGTTACCAACACCCTTACTAGTCAGTCAACCAAACCTCAAACTTGCAGATGGCTAGTCAGTTTTGTGCACTGTGCACTTGCCAACCACCATCCCTGATATCGCCACCATAGGGACTAGAGTGGCACCAACAATGGGATGAGGATATAGCTCAATAGTTACCTTACAGCTATGATAAAATTCAGCTCTAGAATTTTTTTTATGGACACTAGGGTCTCTTCACTTACATATATTTCCCCTTTGTTTTTATGATACCTCCTCTGTTCTCTGCCCAGTGGCCAACATTGATTGTAGCAATGAGGAGTAAGGCTGGGTAAACATTTATCCGGCAAAGGTGAACTCAGACTAAATCTAGATGTAGCTGATGCCACGATTAATGACAACGTGCATCAGTTTTCATCACTTGTATGGCATCCGTCGTCCATTGTTTCTGGCACTGGACAGGGGAACACAGCAAGCTGTGTACCCCTGTCCGATGCTGTCCGGCGTGTACAACATTCGGTGTCCAAATTTGGACGCTGGATGATTGTAAACTGTACCATTAATTTGAATGCACGCTGGAGGGAAACTATGCCAGACAACTGATATATGTGAACCCAGCCTTATTTTTGACAATTACTATAATGCTGCATTGTTCCTTTATTTATTAGTGTTGGGGCGCGAATATTCGCATTTCAAATTTTGATCACGAATATCGCAAATTTTCACATTCACGAATATTGTGAATATATTTGCTATATATTCGAAATTACGAATATTAACTTTTTTCCGCATATGCACATTTTCGCATATGCGCATATTCGCATGTGTGAATATTCGCATATGTGAATATTCGCATATTACTTCTTTTCACTTATGGGCCAATTAGAATGATGCAAATACACTTGTCAGAGGTTATCAACAACATCCCTAGCAACTAATAGTAGAGTTGCCCACCCCCTCACTGTTTTCTTCCTCGAATATGCGACTATAATGAATATGCGAAATTCGCCTATATATTCGCAAAATATCGCAAATTTGAATATGGCCAATACCGCTCATCACTATTATTTATGAAGTTTGTTGCTTACTTGCTAAATACTTACTTTGGCTTCTATCTTACAATGATCTCAGTAGGTTCTTTGTAGTGGACATGTGGAGTTCAGTTCTTCTGTAATAAAAATGCACTGATGCAATATGATTTCCGATTCCCTATTAAATAGCACTTTATATGCTACAAAGGAAATCTCCACAAAGTTGTCCCTTGGTTTGGCAGGGCTTAGTCCTTACTACATTGCCTGGTGATCAGATTCAATGTATTGCTTTTCCACTGGTGCAGTGAGCACTTAACATGACTGTTCGACACAGGTGATGGTTATTCCTATGTAGTGTTTGATGAACCGAGTGCTATTTATGATAGGAATAGCATTCTTTATGCATAACAATTATGTATTTTCTAGAGGGATTGTCATTCTATTTATATCTAGGCTTTAGGGAATGCAAGAAAAGCATAAAAGTGAAAAAAGAGATGACAGTTTCTGCCATATGACTGTCATCTTATCATATTATTAAAACTCCTTCAAGACTTGCAAAGCTATGTATTCCGTAATACCCACTATAAATTCAGATGTTGCTTCTGCATCATGCTACATGTAATGATACTGATGGCTGATTAAAAAAAAAAAAAAAAAAAGAAAGAAATCTCATCCTTCATTTATTCTAATAAGAAAACAATTAAAACATCACTTTGGCTACTTGAATTGATGCAGAGCAGTAAGTACTTGGACCATTATGCTGTCCATTGCTGTGTTAGGTGAATAGAGGATATAAAATTAAATCACACACTTACCCCTGTTGACCTTTACATATGCTGTAATAATTGGATAATGACACTTATTGATAGTAGGAACTGCAATACATTGTTGTAATTCTTGAGCAGGTCAAGAGCCCAGCAAATGAATAAATCATGGTTAGCAGCCATGAGATCTGTAGATCTTTCATTTAAAAATATAAAATAATACAATAATAATAAGCAAGATAACAATATTACAACACACACCTGTACAATATACACAAACATTAGTCCATATTAGTCCATAAATGTCCATCAAAGTATTTTCTGGTCCAGCCTCTTTCTCACTGAACACACCACTATAATAACAACCCCACATGTGTAACCTACATACTACTTTATCTTAATAATAAAATAATAATAATAATAATAACAACAATAATAGTAATAACAATAATCATAATAATTATAACCTTAATACCAATAACTGTAACACATACCTATGGTTTAAATTATTTGTCATTGTTAATTCAGTAGAGCATGTTCAAGGGGTACTCCACTGGAATTATTATTATTATTATTATTATTATTATTATTATTATTATTTGTTTTTGTTTTTTTAAATCAACTGGGGGCAGAAAGTTAAAGAGATATGTAAATTACTTCTATTTAAAAATCTTAATCCTTCCAGTGCAGAGGATAGTAAAGCAAAGAAAGCAGACAGTGGGATGGATAGGTTAGAGAGGGGTCAGGACATAATGGTGGGGGAGAGGAGTCCTGTGGGGGGAGGTTAAGAGCAGAGGATAAGGAGATCCATGGGTTACAAACCAGCCGTAAAAATAAATGTAGCCCGAAAAATTGTAATCCCAATAATTCAAAAAATTCCATTAGCCCCAATAACT
The DNA here is from genome assembly GCF_029499605.1 of Hyla sarda. Taxonomy (NCBI): domain Eukaryota; kingdom Metazoa; phylum Chordata; class Amphibia; order Anura; family Hylidae; genus Hyla; species Hyla sarda. Next base: position 446,257,911 of record NC_079190.1, read on the forward strand.
CAATAACTACAATAAGCCCCATTAACTCAAAAAATACCGTTAGCCCCAATAACTTAAATAACAACGTTAGACCCAAAAACGCAAAAAATCCCATTAGCCCCAATAACTTAAATAATAACGTTATACCCAATAACTCAAAAAATCCCATTAGCCCCAATAACTTAAATAGTACAATTAGCCCTTATAACTCATATAATAACATTAACCCCAATAACTTTGAAAATCCCATTAGTGAGACTTTTGTTACGCCGAGCGCTCCGGGTCCCCGCTCCACCTGGGAGCGCTCACAGCGTTCTCCTATTCGCAGCGCCCCGGTCAGACCTGCCGATAATGTTCCCAGCCGCATCCCGACTCGCTTACCAGACCCGTTCTCCATCTGTGCTGTCCCGGCGCGCGCGGCCCCGCTCCCTAGGGCGCGCGCCGGGTCTTTGCGATTTAAAGGGCCGGTGCGCCACTGATTGGCGCATGTGGTTTTAATCAGTACCGTCACCTGTGCACTTCCCTACTTATACCTCACTTCCCCTGCACTCCCTTGCCGGATCTTGTTGCCATTGTGCCAGTGAAAGCGTTTCCTTGTGTGTTCCTAGCCTGTGTTCCAGACCTCCTGCCGTTGCCCCTGACTACGATCCTTGCTGCCTGCCCTGACCTTCTGCTACATCCGACCTTGCTCTTGTCTACTCCCTTGTACCGCGCTTATCTCAGCAGTCAGAGAGGTTGAGCCGTTGCCAGTGGATACGACCTGGTTGCTACCGCCGCTGCAAGACCATCCCGCTTTGCGGCGGGCTCTGGTGAATACCAGTAGCAACTTAGAACCGGTCCACCGACACGGTCCACGCCAATCCCTCTCTGGCACAGAGGATCCACCTCCAGCCAGCCGAATCGTGACAGTAGATCCAGCCATGGATCCCGCTGAGGTCCCGCTGCCAGTTTTCGCTGACCTCACCAGGGTGGTCGCCCAGCAGGCCACCAGCTGTCTCAAATGACCGTGATGCTACAGCAGCTTCTACCACAGCTTCAGCAACCATCTCCTCCGCCTGCTCCTGCACCTCCTCCGCAACGAGTGGCCGCATCCAGCCTCCGTTTATCTTTGCCGGACAAATTTGATGGGGACTCCAAATTTTGCCGTGGTTTTCTTTCACAATGTTCCCTGCATTTGGAGATGATTTCGGACCAGTTTCCAACTGAAAGGTCAAGGTGGCTTTCGTAGTCAGCCTACTGTCTGGGAAAGCCCTGTCATGGGCCACACCGCTCTGGGACCACAATGATCCTGTCACTGCCTCTGTACACTCTTTCTTCACGGAGATTCAAAGTGTCTTCGAGGAACCTGCCCGAGCCTCTTCTGCGGAGACTGCCCTGCTGAACCTGGTCCAGGGTAATTCTTCTGTTGGCGAGTACGCCATCCAATTCCGTAAACTCGCCTCCGAATTGTCCTGGAATAACGAGGCCCTCTGCGCGACCTTTAAAAAAGGCCTATCCAGTAACATCAAAGATGTGCTGGCCGCACGAGAAATCCCTGCTAACCTGCATGAACTTATTCATCTTGCCACCCGCATTGACATGCGTTTTTCCGAAAGGCGTCAGGAGCTCCGCCAGGATATGGACTTTGTTCGCACGAGGCGGTTTCTCTCCCCGGCTCCTCTCTCCTCTGGTCCACTGCAATCCATTCCTGTGCCTTCCGCCGTGGAGGCTATGCAAGTTGACCGGTCTCGCTTGACACCTCAAGAGAGGACACGACGCCGCATGGAGAACCTTTGCCTGTACTGTGCCAGTACCGAACATTTCTTGAAGGATTGTCCTATCCGACCTCCACGTCAGGAAAGACCCACTCTGACTCCGCACAAAGGTGAGACAGCTCTTGATGTGAACTCTGCTTCTCCCCGTCTTACTGTGCCTGTGCGGATTTCTTCTTCTACCTTCTCCTTCTCAGCTGTGGCCTTCTTGGATTCCGGATCTGCAGGACATTTTATTTTGGCCTCTTTCATGAACAGGTTAATCATCCCGGTGACCAGTCTCGCCAGACCCCTCTACATCGCCTCTGTTAATAATGAAAGATTGGACTGTACTGTGCGTTACCGCACGGAACCCCTCTTAATGTGCATCGGACCCCATCACGAAAAGATTGAATTTCTGGTCCTCTCTAACTGCACTTCGGAAATTCTTCTTGGACTTCCATGGCTTCAACGCCATTCTCCAACCCTCGATTGGACCACCGGGGAGATCAAGAACTGGGGTACTACTTGCCACAAGAACTGTCTTAAGCCTGCTCCCTGTACTGTCAGTCAAGACCCTGTGGCCCCTCCGATATCTGGTCTCCCCAAGGCCTATCTGGATTATGCTGATGTTTTTTGCAAAAAACAAGCAAAGACTTTGCCTCCTCACAGGCCTTATGACTGTCCTATTGATCTCCTCCCTAGTACTACTCCACCCCGGGGGCAGAATCTATCCTCTGTCTGCTCCGGAAACACAAGCCATGTTGGAGTACATCCAAGAGAATTTAAAAAAGGGGTTTATCCGCAAGTCTTCCTCCCCTGCCGGAGCTGAATTTTTCTTCATTTCCAAAAAAGACGGCTCCTTACGCCCTTGCATTGATTACCGCGGACTTAATAAAATCACTGTAAAAAAACGCTATCCCCTACCTTTTATCTCGGAACTCTTTGATCGCCTACGAGGCGCCCACATCTTTACCAAGCTGGACTTAAGAGGTGCATATAATCTCATCCGCATCAGGGAGTGGAAAACCGCGTTTAACACCAGAGATGGACACTTTGAATATCTGGTTATGCCCTTTGGGCTTTGCAACGCCCCTGCTGTCTTCCAAGACTTTGTAAATGAAATTTTTCGTGATCTTCTATATACCTGTGTTGTGGTCTACCTAGATGATATTTTGATTTTTTCTGCTAACCTAGAAGAACACCGCCAGCATGTCTGCATGGTTCTTCAGAGACTTCGGGACAATCAATTATATGCCAAAATGGAAAAATGTCTCTTTGAATGTCAATCTCTTCCCTTCCTAGGATACTTAGTCTCTGGCCAGGGACTCCAAATGGACCCAGATAAACTATCAGCCGTATTGGATTGGCCACGCCCCTCCGGACTCCGTGCTATCCAAAGTTTTTTGGGGTTTTCCAATTATTACAGACAATTTATTCCGCACTTTTCCACTATTGTGGCCCCTATCGTGGCCCTAACCAAGAAAAACGCCAACCCTAAGTCCTGGCTTCCTCAAGCGGAAGATGCATTCAATCATCTCAAAACTGCCTTTTCTTCTGCTCCCGTACTCTCCAGACCTGATCCATCTAAGCCCTTCTCGCTGGAGGTAGACGCCTCCTCGGTGGGAGCTGGAGCAGTACTCCTACAAAAAAATTATTCCGGACATGCTGTTACTTGTGGTTTCTTTGCTAGGACCTTCTTTCCGGCGGAGAAAAACTACTCCATTGGTGATCGAGAACTACTGGCCATAAAATTGTCGCTTGAGGAATGGAGGCACCTGCTGGAGGGATCCAAATATCCAATTATTATATACACTGATCACAAGAATCTCTCTTATCTTCAGTCTGCCCAACAACTGAACCCTTGCCAGGCTAGGTGGTCGTTGTTCTTTGCCCGTTTTAACTTTGAAATTCATTTTCGCCCTGCTGACAAGAACATTAGGGCTGACGCCCTCTCTCGTTCATCGGATGCCTCTGAAGTGGAAGCTTCCCGGCAACACATTGTTCCTCCGGACTGTATGATCTCCACTTCTCCAGCCTCCATCAGACAAACTCTTCCAGGGAAGACCTTCGTCTCTCCACGCCAGCGCCTCAGGGTTCTCAAGTGGGGACACTCCTCACACCTCGCAGGCCATGCTGGCATCAAAAAATCTATCCAGCTCATCTCTCGATTTTATTGGTGGCCTACCCTGGAAGCTGATGTTGTTGAATTCGTGCGGGCTTGTACAGTCTGTGCCCGGGACAAGACCCCTCGCCAGAAGCCTGCTGGTCTCCTCCATCCTCTGCCTGTTCCTGAACGACCATGGTCTCAGATTGGTATGGACTTTATTACTGACTTACCTTTATCCCATGGGAACACAGTTATTTGGGTGGTCGTTGATAGATTCTCCAAGATGGCGCATTTTATCCCTCTTCCAGGTCTTCCTTCTGCGCCTCAGTTGGCGAAACAATTTTTGATACACATTTTTCTACTTCACGGGCTTCCTACGCATATCGTCTCGGATAGAGGCGTTCAATTTGTGTCAAAATTCTGGAGGGCCCTCTGTAATCAACTCAAAATCAAATTAAACTTCTCGTCTTTTTATCATCCCCAATCCAATGGGCAAGTGGAAAGAATTAATCAGGTCCTGGGTGACTATTTGCGACATTTTGTTTCCTCCCGCCAGGATGACTGGGCAGATCTTCTACCATGGGCCGAATTCTCGTACAATTTCAGAGTCTCTGAGTCTTCCGATAAATCCCCATTTTTTGTGGTGTACGGCCGTCACCCTCTTCCCCCCCTTTCCACTCCCATGCCTTCTGGTGACTCGGGACTTCTCCACCATATGGAAAGAGACTCAAAATTTTCTCTTACAGGCCTCATCCCGGATGAAAAAACATGCCGATAGGAAAAGAAGAATTCCCCCCATTTTTTCTCCCGGAGACAAAGTATGGCTCTCCACCAAGTATGTCCGCTTTCGTGTCCCCAGTTATAAACTGGGACCACGTTATCTTGGTCCTTTCAAAATCAAGTGCCAAATCAACCCTGTCTCTTACAAACTCCTTCTTCCTCCTTCACTCCGTATTCCCAATGCTTTCCATGTCTCTCTCCTTAAACCACTCATCCTTAACCGCTTCTCTCCCAAGGTTGTTGCTCCCACTCCAGTTTCCGGGTCCTCTGACATCTTTTCGGTGAAAGAAATTCTGGCATTCAAGACGGTCAGAGGTAAAAAATGTTTTTTGGTTGACTGGGAGAATTGCGGCCCAGAGGAGAGGTCATGGGAACCTAAGGACAACATCCTGGACAAGAACCTTATCCTCAAATTCTCAGGTTCCAAAAAGAGGGGGAGACCCAAGGGGGGGGGGTACTGTTACGCCGAGCACTCCGGGTCCCCGCTCCTCCCCGGAGTGCTCACAGCGTTCTCCTATTCACAGCGCCCCGGTCAGACCTGCCGACCGGGTGCGCTGCGATAATGTTCCCAGCAGGGATGCGATTCGCGATGCGGGACGTGCCCGCTCGAGATGCGCATCCCGACTCGCTTACCAGACCTGTTCCCCATCTGTGCTGTCCCGGCGCGCGCGGCCCCGCTCCCGGTCTTTGCGATTTAAAGGGCCGGTGCGCCACTGATTGGCGCATGTGGTTTTAATCAGTACCGTCACCTGTGCACTTCCCTACTTATACCTCACTTCCCCTGCACTCCCTTGCCGGATCTTGTTGCCATTGTGCCAGTGAAAGCGTTTCCTTGTGTGTTCCTAGCCTGTGTTCCAGACCTCCTGCCGTTGCCCCCTGACTACGATCCTTGCTGCCTGCCCTGACCTTCTGCTACGTCTGACCTTGCTCTTGTCTACTCCCTTGTACCGCACTTATCTCAGCAGTCAGAGAGGTTTAGCCGTTACCGGTGGATACGACCTGGTTGCTACCGCCGCTGCAAGACCATCCCGCTTTGCGGCAGGCTCTGGTGAATACCAGTAGCAACTTAGAACCGGTCCACCGACAGGATCCACGCCAATCCCTCTATGGCACAGAGGATCCACCTCCAGCCAGCCGAATCGTGACAACTATATGTGTAAAACTTAATGGAAATGTAAAGTGTATGTTCACAAATGCCAGAAGCCTAGCAAATAAAATGGGGGAGCATGAGGCCATGATACTGGAGGAACATATTGATATAGTTGGGGTCACTGAGACATGGCTGGACTCCTCGCATGACTGAGCCATTAATCTGCAGGGGTTTACATTGTTTCGCAAAGATAGAATGAACAGAAAAGGTGGTGGAGTCTGTCTGTATGTAAGAAGTGGTATGAAAGCCAGTGTGAACGATTCCATAGTGTGTGATGATTCTGAGGATGTGGAATCACTGTGGGTAGAATTACAAAAGGAGGGAAATACTGAAAAAATTATATTTGGTGTAATCTACAGACGCCCTAATATCACTGAAGAGATAGAAGGTCGGCTGTATAAACAAATAGTGAGGGCAGCCCGGGCAGGTACAGTCGTAATAATGGGAGATTTTAACTATCCAGATATCGATTGGGGCCGGGGCTGGCTAAAACTACAAAGGGGAGAAAATTCCTAAATTTATTGCAGGATAATTTTATGGGCCAGTTTGTGGAGGACCCAACAAGAAGTAATGCCTTGGATCTGATCATTTCCAACAACGCAGAGCTGGTTAGTAATGTAACTGTGCGGAAAAACCTTGGTAATAGCGACCACAATATAGTTACTTTTGACTTAAAATGTAGAAAACAAAGACAGACGGGGAAGGCAAAAACATATAACTTTAAAAAGGCAAATTTCCCTGGGCTGAGAGCTGCACTACAGGACATAGACTGGGGGCGGTGCTCTCAAATACTGATACTGAAGGTAAATGGGACATCTTTAAATCAACTCTAAATAACTATACAGCTAAATATATACCAAAGGGGAACAAATATAAACAATTAAAACTAAATCCTACATGGCTGACAAATGATGTTAAAAGAGCAATAAACAACAACAAAATAGCCTTCAAAAAATTCTAATCTGATGGGTCAGCTATAACATTTAAACAGTACAAGGAGCTTAATAAAATCTGTAAAAATGTAATAAAAACTGCAAAAATTCTAAATGAGAGACAGGTGGCCAAAGAAAGCAAAATTAATCCTAAATATGTTTTTAGATATATAAATACAAAAAAAAGCAAGGACAGAGCATGTAGGACCCCATAATAATGATAATGGGGAGGTTGTCACGGGTGATCAAGAGAAGGCGGAGCTACTGAATGGGTTCTTTAGTTCTGTATACACTATGGAAAAAGGAGCTGACATTGGCCAGGTCGGTGCTGGTAACACATCATGTAATGCACTGAACTGGCTTAATGTAGAGATGGTACAAGGTAAGTTAAGTAATATAAATGTAAGCAAATCTCCAGGGCCAGATGGATTGCACCCAAGAGTTCTTAGAGAGGTAAGTTCAGTAATATCTGTACCCCTGTTCATGATATTTAGAGATTCACTGGTGTCTGGTATTGTGCCAAGGGACTGGTGCAAGGCTAATGTGGTACCCATCTTCAAGAAGGGCTCTAGGTCTTCGGCAGGCAATTATAGACCGGTAAGTCTAACGTGCATTGTGGGTAAATTGTTTGAAGGACTTTAAGGGATTACATACAGGAATACATAGGGGATAATAGTATTATAAGTGATAGCCAGCATGGGTTTACTAAGGATAGAAGTTGTCAAACCAATCTAATTTGCTTTTATAAAGAGGTGAGTAGAAGCCTTGACAGAGGAATGGCTGTGGATATAGTGTTTCTGGATTTTGCCAAAGCGTTTGATACTGTCCCTCACAGACGTCTGACAGGTAAGTTAAGGTCTTTGGGCTTGGAAACTTTAGTTTGTAACTGGATTGAACACTGGCTCATGGATCGTACCCAGAGAGTGGTGGTCAATGATTCGTACTCCGATTGGTCCCCGGTAATTAGTGGTGTACCCCAAGGTTCAGTACTGGGCCCGCTGCTGTTTAATTTATTTATCAATGATATAGAGGATGGTATTAACAGCTCTGTTTCTATCTTTGCAGATGACAACAAGATTTGTAGCAGGGTACAGTCTATAGAGGATGTGCATAAGTTACAAGATGACTTGGATAGACTAAGTGTCTGGACATCCAATTGGCAAATGAGGTTCAATGTGGATAAATGTAAAGTTATGCATCTGGGTACTAAGAACATGCATGCATTGTATGTCTTAGGGTGGATTAAACTGGCAGAGTCACTGGTAGAGAAGGATCTGGGTGTACTTGTAGATCACAGACTACGGAATAGCATGCAATGTCAGGCTGCTGCTTCCAAAGCCAGCAGGATATTGTCATGTATAAAAAGAGGCATGGACTTGAGGGACAGGGACATAATACTCCCCCTTTATAAAGCATTGGTACGGCCTCACCTGGAATATGCTGTTCAGTTTTGGTAGCCTGTTCATAAAAGGGACACTGCGGAATTGGAAAGGGTGCAGAGACGTGCTACTAAACTAATATGGGGCATGGAACATCTTAGCTATGAGGAGTGATTAAAGGAGTTACAATTGTTTAGTCTTGAGAAGAGACGTTTAAGGGGGGGATATGATAAACGTATATAAGTATATAAATGGCCCATACAAAAAATATGGAGAAAAACTGTTCCAGGTTAAACCCCCCCAAAGGACGAGGGGACACTCCCTCCGTCTGGAGAAGAAAAGGTTTAGTCTAAAGGGGCGACACGCCTTCTTTACCGTGAGGACTGTGAATTTATGGAACGGTCTACCTCAGGAACTGGTCACAGCAGGAACAATTAACAGCTTTAAAACAGGGTTAGATACATTCCTGGAACAAAATAACATTAATGCTTATGCAGAATTATAAAACTACATCCCTTTCCCTTATCCCCTTACACCCTTCACTTCAATTCCCTGGTTGGACTTGATGGATATGTCTTTTTTCAACCATACTAACTATGTAACTATGTAACTACTTATAATCTACTGTTTGTTCCACAGGAAGTTCTTTTCTTTTTGAATTTCCTTTCTTTTTGACCACAGTGCTCTCTGCTGACACCTCTGTCTATTTTTGGAACTGTCCAGAATAGGAGCAAATCTCCATAGCAAACCTCTCCTGTTCTGGACAGTTCCTGACATGGGCAGAGAGCACTGTGGTCAGACAGAAAGGAAGTTCAAAAAGAAAATATCTTCCTGAGGAGCATATAGCAGCTGATAAGATAAGAACTAGAAGGATTAAGATTTTTAAATAGTAGTAATTTACAAATCTGTTTAACTTTCTGGTGCCAGTTGATTTAAAAAAAAATCCTCTGGATCTTAGACAGCAAACATAAAGCGCAACACCAAGTTTTAATGATTTCTATGTTTTCTAAAATATGTTAAGAAAACATCTTCATTTTGAATTTCGTTCCTAAATGCCTCAATTGAGCCTTCATTGGCTACCTCCCCGACACTCTATGCAGCTTTTTAGCTGGGTCCCATGGAGACATGGGGCACCACCATAGTCATTTTTTCATAAATACTTAATGCATGCATAGTGAAGTGGTACACCAAATATTTTTTTTCAGAATAATGCTCTCAAGAAGAACAAGATAAACCCCATTTGTAAATGATATTTACAAATCACTACAAGTGATGCAGCAATGGACAGCGATTTAGTTCACAAATCAATTGCTCTACATCTAAAGCCACAAGACTACGTGACATCTACAACACTAACTGCTCTTTTCTTGCTACCGTCCCCAAGGTCCAACACTCCTCAAAGTACTAAAAAGAACTAACTGAGGTAAGGGACTGAGGTTTCTGACACTTGAGCAGCAGCCACGCATAGAATGCGGGTGCTGCACGAAGATCGTAGGGGGTTTCAGCGACGGGCCCCCCCGACATCAGATATCTTATCCCCTATCCGTTGGATAGGGGATTAGATTTCTTTTGACAGAATACCCCTTTAATTTCTCAGTCACTCATGTGGCCGCTATTTATGCACTGTCGGTCTTTTGTGTTTTTTTCGTTATGTGCACCTAAAACACGTCACATTTGTCCACCATTGCTGTATCCTGCACTTATGATGGAACACTTTTTTAAAGCTTTTATCTGAACATAGCTGCGCTGAAACTTACAATTTGCTCTAATAATAATAAGATACAAATAACAGACAACATAATTTTGGAATGTAAAATTATATTCTGAGCTTCAAAAAATAATGATCTAAAAATGATATGCTGGAAATGATCCGTGAGAATTGCATTTGGCAATCATTACAACGTACTTTTCTATCTTTCCGTATCCGAAAAATTTTGAACGTTGCCAAATCGCTTCATTCATCTCGACCATACACGAGTCCAAGAAACAGATAATGACTCAGCGGGTGCACCGCCATATTTTCCAACACTAATAAACACAACTTTTTTAGCTGTAAAAAATCATCTTTTCAACAAGTTCACTTATTAAAATTTTTCTTCCAACTTCTGGCTCAGAGGGGCCTTTGTACTACGTATCAGTGAATTTACAAATCACTCCGGAGTAAAGACCAATAAGAAAGCTATAGTGTATCCGCTCGGAATTAATTGGTATCCCGGCTTATAATTACTGGCTCTGTCAAATAGATCTATTCTGATTATTTTGCTTTATTAGTACTGTCACTCCCTTTAAGTCCTAACAGAATATTTAAATAAACCTGTCTCTACTCATTTACATGATTTATACAATTACACAAGTGATAATTACAATAGCTCAGACATCAACCAAAAGTGGCTTGAGAAATATAGACTTAAGCATTTTATTCATTAGCCAATTACCTCGCAAATCAGAAACCTTGTAATTCCCTGCATACATAAAGTCTGATATTTCTTCAGTAAAAAAATAAAAAAAATATGCTTCATATTAATTGAAGAAAGCAATTTGCTGTAGATTCTTGTAATGCATCTGTAATATAAATCATTACAATTAGGAATCATAGAGCAGAGTCTTGTGTATGAAGAATGAAAGGAGGGACGTGAAGATCCATAATGCTGCACTACTGTGCTGTAAGCATTTTATGCAGCATTCTCTGGTATCTTGCACAGAGTTGTGTTAAGGAAATATTTTCCTCTAAAATTTATAGGGGGAGATTTATCATTCAATATAGACATTATTTTCTGTCTATCATTGGCGCTGTGACTGTAGACGTTTCCTACGTTTTTCAGAAGCAGAACACCTATTTCCGATTTAGACATGCAGTGCACCCTTATTTATCATATGTGACTTTTGGAATAAGTCAGAAAAAATTGGCGCAAACCCAAATTTCCAGGCGCTAAAGTACGCCGACCAAAAGTTTACGTGCAAAACCTCTCTACCGTATGCGAAGCACCAGTTGATTTAGAAAATAAAAAGTTTTCCACCGGAGTAGCCATTTAACCTCTACACCCTCAGCCCGCTCCCTGCCATGGTCCTGCGTCATAGCGGGTCAGGCTCGGCACCTAGCAACGGACAGGACCCGTGGCTAATAATGCGCTGCACTGATCGCGGTGCCACGCGCTATTAACCGTTTTACAATGGTTTACTTTCATTTTAGACGCGCCGTTCAACTTTGAACGCCGCATCTAAAATGAAAGTAAACCATTGTCAGTTAGCTCAGGGGGCTGTTCGGGATCGCCGCAATGAAATTGTGGCATCCCGAACAGCTTACAGGACAGCAGGAGGGTCCCTACCTGCCTCCTCCATGTTCGATCGCCGTATGACTGCTCAGTGCCTGAGATCCAGGCATGAGCAGTCAAGCGGCAGAATCATTGATCAATGGTTTCCTATGAGAAACCATTGATCAATGTAAAAGGTCAGTGTGTTCAGTGTTATAGCCCCTATGGGAGCTATAACATTGCAAGAAAAAAAGTGAAAAAAAAAAGTTTATAAAGATGATTTAACCCCTTCCCTAATAAAAGTTTGAATCACCCCCTTTTCCTATTTAAAAAAGAAAAAAGTGTAAATAAAAATAAATATATGTGGTATTGCCGCGTGCGGAAATGTCCGAATTATAAAAAAAAATATTGTTAATTTAAACGCATGGTCAATGGCGTACGCGCCAAAAAAAATTCCAAAGTCCAAAATAGCGTATTTTTGGCCACTATTTATATAATGAAAAAATAGATAAAAAGTGATCAAAAACTCCGATCAATACATACATGGTACCGCTAAAAAACTTCAGATCACAGTGAAAAAAAATGAGCCCTCATACCACCCAGTACGCAGAAAAATTTAAAAGTTATAGGGGTCAGAAGATGACAATTTTAAACGTATACATTTTCCTGCATGCAGTTATGATTTTTTCAAGAAGTACGACAAAATCAAACCTACATAAGTAGGGTATCATTTTAATCATATGGACCTACAGAATAAAGATAAGGTGTCATTTTTACCGAAAAATGTACTGCATAGAAACGGAAGCGCCAAAAGTTACAAAATTGCATTTTTTCATCAATTTTGTTGCACAATGATCTTTTTTTTCCGTTTCACCGTAGACTTTTGGGTAAAATGACTGAAGTCATTACAAAGTAGAATTAGTTGCGCAAAAAATAAGCCAGCATATGGATTTTTAGGTGCAAAATTGAAAGGGTTATGATTTTTAAAATGTAAGGAGGAAAAAACAAAAGTGCAAAAACGGAAAAACCCTCCATCCCCAAGGGGTTAATGGAAATTTCACAAAGTCCTAACCCGCGAGGTATACTGTTTAGTTAACTCCCAAAGTTATGTAAACAGAGTAGTCCACAGGGGACTACTCAATAGGAGTTATGCAAATAGCAGAACTTTCCAGTTTTGGCTGCTTTTGGTTTTCCTGACCCTCTCCAGCTGGTCTAATATATACACAACTAGGGGGCCCCATACACTTTTATGAGTGCCATATAATAGGTACATACATAGAGTGCTGTAATAAAGTCACATGTCACCCCATATAGTTACACAACTTGCTAGAAAGAATCCACCATACTTTCATTATACTGTACATAGTTTTCTTGGTTCTGGTACCATTGGGTTTACATCTCTTTGATGTCATTTGTACATTACAATAATTATGCAGTTTTAGCCTATGGGACCATATTGACAAGTCTTTTACTAAATATGATATACACTCCCTTACTCTATTTTAACATTTGTCAGTAATTGTAACACTCACGTTTCAGAAGACAGGAACCCCAGTGGATGTGCATCCGCTGGACCTGTGTGGCAGATGACCATACCCGGGAGCGGAGTCTAAGGTGCCACTGGTTTTCACCCGAGCCCGCTGCAAAGCGGGATTGACTTGCTGCAGCAGGCGGCACCCAGGTAGCTATCCCTGGCACGGCTTGACTACACAGGTAGCTGAGGAGATGCGAGGTACAGGAGGGATAAGACAGCTCGTAGTCAGGATAGCAGAGGGTCAGGACAGGCGGCACAGTAGCGTAGTCAGGAACATAGAAAATGGTCAGTAGACAGGCGGCAAAGAGCAAGGTCAGGTCACAGAGCAAAGCATGAGATACACAGCAAGGCAATAACAAGAATGCTTTCTCTCAGGCTCAAGGCAACAAAGATCCAGCAGGGAAGTGCGGAGGGTGGAGGAATTTATCAATGAGCCACAGGTGAACTACACTAATGAGTGCACTGGCCCTTTAAATCTGAAATCTCCGGCGCGCGCACCCTAGGGGATTGGGACACGTGCACCAGAGCAGAGAGGCAGAGGCAGGGGCAGGAGACACACCAGGTGAGTGACGGACTGGGGCTCGCATGCGGGCACGTGCCGCAATGCAAGTCCCAGCTCCGCCGGCAGCAGCAGGTAACTGGACCATGCAGGTAACTGGACCATCTGATTGGCCAAGGCTGCACCCCCCCCCCCTCATCATTTCCTGATTTTGCACCTCTGCCGGGTCAGAGGGAGTCCAAAGTCAGTGCAAAAGACAGGGGGAAAATGTACTCTGGACAAGTAGGGAGACACCTAGTGGCACCTTTTTTAAACACAAATAAAACATAGAAACAAAGTACATTAGAAAGATTTTTATATTTACCATAAGGACTGCAATAGCAAAAATAGTTTTACCGAGAGTGCCAATTTAAATATGAGTACCCAAAGTAATCCAGGTGGGAGGAGAGATCACACATGTTTTGCTGTATTTGTCAGCTTCCTCAGGGTGATTAGAAGCATGACAGCAATAAAGAAATGGTGCAAAAACGTTGTGACGAAAACATGGTGCATAGCCTATAATTGAAAACAAAGCCTGCAATTGTAAACATAAAGTATAGTGAAGTTCAGCATACACAGTGCCAAAAGAAGCACTGTATCTTCCGCGTTGTACTGCATGTGCACTGTTACATAGCAGGGTTTACATCATCACAATACACCATTAACTTTAGACACAGGCACAGAAGATGTGTATCTTGTACTAAGCAAATGATGCATGCATAAAACAAATGAGTACACATATATACATGCATACAGATAAACTAATTAAAACCTTAGTATGGTGCGATCTCACCAGGATAAGCTTTGTGCACAGAGGAAAAAAAAGCCAGATTTGCAGATTCTTCTCATCTTCAACCAAATTAAATCAATACCTCAAAAAGTACGAAAAAATACAACATGTCTCTAGGGATGATCGAATCGAATCTGATTAATCCAAATTTGTTACGAATTGCTTCATTAAACTCCATTTAGTGTGGTCCAGGCTCCAAGGGGCATCTAAAATGGCAGATCCACAATTTAGGACATGGGGCAAGGAATCCTGGGAAGGTGGGAACAAGTGTCAGCGGGATGACCCTGAATCACATGCAGCATGAAGCCTATCAGCAGCCAGCCACCCCTGTGATGTCGCAGCCCTATATAATCGGCATCCATTTTGCGGCCGTCACATCAGCGTTCTATTACAGAGAGAAAGGGACAGACAGCAGTGTGTGTTGCACAGAAAATCATTTTTAAAGCAGCAATTCACCTCCCAGTCACTTCAGCGTTCTATTGCAGAGAGAGAGGGACAGAGAGCAGTGTGTTGCACAGAAAAGCTTTATTACAGCAGCAATTCACTTCAAGCCCAAATCCAGCTTAAATGGGCACTGTCATGAAGTACAAAAATTGATATGTTGTAGTACTTAAGTACTACAACATATCTCTAATATACTTTAATTAAAAAAAGTGATTTTAAACAAGTTTAAAATCACTTTTAAATTCGGCCACTAGGGGTCGCCCTCCTAGTGGCCGAATGCATTCAGCAGTGACGTCACCACTGAATTTCGACTCATTTCAGCCTGGCAATGAGTCAAAATTCAGGCACTGCTGTGCTCGCTCCCGCCTGTCAATCAAACAGGCAAGAGCGAGCACGCTGATAGCTGGGGCTGCGCGCATTGGCCAGCTCCACTGGCCTTGCACGCGGCCCAGCCCCCGTTACCCTGTCCGGAGGCAGCGCGAGCACTCATTGCTGCGCTGATCCTCCGGATGGGTAAGTCTGATCTGAGGTCTTATATTTGCCGGTGTGAGGTGGTGGCATGGATTTACGGGGCGCAAAAAACCACCTCACACCGGCTGTAATATCGTGCACGGCAGGCCGGCGATGCTTCTCTACTCCTCCTCCCTGGATAGCACATGCACAGCTAAACAGGGAGGAGGAGACCCCGGAGCTGCCTGCCATGCTATTGGCAGATCGTCTATGCAGCGCTCCAGACAGGAACGCTGCATAGATGATCTGAGGGCGGAAGCAAGCGCCCAGCAAGGCATCAGTGACGTCGTGCCTGCTGGGAAGCGCTGCTTCCTGCCCTGCTTGATAGAGCAGATTTAGAAACACTAAATCTGCTCTATTAAAGCGATTTAAAATGTTTTTAAAGCCAGGTAGGGGGTTAGGGCTAGATTA
The DNA here is from genome assembly GCF_029499605.1 of Hyla sarda. Taxonomy (NCBI): domain Eukaryota; kingdom Metazoa; phylum Chordata; class Amphibia; order Anura; family Hylidae; genus Hyla; species Hyla sarda. Next base: position 446,273,449 of record NC_079190.1, read on the forward strand.
TTAATAGGTAGGAACATATTAGATTATATATAACTTGGTGGGAGCTACACTTTAAAAGCACTGAAAGGGAAGGGAGTGAGATTGAAAGAGAAAGTGCAATTTTGGGTGTAGTACACAGGGACTGAGTGCTGCCGCACTGGTGTGTACAACTGAAAAGCTAATAGAAGCAAGCCAGTTAGGGTGAACAGAGCACTAAAAGTGTATCATCCTCTATTAAGTGTAACCTGTGCGTACATCCAAGTGGTGTACCATTTTGTTCCTGTTAAAGTCTTAAGGGCCTAGATACTGTGAAAGGCCAGCCAAAATTACACACTTGCTGGTGTTGTAGACAAATACTGTTTGTAAGCTTACTGGAGCACATTGTCCTCCCCTCATAAGTGCATACCACATACGTACATCTAAGTGGTGTACTATTTTGTTTCTGATAAAGTCTTAAGGACCTAGATACTGTGAAAGGCCAGCCAAAAGTACACACCAACTGGTGTTGTGGAAAAATACTGTTTTAAGCGTAGTGGAGAGTATTGTACTCCCCTCATATACGCACTAAGTGTGTCAGGCAGAGAAGTGCCAGGAAGTGCACAGAGGAGTGGCAGAGGCCTAAATTCATCAGGCAGGGGTCGCAGCAGACTAGGGGCAAGTGGCAGCAGGAGTCACAGTGAGAGGCCTGAGCTCCCGGTATCAGCTAGCGTTCGTGTCTCGACCAGCAACCCATCTGCCATAATCAATTGGTTAACACACTCATCATCTTCCTCACAAGTGACATCTGACACCCTCAGTCAACAGTCCGTGGGTTCCTCAGACACAACCCTAAATTGGCATGGCCTGGGAGTAGCCCCTGTCCTCCCATTGCCTCTGTCCTATGCTGTTCCCTCCCCCACAGAAGTATCTTATGCTGTGGGTTCAGCTCCACTATTTAGTGAGGATGATCTACTAGAGGACAGTAGGCAGCTACTGCCCAGCCAAAAAGGGGAGGAGACATATGCTGCTTCCTCTGATAGGTGGGCAAGTAATGATGAGGAGAGAGGCGTGGGAGGTGGTGTTGCGAGCGTTCAGGCTCCTAAAGCAGACGCTATTGAGGAACCTGAGGAGGACATCAGTGACGTGCAGACAAAACTCGATGAAGATAAAGCCAATCTCACTTAGGAGCAGGGTGCAGAAGGGGCTTTATCATCATCAGTCAGCATGGTGGCAGAAATGGAAAGTCTGGAGAAAATGTGTACGGGGTAGACCACCTGCTTCACGGCAACCTAACTTCCTGGGAGGTAGTGGAACAGGGGTTCCTGGAGTCGGCGGCAGTAGCAGTCAAATAGATGCGGACTGTAAACATGGCCAAATGCAAGATGTGTCGGCAGAAGGTGAAACGTGGCAAGGGTCCCAATGTTGGCACCACTGCCCTGCGTCAACATATGCAGCGTCACCATAAAACGGCCTGGGAGAACCGTGGCTCCGATGTAGTGGTCCAGCCTGCTGCATCACCCAGTGGCATGCTGCTCCTCATTTCAGACAGCGAAGGCTCCACCATCTTAGCCGAATATGTCATTCTGTCGCTCCAGATGCTCCTGAGTCTCCTACTTCGAGACAGTCATTCCGCCAGCAATCCATCGGCGAAGCCATGTCCAAGAGACAACAATATGTGCCCACTCATCCAATGGCTCAGAAGCTGAATGTGCTCCTGTCCAAGATACTGGTGCTGCAGTCTTTTCAAGTGGTGCTTATTTTCTTTTCAAGTGCTTTCTTTTCAAGTGGTGGACTCTGCACCTTTCAGGGAACTGATGGCTTGTGCCGAGCCAAGATGGAGAGTCCCAAGCTATCTTTGCGAAAAAGGCAGTACCAGCCCTGCACAATTTTTTGGAACAGAAGGTGGGCCAGTTCTTGTGCCTGTCGGTGTTTACCAAAGTGCATGGCAGTGCCGACGTGTGGAGTTGTAACTACGGTGAGTGACAATAGGAGAGGAACTACTAAAAGTAATTAATCAAGAAATCATGGCTTACTCCACAAAAAATGGAAATGGGAACCATGGTGACCGACAATGGGAAGAAAATCTTGTCTGTGCTGCATCAAGGAAGCGTGAGTCATGCGCCCTACATGGCACACCTGTTCAATTTTGTTGTCAAGCGGTTCCTGAAGTGTTCCTCCCATCTCCAAGACATCCTTACAATGGGAAGGAAACTTTGCATGCACTTCATTCAGCCACTCATACACCGTAAAGCACACCCTCCTTGAGCTGCAGAGTAAGAACGGTATTCCCCAACATAGTCTGATTTGTGATGTTTCCACACGTTGGAAATCACCCCTCCATATACAGAGAAAAGTCCTCACCCATTTCTTGATGATCCAAGCGGATAGGGGGACTCCCCTGGGTAACTTCAATGTCAACCAGTGGCAGCTCAACCGTGACACCTGCCGTTACATAGTTACATAGTTAGTATGGTTGAAAAAAGACATACGTCCATCAAGTCCAACCAGGGAATTGAAGTGAAGGGTGTAAGGGGATAAGGGAAAGGGATGTTTGCTCAGGCCCTTTGAGGAAACCACCTTATTAGTCCGTCGCCAGGATTACGGCAAGAACAACGTCATTCCACTGCTTCATCTACTACAACACGTGTCGGAAACGATGGCTGGTCAGGGCACTGGAGACGTGGTGCCTACAACTCACGGCCACATGAGCCCTGTGGGGCTGAACTGGAGGAGGATGGGGACTGGCACAGTGGAACACATATGTGGTTTTTCTAGTCATCTGACAGGAGAGGAGGAGCAGGAGCAGCCAGAGGAGCCAGAGGGCAATAAGGAAGATGAGACAGAGGATCCAGACACACCATGGCAGTATGCAGTGGAGATGGAAGCAGGGAGTCCCTCCGAGTCACTTTTACAAATAGCACAATGCATACTTGTTTGTGTAGTGACCGCCGAATTGTCACCATATGGCAGAGGGATGACTTCTGTCTCTCCACCATATTGGACCCTCGCTTCCGGCTCAAAATGGGCCTGATGCATTAGAGTAGATTGACCATGGTGCCACACCAACACTTCACAATTATGGAGAGTGCAAAACATATTTAAGGTGCTGCTCCCCAGTTACAGACATTTGCTAAAACTTAACTTTTCTTAGGATAAAATTTATGTACCCAAAATGTTTTTGAAATCAAACAAAAGGAAAGGTGTGCAAAAAACACCATGTGCCACCTACACCACCAAGTATTGATGTGATGCAAAGACCTCTAAAAGGTGGAAGGGAATTATTAATTCCCTTATTGGCAAGTGTTACTCACCCTAAAAAGGGTGGCCTCACACAGGAATCTCTCCCAATTTCCCACTACAAACACTGCTATTTAAAAGGTTTATTGGGTGGAAATAAGGAGAGTTTCCTGTGTGTGACCACCCTTTTTAGGGCGCGTAACTCTTGCCAAGAAGGGAATTAATAATGCGAGAGTATGGCCTTGGATGGGAAGTTTTTACCCCCTCCGGTTACAATGAACCACACATTGTTCCCCACCTTTTAGAGGTCTTTGCAACACATCAATACTTGGTGGCTTTTGCACACCTCTCCTTTTGTTTGATTTTAATCCCTTAACCCCTTAAGGACCAAGGACGTACCGGTACGTCCTTGGTCCTGCTCTTCTGATATAACGCGGGGTTACACAGTAACCCCGCGTCATATCATGGCGGGCCCGGCGTCATAGTGAAGCCGGGACCCGCCTCTAATAGCGCGCAGCGCCGATCACGGCGCCGCGCGCTATTAACCCTTTAGCCGCGCGCTTAAAGCTGAGCCGCGCGGCTAAAAGTGAAAGTGAAAGTTCCCGGCTAGCACAGTCGGGCTGTTCGGGATAGCCGCGGCTAATCGCGGCATCCCGAACAGCTGACAGGACAGCGGGAGGGCCCCTTCCTGCCTCCTCGCTGTCCGATCGCCGAATGACTGCTCAGTGCCTGAGATCCAGGCCTGAGCAGTCATGCGGCAGAATCGTTGATCACTGGTTTCTTATGAGAAACCAGTGATGAACATAGAAGATCAGTGTGTGCAGTGTTATAGGTCCCTATGGGACCTATAACACTGCAAAAAAAAAGTGAAAAAAAAAAGTGAATAAAGATCATTTAACTCCTCCCCTATTAAAAGTTTGAATCACCCCCCTTTTCCAATAAAAAAAAAAACACAGTGTAAATAAAAATAAAAATAAACATATGTGGTATCACCGCGTGCGGAAATGTCCGAATTATAAAAATATATCATTAATTAAACCGCTCGGTCAATGGCGTGCGCGCAAAAAAATTCCAAAGTTCAAAATAGTGCATTTTTGGTCACTTTTTATATCATTTAAAAATGAATAAAAAGTGATTAATAAGTCCTATCAATGCAAAAATGGTACCGTTAAAAACTTCAGATCACGGCGCAAAAAATGAGCGCTCATACCGCCCCATACACGGAAAAATAAAAAAGTTATAGGGGTCAGAAGATGACAATTTTAAACGTATTAATTTTCCTGCATGTAGTTATGATTTTTTCCAGAAGTCCGACAAAATCAAACCTATATAAGTAGGGTATCATTTTAATCGTATGGACCTACAGAATACATATCAGGTGTCATTTTTACCGAAAAATGTACTACTTAGAAACGGAAGCCCCCAAAATTTACAAAACAGCGTTTTTTTTTCAATTTTGTCGCACAATGATTTTTTTTCCCGCTTCACCATAGATTTTTGGGCAAAATGACTGACGTCGTTACAAAGTAGAATTGGTGGCGCAAAAAATAAGCCATCATATGGATTTTTAGGTGTAAATTTGAAAGAGTTATGATTTTTTAAAGGCAAGGAGCAAAAAATGAAAATGCAAAAACGGAAAAACCTCCGGTCCTTAAGGGGTTAAGGACCAGGCCATTTTACACCTTAAGGACCAGAGCATTTTTTGCAAATCTGACCACTGTCACTTTAAACATTAATAACTCTGGAATGCTTTTAGTTATCATTATGAATCCGAGACTGTTTTTTCCTGACATATTCTACTTTAACTTAGTGGTAACATTTTATGGTAACTTGCATCCTTTCTTGGTGAAAAATCCCAAAATTTGATGAAAAAAATGAAAATTTAGCATTTTTCTAACTTTGAAGCTCTCTGCTTGTAAGGAAAATGGATATTCAAAATAAAAAAAAATTTGTTCACATATAAAATATGTCTACTTTATGTTTGCATCATAAAATGTATGAGTTTTTACTTTTGGAAGACACCAGAGGGCTTCAAAGTTCAGCAGCAATTTTGAAATTTTTCACAAAATTTTCAAACTCACTATTTTTCAGGGACCAGTTCAGTTTTGAAGTGGATTTGAAGGGTCTTCATATTAGAAATACCCCATAAAAGACCCCATTATAAAAACTACACCCCCCAAAGTATTCAAAATTACATTCAGTAAGTGTATTAACCCTTTAGGTGTTTTACAGGAATAGCAGCAAAATGAAGGAAAAAATTCAAAATCTTCATTTTTTACACTCGCATTTTCTTGTAGACCCAATTTTTGAATTTTTGCAAGGGGTAAAAAGGAGAAAATTTTTACTTGCATTTGAAACCCAATTTCTCTCGAGTAAGCACATACCTCATATGTCTATGTTAATTGTTCAGCGGGCGCAGTAGAGGGCTCACAAGCGAAGGAGCGACAAATGGTTTTCGGGGGGCATGTTACCTTTAGGAAGCCCCTATGGTGCCAGGACAGCAAAAAAAAAACACATGGCATACCATTTTGGAAACTAGACCCTTCGGTGAACATAACAAGTGGTAAATTGAACCTTAATACCCCACAGGTGTTTCACAACTTTTGCATATGTAAATAAAAAATATTTTTTTTTACCTAAAATGCTTGGTTTCCCAAAAATGTTACATTTTTAAAAAGGGTAATAGAAGAAAATACCCCCCAAAATTTGAAGCCCAATTTCTCCCGATTCAGAAAACACCCCATATGGGTGTGAAAAGTGCTCTGCTTGCGCACTACAGGTCTCAGAAGAGAAGGAGTCACATTTGGCTTTTGGAAAGCAAATTTTGCTCTGGGGGCAAGCCGCATTTAGGAAGCCCCTATGGTGCCAGAACAGCAAAAAAAAAAAAAAAACACATGGCATACCATTTTAGAAACTAGACCCCTCGGGGAACGTAACAAGGGGTAATGTGAACCTTAATACCCTACAGGTGTTTCACGACTTTTGCATATGTAAAAAAAAAAAGTTTTTTTTTACCTAAAATGCTTGTTTTCCCAAACATTTTACATTTTTAAAAAGGATAATAGCAGAAAATACCCCCCAAAATTTGTAACACAATTTCTCCCGAGTACGGCGATACCCCATATGTGACCCTAAACTGTTGCGTTGAAATACGACAGGGCTCCAAAGTGAGAGCGCCATGTGCATTTGAGGCCTAAATTAGGGACTTGCATAGGGGTGGACATAGGGGTATTCTACGCCAGTGATTCCCAAACAGAGGGCCTCCAGCTGTTGTAAAACTCCCAGCATGCCTAGACAATCAGTGGCTATCTGGCAATACTGGGAGTAGTTGTTTTGCAACAGCTGGAGGCTCCGTTTTGGAAACAGTGGCGTACCAGACGTTTTTCATTTTTATTGGGGAGGGGAGGGGGGCTGTGTAGGGGTATGTGTATATGTAGTGTTTTTTTACTTTTTATTTTATTTTTTGTTAGTGTAGTGTAGTGTTTTTAGGGTACAGTCGTACGGGCGGGGGTTCACAGTAGTTTCTCGCTGGCAGTTTGAGCTGCGGCAGAAAATTTGCCGCAGCTCAAACTTGCAGCCGGATACTTACTGTAAACCTCCGCCCATGTGAGAGTACCCTGTACATTCACATTGGGGGGGAGAAACATCCAGCTGTTGCAAAACTACAACTCCCAGCATGTACGGTCTATCAGTGCATGCTGGGAGTTGTAGTTTTGCAACAGCTGGAGGCACACTGGTTGTGAAACACCGAGTTTGGTAACAAACTCAGTGTTTTGCAACCAGTGTGCCTTCAGCTGTTGCAAAAGCTAAAACCCCCAGCATGTACGGACAGTGGAAGGGCATCCTGGGAGTTGTAGTTATGCAACCAGCAGATGCACCACTACAACTCCCAGCATGCACTTTAGCTGATTGTGCAAGCTGGGAGTTGTAGTTATACAACAGCTGAAGGTACATTTTTCCATAGAAAAAAATGTGCCTCCAGCTGTTGCAAAACTATAAGTCCCAGCATGCCCATAAGGGAATGCTGGGAGTTGTGGTTGTCTGCCTCCTGCTGTTGCATAACTACAGCTCCCAGCATGCCCTTTTTGCATGCTGGGAGCTGTTGCTAAGCAACAGCAGGAGGCTGTCACTCACCTCCTGCTGCTGCTCCGGGACACAGGACAGTCCCTCGCCGCCGCCACTGCTCCTGGGGCCCCGATCCCAACATTGATGCCGGGGATCGGGGTCCCCAGCTCCCGGGGTCTTCTTCCCGCGCCCGCTCACGTCCTCCAGAAGAGGGGCAGAGCGGGTTGCGGGAGTGACACCCGCAGCAGGCGCCCTGATTGGTCGGCCGGGAAACCGGCCGACGAATCAGGGCGATCGTGAGGTGGCACCAGTGCCACCTTACCCCTGCTGGCTATGGCTGTTCGGGGCTGTCTCTGACGGAGACCTGATTGACCCGGAATCGCCGCAGATCGCTGGACTGAATTTTCCAGCGATCTGCGGCCATCGACGACATGGAGGGGCATAATGACCCCCCTGGGCGATATGCCGCGATGCCTGCTGAACGATTTCAACAGGCATCGGGCACCAGCTCCCCTCCGGCTAGCGGCGGGGGGCCGGGAATGGACAGGACGTACTCCTATGTCCTCGGTCCTTAAGGACTCGGAAACGGGTTCGTAGGAGTACGTCCATTGTCCTTAAGGGGTTAAAATAAAATGTGGGTATATATATTTTATCCTAAGAATATTATTAAGTTAAGTTTTATGTAATGCATATCCTCAATACTTACTTGTTCACACTAACACTTTTACAAAAGAGACTGTTTTCTTCTGCCTACCTGCCTCAGCTACTATTCTGATCCTGCCACCCACCTGATGCCACAGATCTGAAGCCAAGTTCTCATTTTTTCACCCACCTTCATCAACCTCTGCCCCACTATGTCCCTGGGTCACTTTCAGGACTCCTGATGCTGCCGATGCCACCTCCAGATTGTTTCATACTGCCACCATATGTTCTTCTCATGCTGATGCCAACTCCAGGCTGTCTCATTCTGCCAACATATGTTCTCCACATGCTGCTGCCACCTCCAGGCTTTCTCATTCTGCAACTATATAGTCTCCTCATGCTGCCGATAACCTCCAGGCTGTATCATTCAGCCACTGTATGGTCTGCTCTTGCTGCCACCAACTCCAGGCTGTGTCATTCAGCTACTATATGGTCTCCTCATGCTGCTGTCAACTCCAGGCTGTGTCATTCAGCCACTATATGGTCTCCTCATGCTTCTGCCACCTCCGGGCTGTGTCATTCAGCCACTATATGGTCTCCTAATGCTGCTGCCAATTACAGGCTGTGTCATTCACCCACTATGTGGCCTCCTCATGCTTCCGGCCCCTTCAGGCTGTGTCACTGTATTCCTCAAGCTTCTGGCACATTAAATAAAACTAGGCTAATCTAATTGACATCTTTAATTTAAATGTTAATAAATATGTTTAATCTTTTCAATTGTGAGGCCCTATGATCCTTTCAGGCTGTTGCCACCTCCAGGCTGGGTCATTCAGCCACTATATGGTGTCCTCATGGTGCCACCACCTCCACAATATGTCATTCAGCCACTATATGGTCTCCTCATGCTGCCGCCACCTCCATGCTGTGTCATTCATTCACTCTATGGTCTCATCATGTTGTCGCCAATTCCAGGCTGTGTCATTCAGCCACTATATGGTCTGCTCTTGCTGCCGCCAACTCCAGGCTTTTTCATTCAGTCACAATATGGTCTCCTTTTGCTGCTGACCACTACATGCTGTGTCATTCAGCCACTATATGGTCTCCTCATGCTTCCACCACCTCCAGGCTGTGTCACTGTACCGCCATGTGGTCTCCTCATGCTGCTGGCACATTAAATAAAACTTTTTAGGTTCATTCAGCAACTATATGGTCTCTACATGCTACCGCCACCTCCACACTGTGTCATTCAGCCACTATAAGTTATCCTCATGCTGCCTCCAACTCCAGGCTGTGTCATTCTGCCACTGTATGGTCTGCTCTTGCTGCCGCCAACTCCAGGTTGTGTCATTCAGCTACTATATGGTCTCCTCATGCTGCCGCCACCTCCAGGCTGTGTCATTCAGCCACTATGTGGTGTCCTAATGCTGCCGCCAACTGCAGGCTGTGTCATTCAGCTACTGTGTGGTCTCCTCATGCTTCCACCCCCTCCAGGCTGTGTCACTGTACTCCTCATGCTTCTGGCACATTAATTAAAACTAGGTTCATCTAATTGACATCTTCAATTTAAATGTTAATAAATATATTTAATCTTTTCAATTGTGAGGCCCTATGGTCTCGTCAAGCTGTTGCCACCTCCAGGCTGGGTCATTCAGCCACTATATGGTCTCCTCATGCTGCCACCACCTCCACACTGTGTCATTCAGCCACTATATGGTCTCTGCATGCTGCCGCCACCTCCACGCTGTGTCATTCAGCCACTATATGTTATCCTCATGCTGCCGCCACCTCCACGCTTTGTCATTCAGCCACTATATGGTCTCCGCATGCTTCCGCCACCTCCACACTGTGTCATTCAGCCACTATAAGTTATCCTCATGCTGCTGCCAACTCCAGGCTGTGTCATTCTGCCACTGTATGATCTGCTCTTGCTGCCGCCAACTCCAGGCTGTGTCATTCAGATACTATATGGTCCCCTCATGCTTCCGCCACCTCCAGGCTGTGTCATTAAGCCACTATATGGTCTCCTCATGCTTCCACCACCTCCAGGCTGTGTCACTGTACCACCATGTGGTCTCTTCATGCTGCTGGCACATTAAATAAAACTTTTTAGGTTCATCTATTTGAAATCTTCAATCTAAATGTTAAAAAATATCTTTAATCTTTTCAATTGTGAGGCCCTATGGTCTCGTCAGGCTGTTGCCACCTCCAGGCTGGGTCATTCAGCCACTATATGGTCTCCTCATGCTGCCACCACCTCCACACTGTGTCATTCAGCCACTATATGGTCTCTGCATGCTGCAGCCACCTCCACGCTGTGTCATTCAGCCACTATATGTTATCATCATGCTGCCACCACCTCCAAGGTTTGTCATTTAGCCACTATATAGTCTCCTCATACTGATGCCACCTCCAGACTCTGTCATTGTGCTTCTCTGCGATAGAGATTCTAATAGTGACGCCTCTAATCTGCATTTCCTACTGAACAACAGTATTATTTCACTAACCCAGCACACTCCATATGCGTGTAACAGCAAGGCAAAGTGTTCTACACCCCTATTGAGGCTCTCTGTAGGCCAGAAATAGCCATTTTTAACCCCTTAAGGACCCAGGGTTTTTCAGTTTTTGCACTTTCGTTTTTTCCTCCTTACCTTTTAAAAATAATAACCCTTTCAATTTTCCACCTAAAAATCCATATTATGGCTTATTTTCTGTGTCACCAATTCTACTTTGCAGTAACATAAGTCATTTTACCCAAAAATTCACGGCGAAATGGAAAAAAAAAATCATTGTGTGACAAAATCGAAGAAAAAACGCCATTTTGTAACTTTTGGGGGCTTCCGTTTCTACGCAGTGCCTATTTCGGTAAAAATTACACCTGATCATTTTTCTGTAGGCCCATACGGTTAAAATGATACCCTACTTATATAGGTTTGATTTTGTAGTACTTCTGGAAAAAATCATAACTACATGCAGGAAAATTCATACGTTTAAAAATGTCATCTTCTGACCCCTATAACTTTTTTATTTTTCCACGTACAGGGCGGTATGAGGACTCATTTTTTTCACCGTGATCTGAACTTTTTATCGGTATGATTTTTGTTTTAATCTGACTTTTTGATCACTTTTTATAAATTTTTTAATGGTATAAAAAGTGACCAGAATTTTTTTGCTCGTACACCATTGACCATGCGGTTTAATTAATTATATATTTTTATAGTTCGGACATTTTAACACATGGCGATACCACATATGTTTATCTTTTTTTTTACACTGTTTTATTTTTTTTTTTTTATGAGAAAAGGGGGGTGATTCAAACTTTTATTAGAGAAGGGGTTAAATGACCTTTATTAACACTTTTTTAAACTTTTTTTTTGCAATGTTATAGGTCCCATAGGGACCTATAACACTGCACACACTGATCTCTTGCACAGATCACTGGCGTGTATTAACACGCCTGTGATCAGTGTTATCGGCGCTTGACTGCTCCTGCCTGGATCTCAGGCACGGAGCAGTCATTCGTCGATTGGACACCAAGGAGGCAGGTTAGGGCCCTCCAGGTGTAATGTAAGCTGTTCAGGATGCCGCAATTTCACCGCGGCGGTCCCGAACAGCCCGACTGAGCAGCCGGGTCACTTTCACTTTCACTTTAGAAGCTGTGGTCAGCTTTGACCGCCGCTTTAATGGGTTAATACCACACATCTCTGCGATCGGCGATGTGTGGTATTAGCCACGGGTTCCGGCCGTTGATGAGTGCCGGGAATGACACGATATGATGCAGGATCGCAGCGCGCTCCCGCGTCCCTGCATCATATCGCTTCGGTCCCGGGAGGGATGCTCTCAGCCCTGTGCTTCTCCATACAGTCTGAACACCCAGACCCCGAAAGATCAAAACTTCTTACTTGTCTCTGTGGCATGATAAAAGTTTTTGAAATTCTAATAACCCTTTATTGAACGATAGCCCTTCTGGAGAGATTTTTAAAATCTTTTTATCAATGAATTTCAAGATATTTTTTTGTGGAGACAAGCAGAGATGAGCAAATTGAAATGTAAAAATTTTCTGTAAAAAGTTGGTTCTTTCAGAATTTATTTGTGGCGAATCAACCAACTTTTCACAGAAAAGGTTTACATTTCAATTTGCTCATCTCTGCTTGTCTCCACAAAAAAATATCTTGAAATTCATTGACAAAAAGATTTAAAAAATCTCTCCAGAAGAGCTATCGTTCAATAAAGGGTTGTTATCATTTCAAAAACTTTTATCATGCCACAGAGACAAGTCAGAAGTTTTGATCTTTCGGGGTCTGGGTGTTCAGACTCTATGGAGAAGCACAGGGCTGAGAGCATCCCTCCCTGACTTGCTGCTCTCCCCATCTTGCTACAGGACATGGATTCTATAGTTAGTCTATGGCATCACGTATTAATGTAGAAATTAGGTGGCACTGCTAGATTCCCATATGGTCTGCGCTCAAAGGATGCAGGTCAATGCTTATGTGTCGTAGTTCGGAGGTGCTAGGAAATAATGTAGACCGAGTAATGAATTAAACAGAGTAAGTGCAAAGCACTAAAAAGAATCCTGCATTCACCGATTGACAGATGACTTCAGATTCCAATTGTGGAAATACCGGACGAGGCTGCAGGATTTACGTGGGGCACTCAGAACGCCCCACGCAGTCCCTTCAGCCTCATCCGGTCTGTCCACGGTTGGAATCTGAAGTCATCTGTCGAGCGGTGAGTGCAGGATTCTTTTTAGTGTTTTGCACTTACTCTGTTTAATTCATTAGTCTATGGAATCATTCTAAAGTAGCTAGCTAAGGAGAGGAGCGCTGGGCGGCACGCTTCTCCCAGCTTGTTCTAAGAATCGATTGGGCTCTGAACACCCAGACTTTAACTGATCAAAACTTCTGACATGTCTCAGTAACATATCAAAAGTTTTCTTAAAATTATAGTTAAACTCTAATGGGTTAACACTCTGAAGGTGTTATTTGGATAAATAAACGTATTCCCTATCCACAGAATAGAGGATAAGTGTCTGATCGGGGGGGGGGGGGGGATCCAACTGCTGCTACCCCCCCCCCCCATGATCTCCTGTATGGAGCCCAGCCCTAGACGCTTTACTAACTAGTCCTCTGGGCGCTCTGGCCCCTACCTTTGGAGACAAACAGGATTGATTACCTGCTCAGCCAATCACCAGGATAGGTTTATTTCCATCGACAACCCTTTTAAATACAATAAGACCAGCCACAAAAGATATACAGAAGGGTCATGAAAACCTGTATCATGTCCTGTATCTGCTTTGATCTATAACACCTTCATCTCGTGCCGATACACCATCATCATCCTCTACACTGTTGTGTCTTTAGTTCTTTCATCTCCTTATCGCTCCTGGGCCTCGCATCTCCTCAGCTGCCTGTGTGGTCGAGCCGTGGTAGGGGTAGCGACCTGGATGCTGCCTGCCGCAGCAAGTCCATCCCGCTTTGTGGCAGACTCGGCTCCCTGGTATGGTCCGAGTCATCTGCCACACAGGTCCAGCGGATCCACATCCACTGGGGTTCCTGTCTTCAGAAACGTGAGTGTTACACCCCCGATGGCAGCTCTAATCGTTCAGAACATTTTGTTCCAAATGCTGAGCAGCTGGGTACCCCTTTAATTAACCTCAATCCAATTAAGTGTTTATCACTGAGCTCCAAGTCTTACCATTTACAAAGATCCTTGAAAACTTTAAGGAAAATATTAAGTATTTCTCTGCATATTTGATACCGCACATAAGCCAGGATCAGGAGTCACCTGTGCAATTTCCCAGTGAATTTCTATCCACACTACAGTTTAAGTGAAAATACAATGACACTACAAACCATCCATAGAAAGCATAAACATGTAATTTCATAGTACAAGCCTTCATAAACAGAGTTTAATTCCTTTTAGCCATAGACTATTTGTCTTTCTGCACCAATGAGTCCAAAGAAAAGTATTATTTTAAAGCATTAGTAATTAGAATCTTTTCAGAAAACAAGGAGAGGAAGCGATCTCTAAACATGACACGGATAACGCCATTGTGTCACCCAAGGATGAAATTTTAAATTACTTTGAAAGATTTGTTGTCCCAAAGCGCAACTGATGTGATACACCATAGGAATTGTGTTTGCAATTGGAATTTAACACCATGACTATCGAATTAAACTAATTTGCCACACATGGATTGTTTCAAAGAAAAGTGTACACCATGATTTTCTGCGTCTGTCTGGAAGTGGGATTTAAAGAAATAGAATATTACTTACCTTTTTCTAATTTGACTATAACTTGTTGTTTTTAAAAGTTATTACAAGTGATGAGTGGCAGAGGCCATATTCGAATTCGCAATATTTCACGAATATATGGACGAATATTCGTCCTTTGTTTGCCAAATTTACATATTCACTATGCTCGTTCACTTTCTTTTTCCATGTGAAAATCGTAATGAAATTCACATAGTGCACATGCGCGATTATATCTTTCACTTAAAAGAAGGGAGGGATCAGTGTTCTCTGGAAGTGCCAATATTCACAAATATTTGCATATTCACATATATGAAATATTCGCGCACCACACCGACTCACACAATAAATAATATTGGAGCCTTCTTTGGACCAAAAGCTGGAAGCAGGGAGGGATGATTACTTTATTTTTTTTACACAGCACACATCATTGTTGTGATGTGAACTGTGAAGAAAAAAACTGAATAATCATCATTACAAATATATAGCACTATATTTTAAATATTTGCAAAGTCGTGAAGTGCCGATACTCACGGTAAAAATTAGCATTTCAAATATTCGTGCTCAACACTAGTTATTACTATGTCAAACCATGAGTTCACATGTGGCAGACAAATTGTTGACATAGTCTCATTCACCTTGAAGAAATCGGTGTCCTTTCCGCCAAAACAACCTCCTTCAGATGAAGGACCCTAACCGTTATAAGGGGTACTCTACTGCCTTAGTGTTCGGAAAATTTTGTTCAGAACACGGTGTGTGGGCTGTGGGGGTTGTGACATCACAACCTCGCCCCATCAATGCAAGTCTATGGGAGGGGGAGTGGTGGCTGACATGCCCCTTCTCTCAGACTTGCATTGAGGTGGTGTGGCGTGATGTCATGAGGGGCGTGACTGTGACTTCATGACCCTCACAGTCCACACCCAGCGTTCGGAACAAAATGTTCTGAACGCTGGGGCAATGGAGTACCCCTTTAATTGCAGATTTTTCTGTTGATCTGTTTGTAGTGGGAAAAATTTGCAACCATGGTTGGTTGCTCAATTGTGAATTTGAGTCGCAACTAGACTGGCACTTATATGCGTAAAATGGTTACAAAAATGTGCCTGTAATACACCTGTGTGGAGCCTGCCAAATTCATTGACAGGTTTTTGGGAAACTGTCACTGCATTTCTTGAGCCACAGCCAGAAGAAGATCGAACAGAAAGATATACAGTATACGGCTATGCTAATGCGGTGGAATTTCTGCAGGAATATTCTGCTCAGAAATTCCACTGCAGCAAGGTCCCATTAATTTCATTAGTATTCTGCTGCACTGTGTACACATGGAAATCCTGATTCTGAGGTCCGCAAAAACATTTGGGGAGATTTATCAAAACCTGTGAGGAGGAAAAGTTGCTGAGGTGCCCATAGCAACCAACCAGATCGCTTCTTTCAATTTTAACAAGGCCTCTAAAAAATGAAAGAAGCGATCTGATGGGGAGCTCAACAACTTTTCCTCCTCACAGGTTATGATAAATCTCCCCCAATTATTGAACAATTCAAAGTTCCAGCGGATTCCGCTTAGAAATGCATTGCTGTCTATGAAGATGGTGCATTTTTGAGCTGTACTAGTATTTTTCAGGTGGACATTTTGCATTTTTGACCATATGAACATGGTCTAAGTCCTCATTTATATCTCTTATTCCTTTTAACCCCTTAAGGACTCAGCCCATTTTGGCCTTAAGGACTCAGAAAATTTAATTTTAACGTTTTCATTTTTTCCTCCTCGCCTTCTAAAAATCATAACTCTTTTATATTTTCATCCACAGACTAGTATGAGGGCTTGTTTTTTTGCGTGACCAGTTGTCCTTTTTAATGACATCACTCATTATATCATAAAATGTATGGCGCAACCAAAAAACACTATTTTTGTGGGGAAATTAAAACGAAAAAACGCAATTTTGCTAATTTTGGAAGGTTTTGTTTTCACGCCGTACAATTTATGGTAAAAATGACATGTGTTCTTTATTCTGAGGGTCAATACGATTAAAATGATACCAATTATTATATACTTTTATATTATTGTTGCGCTTAAAAAAAATCACAAACTTTTTAACCAAATTAGTACGTTTATAATCCCTTTATTTTGATGACCTCTAACTTTTTATTTTTCCGTATAAGTGGCGGTATGGGGCTCATTTTTTGCGCCATGATCTTTAATTTTTTTTGATACCACATTTGCATATAAAAAACTTTTAATATATTTTTTATAATTTTTTTTTTAATAAAATGTATTAAAAAAGTAGGAATTTTGGACTTTTTAAATTTTTTTTCGTTCACGCCGTTCACCGTACGGGATCATTAACATTTTATTTTAATATTTCGGACATTTACGCACGCGGCGATACCAAATATGTCTATAAAAAATGTTTTTTACGCTTTTTGGGGGTAAAATAGGAAAAAACGGACGTTTTACTTTTTTATTGGGGGAGGGGATTTTTCACTTTTTTTTTACTTTTACTTTTACATTTTTTTACATTTTTTTTTACACTTGAATAGTCCCCATAGGGGACTAATTATAGCAATACCATGATTGCTAATACTGATCTGTTCTATGTATAGGACATAGAACAGATCAGTATTATCGGTCATCTCCTGCTCTGGTCTGCTCGATCACAGACCAGAGCAGGAGACGCCGGGAGCCGCACGGAGGAAGGAGAGGGGAACTCCGTGCGGCGTTATGAATGATCGGATCGTTCATTTAAATCGCGAACTGCCGCAGATGCCGGGATCTGTATTGATCCCGGCACCTGAGGGGTTAATGGCGGACGCCCGCGAGATCGCGGGCGTCGGCCATTGCCGGCGGGTCCCTGGCTGCGATCAGCAGCCGGGATCAGCCGCGCATGACACGGGCATCGCTCCGATGCCCGCGGTTATGCTTAGGACGTAAATGTACGTCCTGGTGCGTTAAGTACCACCTCACCAGGACGTACATTTACGTCCTGCGTCCTTAACCCCTTAAGGACATAGGGCGTATCCATACGCCCCCGTTTCCAAGTCCTTAAGGACCGAGGGCGTATGGATACGCCCTGAGCATTTCCGGCCCCCACCGCTAGCCGGAGGGGAGCCGGAGCCGGATGCCTGCTGAAATCGTTCAGCAGGCATCCCGGCATATCGCCCAGGGGGGTCATTATGTCCCCCCATGTCGGCGATTGCCGCAGATCGCTGGACAATTCAGTCCAGCGATCTGCGGCAGATTCCGGGTCAATCGGGTCTCCAGTGACCCGATGACCCGGAATTACTGGCTGATCGGGGCCGTCAGAGACGGCCCCGAACAGCCAGAGCCAGCAGGGGTGAGGTGGCACTGGTGCCACCTCACGATCACCCTGATTCGTTGGCCGGATTACCGGCCGACCAATCAGGGCGCCTGCTGCGGGTGTCACTCCCGCAACCCGCTCCGCCCCTCTTCCGGAGGACGTGAGCGGGTGCGGGAAGACGACCCCCGGTGCTGGGGACCCCGATCCCCGGTGTCCCTGTTGGGATCGGGGCCCCAGGAGCAGCGGCGGCGGCGGAGACGACGAGGGACTGACCTGTGCGGCTGGATCGTTGGAGGTGAGTGACAGCCTCCTGCTGTTGCTTAGCAACAGCTCCCAGCATGCAACAAGGGCATGCTGGGAGCTGTAGTTATGCAACAGCAGGAGGCAGACCACCACAACTCCCAGCATGCCCTTATGGGCATGCTGGGACTTGTAGTTTTGCAACAGCTGAAGGCACATTCTTTCTATGTAAAAGTGTACCTAAGCTGTTGTGTAACTACAACTCCCAGCTTGCACAATCAGCTAAAGTGCATGCTGGGAGTTGTAGTGGTGCATCTGGTGGTTGCATAACTACCTGAAGGCACACTGAGTTAAGTAGTAAACCAGTGTGTCTCCAGCTGTTGCATAACTACAATCCCCAGCATCCCCAGCCAATGTAGTATGCCACCGGCTGTTGCATAACTACAAGACCCAGCATGCCCTTCCACTGTCCGTACATGCTGGGGGTTGTAGCTTTTGCAACAGCTGAAGGCACACTGGTTGCAAAACACTGAGTTTGTTACCAAACTCGGTGTTTCACAACCTGTGTGTCTCCAGCTGTTGCAAAACTACAACTCCCAGCATGCACTGATAGACCGTACATGCTTGGAGTTGTAGTTTTGCAACAGCTGGATGTTTCTCCCCCCCCAATGTGAACGTACAGGGTACACTCACATGGGCGGAGGATTACAGTAAGTATCCGGCTGCAAGTTTGAGCTGCGGCAAATTTTCTGTCGCAGCTCAAACTGCCAGCGAGAAACTACTGTGAACTCCCGCCCGTGTGACTGTACCCTAAAAACACTACACTACACTAACACACAATAAAATAAAAAGTAAAAAACACTACATATACACATACCCCTACACAGCCCCCCTCCCCTCCCCAATAAAAATGAAAAATGTCTGGTACGTCACTGTTTCCAAAACGGAGCCATCAGCGGTTGCAAAACTACAACTCCCAGCATGCACTGATAGACCGTACATGCTGGGAGTTGTAGTTTTGCAACAGCTGGATGTTCCCCCTCAATGTGAACGTACAGGGTACACTCACATGGGCGGAGGATTACAGTAAGTATCCGGCTGCAAGTTTGAGCTGCGTCAAATTTTCTGCCGCAGCTCAAACTGCCAGCGAGAAACTACTGTGAACCCCCGCCCGTGTGACTGTACCCTAAAAACACTACACTACACTAACACACAATAAAATAAAAAGTAAAAAACACTACATATACACATACCCCTACACAGCCCCCCTCCCCAATAAAAATGAAAAACGTCTGGTACGCCACTGTTTCCAGAACGGAGCCTCCAGCTGTTGCAAAACAACTACTCCCAGTATTGCCAGATAGCCACTGACTGTCCAGGCATGCTGGGAGTTTTACAACAGCTGGAGGCCCCCTGTTTGGGAATCACTGGCGTAGAATACCCCTAAGTCCACCCCTATGCAATCCCTAATTTAGGCCTCAAATGCGCATGACACTCTCACTTTGGAGCCCTGTCGTATTTCAAGGCAACAGTTTAGGGCCACATATGGGGTATCGCCGTACTCGGGAGAAATTGGGCTTCAAATTTTGTGGGGTATTTTCTGCTATTACCCTTTTTAAAAATGTAAAATTTTTGGGAAAACAAGCATTTTAGGTAAAAAAATTTTTTTTTTTTTACATATACAAAAGTCATGAAACACCTGTGGGGTATTAAGGTTCACTTAACCCCTTGTTACGTTCCCCAAGGGGTCTAGTTTCCAAAATGGTATGCCATGTGTTTTCTTTTGCTGTCCTGGCACCATAGGGGCTTCCTAAATGCGGCATGCCCCCAGAGCAAAATTTGCTTTCAAAAAGCCAAATGTGACTCCTTCTCTTCTGAGACCTGTAGTGCGCCAGCAGAGCAATTTTCACCCCCATATGGGGTGTTTTCTGAATCGGGAGAAATTGGGTTTCAAATTTTGGGGGGTATTTTCTGCTATTACACTTTTTAAAAATGTAAAATTTTTGGAAAACCAAGCATTTTAGGTAAAAAGAAAAAACATTTTTTTTACATATGCAAAAGTCGTGAAACACCTGTGGGGTATTAAGGTTCATTTTACCCCTTGTTACGTTCCCTGAGGAGTGTAGTTTCCAAAATGGTATTCCATGTGTGTTTTTTTGCTGTCCTGGCACCATAGGGGCTTCCTAAAGGTGACATGCCCCGCAAAAACCATTTGACGCTCCTTCCCTTCTGAGCCCTCTACTGCGCCCGCTGAACAATTAACATAGACATATGAGGTATGTGCTTACTCGAGAGAAATTGGGTTTCAAATACAAGTAAAAATTTTCTCCTTTTTACCCCTTGCAAAAATTCAAAAATTGGGTCTACAAGAACATGTGAGTGTAAAAAATTAAGATTTTGAATTTTCTCCTTCACTTTGCTGCTATTGCTGTGAAACACCTAAAGGGTAAATACACTTACTGAATGTCATTTTGAATACTTTGGGGGGTGTAGTTTTTATAATGGGGTCTTTTATGGGGCATTTCTAATATGAAGGCCCTTCAAATCCACTTCAAACGTGAACTGGTCCATGAAAAATAGCGAGTTTGAAAATTTTGTGAAAAATTTCAAAATTGCTGCTGAACTTTGAAGCCCTCTGGCGTCTTCCAAAAGTAAAAACTCATAAATTTTATGATGCAAACATAAAGTAGACATATTGTATATGTGAACCCAAAAAAAAATATTTTGAATATCCATTTTCCTTACAAGCAGAGAGCTTCAAAGTTAGAAAAATGCAAAATTTTCATTTTTTTCATCAAATTTGGTGATTTTTCACCAAGAAATGATGCAAGTTACCATAAAATTTTACCACTAAGTTAAAGTAGAATATGTCACGAAAAAACAGTCTCGGAATCAGATTAATAACTAAAAGCATTCCAGAGTTATAAATGTTTAAAGTGACAGTGGTCAGAATTGCAAAAAACGCTCCGGTCCTTAAGGTGAAAAAGGGCTCGGTCCTTAAGGGGTTAAGGGGTTAAAGGGGTACTCCGGTGAAAAGCTTTTTTTCTTTTAAATCAACTGGTGGCAGAAAGTTAAACATATTTGTAAATTACTTCTATTAAAAAATCTTAATCCTTCCAGTACTTATTAGCTTCTGAATGCTACACAGGAAATTCCTTTCTTTTTGAAACACTGATGACATCACGAGCACAGTGCTCTCTGCTGACATCTCTGTCCATTTTAGCAACCATGCATAGCATATGCATAGCAAATGTATACTAAGGGTGGCTCAGTGGTTAGCACTGCTGCCTCGCAGTGCTGGGGACTTGGGTTCAAATCCCACTAAGGACAGCAATAAATAAAGCGTTATTATTATTATAATGACATCAGCAGAGAGAATTGTGCTCGTGATGTCATCAGAGAGCATTCCAAAAAGAAAAGAATTGCCTCTGTAGTATTCAGCAGCTAATAAGTACAGGAAGGATTAAGCTTTTTTAATAGAAGTAATTTACAAATATGTTTAACTTTCTGCCACCAGTTGATTTAAAAGAAAAAATGTTTTCACCGGAGTACCCCTTTAACCCCTTAAGGACGCTGGACGTAAATGTACGTCCTGGTGAGGTGGTACTTAATGCACCAGGACGTACATTTACGTCCTAAGCATAACCGCGGGCATCGGAGCGATGCCCGTGTCATGCGCGGCTGATCCCGGCTGCTGATCGCAGCCAGGGACCCGCCGGCAATGGCCGACGCCCGCGATCTCGCAGGCGTCCGCCATTAACCCCTCAGGTGCCGGGATCAATACAGATCCCGGCATCTGCGGCAGTTCGCGATTTAAATGAACGATCGGATCGCCCGCAGCGCTGCTGCGGGGATCCGATCATTCATAACGCCGCACGGAGGTCCCCTCTCCTTCCTCCGTGCGGCTCCCGGCGTCTCCTGCTCTGGTCTGTGATCGAGCAGACCAGAGCAGGAGATGACCGATAATACTGATCTGTTCTATGTCCTATACATAGAACAGATCAGTATTAGCAATCATGGTATTGCTATGAATAGTCCCATATGGGGACTATTCAAGTGTAAAAAAAAATGTAAAAAAATGTAAAAGTAAAAGTAAAAAAAAAGTGAAAAATCCCCTCCCCCAATAAAAAAGTAAAACGTCCGTTTTTTCCTATTTTACCCCCAAAAAGCGTAAAAAACAATTTTTATAGACATATTTGGTATCGCCGCGTGCGTAAATGTCCGAACTATTAAAATAAAATGTTAATGATCCCGTACGGTGAACGGCGTGAACGAAAAAAAAATAAAAAAGTAAAAAATTCCTACTTTTTTAATACATTTTATTAAAAAAAAATTATAAAAAATATATTAAAAGTTTTTTATATGCAAATGTGGTATCAAAAAAAGTACAGATCATGGCGCAAAAAATGAGCCCCCATACCACCACTTATACGGAAAAATAAAAAAGTTAGAGGTCATCAAAATAAAGGGATTATAAACGTACTAATTTGGTTAAAAAGTTTGTGATTTTTTTTAAGCGCAACAATAATATAAAAGTATATAATAATGGGTATCATTTTAATCGTATTGACCCTCAGAATAAAGAACACACGTCATTTTTACCATAAATTGTACGGCGTGAAAACAAAACCTTCCAAAATTAGCAAAATTGCGTTTTTCGTTTTAATTTCCCCACAAAAATAGTGTATTTTGGTTGCGCAATACATTTTATGATATAATGAGTGATGTCATTACAAACGACAACTGGTCGTGCAAAAGACAAGCCCTCATACTAGTCTGTGGATGAAAATATAAAAGAGTTATGATTTTTAGAAGGCGAGGAGGAAAAAATGAAAACGTAAAAATTAAATTGTCTGAGTCCTTAAGGCCAAAATGGGCTGAGTCCTTAAGGGGTTAAGGCTGTGTTTCCTTTTAGCAGTTTCTTGGAAAGCTTTCACTGCAGATTTTGAGCCAAAGTAAGAAGTAAATCCATGTGGAAGAAGTATAAGTAGAACTGAATCTGGCCCAAAAACTGCTGTGAAAGTTTTCTGTAAAAAAAATTTTTAAAAAAAAGTAGTGGAAACAGTTCCTTAATGGGGTACTCTGGTGGAAAAAAAAAGTTTTTCAACTGGTACCAGGAAGTTAAACATATTTGTAAATTACTTCTATTAAACAATGTTAATACTAGTACTTATCAGCTGCTGTATGCTCCATGCAGCATGGAACAGAAGCAAGCTGTGGTATGCCAATACACCATGATTTACTCTAAAACGCTTGGGTGCTTCAGAGAAATTGTAGTTTTGAAAAGGTATCAAGACCTGGGTAGGTAGTCATGGGGGATAATGCTTGCTGCTGCTTCCCTTCCCCTGGCCCTGAATTACTTGTTTATCAGGGCCAGGGGAAGGCCACCAAATAAAACTTTTAAAGGGAATGTGTCACCAAATGTTTTGTGTTTAGTTTTTTAGAGATCAAATAAATTTTTCAAATGTTTTCAATATTTTTGGAAATATTAAAAAATATATATATTTGTCACAAAATATGAAAAATTCAATAATAACTTCATATTTGCCACTCTTGACCAGCAGAGGGAGCTCACATGAGGAATCTGGTGAAAACAAGGGACGTGCCGCAAAATGGGGCCTCACACCTTCCTCTTGTGTCTGTATGCAAAAAGAAAGGAGGGAGGGGAACTTGTAGTTTTTTTTTCATGCAGAGCCATTCTGTTGGTGATTGAAGAATGGATAAAATACAGACTACCGAAAGACTTTCACACACTTTTCTGCTTTAATGTTGTAGCTGTGTTTAACCTCTTCAGAACATAGGGCGTATGGATACGCCATGCATCCCGAGTCCTTAAGGACCGAGGGCGTATCCATACGCCCGTGGGAATTCCGGCCCCCACCGCTTGCCGGTTGGGGACCGGAGCCGGATACCTGCTGAAATCGTTCAGCAGGCATCCCGACATATCGCCCAGGGGGGTCATTATGCCCCCCCATGTCGGCGATCGCCGCAGATCTCTGGACAATTCAGTCCAGCGATCTGCGGCGATTCTGGGTCAATCGGGTCTCCAGTGACCTGGTGACCCGGAATTACTGGCTGTTCGGGGCCGTCTCTGACGGCCCCGAACAGCCAGAGCCTGCAGGGGTGAGGTGGCACTGGTGCCACCTCACGATCGCCCTGATTTGTCGGCTGGATTACCGGCCGACCAATCAGGGTGCCTGCTGCGGGTGTCACTCCCGCACCCGCTCCGCCCCTCTTCCGGAGGACGTGAGCGGGTGCGGGACGTGCACCCCGGGTGCTGGGGACCCCGATCCCCGGCGTCAATGTTAGGATCGGGGCCCCAGGAGCAGCGGCGGCGGCGGGACTGACACCATGCGGCTGGATCGTTGGAGGTGAGTGACAGCCTCCTGCTGTTGCTTAGCAACAGCTCCCAGCATGCAAAAAGGGCATGCTGGGAGCTGTAGTTATGCAACAGGAGGAGGCAGACCACCACAACTCCCAGCATTCCCTTATGGGCATGCTGGGACTTATGGTTTTGCAACAGCTGGAAGCACATTCTTTCTATGGAAAAGTGTACCTTCAGCTGTTGTCTAACTACAACTCCCAGCTTGCACAAACAGCTAAAGTGCATGCTGGGAGTTGTAGTGGTGCATCTGCTGGTTGCATAAATACAACTCCCAGCATGCCCGTTGGCTGTCGGTGACTGCTGAGAGTTGTAGTTTTGCAACAGCTGAAGGCACACTGGTTGTGAAACTCAGAGTTTTTTTTTTACCTAACTCAGTGTTTCACGACCGGTGTGCCTCCAGCTGTTGCAAACTACAACTCAGCAGTCACCATACACCGTACATGCTGGGAGTTGTAGTTTTGCAACAGCTGGAGGCACACTGGTTGTGAAACACTGAGTTGGGTCACAAACTCAGTGATACCTAACCAGTGTGCCTACAGTTGTTGCAAAACTACAACTCTCAGCAGTCACCGACAGCCAATGGGCATGCAGGGAGTTGTAGTTATGCAACAGCTGGATGTCCCCCCCCCCCCCCCCCCCCCAATGTGAACGTACAGGGTACACTCACATGGGCGGAGGATTACAGTAAGTATCTGGCTGCAAGTTTGAGCTGCCGCAAACTTTCTGCTGCAGCTCAAACTGCCAGCGAGAAACTACTGTGAACCCCCGCCTGTGAGACTGTACCCTAAAAACACTACACTAGCACAAAAAATAAAATAAAAAGTAAAAAACACTACGTATACACATACCCCTATACAACCCCCCTCCCCAATAAAAATGAAAAATGTCTGGTACGCCACTGTTTCCAACGGAGAACGGAGCCTCCAGCTGTTGCAAAACAACTCCCAGTATTGTCGGACAGCCGTTGATTGTCCAGGCATGCTGGGAGGTTTGCAACAGCTGGAGGCACCCTGTTTGGGAATCACTGGCGTAGAATTCCCCTATGTCCACCCCTATGCAAGTCCCTAATTTAGGCCTCAAATGCGCATGGCACTC
The DNA here is from genome assembly GCF_029499605.1 of Hyla sarda. Classification (NCBI taxonomy): domain Eukaryota; kingdom Metazoa; phylum Chordata; class Amphibia; order Anura; family Hylidae; genus Hyla; species Hyla sarda. The sequence continues at coordinate 446,298,612 of NC_079190.1, forward strand.
TCACTTTGGAGACAGGGGGACGAGCCCAGCTGTGGAGTACAAGAGCAGGACTGCGCCTGTGGTGAAGTTGTTGCTAGGGGCAACAGATCGCATCAAGCGAGTGGGCGCTCTTTCTCAAGTAAGGAGACAGGTGGACGGGCCACCTGCAGAGTGCAGATTACGTTTTGAGACTGTGTATAAAGGCGTTGCTAGGGGCAACGGAAAATTTTGTTGGCAAGCGGCTGACCTTTCGGCAGAGGACTGTGCTGTGTTTGCAAGGTTTGAAGTGTTGCAAGATGGATGTCCTGATAAGTGCTTTGTTGCAGACTGCTGCAGCGCAAGAGGAAGCAAGCTTTGCAGAGTTTGAAAAGATTGCTACGCATGAGGCATGGCCCAAGACACACTGGGGAAACTTGGTGTTTGGATTCATTGGAGGAGATGCCCAAAAAGTTCATTGTGAACTGGATCCAAAGATCTTACGGGACTATGAGAAAGTCAAGACAGAGATCCTGCCTAAAGTGGGAGTAAGCCAAGCTGCAAGACTACAGTGTGCACTGCAGCCTAACAGTGATGCTGGGTTTAACCCCTTAAGGACCAATGCAAATAAACCTGTACGCCCCTGAAAGACCAGGCCTGTTTTTTCAAATCGGGGATGTCTGTTTTTATTAGAGAATAACTCTGGTAATGTTTTGCCAATCACGATAATTCTGACATTGTTTTTTTGTCACAAGTTGTCCTTCATGTACATAGTAAAAGTAGGCCGATATCATTTGTAGTTTTTTTTTTACAATGCAAAAAATCATGAAATTTTTACAAAAAATTATGATTTTTTGCTATTTTAACACTAATTGGTTGCATATATTTATACTTACTGACCAAATAGTTTATGAAACTTATACTTTCAGATGTCTACTTTATTTTGACGTCATTTTTTAGTTTTTAATTAACATTTTAAATTAGTTAGAACCCTAACAATTTAACTTGAAATTTTGAAAATTTGAAAAGTACATCTTTTTTTATGTGCTATGCAAGGTTTGCAGAAATTAAAAGGTAGTAGAACATAGGAACACCCCCCAAATGACCCCATTTTAAAAACTAGACCCCTCAAGGTATTCACTAGGGGGTACAGTGAGTATTTTAACACCATAGTTTTTTGGCAGGAATTATTACAAAGTCAGTGTTAAAAATTCGAAAATTGCAATTTTTCACAAATGCATCATTTGGGGGGCATATTTTTTGTACATCACTTCTGATATTGAAAGAAATGCACCCTATATTTTATTTAGCTGCTTGTCCCATGTTCAGAAATACCCCCGCTTTGGCCATATATGGTTCCTTGGCCGCGTAGTAGGACTCAGAAGGAGAGGAGCGCCGTTTGGCTTTCAGGGCAGAACAGTACCCCCACCCCCACAAGTGACCCCATTTATATACCGCACCCCTACAAGTTATTGGCTGGTCGGCTGGCAGTATAACGCATCTGTCTGTGACAGTTAAGGCTCCTGATGGATATATCCGCCATGTTGTAGGAATAAGCACCCGCTCATGGCGAATATATCCATTACTGCTGCGGCTGGGTAGCTCAGTGTGTCCGCTCATGACTGCTGGCGGAAAATCCGCCGCTATGAGTGGACGCACAAAGCTACCCAGCCGCAGCAGCGAGCTCATTACCGTGACTGCTGCATAATGTGCAGGATCACGTGGCGGACATCCGCAGCATATTACATGCTGCGGATGTCCGCCAATGCGATCCTACACATTATGCTTTTTTTTTTTATTAGATTCATTTAATAAATGTATTTTTAATATATATATTTTTTTACACTTTTATTAAATTTTTATTTATTTTTACACTTTTATTTTATTTATTTATTTATTTTTACACTTTTTAATGCTTTGGAATACTTAGTATTCCAAAGCATTGCAGTTATATGCTGCCTGCCAGCTTTCACTAGCAGGCAGCATATTTCACTAGCAGGCAATACCCAGGGCAGACCTGGGGGTCTTTGTAGGACCCCCGGCTGCCCAGGTATGCAGCAGCACCCCGCGATGCTCCGGGGTGCTGCAGGAGAGACAGAGGGAGCCCCCTTCCTCTGTCAGAACTCCTTACAGCGCGCAGTCACTTCTGACCGGCTGTAGGGGTTAAACTGTCGGGAGTGAAGTGAACTTCACTCCCGGCAGTGCGGCCACACACAGCACCCCGCGATCGCGCTGGGGGTGCTGCAGGAGAGACAGAGGGAGCCCCCTCCCTCTGTCAGAACTCCTTACAGCGCGCGGTCACTTCTGACCGCGGCTGTAAGGGTTAAACTGCCGGGAGTGAAGTGAACTTCACTTCCGGCAGTGCGGCAGGCCCCGGTCAGCCGCGCATTACACGCAGCACCCCGCGATCGCGATGCAGGGTGCTGCAGAGGAGACAGAGGGAGCTCCCTCCCTCTGTCATAATACTTATAGCCCACGGTCACTTCCGACCTCGGCTGTAAGGGTTAAAACTGCTGGGACCAAAGTTTACTTCGGTCCTGGCAGTGCAGCAGGGTCCCGGCTGTGTGTTACAGCCGAGTCCCTGCCGCGATCTCGTGGGTGCACTGGGCAGCACCCACGAGAAGAATGGACGAGTATAGACGTCCAGGTGCGGGAACGCCCGCCAACCTGGACGTCTATACTCGTCCATGGTCGTTATTGGGTTAAGGTTGCAGAGCTACTTAAAGAGCAAGTGGAGCGATGTTCTGCAGCAGAGAAGCTGGTGAGAGGTGTCCAGCGCCAGCCCTTAACTGACTGGACGGCAAGAGATTCTGGTAAGACTGTTCCAGGGGTTATGGGGGCCATGTTTAGTGACTATGAGACTGTGCATAAAAATTATGGGACTGTACATAAAAAGGCTGAGTCGGAGGGTGGTGTTTCCCTAGTTGACTGTTTGAACAGTGTTCAAGGTGGTACCAACCTATGTCCAGTTGCAAAATCATGTGAGGGTGGGGAACCCCTCATGAAGACTGATGGGACTGTTCACACTGTGCAGATCAGATTGAAAAAATCTGGTGAACAGAAAATGTTAAATGCAGGACTGGGAACAAATGTAACAAAACACACTTTGCCTGAGTTAGGTCTTAGTGCTATGAACTGTCCTGTAAATTTTGAGCATGTGCAATCTGATTTTTGTTGAAAAACTTATGTTGATGTGTTCAGATGTAAAGAGAACTGCTGCCACCTCTGACAGGACAAAAGAAAACCTGTGTGAGCTGGAAATAGAAGGTAAAAAGATGACGGTTTTGTTAGACCCTAGATGTGTAATAAGTCTGGTAAAGTCCAGCAGGAGAAAGCCAGACCCCGCTATAATGTCTAGGCAGGCTGGTATTTGGGGTTATAAAATGGTTAATGTCTGTATTTCTACTCCCTATGATACTATAGGTCACAAGGTTGCAATAGAGCCCTCCTTGGAGTATGATGTAGTACTGGGGATGGATTTTCCATTTTTTCAGCAATTATGGGAAGACTGTCAGGTGACTAGAGCAGGTACACCTGATAGGCCCACAACACTTGACTTGCATCACACACTAGAGGAGAGTTACTCAGCAGAAGCTGAGGACGGGGAGTGTCAGCAGTCACTAGATGTAGGTCAGATAGGGGTCTGCCAGACTGCTGGGGGAGCTGAAGACCAGACCGTGAGTCAAGTCCAAGAGGATCCAGTGACTCAAGTGACAAGTGTGCCTCTGACTGAAACAGAATCTTCAGTGAAACCAGAAACGGATCAGGTACAGGAACATGGGTTCCATCCGCCAGCTGAAGATGAGCCCAAGGTGGGGCTAGAGTTGCGCGGTCATCTGGAAGAGGTGACAGGAAAAGAAGCTACCGAGATGTCTGTGGATAATGCAGAAGTACTGAAGAGAGTGCATGTGTAGTGTTGAGCGGCATAGGCCATATTCGAATTCGCGAATATTCGCGAATATATGGACGAATATTCGTCATATATTCGCGAATATTCGCATATTCGTTATATTCTCGTTTTATTTTCGCGTATGCGAAAATACGTGCATGCGAAAATTAGCATATGTGGAAATTCGCATATGCGAAAATTAGCATATGTTAATTTTCGCATATGCGAATTTTCGCACGCCAGTCTCACACAGTAGTATTACAGACTTCTTTACACCACACAAGCTGGAAGCAGAGAGGGGTGATCACTGTGATGTGTACTGTGAAGAAAAAAAAAAAAAAAGAAAACGAATATTCGTAATTACGAATATATAGCGCTATATTCGCGAAATTCGCGAATTCGCGAATATGCGATATTCGCGAATAATATTCGAATTGCGAATATTCGCGAGCAACACTATGCATGTGGAGCTGGGTGCTGCGCTTACTGTCACAGACAGAGTCCTGAGTGAAGGAGATGTGATGTCTGGACCAGAGATGGATCGTGACCAGGAAGGTCGAACCACTGGACCAGATGTTGTTGCAAACCCAGGAGCCCTAGACCTTTCTGCTGGGCAGCAGAGAGACAGTGTTGAAGTGAAAGAGAAGGCTTGAAGGAAGAGACAGGCCAAGCACAGGTGACTGTCAGAGGACAAGAGAATGTCACAAGGTCCAGCAGCGAGAGTAAGGAGACCGCTGTAAGTAAGAGATCTCGGAAAAAACGCGCTGGTCTTGGTAAAAAAAAGGGAGCAGATGCAGAACCTTGAAGAAACCTTACAGATGGTTTCTGCTAAATTGTCTCAAAAGGAAGAAGTAGTTCATCACCTGACAGAGGAGAAAGAAAAAACACTTGCAGACTTGAATAAAGAGCAGGAAGCGACGTTTCAGCTGCAGAAAGATATGGAGCTTCACAAAAGTGAGTTTGCGGCTCTGCAGGAGGAACTGTCCCGCTCCCAGGGACTTATGACCAGCAAGGAGAGAGAATTGGAGATTCTGGCCAAGCAGATCTCATTCAAGGATGAAGAAGTGAATGTCCTGTGTGGGGCATATCTGGCTCTACAAAGTGATCACAAGGCTAGGTTGGTAGCCATGGAAGAGCTGGAGAAGGAGAAAGTGGTAATGGCTCATAAGGTGCAGAGCCTGGAGGCGCAGAACGAAACGCATATTAAGTCTCACGCAGCTGCCTTGGATTCACTGGGTACTCAGCTCTCTGAACAAGAGGCTCAGCTAAAAGTCTATGAGCAGAAAGTGTCCAAGATGGCGCAACTGAATAAAGACAATGAGCAGATGAGAGAACAACTGCTGTCCCTGGAGGATACTGTCAAAAATTTGACAGAATTGCTGGAAAGTGAGAAGAAGAACTCTGCTAAGCTCAAGAGTGAGCAGCAGAAATGTTTAAAGCTGGAAGGGGACATGAAGGTCCTAAAAGAAAGCCGTGACCAAGCTATAGTAGAACTGGCTAACGAGAGGTTAAAAGTGTCTCAAATGGAAACTGAGGCCACAGCCGTCCGTGTTAAAGAAAAACTGCTTGTGGGGCAAAAGCTACTGGAGACAGGGATGCTTTCTCTAAAAAAGGTGGAGTCTGAACAATGGACGCAAGAAACAGTAGAGTCTGAAGACCATGAGAAGAAGCCATATGAAAGGTCCTCTGAAGCTGAGACTGAGGTGAAACCATATGGGAAGTCCTCTGAAGCTGCAGAGATATTGACATTGCATGGTGAAAATTCTGAGGCAGAGAAGTTCTCTGAGGTAGAAGTTAAACCAGAGATAACTGAAGAAGCTGCAAGTAAAGTCAGTGACACATCTGAAGGTGCAGGTGAAAAACTGGCTAAAGGAGCCAAGAGTTCTCAGCCTAAAAATGAGCCTGTGAAAGTCGGTGTCCCTAAAGAAAGGGCTAATAAGAAAGCAGAGTCCTTTAAAAAGAGGTCACTGTGATAGAAGACTGGGTCGTGGTGGAAACCCTGAGAGGTACTGGATTAGAAAACACTGGAAGAAAGTCCGCAGAAGTAGAATTTGGAGAAGAGTCCGTCTCAAGGAGAAGATGGACAGGTGCATTAAAGGGAAGCCTCCTGAAATTGTGGAGGATGACTTAGAAGACCTGCAAATGGGTGATACAGGCTCGGTTGGCCACCAGCAAAGTTCGTGCAATGGTCATACCAGTGACAGAAGAAGACAATGGCCTAGAGCATCTGCCTTGTCCGCACCTAGTGTCCAGAGCACTGCACAGACCAAGATGAAGAACCTGGTGTTGGAAAGGTGTGACATGAATGGAGCTTTTTACATGGAATTTGTCAAAGGTGACCAAAAGTCTTGTGCTCGGTAGCTGATGAAAGTGCGAATGAAAGAAGGGTGCACCATTGAGGTGGTGCAGATAAAATCTACTGATGAAGGAAACCAAGTGCCTCAAAACCTGTTGGACGTAGTTGTTCAAGGAAAAGGAAAGGCAGTTGGACTCTGCCTTTTGAACACAAGTGCTCCTTCCCGGTGGTCTGAGCAGAGGGGGGGGGGGGGGGGATATGTGGCAGTGTGGCAAGGAAAGGGTGTATTTCCCTTGCTATCTCTGCAGAATGCTCCACCTGTGGCCTGATTAATGAGGTATCAGGAAGGGAAAGTGTGTGTTTAAAAGGAAAAGAAACAGAATAGATGGGGCTCTCCCTGGGTAACAGCACATCGCTGTAGGGGGAGACACACGGACCCTGTTGAGGAAACACACAGCGAACTGTGAGCGGTCCAAGAAGTGAAGACGTGGTGTGAACTGTGAGTAACAGGTTGCAGGGGCACATGTTTTATGCTGGCTGAGGGTAGCTCACCAGATAGTAGTCAGGGCATGCTGGTATGTGTAGTCAGTGACCAGACGGTCTAGGACTTTGGTTTGTTCCTGAGTTATGTTTTTGTTTTACCTGCAACCTGTCTAAATAAAGCTGGCAAGGTGCCAGGCGTGCAAGAATAACCTTTGTCTGTGGGTTTATTGAGTGGAAACGTATCCCGTGGCAGTGTCCAGGACGATCCCGGAGCTAATCCCCAAGGAGGAATCCTTACAATATATATAGATAGATCTATATAGGGATATATATATATATATATATATATATATATATATATATATATATATACACAATTTGGGGAAAATGGGCAATTGCGATTATGAAGGTAAATATTGCACTTTCAATATGCTATTGCGATATAATAAACAAATGGGGAAATCCCTCCTATTTCATGTCCAATCCCCTCATTTCATATAGCCAACAGGTTACTATGGGCAACTCAGCAACTTTTCCTCTGGAAAGGTTTTGAATATATATATATATATATATATATATATATATATATATATATATATATATATATAATATTATATCCATTTTCTTTCTCCCTAAATGCACTTTATTGTGTTTTTTTTCTTTTCTTCTCATTTCAGATCCATGTATGCAGACGACTACTTCTGACTACGCCGATGACCAGTGTTTTCTTTTTGTTGCTAAAAATAAAAGGGTTAACGAGGGCGTGTTTTTTTTAAATATTTTTTTTTAAACGTGTTATTTGTTTTATTTTTATTTACTTTACAAAGCTTAGTAATTGAAGCTGTCTTAAAGACGAAATCCATTACCAAGTTAGCCTCATAAACAGCTAGTGCTAACCCCCAATTATTTCCCTGGTACCCCCGCCACATGGGGTGTCAGGAAGAGTCGGTATCATCAGGCCCAAAGCATCAAAATGGCACTCCTGGGCCTTGGCAGAAACAGGCTGGCATTATTTACCCTTGGCAGGGCCACTAACAATGGTCCTCACCCACCCTGGTAACGTTAGGCTGTTACTGTTTGGTTGGTATCTGGCTGAGAAGGAAAATATGGGGAACCCCACACATTTTTTGCATTAATAATTAAATATTAATTTAATTCTCAGCCAGATACCAACCAAGCAGCTACAGCCAGACATTACCAGGGTAAGCGAGGACCATTGTTACTGGCCCTCCCCAGCCTAAATAATGCCAGCCTGTTACAGCCTAGGCCCAGGAGCCTACAGCCTTTTGGCACCAGCTCTTCCCGGCACCCTTGTGGTGGTGGGTATCGGGGAAATAATTGGAGGTTAGCACTAGCTGTTTTTGAGGCTAACGCTAAGCCCCAGCTTAGTAATGGATTCCGTCAATAAGACAGCTTCCACCAATTAGTCTGTAAAGTAAATTAAAAATAAACACAACACGTTTAACCTGTTAAGGACCCAGGGCGTACTTGTACGCCCTGAGTCCGCTGTACGCCCTGAGTCGGGTCCGGCCTCTAACAACGGCCGGAACCCGTGGCTAATAGCGCGCGGCATTGATCACGCTGCCACACGCTATTAACCCTTTAGACGCGGCGTTAAAATTGTAAATAAAAATAAACATGTGGTATCACCGCGTGCAGAAATGTCCGAATTATAAAATAGATCACTAATTAAACTAGTCTAAAATAAGTCCTATCAATGCAAAAATGGTACCGCTAAAAACGTCAGATCACGGCGCAAAAAATGAGCCCTCATATTGCCCCATACGCAGAAAAATAATAAAGTTATAGGTGTCAGAAGATGACAATTTTAAACGTATAAATTTTCCTGCATGTAGTTTAGATTTTTTCCAGAAGTACGACAAAATCAAACCTATATAAGTAGGATATAATTTTAACCATATGGACCTATAGAATAAAAATAAGGTGTCATTTTTACCGAAAAATGTACTGTGCAGAAACGTAAGCCCCCAAAAGTTACAAAATGATGGTTTTTTTTTTCAATTTTGTCTCACATTGATTTTTTTTTCTGTTTTGCCGTACATTTTTGGGTAAAATGACTGATGTCATTACAAAGTAGAATTGGTGACGCAAAAAATAAGCCATCATATGGATTTTTAGGTGAAAGATTGAAAGAGTTATGATTTTTTTAAAGGTAAGGAGGAAAAAACGAAAATGCAAAAAACGGAAAAACCCCAGGTCCTTAAGGGGTTAAAAAACTTTTATTCAAAAAAACACTCCCCCACAAGCCTTCGCCAACCATTTTATTTATAGTAAACAAAAGAAAATGCCGGTTATCATCGTAGTCCACGGAATCTGAAATAGTCTTCTGCATACACGGATCTGAAATGAGAAGGGGAAAAAAAGCACAAAAAATCGGTTAGTACATTTATGGTGCTTTCCCCTAGGGAGAATGCCCGTAAAGCAGGGTTTCCAAACAGGGGGCCTCCAGCTGTTACTAAACTACAGCCTTTGGCTGTCTGGAAATGATGGGAGTTGTAATTTAGCAACAACTGGAGGCACCCTGTTCCTTAACTATTACTCCTATCATGAGAGTCATAGTTTAGCAACAGCTGGAGGCATTCTGTTTCTAAACTACAACTCCCAGACAACTAAAGCTGTCTGGGCATGCTGGGAGTTGTAGTTTTGAAACATCCGGAGACACCCTGGTTGGGAAACACTGGCATGGAGGGGCTCCACTGTGTAAAGCATTGTTTCCCAGCCAGGATGTTGCAAAACAAAAAGCTGTCTGGGCATGCTGGGAGTTGTAGTTATGCAACATCCTGGTTGGAAATAACTGCTTCACACAGTGCCGCACCTTCATGCCAGTGTTTTGCAACCAGGATGCCCCAGCAAGTCCCAGCATGCCCAGATAGCTAAAGGCTGTCTGAACATGCTGGGATTTGTAGTTTTGGAACATCCTGACTGGGAAACATGACATCCCACAGTTTTGCAGCTTCATACCAGTGTTTCCCAACCATGGTTGTTCCAGACAGGGCCGGATCATCATTGGCACTCATGGAGCACCTGCTCAGGGCCCCCAGGGCCGCCATCAGGGCAGTAATGGCAGTATTGCCGTCAGGGCCCTGGACCAGGTGCACTGTGTACTGGGGGCCCGCTGTTGCCGACTCTGTCACTCTCCTCCTGCACTGCATGTTAGTAAAAAGAACAAGCCTCTTGCAAAGCAGTAAAGCTTGTTCTTTTTACAGAGCTAAAATCATCCCCTCCTCCTGCCTGGACTTTGCAGGGCCTACCTGCTCCCAGGCTCAGCAGTACCCCACACATGTGCAAGAAGATGTACGGGCCTCTCTTCAGGGCCCCTCCCCTGCTGCTCAGTAAGTTCCCCGGCCTCCTGCTGTACACAGCTTGGCAGTCGGGGAATAGGAGGAGGGGGAGGCTGCAGGCTGCAGGCTGCACAGTGCTACAGCTGGGAGCAGAAGTCAGGCTGGGGGCTACACAAAATGTGGACCCCCTGGAGCTGTTCAATCCTGCCTAAAAAGTAAGTGTGCTTTTGTGTATGTGTGTATATGTCCTGTGCCTGAATGCGTATGTGTCCTGTGCCTGAATGCGTATGTGTCCTGTGCCTGAATGCGTATGTGTCCTGTGCCTGAATGCGTATGTGTCCTGTGCCTGAATGCGTATGTGTCCTGTGCCTGAATGCGTATGTGTCCTGTGCCTGAATGCGTATGTGTCCTGTGCCTGAATGCGTATGTGTCCTGTGCCTGAATGCGTATGTGTCCTGTGCCTGAATGTGTAAATGTCCAGTGCCTGGTTGTGTATACGTCCTGGGACTGGTTGTGTATACCTCCTGGGACTGGTTGTGTATACCTCCTGGGACTGGTTGTGTATACCTCCTGGGACTGGTTGTGTATACCTCCTGGGACTGGTTGTGTATACCTCCTGGGACTGGTTGTGTATACCTCCTGGGACTGGTTGTGTATACCTCCTGGGACTGGTTGTGTATATGTCTGTTAATATTATTTATATGTATATATATATATATATATATATATATATATATATATATATATATATAATATGTATATGTGCAATGTGCAGGTGTTTTGTATCTGTGTAATGTGTGTGTATCCACAGTTTGGGGCACTATATGGGTATTTGGGGGCTCTCTTCAGGAGACTGGGAAAGCTGGGTGACAGGTAGTGCACAGTGCAGGGCTCACACTACTTCCTCAGCTTAATGTACTCTTTGTCACCCAGCTTTCCCAGTTTCCTAAAGGGAATATCAGTCTGGTGAAGTAGCCACATTGGAGAGGAGACATGAAGTGAAGTAACAATGTCCCTCTAGTACTTCCCCAGCTTTATAAGACTCCTGAATGGCAGAATACTAGTATGACATCTGGTACTTCATGTTTCCAATATGGCTGCTTCACCAGACACATACATGTCCATTTACATGCTAAAATCTGGCCATATTTTGATTTGTAATGCTGCACATATTTTGGGAGATATTGATCAAGACTTGTACAGAGGAAATGTTGAACAGTTGCCCATAGCAACCGATCAGATCACTTTCATTTTTGGAAAGGCCTCTGAAAGATAAAAAAAAAGCCATCTGATTGGTTGCTATGGTCAGCTGCTCTACTGTTCCTCAGCACAGGTCTTGATGAATCTTCCCCCTTGTGCTGTAAATAGCCAAAGATATGACCCAAATTCAAAGTTTTTTTTTTTTTGTACTACTGCTTTTGGTAAGGGGGGCAGACACTATGGCTGTATGGGGCCCTGAAATTCCTGATGGCAGCCCTAGGGGCCCCTGTCACATTCGGGACATCCCTGTGTCCCGAAAAATCTTTTCAGGACACAAGAATGCCCCGGTTACCAGGAGGTAGGGCACACAGGGACTTCACTGATGTCCCGTGCGTGCGTCCATAGAAGAGCGGGGTGGAGCATCGAGGAGGACACGCACATGGTAAGTCACCACTCACCAGCGGCACATCATCTTCAGTGCTCTGGCCACTGCTTCTCTCCGGTCCCGGGACCTACTGCTATGGCCCATAGGCCCTAGAAGTAGATCGTGCCCCCAGACCGGAGGATCGGTGGTCGGAACACTGGGGCAGTAAACAGGCATACAGCCTCCAGCCATACCCTGTATATGGCTGAAGGCTGTATGTCTGTGGGGGAACTGTACTGCACCTAATGTGTGGGGAACTGTACTGCACCTAATGTGTGGGGAACTGTACTGCACCTAATGTGTGGGGAACTATACTGCACCTAATGTGTGGGGAACTATACTGCACCTAATGTGTGGGGAACTATACTGCACCTAATGTGTGGGGAACTATACTGCACCTAATGTGTGGGGAACTATACTGCACCTAATGTGTGGGGAACTATACTGCACCTAATGTGTGGGGAACTATACTGCACCTAATGTGTGGGGAACTATACTGCACCTAATGTGTGGGGAACTATACTGCACCTAATGTGTGGGGAACTATACTGCACCTAATGTGTGGGGAACTATACTGCACCTAATGTGTGGGGAACTATACTGCACCTAATGTGTGGGGAACTATACTGCACCTAATGTGTGGGGAACTATACTGCACCTAATGTGTGGGGAACTATACTGCACCTAATGTGTGGGGAACTATACTGCACCTAATGTGTGGGGAACTATACTGCACCTAATGTGTGGGGAACTATACTGCACCTAATGTGTGGGGAACTATACTGCACCTAATGTGTGGGGAACTATACTGCACCTAATGTGTGGGGAACTATACTGCACCTAATGTGTGGGGAACTATACTGCACCTAATGTGTGGGGAACTATACTGCACCTAATGTGTGGGGAACTATACTGCACCTAATGTGTGGGGAACTATACTGCACCTAATGTGTGGGGAACTATACTGCACCTAATGTGTGGGGAACTATACTGCACCTAATGTGTGGGGAAGTATACTGCACCTAATGTGCGGGGAACTATACTGCACCTAATGTGTGGGGAACTATACTGCACCTAATGTGTGGGGAACTATACTGCACCTAATGTGTGGGGAACTATACTGCACCTAATGTGTGGGGAACTATACTGCACCTAATGTGTGGGGAACTATACTGCACCTAATGTGTGGGGAACTATACTGCACCTAATGTGTGGGGAACTATACTGCACCTAATGTGTGGGGAACTATACTGCACCTAATGTGTGGGGAACTATACTGCACCTAATGTGTGGGGAACTATACTGCACCTAATGTGTGGGGAACTATACTGCACCTAATGTGTGGGGAACTATACTGCACCTAATGTGTGGGGAACTATACTGCACCTAATGTGTGGGGAACTATACTGCACCTAATGTGTGGGGAACTATACTGCACCTAATGTGTGGGGAACTATACTGCACCTAATGTGTGGGGAACTATACTGCACCTAATGTGTGGGGAACTATACTGCACCTAATGTGTGGGGAACTATACTGCACCTAATGTGTGGGGAACTATACTGCACCTAATGTGTGGGGAACTATACTGCACCTAATGGGGGGGGGGGGGGACTATACTGCACCTAATGGGGGGGGGGAACTATACTGCACCTAATGGGGGGGGGGGAACTATACTGCACCTAATGGGGGGGGGGAACTATACTGCACCTAATGGGGGGGGGGGAACTATACTGCACCTAATGGGGGGGGGGAACTATACTGCACCTAATGGGGGGGGGGAACTATACTGCACCTAATGGGGGGGGGGGAACTATACTGCACCTAATGGGGGGGGGGGAACTATACTGCACCTAATGGGGGGGGGGGAACTATACTGCACCTAATGGGGGGAGGAACTATACTGCACCTAATGGGGGGGGGGACTATACTGCACTTAATGGGGGGGGAACTGTACTGCACCTAATGGGGGGGGGGAAACTGTACTGCACCTAATGGGGGGGGGGGGGAACTGTACTGCACCTAATGGGGGGAGGGAACTGTACCCCTAATGGGGGGGGGGACTGCACCCCTAATGGGGGGGGGACTGTACTGCAAAACATTCACAAAACATTTTTGCAATACAGTTTCTGCATACGTTTTCAATTTGAAAACTGTACGGAATTGTGTTGAAAACCGTATGCATTGACTCTCCATTAAAAACCTTATGCCAAACGATGCATCCGGTTGTGTACGTTTTGCATCTTGTACGGTTTTGTCGTTTTTTTTTTCCCCATACCCAAAACCGTAGCCTACCACAGTTTTTGGTCCGGGTGGAAATCCGTATTGAAACATATATGTTTTTTTAACATAGGAGTCAATGGGAACCGTACAGAACCGTATGTGTATACAGTCCCATCCGGTTTTCAGCGGCTTTTGACTTTGCACAGTTTTTTTTTTTTTTTTTTTTTGGGGGGGGGGATTTTAATCAAACAAGCAAAACTTTATTCATAATGGAGTGAAAAGTTAAAAACATATACATTTTTTATCTTAAAAAACGGATGCATCTGGACATCCTTCTTCAAATTGTATACGGTTTTCATCCGTATACGGATTAAAATTTGTACACACGTTTTCATACAGTTTAGTCAGGTTTTGAGGAATCTGATTTATTATTAAAAACCTGGTAAGGAACTGTATTGCAAAAACGTGGTGTGAACCCAGCCTAAATCACTTATTGCCTGTGCTGCAGAAGATGTAAATGCACAGGGAGATGCAGGGGAGATCTGGACAGTGAAAGTGTAATCACCGGGAGGTGTGAAGGACGGGGAAGATGTGAAGGAGGACTAGGAGGGAACAAAAACATGGTCAACAGGCTGTCCATACCCGTGGCTGACAGCTGGAAGCCACACGGAAGTGACAGCCCTGTGACCACAGGATAATAATTATGGAAAAAGGTGGTTATAAAAACCCAGTGTACAATCTAAGATGTCTTTCCACCTACCTCCCACTAAGCTAATGGTACTTTAAGCCACCTGTTCTGACTTGACTTGGATTCAAAGAATACCACCCACATGTTATTTATACACGATCAGTGGCATTACAACACACCAAAATAATGGCACTTTATTCCACCCCTCATAAATAAATAAATAATCAAGCGTTGCGCTGTTGTATTGACCCCCCCCCAACATCACAAAGAAGAGCTTAACTGAGACTTGGGCTAGGTCAATGCGCTTGATTTCTGGGTGAATGCGTCACAGTGCCAAGCGGTGTCCTTCCAGTGAGTGGCTGAGTGCCACTGTGAAGGATTGGCCCCCAGCACCAGGAAGAAGAGCATGCCTGGACCGGGAGCCGTGATACTGATGCAACAGGAGTGCAACATGTTTGTGGGCATATTTGTGTAAAAAAGCTTACCACCTGAATACCTCTTTAAGAAGTTAAAGACTGTAGGCCTCTCTAAAGCAATTATTTTTCTTATTGCTTTGTACTTTTTATGGTGCAAAAACATTTTCTCCATAGGTTTTATTACAATTTTGTACTTTGTGTTGTTTCTACAATGTGCTATATGAGCTATATTTTCTTTCAATACAACCTTTATCCCCTTAACCCGTACAAGACCTAGGGCGTATGCATACGCCTTCTGTACCTGGGTCTTAAGGACCCAGGGCGTACAGGTACGCCTGTGGGAATTCCGGTCCCTGCCGCGCGCCGGGCAGGGATCGGACTGGGATGACTGCTGATATCAATCAGCAGGCACCCCGCGCAAATGCCGAGGGGGGTCATCAGACCACCCCATGTCGGCGATCGGCGCAAATCGCAAGTGAAATCGCACTTGCGATTTGCGCAATTCCGGGTCTTACGGGTCACGTGTGACCCGATGACCCGGAGATACAAGGTGATCGGGGGTGTAGAATACACCCCCGATCACCTACTGTATCTATGGGGAGGTGGCGATTTCGCCACCCCCTCAAGAGAGCTGCTATTGGCTGGACGATCGTCCAGCCAATAGCAGCCGGCAGGAGAGGGGTTAAACGGCATCCTCTGCAGCGCTGACCTTTAGCTGGGTTCAGTCAGCGGTCAGAGCTGCAAGAGGAGCCAGGGACCCCCCCTCTGCCCCATCGGATCGCCTCAGGAGACCCGAAGATTCCCTAGATCAGGGACAGAATCAACAGAGGGAAAGGTAGGGAAATACATGTAAATAAAGCAAAAAAAAAAAAGTAAAAAAATAACCCCCCCTGACCCCCTAATAGGGCTCAAGAGTACGCCTCATCTTTTTTTTAGCGAGACCCAGGCCCTATTAGGGGTTCAGGGCGCTGCGATTTGCCCCCCCCCCCCCTTTTTTTTTCTTGGGCCGCAGCGTTTGTTTGTTTTTTTGCTCACATAACGGTGTGTGATTACTAATCACACACCGTTATACATAGTTACACCAAGCACTCACTACACACTCCCCCGCCCCCCCCCCCCCCCCCATCACCACCCCCCCCCCCTCCACTGTAGATAAAAGGCGATGGCTCGCCGGGCATTTTCGGTAGCGGAGGCATACGCTTTTCTTGCCTCCGAATCCGAATCTGCCAGTGAGGACGAGGAAGATCCAACATTCCTGTGTTCTTCCTTGTCCTCCTCATAATCTAGTAGTGATGATGAGCCCCCTGCACGGCGGCGGAGACGCCGTCAGGCGAGGCCACGCACCCCCCATGAAAGTGCCCCAGTGGCTGGCACTAGTGCGAGTGGTGATGCCGCTCGTACTAGGAGTCCGATCCCCCGGGCAAATTTACCGGGGCTCCCTTCCGGTGAACCTGTCTGGAGACCCCCAGAGGGTTATCAGCCACGGGTTCCGGAGTTTGTTGGCGACTCCGGAATCCGAATTGACACGGCTGGGTTCACTGAATTTGACTATTTCAGTTATTTTTTCAGTGACAGCCTGGTCAATCTAATGGTGGAGCAGACGAATCTGTACGCCTGGCAGTTCATCGCCCACCACCCAGATTCTTTTTTGGCCAGGTCCAATGAATGGTACGCTGTCAGTGCAGCAGAAATGATGACATTTTGGGGCCTCTTGCTGTATATGGGCCTGGTCAAAAAGCCCAGTGTCAGACAGTACTGGAGCGGGGACATCGTATACCAGACCCCGCTGTACAGTATGGCCATGACACGTAAGCGGTTCGAGGCTATTTGGAAATGCCTTCATTATGCAGATAATGAGGCATGTCCACCCCGAGGTGATCCCGCCCATGACCGGCTTTACAAAGTGAGGCCGGTCATCGATCACTTTGGGGCCAAATTTTTGGAGGCCTACATACCGCTTAGGGAGCTCTCGGTTGATGAGTCTCTTATCAGTTTTAAGGGGAGACTCATCTTCCGCCAGTATATTCCCTCGAAGCGGGCGCGGTATGGTGTGAAGCTATATAAACTTTGCGAGAGTACCTCCGGGTACACTCTCAAGTTGAGGGTGTATGAGGGACGAGATACCCGTATTGAACCCCCAGATTGTTCCCCCACTCTGGGTGTTAGCGGGAAAATCGTTTGGGACCTTATGTACCCATTGCTGGATAAGGGTTACCACGTGTACGTGGACAACTTTTATACCAGCATCCCTCTCTTCACATTCCTTGCTGCCAGATCGACGTCCACTTGTGGGACCCTCTAAATTTGATCCAGACACCTATTGCCAAGGGTGAGTCCTGTGCCCTTACCTATGAAAACCTGTTGCTGGTCAAGTATAAGGATAAGAGGGATGTCCTTATGCTGACCACTATTCATGGTAACGGCAGCTCACCTGTCCCTGTGCGAGGTACCACAACAACGGTCCTCAAGCCTGATTGTATTCTGGACTACAATCAGTATATGGGGGGAGTTGACCTTTCAGATCAAGTCCTCAAGCCATACATGGCCATGCGGAAAACACGTGTATGGTACAAAAAAGTTGCGGTCTACTTGGTGCAGGTTGCCATGTACAACTCTTTTGTACTGTATCGGAACGCTGGCAACACAGGGACATACCTCCAGTTCCAAGAAGAAGTCCTAAAGGTCCTGATCTTTGCTGACCGGGAAAGAGTAGGCCGGACTTCCCAAGGAACTGGAGTAATAGGTGCCAGGATCGACCCAGGCCAACACTTTCCAGGTGAGGTCCCCCACACTGGAAAGAAGGGACGATCCCAGAAAAAATGCAGTGTGTGTAACAGGAGGGGGATACGGAAGGACACCACCACTCAGTGTGACACTTGCCCCAATCATCCGGGCCTCTGCATTAAGGACTGCTTCAGGGAGTATCACACTTCCATGGAGTACTAAATTTTCCCTCTTCATTTAAATTTTCCATAATTTGACCCCAATGTACCAAGTCCAGAGTACATTCCAAATTTTAACCCCATAAAACCACTAAATTGCCCAAAAACCTATTTCATAAAAAAAAACAACAAAAAAAACTGATAAGACCTCGGGTGTATTTTTTCCAAAAAATGGGTCATGGGTCACTGAGTCACTATCATTGGGGACTTTTTATGTTGCCTCAAATGCGCAGCACTCTCTCTCTCCACCTGAGCGGGGTGCGCATTTGAGGCAACAGGTTAGGGACGGCCACACACGTCACATTCCCAGAATGACGATTCATAGCATAGGGTTTGGGGTGGGCATATTTTTTAGTTTTTGCTATGCTCTGGGTCATCATTCTGGGAACATAACCTGTTTTATCCTTTTATGTCCCACTGTACCCCTTGTTAGTTATTAGTGTACCCCATATAATGCCCCTTGAGGGGGGTCCCACTGTTCTGGCTCCATAGGCAGCTGTCTAGAAGCTCCAGGCCCCTGACTGCCCTCCTGTTCCTCCGTGACCAGTGAGCAGAACCGATCTACGCCCAGATATGTGGTATGTCCTTACTCCAAAGAAATGTATTTACCATATTTTTTTTTTTTTTTGCTGTTCTGGCACTAAATGTGACATGCCCCCCCATTTCAGCAAAATGTGACTCCTTCTCTTCTGAGCATTGTAGTGCGCCAGCAGAGCCTTTGACATCCTTACATGGGGTACTTCCATACTCAGAAGAGATGGGGTTACACATTTTGTGGGACATTTTCTTCTATTACACCTTGTAAAAATGTAAAATTTTGAGAAAAACAGCATTTTAGTAAAAAAAATAAAAAAAAATAAAAAAAATTCATTTACACATCCAAAGTCGTCAAACACCTGTGGGGTGTTAAGGCTCACTGTACCCCTTGTTATGTTCCTTGAGGGGTGTAGTTTTCAAAATAGTATGCCATGTTGTTTTTTTTTTTTTACTGTCCTGGCACCATAGGGGCTTCCTAAATGGGACATGCCCCCCCAAAACCATTTCAGCAAAATTAGATTTGCAAAAGCCAAATAGGACTCCTTCTCTTCTGAGCATTGTAGTGCGCCAACAGAGTGCTTGACATCCACATTTGTGGTGTTTCCATACTCAGAAGAGATGGGGTTACAAATTTTGGTGGGCATTTTCTCCTATTACCCCTTGTAAAAATGTAAAATTTGAGGGGAAACTAGCATTTTAGTGAAAAAAAATTAAATAATCATTTACACATCCAACTTTAACGAAAAGTCGTGAAACACCTGTGGGGTGTTAAAGCTCACTGTACCCCTTGTTACGTTCCTTGAGGGGTGTAGTTTTCAAAATAGTATGCCATGTTGTTGTTTTTTTTGCTGTCCTGGCACCATAGGGGCTTCCTAAATGGGACATGCCCCCCCAAAACCATTTCAGCAAAATTAGATTTGAAAAAGCCATAGGACTCCTTCTCTTCTGAGCATTGTAGTGCGCCAACAGAGTGCTTGACATCCACATTTGTGGTGTTTCCATGCTCAGAAGAGATGGGGTTATAAATTTTGGTGGGCATTTTCTCCTATTAACCCTTTTAAAAATTTAAAATTTGGGGGAAAACTAGAAGGAAAAAAGTGGAAAAAAAAAGAAAATCATTTACACATCCAACTTTAACGAAAAGTCGTGAAACCCCTGTGGGGTGTTAAGTCTCACTGGACCCCTTGTTACGTTCCTTTAGGGGTGTAGTTTCCAAAATAGTATGCCATGTGTTTTTTTTTTTTTTGCTGTCCTGACACCATAGAGGCTTCCTAAATGCAACATGCCCCCAAAAACCATTTCAGAAAAACTCACTCTCCAAAATCCCTCTGTCGCTCCTTCCCTTCTGAGCCCTCTAGTGCACCCGCCGAACACTTGACATACACATATGAGGTATTTCCTTACTCGAGAGAAATTGGGTTACACCTTTTAGGAAGATTTCTCTCCTTTTACCCCTTGTAAAAATAAAAAATAAAATGGGTCTACAAGAACATGCGAGTGTAAAAAATGAAGATTTTGAATTTTCTCCTTCAATTTGCTGCTATTCCTGTGAAACACCTAAGGGGTTAACAAACCTTTTGAATGTCATTTTAAATACTTTGAGGGGTGCAGTTTTTATAATGGGGTCATTTGTGAGGCATTTCAAATATAAAAGCCCTTCAAATCCACTTCAAAACAGAACTGGTCCCTGAAAAATTTCGATTTTGAAAATTTTGTGAAAAATTGGAAAATTGCTGCTATACTTTGAAGCCCTCTGGTGTCTTCCAAAAGTAAAAACATGTCAACTTTATGATGCAATCATAAAGTAGACATGTTGTACATGTGAATCAATATATAATTTATTTGGAATATTAATTTTTCTTATAAGCAGAGAGCTTCAAAGTTAAAAAAAAAAATGCAAAATTTTCTATTTTTTCATCAAATTTTGGAATTTTTCACCAAGAAATGATGAAAGTATCAACAAAATTTTACCACTAACATAGAGGTAGAATATGTCACGAAAAAACAATCTCGGAATCAGAATGAAAGGTAAAAGCATCCCAGAGTTATTAATGCTTAAAGTGAAAGTGGTCAGATGTTCAAAAAATGGCCGGGTCCTACAGTGAAAATTGGCTGGGTCCTTAAAGGGTTAAGGACCAGGCCATTTTACACCTTAGGACCAGAGCGTTTTTTGCACATCTGACCACTGCCACTTTAAACATTAATAACTCTGGAATGCTTTTACTTATCATTCTGAATCCGAGATTGTTTTTTCGTGACATATTCTACTTTAACATAGTGGTAAAATTTTGTGGTAACTTGCATCCTTTCTTGGTGAAAAATCCCAAAATTTGATGAAAAATTTGAAAATTTTGCATTTTTCTAACTTTGAAGCTCTCTGCTTGTAAGGAAAATGGATATTCCAAATAAAAATATTTTTTGATTCACATATACAATATGTCTACTTTATGTTTGCATCATAAAATTTACGTGTTTTTACTTTTGGAAGACTCCAGAGGGCTTCAAAGTTAAGCAGCAATTTTCCAATTTTTCACAAAATTTTCAAACTCACTATTTTTCATGGACCAGTTCAGGTTTGAAGTGGACTTGAAGAGTCTTCATATTAGGAATACCCCACAAATGACCCCATTATGAAAACTGCACCTGTTAAAGTATTCATAATGACATTCAGTCAGCATTTTAACCCTTTAGGTGTTTCACAGGAATAGCAGCAAAGTGAAGGAGAAAATTCACAATCTTCATTTTTTACACTCGCATGTTCTTGTAGACCCAATTTTTGAATTTTTACAAGGGGTAAAAGGAGAAAATGTATACTTATGTTTGTAGCCCAATTTCTCTCGAGTAAGCACATTCCTCATGTCTATGTAAATTGTTCGGCGGGCGCAGTAGAGGGCTCAGAAGCAAAGGAGCGAAAAGGGGATTTTGGAGAGTACGTTTTTCTGAAATGGTTTTGGGGGGGCATGTTGCATTTAGGAAGCCCCTATGGTGCCAGAACAGCAAAAAAAAAAAAAAAAAAAAACACATGCCATACCATTTTGGAAACTAGACCCCTTGAGGAACGTAACAAGTAATTAAGTGAGCCTTAATACCCCACAGGTGGTTCACGACTTTTGCATATGTAAAAAAAAAAAAATGTTTTTCACTAAAATGTATTTCCCCCCAAATTTCACATTTTTGCAAGGGTTAATAGCAGAAAATACCCCGCAAGATTTGTAACCCCATCTCTTCTGAGTATGGAGGTACCCCATAAGTTGACCTGAAGTGCACTTCTGGCAAACTACAATGCTCAGAAGAGAAGGAGTCATATTTGGCTTTTTGAGAGCAAATTTTGCTCGGGGGGCATGTCACACTTAGGAAGCCCCTATGGTGCCAGAACAGCAAAAAAAAAAAAAACACATGGCATACCATTTTGGAAACTAGACCCCTTGAGGAACGTAGCAAGGAATTAAGTGCGCCTTAATACCCCACAAGGTAAAAAAAAAAAAATTCACTAAAATGTGTGCTTCCCCCCCAAATTTCACATTTTTGCAAGGGTTAATAGCAGAAAAGACCCCCCAAAATTTGTAACCCCATCTCTTCTGAGTATGGAAATACCCCATGTGTGGACCTCAAGTGCTCTGCTGGCACACTACAATGCTCAGAAGAGAAGGAGCGCCATTGAGCTTTTGGGAAAAAAAATGTTTGGAATGGAAGTCAGGGGCCATGTGCGTTTACAAAGCCCCTGGTGCCAGAACAGTGGACCCCCCACATGTGACCCTATTTTGGAAACTACACCCCTCACAGAATTTAATAAGGGGTGCAGTGAGTATTTACACCCCACTGGCATTTGACAGAGTTTGGAACAGTGGGCTGTGCAAATGAAAAATTTAATTTTTCATTTTCACGGACCACTGTTCCAAAAATCTGTGGGGCGTAAATGCTCACTGTACCCCTTATTACATTACATGAGGGGTGTAGTTTCCAAAATGGGATCACATGTGGGTATTTATTTTTTTGCATTTATGTCAGAACCGCTGTAAAATCAGCCACCCCTGTGCAAATCACGAATTTAGGCCTCAAATGTACATAGTGCGTTCTCACTCCTGAGCCTTGTTGTGCACCCGCAGAGCATTTTATGCCTACATATGAGGTATTTCTGTACTCAGGAGAAATTGCGTTACAAATTTTGGGGGTCTTTTTTTCCTTTTAACGTTTATGAAAATAAAAAGTATAGGGCAACACCAGCATGTTAGTGTAATTTTTTTTTTTACACTAACAAGCTGGTGTAGCCCCAACTTTTCCTTTTCATAAGGGATAAAAGGAGAAAAAGCCCCCCAAAATTTGTAGTGCAATTTCTCCCGAGTACGGAGATCCTTGAAATATGACAGGGCTCCGAAGTTAGAGAGCGTCATGCGCATTTGAGGACTAAATTAGGGATCGCATAGGGTGGACATAGGGGTATTCTATGCCAGTGATTCCCAAACAGAGTGCCTCCAGCTGTTGCTAAATTCCCAGCATGCCTGGACAGTCAGTTGTTGTTTTGCAACAGCTGGAGGCTCCGTTTTGGAAACACTGCCATACAATACGGTTTTAATTTTTATTGGGGGGGGGGGGGCGCAGTGTAAGGGGTGTATATGTAATGTTTTACTCTTTATTATGTGTTAGTGTAGTGTAGTGTAGTGTTTTTAGGGTACATTCGCACTGGCGTGTTACGGTGAGTTTCCCGCTAGGAATTTGAGCTGCAGCGAAAAGTTTGCCGCAGCCCAAACTTGAAGCAGGAAACTTACTGTAAACCTGCCTATGTGAATGTTTCGCCGCGTTGAAAATGAAAGTAAAAGCTTCCCAGCAGCTCAGTCGGGCTGATCAGGACTATCGCGATAAAATCGCGATGTCCCGATCAGCTAGGACGCGAGCGGAGACCCCCTTACCTTGCTTTGTCGCGTACGATCGGCGTTTGATTGCTCTAAGCCTGAGCTACAGGCTTGAGCAATCAACCCCCTATTACGCTGATCCATGCAAAGCTTTGGCTTTGCAGGGATCAGGGTAAAAGATAAGTGTGTGCACTGTTATAGCCCCCTATGGGAGCTATAACACTGCAAAAAAAAAAAAAGTGAAAAAAAAAGTTAATAAAGGTCATTTAACCCCTTCCCAATAAAAGTTTGAATCAACCATTTTTCCCATAAAGAAAAACTGTGTAAATAAAAATAAAGATAAACATATGTGGTATTGCCACGTGCGTAAATGTCCAAAATATAAAAAGATATCGTTAATTAAACCGCACGGTAATGGCGTACGCGCAAAAAAAGTCAAAAATAGCGTATTTTTGGTCACTTTTTATATCATAAAAAATTAATAACAAGCCCGCTAAAAACTCATATCAGCCTATACACAGAAAAATAGAAAAGTTATTGGGTTCAGAAGATGACAATTTTAAACGTATACATTTTCCTGCATGTCGTTATGATTTTTTTCAGAAGTACGACAAAATCCAACCTATGTAAGTAGGGTATCATTTAAACCGTATGGACCTACAGAATAAAGAGAAGGTGTCATTTCTACCGAAAAATGCACTGCGTAGAAACGGAAGCCCCCAAAATTTACAATATCAAATGTTTTCTTCAATTTGGTCACACAACTTTTTTTTCCATTTTGCCATGCATTTTTTGGTAAAATTACTAATGTCACTGCAAAGTAGAATTGGTGGCGCAAAAAATAAGCCATCATATGGAATTTTATGTGCAAAATTGAAAGCGCTATGATTTTTAGAATGCGATGAGGAAAAAATGAAAATGCAAAAACAGAAAAACACTGAGTCCTTAAGGGATTAATGACAGGTACTCTTTAATGACGTTTTTGAGCCAAGTATAAGTCCTTCCCTTATATTTCCTTTACCTATTGAATACACTTCCGGCTTTGGTTAAAAAACTGCCAAGTGGAATCCCAGCCTAAAAATCGTAATGCTCTAGACCAGAAGGAGAAAAAAAAGATATACTCCAGAGATAACCTAACCTGTTAGTCACTGAATGTCATGTATTATGTCCTATAAGTGCTGTGTTTACATGTAAGGTCCGCCACATTCTTGTATGTGAAATATCAACTGCATATCCTTTCCAGTGTACATATCATTGTTCAGCTGTAGTTTCACATGGAATTAACTATTGCAGTACGTGTCAACGTGACTTAATAATTGTTATATTTAATTATTGAAGTGGAAATAATTTTCCGCATCACCCTACACCAGAGGCATCACTTATGTCATGTAGGGAACCTGTTGCAAAAAAATTAAATTTCACCTCTGGGCTGATCTCATGGGACACATACAGAAGATATTTATCTCTCAATTCAGATTGCAAACTGAGATAAAATAAGATCAAAGGAAAGGAAGAGATGAAGGGAAGAATTGCTGGGATTGTTTCTATTTTCTATGTTTAGTCTGTGGTTAGCAATGTTGTCTTGCAGCCTTGGGGTCCCGGATTTGATTTCTGCCAGGGGAGTTTTTATGTTCTTACTGTGTTCGTATAGGTCACCCCTAGGTACTCCAGAGTAGTGAGGAATAGATATTTCTCGTCAAACAATCACCGGAAGTTGGTTGACAGGTGTCACGCCCCTTTCCACACACCCCTTACAACGCGTCAGCCGGCCCCTTCCGGTGATGTTTGACATGTACCACGCCCCTTACTACGTGTACTAACAATGCCCATAGCTTGTCCCATGTCTCCCACGACCCCCGCCTCTAACAGATGTCACTCTGCTATGCCAACTACATTCCAGCCCCCACCAAAATAATACAGCCGCTTTTCATTTATACCAAAGTAAATCATGCAACGACATACACACATTATACCACATAGCAAATTATAATAGGATTTTTTTTACTATGTGGTATATTAAAAAAATACTGACACTAACTCACAGATATACAATGCATATTCAATATACTGTAAAAGCAATTCACAGACACGCAGCTATATTTCTAAAAAGAACCCTAAATCTATTAACCTTTTTAGGGGGTGAGAAGACTATACGTTTGCTACTCTCAGCGATGAATCTTTCTGAATGAACTGCATAGCTTTCATAGGGCGAGCTTTGTGTAATAGTAGGATGTGGCTAAATTACATATATTTCTTTGCGGCCCCCTATGCAGACAAGTCCGGACATGTTTTGTGTAATAACATCCCATATTTGTGACGTGTGCAGGATAACCTCCCATATCTGTGACGTGTGCGGTATTCTATGTCTGAACATGTTAGGGCATGCCTGAAAGTTCAAGCCAGCAAGGACCGACCCATATACGTATAACCTTTATACATAAATCAAACGGACCAGTAGTGCAAAGTTTAAAAAGCTTTATTGAAGAGATAAAATAATACTTAATCATATAAAAGTATATATTAGATATAATATTTATTTACAAAACAATATAGTACATTAATATTCCAAATATTCATAGAGTTAACCATGCAGTTTGTAAAATTGGTGGGGTCCTTTTTTTTTAGGAAGCAGACTTCCACGTGTCAGTATCGGCGGCCTAGAAGGTGTAATATACATTTGGAGTTTAGGGTTTGCGGTTCCTGTAGGATTATGTAATTCCATTTTTATTCCATCCAGAATCTCTCTAGTGCCTGAATTACCCACAACACTAGATGGTATGTTTAATTCAGCCATGGCATGGATAAATGTTTCCCATCCTGGAGGGATTTTGTTTTTAAGAAAACCATGACTTTGTGTTGTGTTACGCACCAAGTCCACCATATTAGATCCTAGAAGCACATTACCCTTGTAAATAAATTCCCCTCACTCCATGCCGTAACGTCTTTGTTCTGGACCAGCCTGCTTAACAACAGCTCTGCATTTCTTTTAAACTGGGGATTGACATTATTCACAATCTCAGCCACATCATCACCGTTATCAGCACTGGCAGTTGTCAATTGTTGTGGACCAGGAGGAGGTGCCGTAATGAGGTTTAAAGAAGTTACCTCTTTTGCAGCCTTTCTAGCAAGAACCAAGTATCTTTGTAGTATATCTGTGTATCTTTTAATTTTCATGTCATCAGGTAAATCACTCCGCTGTAAAACATCACTAATTTCACTATCTAATCGCTGTATTACACTCTGTCGTATGCTAGCTGTAGGTGTAATGTACTGATTTATCTTGTTAAGTTCGTGTTTGGGCACCAAGTACATTTTCTCCACATGCTCCATTATTTGTTAAAAAGCAGGCTTGATATTAATGGAATTGCAAATCCCAACAGCGGACCTATGAACCCTCCGGTTTGACTCACTAAGCGCTTCTTTTTCTTTATGGGGAGTGTCTTATCACTCAGCTTTCTTATAGCTTTACGCCACTTCTTTTCATGCATGGTTAGCTAATGTAGCGATTATCCATACCTCTAGGTATATGGGCAATATAGAGTATATTGTAGTTATATCATCTACTTATTTTAGCAGTTTTTCAATACTATTTACACTTCATGGTCATTTTGTAAATGAATGACGACTGTATGCGGTTTTATGGTTTTTATTAGTAATTTTATCTAGTTTTGCATGATTGTATAGTTAATATAAATTTTGTGTTTTACTTGGTTAGTATTTATATAAACATATATCAAATTAGTTAATAGTGTTGAGCGGCATAGGCCATATTCGAATTCGCGAATATTCGCGAATATATGGACGAATATTCGTCATATATTCGCGAATATTCGCATATTAGTTATACTCTCGTTTTATTTTCGCATATGCGAACATTCGCGTATGCGAAAATTAACATATGTGAATATTAACATATGCGAGTATTAGCATACGCGGAAATTCGCATATGCGAAAATTGGCATGTGCTAA
The DNA here is from genome assembly GCF_029499605.1 of Hyla sarda. Lineage (NCBI taxonomy): Eukaryota > Metazoa > Chordata > Amphibia > Anura > Hylidae > Hyla > Hyla sarda. The sequence continues at coordinate 446,325,786 of NC_079190.1, forward strand.
TTTTCGCATATGTGAATATTCGCATATGCGAATTTTCGCGCGCCAGTCTCACACAGTAGTATTACAGCCTTCTTCTTTACACCACACAAGCTGGAAGCAGAGAGGGGTGATCACTGTGATGTGTACTGTGAAGAAAAGAAGAAAAAAAAAAAAAAAAAAAAAAACGAATATTCGTAATTACGAATATATAGCGCTATATTCGCGAAATTCGCGAATTCGCGAATATGCGATATTCGCGAATAATATTCGAATTGCGAATATTCGTGAGCAACACTATTAGTTAATATAATTATGTTTCAATATGATTAAATTGTATCTGTATGATTCTTTCATACATGGATAGCTAATGTAGCGAATATCCATACCTCTAGGTATATGGGGAATATATTTTTAACTGTCCATGTTTAGTGCAGGTGTAGTTTAGTTGATTTTTTTATAGTGTTCTGTAATGAATTGGAACATTTCATTTACTATAAATTATTTATTTATTTTTATTCCTAGATGGCACATCAAAAAAATCTTACTGCTAGGACCGAATTCGATGATATTGATAGCTTAGTTAAATATATAGTATTTATCATATTTTCATTGTTTTCTACACACACACACACACACTTATCATTAATGAATATTATCTATTCTTGTTAAAGATGATGCTATGAAGGACTTATCACCCACTGTGTGGCTGGGAAAACAGCACGATAACAATGGCGATACGAAAGCTGCTGATGATCAACTCCTGGACGCATATCACGTTAGCGACAGCCAGATGTTGGTTAACGCTCATGAGATTTCGGAAACTCAACACGTTCATGATCGTCAAATGTTGACCATCGATCAAGAGGTTTCCGAGCCGCATCATATACCCGATAACGAAGTGTTAACCATAGATGATCAGACGTTTACGACCGTTCTCAAACCTGCTGTTCCATCTGTACTTGTTAAGCTGTGTTTGGAACCTCCACAGCCGTTCAATCCAGTGGTTGAGCAAACTGATTTTGAAGTTCCAGCGTGTTCAAACCTACTAAAAAAGGTGTCACAGCTGAAGTCTGCGAGTAACCATCAAAACGTTAAAAAAGGTCATGTAAGTTTAATATTATTAGAGTTTAAAATACTCTGTTAAATTCGTTATGTTATATTTATTCATGCATATTTATGTCTTCATTTTTTTTAGTGTTTAAATTTACAAAACCCCGACGCCAGGCTTTTAAGACAACTTTTCCGATAACAAGACCCCAAAACTTTGAAAGAGCAAGCGCCAGGGAAGGTGATGCATTTAGTATACCTGACAGTGCAGTAACCGCAACCTACAACACACACGGTCCGAGCGCTCTGAATACTGCATGTAAGTAATATATGTATGCTTTGGTTTTATTATTGTCCCTGCATGAACTGTGTTGTACAAGTAAAGCCCGCTAACTATTCAAGGTGTGTATATAAACGCCCGCTAACTATTCAAGGTGTGTATATTATGTATATAATTTACTCTTAACCTCTTAAGGACGCAGGGTGTATGGATACGCCCTGCATTCAAAGTCCATACGCCCGTGGGAATTCCGGTCCCCACCGCTAGCCGGTTGGGGACCGGAGCCGGATGCCTGCTGAAATCGTTCAGCAGGCATCCCGGCATATCGCCCAGGGGGGTCATTATGCCCCCCCATGTCGGCGATCGCCGCAGATCGCTGGACAATTCAGTCCAGCGATCTGCGGCGATTCCGGGTCAATCGGGTCTCCAGTGACCCGGTGACCCGGAATTACTGGCTGTTCGGGGCCGTCTCTGACGTCCCCGAACAGCCAGAGCCTGCAGGGGTGAGGTGGCACTGGTGCCACCTCACGATCGCCCTGTTTCGTCGGCCGGATTACAGGCCGACCAATCAGGGCGTCTGCTGCGGGTGTCACTCCCGCACCCGCTCCGCCCCTCTTCCGGAGGACGTGAGCGGGTGCGGGAAGACGACCCCTGGTGCTGGGGACCCCGATCCCCGGCGTCAGTTTTGGGATCGGGCCCCAGGAGCGATGGCGGCGGCGAGGGACAGTCCTGCGATGGAGCAGCAGCAGGAGGTGAGTTACAGCCTCCTGCTGTTGCTTAGCAACAGCTCCCAGCATGCAAAAAGGGCATGCTGGGAGCTGTAGTTATGCAACAGCAGGAGGCAGACCACCACAACTCCCAGCATTCCCTTATGGGCATGCTGGGACTTATGGTTTTGCAACAGCTGGAGGCACATTTTTTCTATGGAAAAGTGTACCTTCAGCTGTTGTATAACTACAACTCCCAGCATGCACATTGGCTGTCGGTGACTGATGAGAGTTGTAGTTTTGCAACAGCTGAAGGCACACTGGTTGTAAAACTCATTTTTTTTTTTTTTTTACCTAACTGTGTTTCACGACCGGTGTGCCTCCAGCTGTTGCAAACTACAACTCCCAGCAGTCACCTTACACCATGCACCGTACATGCTGGGAGTTGTAGTTTTACAACAGCTGAAGGCACACTTGTTTTGAAACACTGAGTAAGGTCACAAACTCAGTGATACATAACCAGTGTGCCTACAGCTGTTGCAAAATTAAAACTCTCAGCTTGTACAGTCTGTCAGTGCATGCTGGGAGTTGTAGTTTTGCAACAGCTGGATGTCCCCCCCCCCCCCCCCCATGTGAATGTACAGGGTACACTCACATGGGCGGAGGCTTACAGTAAGTATCGGGCTGCAAGTTTGAACTGCGGCAAATTTTCTGCAACAGCTCAAACTTCCAGCGAGAAACTACTGTGAACCCCCCGCCCGTGTGACTGTACCCTAAAAACACTACACTACACTAACAAAAAATAAAATAAAGAGTAAAAAACACTACATATACGCATACCCCTACACAGCCCCCCTCCCCAATAAAAATGACAAACGTCTCGTACGCCACGGTTTCCAAAACGGAGCCTCCAGCTGTTGCAAAACAACTACTCCCAGTATTGCCAGATAGCCACTGACTGTCCAGGCATGCTGGGAGTTGTACAACAGCTGGAGGCACCCTGTTTGGGAATCACTGGCGTAGAATTCCCCTATGTCCACCCCTATGCAGTCCCTAATTTATGCCTCAAATGCGCATGGTGCTCTCACGTTGGAGCCCTGTCGTATTTCAAGGCAACAGTTTAGGGTCACATATGGGGTATCGCCGTACTCGGATATAATTGTGTCACAAATTTTGGGGGGGTATTTTCTGCTTTTATCCTTTTTAAAAATGTTAAATTTTTGGGAAAAGAAGCATTTTAGCAATTTTTTTTTTTTTTTTTTTACAAATGCAATAGTCGTGAAACGCCTGTGGGGTGTTAAGGTTCACTTAACCCCTTGTTACATTCCCCGAGGGCTCTAGTTTCCAAAATAGTATGCCATGTGTTTTTTTTTTTTTGCTGTCCTGGCACCATAGGGGCTTCCTAAATGCGGCATGCCCCCAGAGCAAAATTTCCTTCAAAAAAGCCAAATGTGACTCCTTCTCTTCTGAGACCTGTAGTGCGCCAGAAGAGCACTTTTCACCCCCATATGGGGTGTTTTCTGAATCGGGAGAAATTGGGCTTAAAATTGTGGGGGGTATTTTCTGCTATTATCCTTTTTAAAAATGTAAAACTTTTGGGAAACCAAGCATTTCTATTTTTTTTTTTACATATGCAAAAGTCGTGAATCACCTGTGGGGTATTAAGGTTCACTTTACCCCTTGTTACGTTCCCCGAGGGGTCTAGTTTCCAAAATGGTATGCCATGTGGGGTTTTTTGCTGTTCTGGCACCATAGGGGCTTCCTTAAGGTGACATGCCCCCCAAAAACCATTTGACGCTCCTTCCCTTCTGAGCCCTCTACTGCGCCCGCCGAACAATTAACATAGACATATGAGGTATGTGCTTACTCGAGAGAAATTGGGTTTCAAATACAAGTAAAAATTTTCTCCTTTTTACCCCTTGCAAAAATTCAAAAATTGGGTCTACAAGAACATGTGAGTGTAAAAAATGAAGATTGTGAATTTTCTCCTTCACTTTGCTGCTATTCCTGTGAAACACCTTAAGGGTTAAAACGCTTACTGAATGTCATTTTGAATACTTTGGGGGGTGCAGTTTTTATAATGGGGTCATTTATGTGGTATTTCTAATATGAAGACCCTTCAAATCCACTTCAAACCTGAACTGGTCCCTGAAAAAAAGCGAGTTTCAAAATTTTGTGAAAAATTGCTGCTGAACTTTGAAGCCCTCTGGTGTCTTCCAAAAGTAAAAACTCATAAATTTTATGATGCAAACATAAAGTAGACATATTTTATATGTGAATAAAAATTTTTTTTTGGGAATATCCATTTTCCTTACAAGCAGAGAGCTTCAAAAAAAAAAATGCAAAATTTTCAAATTTTTCATCAAATTTTGGGATTTTTCACCAAGAAAGGATGCAAGTTACCAAAAAATTTTACCACTAAGTTAAAGTAGAATATGTCACGAAAAAACAATCTCGGAATCAGAATGATAACCAAAAGCATTCCAGAGTTATTAATGTTTAAAGTGACAGTGGTCAGATTTGTAAAAAATGGCCGAGTCCTTAAGGTGAAAAAGGGCTCAGTCCTTAAGGGGTTAACACTATCTATCTCATTCTTTTAGATGAAGAAGTCGGTACCTGCAAAACCACACCCGCGGCAAATAAGTCTATTGCGGAATCAAGAAGTTACAAAACTCCGCAACCTTCAAATGTTACTACAGTAGACGCAGGCCCCTGCAAAACAACACCCCCGTCAAATGTTACCAGTGTGGATCATGCGTATAGTTTTGGCTGGAGAACACCATTATCAAGAAATGGGTGTACAGACGATAATCGTGTTGTTCCGTGCAGGAAATGTCCAATCAAAGCTATAAAGACGCCCACCTCACCAAACCAAAGGAAATTCCGCCATAAACCCATTAAAAGAGTACAGTTACAGTTTGCAACAGAGGATAATCAAGGATGCAGCGGTGAGTCACACTTTATAAAGCCAAACAATATTCGGGTTTGTCGGAATAAGCAGCCGATTAATACACATAGTGTGTATATATCCACACCCCTTAGTTCAGCACAGACATGCCTTAGCAATGGTATCTGGCCTCAAGAGTGGCGAGTAGCACTACAAAAAATGAGCAAAGCTGCTACTCACTTACGCAATGTTATTAACTATTTGACTAAATTAATGGAATACTATACAAGGTTAGCTTCTTGTATACCGGACCATGACAAGATACTGGAGCTAGCAGAGCTTGCCCAATTGTTTCAGCATGTATACTCCAGTGTTTTGCGGGAGAGATCAGAGGCTGCTATCTTATGACTAGGTATGGTTGGTGGTGGATTACCCAAATGCAAAAAGGGTAAATCTCCACTTAAAAAAATACCAACAGTTAGAAAACACTCTGTAAAAATGTTTGGTTGGCCTAAGAGAACCACTGTAACAAAACTTCGCTGGGGGAGTCAGAAATTTGCGGGGCAAAAGATAACAACTACAACACAACGAACAAATACGCCTGTTAACGACCCTTTAGAAGCGTCAAGCAGCCTGCAACATGTACAAACACAACTCCAGAACACTGACAATTCAGTAGAAACAGACAGCAGCATTTCCCAACAGTTTGAGGGCCCGATCACCACGCATCATACTTCACAATCACAGAACACAGACAATTCACTAGAGACGGACAAGTGTTTCTCAACAGATAGAAGTCCCGGGCACCACGCATCATACTTCACAATCACAGAACACTGACAGTTCACTAGAGACGGACAACAGCGTTTCGCAACATTCACAAAGCCTTACAACTCACTCCCAGACAGAGAGCTCTGTTCAGTATGATGTCAATCCCCAAATATCAGAACATTCATTCCATAGAGTGAGAGAGATTGATTCATTCAACGCTATTCAACATATAGATCACTTCAGATTTGTGAACTTACACCGTATTCATTATTTTGTAGAGGCCGTGAGTGTAGTGCATAATGCTATTCATACATTGCTGCGTAGTCTAATCAATACACTCAATAATGTTGATTTTATTCAGGTCCGTCTTGAAGGTGGGGTAGCTTAGATCCGATATACTGGATAAAACAATCTAGAAATAAGTTTATTGTTGAAGAGTTTCTAAATGCCGTTGCTGCAGCATTGCAGAGTAACACACAATGTCTGGGTTCAGAAAGTCTAAAACTGGTAGTCACTGTAGTGCGAAATAGAAGAGGTGGTGCTAAGCGACGGTTGAAGTCTATTGCGTACACAGAGATAATCAAGCAGAAAAAGCGTTGGTTGTATGACTTTAAATGGGCACTGTCATGAAATAAAAAAAAATTGATATGTTGCAGTACTTAAGTACTACAACATATCTCTAATATACTTTAATAAAAAAAAGTGATTTTAAACTAGTTTAAAATCACTTTTAAATTCGGCCACTAGGGGTCGCCCTCCTAGTGGCCGAATGCACTCGGCAGTGACGTCACTAATGAATTTCGACTCATTTAAGCTTGGCAATGAGTCGAAATTCAGTCACTGCGGTGTTCGCTCCCACCTGTCAATCAGACAGACAGGCGGGAGCGAACGCTTTGAAGGAAGTGGATGTGCGCAGGCTCCCGGGGACAAGTAAAGTATTATGCCGGGGGGGTTGCGTGTTCACCTATACTGTATGCCTCCAGTTTCCCCACTACAACTCCCAGCATGCCCTGACAGCCAATAGATGTCAAGGCAAGCTGGGAGTTGTAGTGGGGAAACAGCTGGAAGGACACTGAATAGGTGAACTAAGGGGGGTGGGGGAGTGGGTTGAGCGGAGCGGCGGGGCGAGGCCAGCCGGGCTGCGGGCTGCTGTCACTGTTCTTTTGCTGGGGGGTTGCGGGCTGTTGTCACTGTTCTTTTGCCCGGGGGGGGGGGGGGGGGTTGTGGGCTGCTGTGACTGTTCTTCTGCCGGGGTGTGGGTTAAGCATCACGACGGGGCAGGGGGAGGTACCAGGCAGACAAAAAGGCATTTTTAATATATAAAAAAAAAATTTAAGGCATGGAGGGGGTTAGGGATAGATGGGTAATAGGCAGGGACGGAAAAAAGAAAAAAAAGTGATGGTGGGAGCTACCCTTTAACAATTACAACACTAATCTGTGTCTGGCCGTTTATACGCTCTGACAGGCAGTGACGATATTAGCGACACTGTTTTGTTGGAGCAGGCCCGTCAGATACACGCCGCTCTGTCTACACCAGACAACGAGCTAGTGAGTTTTAGTAGCATTGCAGATTTAGAAAAATTTATGAACATCACCATTAAAGTGTTAAACCCCAATAACGGTGATTGGCCACAGACAAAATTGTGTATATTCTACACAACGATGACCATTACTATGGCATTAAAAATATTAAGGGTTTCATAGGGGAGTGCTATTTTTGTAATCTCTGCACTTCAGTGTACCACCATAAAAATAACCACTCATATCAGCTGTTTTGCCTTTCATGTGAACGGGCAACATGTTCTGATAGTGTGGGGCCGCGTGTTTTGTCGCTCCAGCAAGTGTTTAGAGATACACGAATGCATAGCAGGCGATAACCCAGACTTTTGTAGAAATAAAACATTTTGCGACAAATGTTGTGGCTTTGTGTACAATCGTGAGGAGGAACAGAAATGTAGCGGGTTAAAGTGTAGCGCTGGTGGTGGGCGCATGTATAAATTTGACAATCATCTCTGCTATATGCAGCCCTACAAAGCAAAGAAACAAAGGGATCTATATGTTTTTTATGATTATGAATGTACACAAGAAGAAAAATATCATCAGCCGAATTACATTTATGTGACAACTTTGTACGGCTCTAATTCCTGGGAATTTGAAGGTAAAACCTGTAAACACGACTTTGTAAAGTTCTTTACCAACGGTAAATTTACAGGTTATACCTTTATAGCACACAATGCAGGTAGATATGATGCATACTTTATTGTAAAGGAACTGATTCGTGAAAAGTTGCAGGTAAAAATGATTTCTCAAGGGGGGCGACTTTTATGCGTGACACTACCAGACCTGAAAATACGGTTTATAGACTCCCTAAATTTCATTCCCATGAAACTCAGCAAATTACCTCAAGCTATGGGTTTTCCAGGGTCAAAGGGACATTTTCCACACTTTTTTAATACAGCCCAGAATCAGGATTATGTGGGGACTGTACCCCCTGATATGTATTATGGGGTTGAATACATGATGCCCGATGAGAAGGCGGAGTTTATGGAGTGGTATGGAGGTCAAAAAAACAATACTTTTAATTTAAAAGCAGAGCTCAAGGCCTACTGTAAACAAGATGTTGAGGTTTTGAGACAGGCCTGTGAGCGATTCAGAGACAGAGTGATGGATACGACTAGGAAAAACATTTCAAAATACAACAGACAGCTAAAGAAAATGTTGTGGAGGTTCAGTGTATTGACCCATTTCCATTGATCACATTGGCTTCTGTATGTATGGCTATGTATCAATTTAAGTTTCTCCCTAAAAACAAAATTGCTATCGTACCTGCAGACAATTATCATAAAACAAAAAAGCGTTTCTCTTCCCCTGCTATTCAATGGCTCATGTATGTAACTCATACAGAGAACCTTGTTATCCAAGACGCTCTGAGAGGCGGTGAAAAGCAGATTGGACGATATTTTTTAGATGGTTATGCACAAGATGCTGATCGTGACATAGCTTTTGAATTTCAGGGTTGTTTTTACCACGGCTGTCCTACCTGCTATAATGAAAATGACACAAATACAGTTACGAATACTAACTACAGCCAACTGTACCACACTTTTTTGATGAAAAAACGCTATTTACAGAGCTGCGGGTACGAAGTACGTGTTTTGTGGGAACATGAGTATAATGAAATGCTTAAAGAAGATTATAATCTCCAAGCATTTCTCCATAAAATGACATTTCCAAAGTCGCTCGATCCTCGTGATGCTCTTTATGGCAGGCTAACTAACGCCATAAAGCTCTATCACTAACAGGCTGATGGTGAGACGATACATTACTATGATTTTACAAGTCTGTACCCGTTTGTCAACAAAACAAAAATGTATCCTGTAGGTCACCCACGCATCATATATGAAAATTTTAATCACATCAAAAACTACTTTAGCATTGCCCGAGTTAAGGTGCACCTCCTCCCCCCCCCCCCAAGAGATTTGTTTTTTCCAGTCCTCCCTGTAAAAATTAACAAAAAATTGATGTTTCCCCTTTGCTATACATGTGCTGTAAACACTCAAACAACTGAATGTATGCACAGTGTTGAGGAGCGCTCTCTGACAGGTACATGGTGTACAATTGAGCTAGAGATGGCTCTGGAAAAAGGGTACAGGATCTCTTTGCACCCTACATTAAACTTAATTTAAGGGACAAGCAAGAGGCATCAGATTACCCTAGCTGGTGCACGGATGATGATAAGAAACAGCAATACATTGACTCTTTTCTTGAGAAAGAAGGTGTGCAATTAGATGCTGCAAATATAGACAGATCTCCAAACTTTTCTTTAATTCTTTATGGGGTAAGTTTGCACAGAGATCTAATCTGCCCTGCACCAGTATTGTGAATGACCCTGATGAGCTATTTAAGTATGTCTTTGTATCTTACTACGAGGTTTCTGGGCTAAATTTTATTGACGATGAAACAGCAACTGTGAACTGGAAATACGCAGACGGGCACCACACAGTCAATAAAAACACAAACATTTTTATAGCTTGCTTTACAACTGCCTATGCCAGACTAGAGTTGTACATGCTTCTGGACAGACTACAGGACAGGTGCCTTTATCACCACACAGATTCTGTAATTTTTGTCCACAAAGAGGGTGAGTGGAACCCGCCATTAGGTGATTACTTGGGGGAATTAACCAGTGAAATCCCTGATGGTACCTACATCACAGAGTTTGTATCTGCAGGTCCAAAAACCTACGGGTACAAACTGAATACCGGTAAAACAGTCCTAAAGGTTAAGGGCATTACATTAAATGTTGCAAATACAGAATACATCAATTTTGATAGCCTTAAGGACTTAGTTTTAGAATTTACCCGTAACCCCGACGCTGAAAACCAAAAATGTATAACACTGGAACAACCGGGTATTGTTAGGCATAAGATGCTCTGGGAAATTGGAACGGGACCTGTGCGTAAGACCCAGAGGTGTGTATATACAAAGAGAGTGAATGATTTCACAACATTACCTTTTGGTATTTAATGCAGGGTTCACACAGCTACATCCCTCTTTTTCAGACAAGATTGAAGAACTTTTTAAGAAGCTCAGGATCCATGAACCTGAAGTCACAGACATTTTTCAGAAGCTCAGAATCAGTGAGCCGGAAGGGGTTTACACAAAGAGTCAGTTTTTAGACGAATATACAATGCTACCTTTCGGTTTCTAAACACTCTTTGGTTATGAGCATGGACACCCGACTACAACATCCCTTTTCATGTATTTTAGTGGGCCCGTCCAACTCTGGAAAGAGTTATTTTGTAAAACAGCTGCTTTATAATGCTAAAACACACATTTCCCAAACCCCCAAAAATATTGTTTTGTTTTATGCGTGTTGGCAAAAATTGTACGATGACCTTTCTCATTCTTTCCCTAATATTAGATTTATTGAAGGTCTGCCGCATATATTTATTGACGATGATCTGTTTCCCCCAGACAAGGTAAATTTGACAATTGTTGATGACCTCATGGAGAGCGCTAGTGAGAATAACGAAATAGATAAAGCATTTACCAAGTATGTTCATCACAGAAATCTAAGTATATTATATTTAGTGCAGGACATATTTTGCCAGGGTAAAAAGAGCAGAACCATAAATTTAAATACCAAGTACATGGTTCTTTTTAATAACCTGCATGATAAATTGCAAATTCTTACATCAGCGAGACAAATGTACCCCGGTAAAACTCATTTCTTTTTAGAGGCCTTTGAGGATGCCACACGTGAGCCTTACGGGCACTTACTAGTTGATTTACAAAGCATTACTCCAGAACAGTATCGTTTAGGGTCGGGGTTCTTCCCACCAGCTTTACCAGCTGTGTATATACCAAAGAAAAATAGCTCAAAAAAGTAATGCTTTCACACTGCACCGCATTCTATGCGATGTACATAGTAGCGGTAAGATGTCGGAAAGATTAAGACGTAATTGGGATCTCTTAAAAACCCTAGTGAAATCCACTCCTTCAGTCAGAAAATCTATCTTGCGTAACGCTAGTGATGATTTAATAACTGCCATAGGGGAAATTGCTTTAAACATCTTAAAAGGCCGTATTCCCCTAAAAGAGCGGCAGAAAAATATACTAAAGAAGTGGCGTAAAGCTATAAGAAATCTGAGTGATAAGACACTCCCCATAAAGAAAAAGAAGCGCTTAGTGAGTCAAACCGGAGGGTTCATAGGTCCGCTGTTGGGATTTGCAATTCCATTAATATACAAGCCTGCGTTTTAACAAATAATGGAGCATGTGGAGAAAATGTACTTGGTGCCTAAACACGAACTTAACAAGATAAATCAGTACATTACACCTACAGCTAGCATACGACAGAGTGTAATAAGCGATTAGAAGTTAGTGAAATTAGTGATGTTTTACAGCGGAGGGATTTACCTGATGACATGAAAATTAAAAGATAAACAGATATACTACAAAGATGCTTGGTTCTTGCTAGACAGGCTGCAAAAGAGGTAACTTCTTTAAACCTCATTACGGCACCTCCTCCTGGTCCACAACAATTGACAACTGCCAGGGCTGATAATGGTGATGATGTGGCTCAGATTGTGAATAATGTCAATCCCCGGTTTAAAAGAAATGCAGAGCTGTTGTTAAGCAGGCTGGTCCAGAACAAAGACGTTACGGCATGGAGTGAGGGGAATTTATTTACAAGGGTAATGTGCTTCTAGGATCTAATATGGTGGACTTGGTGCGTAACACAACACAAAGTCATGGTTTTCTTAAAAACAAAATCCCTCCAGGATGGGAAACATTTATCCATGCCATGGCTGAATTAAACATACCATCTAGTGTTGTGGGTAATTCAGGCACTAGAGAGATTCTGGATGGAATAAAAATGGAATTACATAATCCTACAGGAACCGCAACCCCTAAACGCCAAATGTATATTACACCTTCTAGGCCGCCGATACTGACAAGTGGAAGTTTGCTTCCTAAAAAAAGGACCCCACCAATTTTACAAACTGCATGGTTAACTCTATGAATATTTGGAATATTAATGTACTATATTGTTTTGTAAATAAATATTATATCTAATATATACTTTTATATGATTAAGTATTATTTTATCTCTTCAATAAAGCTTTTTAAACTTTGCACTACTGGTCCGTTTGATTATGTATAAAGGTTATACGTATATGGGTCGGTCCTTGCTGGCTTGAACTTTCAGGCATGCCCTAACATGTTCAGACATAGAATACCGCACACGTCACAGATATGGGAGGTTATCCTGCACACGTCACAAATATGGAATGTTATTACACAAAACATGTCCGGACTTGTCTGCATAGGGGGCCGCATAGAGATAAGCAATTTAGCCACATCCTACTATTACACAAAGCTCGCCCTATGAAAGCTATGCAGTTCATTCAGAAAGATTCATCACTGCGAGTAGCAAACGTATAGTCTTCTCACCCCCTAAAAAGGTTAGTAGATTTAGGGTTCTTTTTAGAAATATAGCTGCGTGTCTGTGAATTGCTTTTACAGTATATTGAATATGCATTGTATATCTGTGAGTTAGTGTCAGTATTTTTTTAGTATACCACATAGTAAAAAAAATCCTATTATAATTTGCTATGTGGTATAATGTGTGTATGTCGTTGCATGATTTACTTTGGTATAAATGAAAAGCAGCTGTATTATTTTGGTGGGGGCTGGAGTGTAGTTGGCATAGCAGAGTGACATCTGTTGTTAGAGGCGGGGGTCGTGGGAGACATGGGACAAGCTATGGGCATTGTTAGTACACGTAGTAAGGGGCATGGTACATGTCAAACATCACCGGAAGGGGCCGGCTGACGTGTTGTAAGGGGGCGTGGAAAGGGGTGTGGCACCTGTCAACCAACTTCCGGTGACAGTTTGACGAGAAATATCTATTCCTCACTACTCTCCAGTTAATCAAACCCTAAAACACATAGGTGAACTGACTTCCAATAAATTGCCTATTCATATATGTCTATTCTGAGATAGGAAAATTAGATTGTGAGCTCTACTGGGGTCAGATATTGATATACATGATACTGTCTCTGTACAACACAGCAGAATATTTTAACTCCAAACAAGCAGCATAAAAACTAGCTAAGTATAACATACAAAAGTAAACAAAAATTGTATTGAAATAAACAACAAACTTCCATTTTATCCTACATAGATCTGTATATTATATATTGGCAGATCAGTCGAAAACTTTTGAGCTTCATCCATTTACCAGGGCCCAATGAAAAACATAAATTTTCTTGCTGTCCAGATAGAAGAGACTGTGACAATGTATCTTGTGTCTGGGGGCTATGCTACGTATTAAAATTTAGTGCTGAATGAAATGCCAAGTACAAGACATAGAGATTGTTTTGGTTAGCATTCGGATGCTACGCTGCTTACCAATATGAAATCCTCAATCTGGTAGTTGTAAATTGATGGATAAAGGCCAGCTGTCAGCCTGTGCAATCACCAGCTACATGCGCGTTGCTCCCAATCTTTCTATAGCTATAGCTTATTGTACCCTTAGGGTTATTAATTTAAATCCAGATTAGTAGCCTTCTGTTACCTTGCCTACAGAGGTTGTCAAAAAAACACAATTTAAAAGCTGCGACTCCTACATAGGCACCTAGAATTGTGTATCATAATTTATAATTCACTTTTACGTATTTCTTCTATTCTTTCTTTGGAAAAACAGTTATTAGCTCTACTAAGAAAAATATTTAACATGTTTAATTAGATTTATTATTACTCTTGCTGTTGGATTTGTAATTACTGTTACAGAATAAGAAACAAAAACAAGAATGTAAATAAATGGATACAGTATAAAGATGCAACACGCATTAATGCCCAACAACATATTATCCCCTATGTTCAGAACTTGGGCTTCTGTGTTCGTGACGCCACACCCTCTCCCATAGACATGAATGGAGGGGGCGTGGTGAAACGTCAGAAACACAGGGCCCCGAGCCTGGCTTTATGAACATAAATCAATATTTTTAAAGGAAATCTGTCATCAGTGTCACCAGCACTAAACTGTTGGTAAAAGCTTATATTGTGGGTGACACTAATCAAAATCATATTTATTATTCCTCGTGTTGTGCCTTTAGCCTTCTGTAATCCCCATTCTTCAGTGTATTCAAATGTGGGGAGCTTGGTGCACAGAGGCCATCCTCAAGCCCCTGGCGTGAGGTGACATGTGTCCTGGATCTTCATAGTAATCCTCCTTCTCTGTGTCTCTGCAGAGTGGAGTTCAATTGAGGAGACTCAGCACAGGGGAGGAGTTACTATGAAGATCCAGGATGGATGTCACCATGCCCCCCCTCCCCCACCATGCAACAAGTTCCACATTTGCATATACCCTTAGGGTAGTGTCACTCGTGCTGTATTTTGCTGAATATTTTCTGCAGCTGATTTTGTTAACAATTGCCTTCAATAGTTAGGAAAATATGAAGAAGCAAATGTAACCCTAGCCTTAAAAGGGATATTGTGGTATTATTATTATTTATTACTTTAAAAAAAATCTTGTTCTTTCATGCCACCAGTCCCCTGTTGGTGCCATTTTAATGGTGCTGATTCCTGCTGTCATTGCTTATTCTTCTCCATTCTGCCATGGTGGAAATGCCCACTTGGGCAATCACTCGTTCAGGGGATATCAGCCGTGGCCAATAATTGGCTGAGCAGGCACTTCCTATGTGTTTGGACAGAGAAGAGGAAGTACTAACACGAAATAGCATAATCTGAATCACACTAGAGGGGAATCAGTTGAAGGTGAATTCAGTTTTTTTTTTTTTTACCCCTTGGGGGATGGAGCCCATTATGACCCTAAGGAAGGGAGCCTTTTTTTCAAATCTGACTTCTATCACTTTATGCATTAATAACTCTGGGATGGTTTTACTTATAAATTAGATTCAGAGATTTTTTTTCATAACATATTCTACTTTATGTTAGTGGTAAATTTTCATTGATACCTGCATAATTTCGTGGTGAAAATTCCAAAATTTCAGGAAAAATTTAGCATTTTTCTAACTTTGAAGCTCTCTGCTTGAAAGGAAAAGGGACATGTCAAATAAATTACATATTGATTCACATATGCAATATGTTAACTTTATGTTTGCATTATAGAGATTACATATTTTTACTTTTTGAAGACATCAGAGGGCTTCAAAGTATAACAGCAATTTTCCAATTTTTCACAAACATTTCAAAATCTGAATTTTTTAGGGACCAGTTAAACTTAGAAGGGAATTTGAGGGTCTTTATGTTGGAAATCCCCTATGATGGACCCCATTATGAAAACTGCACCTGTCAAAGTATTCAAAATGACATTCAAAAAGTTTGTTAACCCTTTAGGTCTTTCACAGGAATAGCAGCAAAATGGAGGAGAAAAATCAAAATCTCCATTTTTTACACTAACATGTTATTGTAGCCCCATTGTTTTAATTTTTACAACGGGTAAAGGGTAAAAAGGCTCCCCAAAACTTACAATTAATTTTCTCTCTAGTAAGAAAATACCTCATATTTGGATGTAAAGTGCTCTGTGGGTGCACTAGAGGGCTTAGAATGGAAGGAGCAACAATGGGATTTTGGAGAGCGAATTTAGCTGAAATGTTTTTTGGGGGACATGTCGCATTTAGGAAGCCTTCATGATGTCAGAACAGTAAAAAAAAACACATGGCATACTATTTTGGAAACTACACCCCTCAAGGAACGTAACAAGGGGTGAATTAAGTCGTTATACCCCATAGGTGATTGACAAACGGTCGTTAAATTGGGACGTGAAAATGATTTTTTTTTATTTTTAACACTAAAATGCTGGTGTTACCCCCAAACTTTTCATTTTCACAAGGAGTAATAGGAGAAAATGCCCGCAAAATTTATAACCCCATTTCTCTTGAGTAAGAAAATACTTCATTTGTGGATGTGAAGTGCTCTCTGGGTGCACTAGAGGGCTCAGAAGGGAAGGAGCGACATTTGGCTTTTGTAGAGCGAATTTTGCTGAAATGGTTTTTGGGGGGCATCTCACATTTAGGAAGCCCCCATGATGCCAGAACAGTAAAAAAAAAAAAAAAACACATGGCATACTATTTTGGAAACTTCACCCCTCAAGGAACGTAACAAGGGGTACAGTGAGCCTTAACACCCCACAGGTGATTAACGAACTTTCGCTAAATGGGACATAAAAAATCAATAAAATGCTGGTGTTACCCTAAATTTTTCATTTTCACAAGGGGTAATAGGAGAAAAGACCCCCAAAATTTGTAAACCCATTTCTTTGGAGTAAGGAAATACCCCATATGTGGATTTAAAGTGCTCTGCGGGGGCACTACAATGCTCAGAAGAGAAGGCGCGCCATTGGGCTTTTGAAGAGAGAATTTGATGGGAATGGAAGTCGGGGGTCATGTGCGTTTACAAAGCCCCCATGGTGCCAGAACAGTGGACCCCCCCCCCCACATGTGACGCCATTTTGGAAACTACACCCCTCACAGGTTGTAACAAGGGGTGCAGTGAGCATTTACACCCCACTGGCGTTTGACTGATCTTTGGAACAGTGGGCTGTGCAAATGAAAAATTTTATTTTTCATTTTCATGGACCACTGTTCCAAAAATCTGTCAGAAACCTGTTGGGTGTAAAGGCTCACTGCACCCCTTATTATATTACATGAGGGGTGTTGTTTCCAAAATGGGGTCACATGTGGGGGGTCCACTGTTCTGGCAGCATGGGGGCTTTGTAGACACACATGGCCTTCAATTCCAGCCAAATTCTCTCTCCAAAAGCCCAATGGTGCTCCTTCTCTTCTGAGCCTTGTATTTCGCCAGCAGAGCACTGTACATCCACATAGGGGGTAGGTTCTTACTCATAAGAAATGGGGTTACAAATTTTGGGAGGCTTTTTTCCTATTACTCTGAAAAATTTGAGGTAACACCAGCATTTCAGGGAAAAAAAACAACATTTTAATTTCAAAGTCCAACTTTAATGAAAATTCATCAAAGACATGTGGGGTGTTAAGGCTCGCTATATACCCCACACACGTGGGTGTTTTTTTTTTTTTGCATTAATGTCAGAACTGCTGTTACTATCAGCTACCCCTGTGCAAATCACCAATTTAGGCCTCAAATGTACATGGCTCTCTCTCACTCCTGAGCCATGTTGTGCGCCCGCAGAGCATTTTACGCCCATATATGGGTTATTTTTGTACTCAGGAGAAATTGCTTTGCAATTCTTTTACCTCTTCTTTTACCTCTTCTTTTACCTCTTGTGAAAATGAAAAGTATGAGGCAACACCAGCATGTTAGTGTAAAAATATGTATTTTTTTTACACGAACATGGTGGTGTAGCCCCCAACTTTACCTTTTCATAAGGGTTAAAGGAGAAAAATCCCCCCAAAATGTGTAACACAATTTCTCCTGAGTACGAAAATTTCCCATATGTGGCCCTAAACTGTTGCCTTGAAATACGACAGGGCTTTGAAGAGAGAGAGAGTGCCATGTGCATTTGAGGCCAAAATCAGGACTTTGCAATTGGGGCAGACCCGGATACAAGGATGGGTCTTGTCTCCACCTAAACCCTATGGCAGTGTTTCCCAAACAGGGTGCCTCCAGCTGTTGTAAAACTCCCAGCCTGCCAGGACAGTCAATGGCTGTCCGGCAATACTGGGAGTTGTTGTTTTGCAACAGCTAGAGGCTCCGTTTTAGAAACACTGGCATATGAGAAGTTTTTCATTTTTATTCGGGGGAGGGAGGGGGTAACTGTGTAAGGGTATATGTAGTGTTTTACTTTTTATAATGTGGTAGTGTAGTGTAGTGTAATGTTTTTAGGGTACATTCACACGGCCGGGTTTACAGTGAATTCTCTGCTGGGAGTTTGAGCTGAGTGGAGAAGGAAACTCACTGTAAATGTACCCTGTACATTCACATTGGGGGGGGGGGGGGGGGTGCACTCCATACCTTCCGCTGTTGCAAAACTACAACTCCCAGAATGCACAATGACAGACCGTACATGCTGGGAGTTGTATTTTTGCAACAGCTGTAGGCACGCTGGTGGGGAACCACTGAGTTAGGAAACAGACTATAGCTCAGTGATTCTAACCCGTGTGCCTCCAGCTGTTGCAAAACTACAATTCCCAGAATGTCCAGACAATCAGGGATGCTGGGCGGTCTAGTTCTGCAATGTCTAGCCCTTCAGATGTTGCAGAACTACAACCCCAGCATGTCTGGACAGTCTGAGCATGCCAGGAGTTGTAGTTATGAAACAACTGGGGAAGAACAGTTTGGAGACCGCTAAGTAGTGGTCTCCAAACTGTATCCCTCCAGATGTTGCAAAACTACAATTGCAAGCATGCCCAGACTGTCCAGACATGCTGGGAGCTGTAGTTCTGCAACATATGAAAGGCCAGATATTGCAGAACTACACTGCCCAGCATCCCTGACTGTCTGGCTATGTTGGGAATTGTAGTTTTGCAACATCTGGGGGGGGCTACTGTTTGGAGACCACCGTATAGGGGTCTCCAATCTGTGCCACTTCAGAAGTTGCAAAACTACAACTCCCAGCATGCCCAGACAGTCAGTGCATGCTGAAAGTTGTACTTTTGCAACATCTGGAGGACCACAGTTTGGAGACCACTACACAAAACTACAACTCAGAGTATGCCCAGACAGCCTTTGGCTGTCTGGGCATGCTGGGAGTCATAGTTTAGCAACTTTTAGAAGGCCACAGAGAAGATAATTTACTGGTGATCTTCACTGCAGCCTCCTCTGTTGCACTTTCCGGCCGCACTCCTGATGTCTCTCCCGCCTCCGCCAATGCCGCTCTGGTGCTCCGGTAAGCCAGTTCTCTCCCCCCCCTTGTTTCTCCCCGCTCTGAACAAACTTCGATCAGTGGTCAGAGCAGGGGAAATTAACTTTAACCCTCCCGCCCCCAACTGCCATTGGCCGTCAGCCTGATCGACCAATGGCAGGGGATAGGAGGAGGTGGCAGCGCTGACACCTCGCTCCTATTCTTTAGCATGGTCAGAGTTATTTTCTGGGCGACGGGGTCACCAGTGACCCTATTGTCCCGGAATCACCCCAAATCGGCGGTCTCAGGACCCCCCTAGGCATTGCCACGGGATGCCTGATGATACATATCAGCAGTCATTCCTGTCTGGTCCCTGCCCAGCGCGCGGCGGGGACCAAAATTCCCACGGGCGTACAGGTACACCCTTCGTCCTTAAGTTCCAAGATGCGAGGGCTTACCTGTACGTCCTTCGTCCCCAACAGGTGAAAGAGGTTATGCACCATAGGGTTATTTTAGTACTTACCTGCCAGACAGTATTGGACATGCTTAGGAAGAATCTGTGATTGTCTTGACGCTAAACAACTATTTTCAAAGTCAACCATAATGCTGTGGCTATCTTTTTGTGAAATGGCTATTTCAGCCCCCCCCCCCCTCCTACATATCAGCCACCCCACCCATTGAAACACACCTGTACTCCCTTCCATGCAGTAGACCAGTGTTTTAGGACCTCCAGCTGTTGCAAAACTACATTTCCTCTCAGAATGATCTTCCTCCCATCCAGTGGTCGCTCCCCCCATTAAAGCAAAGACTGGCCACACTGCAACCTGGGAAATCCTGAGACGACACTCGTTTTGCATGCTGTTAAAATTAAACATTGGGGCAAAAATCCCAAAAGAAATGCAAGACCATCATGAAACACAGGTACAGACACTATATTACGAACTACACTAACTTTACATCCCCTGATGCTTAGTCAAATAAAAAAATAACAATCCTGGAATACCCCTTTAAGGCAATACTGGTACTTTTTTGTGTACCAGTATGTAAATTGTTTAAGGGTTTTCTAAGAGATGCGATGTTGGAGTATCTTGAGAAAAATAAATGTATGACTCAATATCAGCAGGGCTTTATGAGGGATCGGCCCTGTCAAACTAACCTGAACAGGCTTTATGAGGAGGTGAGCTCCAGACTGGACCAGGGGGAATCGCTGGATATCATATATCTGGATTTTTCCAAAGCATTTGATACGGTGCCACAAAAAAAGATTGGTGCATAAAATGAGAGTGCCATGAGGGATTGGGATGGCGGAGAATGTGTGTAAGTGGGTAAGTAACTGGCTCAGTGATAGGAAACAGAGGGTGATTGTTAATGGTACTTATTCTGAATGGGTGACTGTTACTAGTGGGGTACCACAGGGGTCAGTCTTGGGTCCTATTCTATTTAATATATTAATTAAGGACCTTTTAGAGGGGTTGAATAGTAAGGTAGCAATCTTTGCAGATGTTACTAAACTCTGTAAAGTGGTCAACACAATAGAGGACAGTGCACTGTTACAAATGGATCTGGATAGTTTGGAGGTTTGGGCTGAGAAGTGGCAGATGAGGTTCAACACTGATAAATGTAAGGTAATGCACATGGGGAAGAAATATCCGGGATGGGATTATGTACTAAATGGGAGAACACTTGGGACGACTGACGTGGAAAAGGACTTAGGAGTCTTAGTTAATAGTAAATTTAGCTGCAGTGATCAGTGTCGGGCAGCTGCAGCCAAGGCAAATAAAATCATGGGGTGCATCAATAGGGGCATGCCCACTACAAGGAAATAATATTACCACTGTATAAATCACTAGTCAGACTACACATAGAATACTGAGTACAGTACTGGGCCACAGTGTACAAGAAAGATATAGTGGAGCTGGGGAGGGTTTAAAGACGGGCAACCAGGGTAATACGGGGAATGGGAGGACTACAGTACCTAGAAAGATCATCAGAATTTGGGTTATTTAGTTTAGAAAAAATAAGGCTTAGGGGAGACCATATAACTATGTATAAATATATCAGGTGACCGTACAGAGATCTCTCCCATGATCTATTTATACCCAGGACTACATCTATAACAAAGGGGCATCCTCTACGTTTAGAGGAAAGAACATTTCTACACCAGCAAAGACAGGAATTCTTTACTGTAAGAGAAGTGAGACTATGGAATTCTCTGCCAGAGGAAGTGGTCATGGTGAACTCTGTAAGAGAGTTCAAAAGGGGTCTGGATGCAGTTTTGGAGAATAATAACATCGCTGGTTATGTGTACTAGATTTATAGGGACAGAAAGTTGATCCAGGGATTTATTCTGACTGCCATATTTGGAGTCTGAAGGAATTTTTACTTCTAAGATGATGTTTTTTTTGCCTTCCTCTGAATCAATTCAGTAGGGACTCATTAGGGTTATTAATTGAACTTGATGGACCCTGGTCTTTTTTTTAATCTTATGAACTATATTACTATGTTACTATGTAAAATGTAAACTATATATTTCAGAATACCTCTTTATTGCAGTATACACCCAAAAATGGTACATGCTGGAAAAATTGTTCTAAAGGCCAAGACTGACCCGTGTGCTAAAAAGTTAGTAAGCAGTTTTGTAGTTTTGTGTCATCTTTTGGAATTAAAGCCAAAAGCAAACAAATGCCCATTGATCAAAAGAATGACAAGAGAAAGGGGAACACTCCCTGACATTTCCTGATTATATAAGAAGATGACAGATAAGCCAGAATTCTGATAAATAAGTGTCATCTGAAGGTGCAGAACTTTTCTGTTTACAAGCAGAGAGAAAGTTGTCCGTGGAGACCATGACACTTTACAAATGTTTGCCTTGTATGCCGGACTGTAAATAATATGTTCCATAAATCTGTGCATTATAAAATAGCAAATGTTTATTAATGACAAGCTAGAAGGCGCTAAACAATAAATATCCAACCATGTAACAGGCATGCTACCTTAATAGCCCGGGATGTGAGATTGATTAACCAATCTGTTCCTAACTGTCTGGGTCAAGCGATTACCAAGTTTAATAAGGTTGACGGAGGTTTTCCCAGCAAGCTCCTGTAGATATATGATGATTTAGAGGTAGCACTCGCTGACATTCAAAGCTAGGGAAACATTTCGATAGAAATATAATTTAAACCGAGGCAGGACATGGGGGAATCATAACTCTTACCAGACATCCTTCTCCGACTTGTCACTACATTTTTAAAAATCGAAGAATGCAAATTAGGCAATCAAATATCTTTATTTCCCATTGTACCATCATTATTTAGGAGCCATCAACATTTTAGAATGTGCAATGTTTCCATGAAAAAGAAACCGTGACCAATAGATTGTTAGTTGTACTTTAATTTTCCTTGTAAGCTGATTTTATTTTTGAAAGGTAGAAAAAGCCCTAAATTAAAAGATAAAAATAATGAAATAATAATTAAAGAATAAAATGGTATGTGTGTATATTTTAGTATAAATGGTCAAGAGAGCACTTCATCTGATCCCCAAATATAGTCACAAATAAAGGGAAATGGTCACGGTTCTAGCATCCATTCCATAGAAAAATTCTGCAGAGAAAATATAGAAAAAAAACATCTTTTCATATGTCTCACTTGTATCAAACATTAATTGCTTAATAAAGTGTATGTAACACAAACGCAAATAATAGTAAAAAGAGAATACATAGTGTATAGAGCAACAATCAACTGGTGCCAGAAATGTAAACATATTTGTAAATTAATTTTATTTAAAAATCTTAACCCTTCCAGTACTTATCAGCTGTTGTATGCTTCATAGGAAGTTCCTAGCTGATAGGTCCCGCACCATCTGAGAAACCTTGGCGTGGTGTGCGGGCTCAAATGTGTCCTTCATATAAGGATATTGTCACGATGCCGGCTGGCAGGTAGTGGATCCTCTGTGCCAGAGAGGGATTGGCGTGGACCGTGCTAGTGGACCGGTTCTAAGCCACTACTGGTTTTCACCAGAGCCCGCCGCAAAGCGGGATGGTCTTGCTGCGGCGGTAGTGACCAGGTCGTATCCACTAGCAACGGCTCACCTCTCTGGCTGCTGAAGATAGGCGCGGTACAAGGGAGTAGGCAAAAGCAAGGTCGGACGTAGCAGAAGGTCGGGGCAGGCAGCAAGGATCGTAGTCAGGGGCAACGGCAGAAGGTCTGGAAACACAGGCAAGGAACACACAAGGAACGCTTTCACTGGCACTAAGGCAACAAGATCCGGCAAGGGAGTGCAGGGGAAGTGAGGTGATATAGGGAAGTGCACAGGTGAACACACTAATTGGAACCACTGCGCCAATCAGCGGCGCAGTGGCCCTTTAAATCGCAGAGACCCGGCGCGCGCGCGCCCTAGGGAGCGGGGCCGCGCGCGCCGGGACAGAACAGACGGAGAGCGAGTCAGGTAGGGGAGCCGGGGTGCGCATCGCGAGCGGGCGCTACCCGCATCGCGAATCGCATCCCGGCTGGCAGCGGAATCGCAGCGCCCCGGGTCAGAGGACGTGACCGGAGCGCTGCCGCGGGGAGAGTGAAGCGAGCGCTCCGGGGAGGAGCGGGGA
Organism: Hyla sarda; assembly: GCF_029499605.1. Classification (NCBI taxonomy): domain Eukaryota; kingdom Metazoa; phylum Chordata; class Amphibia; order Anura; family Hylidae; genus Hyla; species Hyla sarda. Next base: position 446,349,348 of record NC_079190.1, read on the forward strand.
CCCGGAGCGCTCGGCGTAACAGTACCCCCCCCCTTGGGTCTCCCCCTCTTCTTAGAGCCTGAGAACCTGAGGAGCAGACTTTTGTCTAGGATGTTGTCCTCAGGTTCCCAGGATCTCTCTTCAGGACCACAACCCTCCCAGTCCACTAAAAAAAATTTTTTCCCTCTGACCTTTTTGGCAGCTAAAATTTCTTTGACCGAGAAGATGTCCGAGGAGCCGGAAACAGGAGTGGGAGGAACAGATTTGGGAGAAAAACGGTTGAGGATGAGTGGTTTGAGAAGAGAGACGTGAAAGGCATTAGGGATACGAAGAGAGGGAGGAAGAAGAAGTTTATAAGAGACAGGATTAATTTGACACAAAATTTTGAAAGGACCAAGATAGCGTGGTCCCAACTTGTAGCTAGGGACACGGAAGCGGACATATTTAGCGGAGAGCCATACCTTGTCTCCAGGGGAAAAAACGGGGGGGGCTCTTCTTTTCTTATCCGCGAACTTCTTCATGCGTGATGAAGCCTGTAAGAGAGATTTTTGGGTCTCTCTCCATATGATGGAAAGGTCACGAGAAATTTCATCCACAGCGGGCAGACCAGAGGGCAAGGGAGTAGGGAGGGGGGGAAGAGGGTGACGGCCGTACACCACGAAAAATGGGGATTTGGAGGAAGACTCAGAGACCCTGAAGTTATACGAGAATTCGGCCCATGGGAGGAGATCTGCCCAGTCATCCTGGCGGGAGGAAACAAAATGTCGCAAATAATCACCCAAGATCTGGTTAATCCTTTCTACTTGTCCATTGGACTGGGGATGATATGCAGAAGAAAAATTTAATTTAATCTTGAGTTGTTTACAGAGAGCCCTCCAGAATTTAGACACGAATTGGACGCCTCTATCCGAGACAATCTGCGTAGGCAACCCGTGAAGACGAAAAATGTGTACAAAAAATTGTTTAGCCAACTGAGGCGCAGAAGGAAGACCAGGAAGAGGGATGAAATGTGCCATTTTGGAGAATCGATCAACGACCACCCAAATAACAGTGTTGCCACGGGAAGGGGGTAAATCAGTAATAAAATCCATACCAATCAGAGACCAAGGCTGTTCGGGGACAGGCAGAGGGTGAAGAAAACCAGCGGGCTTCTGGCGAGGAGTCTTATCCCGGGCACAGATAGTGCAGGCTCGCACAAAGTCCACAACATCCGTCTCCAGAGTCGGCCACCAATAGAAGCGGGAGATGAGTTGCACAGATTTCTTGATACCCGCATGACCTGCGAGATGGGAGGAGTGACCCCATTTGAGGATTCCGAGGCGTTGGCGAGGAGAAACAAAGGTCTTTCCTGGAGGAGTCTGCCTGATGGAGGCAGGAGAAGTGGAGATCAGGCAGTCAGGTGGAATGATGTGTTGCGGAGAGAGTTCAACTTCTGAGGCATCCGAGGAACGAGAGAGAGCATCGGCCCTAATGTTCTTATCGGCAGGACGAAAGTGAATCTCAAAATTAAATCGGGCAAAGAACAGAGACCACCGGGCCTGGCGAGGATTCAGCCGTTGGGCAGACTGGAGGTAGGAGAGGTTCTTGTGGTCGGTGTAGATAATAACAGGAGAACTTGATCCCTCCAGCAGATGCCTCCATTCCTCAAGTGCTAATTTAATGGCTAGAAGCTCTCGATCCCCGATGGAGTAGTTCCTCTCCGCTGGAGAGAAGGTCCTAGAGAAAAAACCACAAGTGACAGCATGCCCGGAAGAATTTTTTTGTAGAAGAACAGCTCCAGCTCCCACTGAGGAGGCATCAACCTCCAATAGGAAGGGTTTGGAAGGGTCAGGTCTGGAGAGGACGGGAGCCGAAGAAAAGGCAGACTTGAGTCGTTTAAAGGCGTCTTCTGCTTGAGGAGGCCAGGACTTGGGATCAGCATTTTTTTTGGTTAAAGCCACGATAGGAGCCACAATGGTAGAAAAATGTGGAATAAATTGTCTGTAATAATTGGCGAACCCCAAAAAGCGTTGGATAGCACGGAGTCCGGAGGGGCGTGGCCAATCTAAGACGGCAGAGAGTTTGTCTGGATCCATCTGTAGTCCCTGGCCAGAGACCAAATATCCTAGAAAAGGAAGAGATTGGCATTCAAACAGACATTTCTCAATTTTGGCATAGAGTTGGTTGTCACGAAGTCTCTGAAGAACCATACGGACATGCTGGCGGTGTTCTTCTAGATTGGCAGAAAAAATTAGGATATCGTCCAGATATACAACAACACAGGAGTATAACAGATCACGAAAAATTTCATTGACAAAGTCTTGGAAGACGGCAGGGGCGTTGCACAGTCCAAAGGGCATGACCAGATACTCAAAGTGTCCATCTCTGGTGTTAAATGCCGTTTTCCACTCGTCCCCCTCTCTGATGCGGATGAGGTTATAGGCGCCTCTTAAGTCCAATTTAGTGAAGATGTGGGCACCTTGGAGGCGATCAAAGAGTTCAGAGATGAGGGGTAAGGGGTAGCGGTTCTTAACCGTGATTTTATTAAGACCGCGGTAGTCAATGCAAGGACGTAGGGAGCCATCTTTTTTGGACACAAAGAAAAATCCGGCTCCGGCAGGAGAGGAGGATTTACGGATAAAGCCCTTTTTTAGATTCTCCTGGACGTATTCGGACATGGCAAGAGTCTCTGGGGCAGAGAGAGGATAAATTCTGCCCCGGGGTGGAGTAGTGCCCGGGAGGAGGTCGATAGGGCAATCATAAGGCCTGTGAGGAGGTAGAGTCTCAGCTTGTTTTTTGCAGAAAACATCCGCGAAGTCCATATAGGCCTTAGGGAGACCGGTTACTGGAGGAACCACAGAGTTACGGCAAGGGTTACTGGGAACCGGTTTTAGACAGTTCTTGGAACAAGAGGACCCCCAACTCTTGATCTCCCCAGTGGACCAATCCAGGGTAGGGGAATGAAGTTGAAGCCAGGGAAGTCCAAGGAGAATTTCCGAGGTGCAATTGGGGAGGACCAAAAGTTCAATCCTCTCATGATGAGATCCGATGCTCATAAGAAGGGGCTCCGTGCGGAAACGTATGGTACAGTCCAATCTTTCATTATTTACACAATTGATGTAGAGGGGTCTGGCGAGACTGGTCACCGGGATGTTGAACCTGTTGACGAGAGAGGCCAAAATAAAATTTCCTGCAGATCCAGAGTCCAAGAAGGCCACTGTAGAGAAGGAGAAGGCAGAGGCAGACATCCGCACAGGCACAGTAAGACGTGGAGAAGCAGAGTAGACATCAAGGACTGTCTCACCTTTGTGCGGAGTCAGCGTACGTCTTTCCAGGCGGGGAGGACGGATAGGACAATCTCTCAGGAAGTGTTCGGTACTAGCACAGTACAGGCAGAGGTTCTCCATACGGCGTCGTGTCCTCTCTTGAGGTGTCAGGCGAGACCGGTCGACCTGCATAGCCTCCACGGCGGGAGGCACAGGAACAGATTGCAGGGGACCAGAGGAGAGAGGAGCCGAGGAGAAGAAACGCCTCGTGCGAACAGAGTCCATATCTTGGCGGAGTTCCTGACGCCTTTCGGAAAAACGCATGTCAATGCGAGTGGCTAGGTGAATAAGTTCATGTAGATTAGCAGGAATTTCTCGTGCGGCCAGAACATCTTTAATGTTGCTGGATAGGCCTTTTTTGAAGGTCGCGCAGAGGGCCTCATTATTCCAGGACAATTCTGAAGCAAGAGTACGGAATTGTACGGCATACTCGCCAACGGAAGAATTACCCTGGACCAGGTTCAACAGGGCAGTCTCAGCAGAAGAGGCTCGGGCAGGTTCCTCAAAGACACTTCGGATTTCCGAGAAGAAGGAGTGTACAGAGGCAGTGACGGGGTCATTGCGGTCCCAGAGCGGTGTGGCCCATGACAGGGCTTTTCCGGACAGAAGGCTGACTACGAAAGCCACCTTAGACCTTTCAGTGGGAAACAGGTCCGACATCATCTCCAGATGCAGGGAACATTGGGAAAGAAAGCCACGGCAAAACTTAGAGTCCCCATCAAATTTATCCGGCAAGGATAAGCGTATCCCAGGAGCGGCCACTCGCTGCGGAGGAGGTGCAGGAGCTGGCGGAGGAGATGACTGCTGAAGCTGTGGTAGTAACTGTTGTAGCATAATGGTCAGTTGAGACAGCTGTTGGCCTTGTTGCGCTATCTGTTGTGACTGCTGGGCGACCACCGTGGTGAGGTCAGCGACAACTGGCAGAGGAACTTCAGCGGGATCCATGGCCGGATCTACTGTCACGATGCCGGCTGGCAGGTAGTGGATCCTCTGTGCCAGAGAGGGATTGGCGTGGACCGTGCTAGTGGACCGGTTCTAAGCCACTACTGGTTTTCACCAGAGCCCGCCGCAAAGCGGGATGGTCTTGCTGCGGCGGTAGTGACCAGGTCGTATCCACTAGCAACGGCTCACCTCTCTGGCTGCTGAAGATAGGCGCGGTACAAGGGAGTAGGCAAAAGCAAGGTCGGACGTAGCAGAAGGTCGGGGCAGGCAGCAAGGATCGTAGTCAGGGGCAACGGCAGAAGGTCTGGAAACACAGGCAAGGAACACACAAGGAACGCTTTCACTGGCACTAAGGCAACAAGATCCGGCAAGGGAGTGCAGGGGAAGTGAGGTGATATAGGGAAGTGCACAGGTGAACACACTAATTGGAACCACTGCGCCAATCAGCGGCGCAGTGGCCCTTTAAATCGCAGAGACCCGGCGCGCGCGCGCCCTAGGGAGCGGGGCCGCGCGCGCCGGGACAGAACAGACGGAGAGCGAGTCAGGTAGGGGAGCCGGGGTGCGCATCGCGAGCGGGCGCTACCCGCATCGCGAATCGCATCCCGGCTGGCAGCGGAATCGCAGCGCCCCGGGTCAGAGGACGTGACCGGAGCGCTGCCGCGGGGAGAGTGAAGCGAGCGCTCCGGGGAGGAGCGGGGACCCGGAGCGCTCGGCGTAACAGATATACTGGCTAATGTCTCAGTTTTACATCAGTTTTGAGGGTTAGCTTATGTCATTGTTTACATTAACCACAGTAGTGAAACCATATTGTGATCCATAGGTGCAGGTCCTCCACTCCAACGTAGGTGCCCAACTGCACTTGGGTTTGAGCACCTTGTATCACCTTAGATCACGTCAATGTAATTGTTTGTTTAAAGTCAGTCATGTTTAACGCATCCACGTACACGTTTATCAGGTGTCAGGATGCCACTGTGGAACTTGTGACTGTTTGCAGGCATCCTCCATTGTATGCAATTTTTGCTGTGGATATCGCCCTTAGCAACGGTGGACAAGTGCAGGACCTCCGCCCCAGCAAAGGTGCACAACTGAACTTGGGGTTGAGTTTCCTGCTATAACCATGTTCATGCAAATATAAGCCGACATGTCTTTGCTTAAGGCTTATACTAATGCACCCTTTTATCTTGCTGGGTACCATTATCAGACAAGATGCAGACTACTTACCTTCCTAAAGGCCAGGCCGGACAGCATTTTCTGTCCGCTCTCGACTCCACAGGCTGAAAATAGCTCTTGCACAATAAATTAAGCTGGACTGGATGACTGGGCACATACTACTGTTTTCAGGATATATATATATATATATATATATATATATATATATATATATATATATATATGATTATGTATAACTGATGGGATAGAGGAGGAAGACAATAAGATGACACTGATGATGATGATGATGATGATGGAGACTTATTACATGTTTTGACCACTTTGTGGGTGATTTTGCTTGTCCCATGAAGCTTTATGATGCCGCTTTATGTGGTTACTTAGAGCTGTAGTTCCTATATTTATGCCCTGGTCACAACCTACTCATGCTTAAAGGGGTACTCCACTGAATCAGCGTTCAGAACATTTAGTTCCGAATGCTGGATGCGGGCTGCAGGGGTCATGACCACGCCCCCTCAATGCAAGTCTTTGGGAGGGGGTGTGGTCACAGCAACACCCCCTCCCACAGACTTGAATTGAATGGGCGTGGCCATGACATCACAACCCCCCTCAGCCCGCACCCAGAGTTCAGAACTAAATGTTCCAAACGCTGGGGCAGGGGAGTACCCCTTTAACCTCTTAAGGACGTAGGGCGTACCTGTATGCCATACGCTCGATCCCGGTGTTAAAACCGGGTCGGTCCCGGCTGCTAATCATAGCCGGAACCCTGGGCTAACATCGATCGATGACGCGCACAGTTAACCCTTCAGGCGCGGCGATCAAAGTTGACCACCGCGTCTGAAATCGAAAGTAAGCGCTTCCCGGCAGCTCAGTCGGGTTGATCGGGACATCGCAATGTCCCGATCAGCTGGGACACAGGCGGAGGTCTCCTTACCTGTCTCCGCGACGTCCGATCGTCGATTGATTGCTCTAAGCCTGAGCTACAGGCTTGAGCAATCGAGCCACTATCTGACTGATCCGTGCAAAGCTATGGCTTTGCAGGGATCAGCATAGGAGATCAGTGTGTGCAGTGCTATAGCACTGCAAAAAAAAAGTGGAAAAAAAAAAGTTAAAGGTCATTTAACCCCTTTCCTAATAAAAGTTAGAATCAACCCCCTTTTTCCCATAAAAAAAACTGTGTAAGTAAAAATAAACATATGTGGTATCTACGGGTGTGAAAATGTTCGAACTATAAAAATACATTGTTAATTAAATCGCACGGTCAATGGCAAAAAATTCCAAAGTCCAAAACAGTGTATTTTTGGTCACTTTTTATATCATTAAAAAAGGAATAAAAAGAGATCAAAAAGCCTGATCAATACAAAAATGGAACCGATAAAAACTTCAGAACACGGCGCAAAAAATGAGTCCTCATACCGGCCCGTACGCAGAAAAATAAAAAAGTTATAGGGCTTGGAAGATGAGATTTTTTAACATCCAACCTATATAAGTGCAAAATAAATGACATTTGGGCAAAATTACATTTTTTCTTCAATTTTGTCGCAAAATGATTTTTTTTTTCTGTTTCGACGTGGATTTTTGGGTAAAATTACTAATGTCACTGCAAAGTAGAATTGGTGACGCAAAAAATAAGCCATCATATGGAATTTTATGTGCAAAATCGAAAGCGTTATGATTTTTAGAAGGTGATGAGGAAAAAATGAAAATGCAAAAACGGAAAACCCTGCGTGCTTAAGGGGTTAAAGATTCAGTATTGGGCCTGGTTTACTTCCCCAGGAAAAATAGAGAATTTCCACATGGCAAACTACCATAAAAATCTAGTATTATGACTAACTCTTCACCTTGTCTCTCCTCTAACAGGCTTTTTGTTGAAGTCTACAAAAGCAGGAGCAGTGTTGGCGTCACATGCTCCTGACTATACCAGAACACCTATCCCTGGGATGTTTGGCTAATGATCTGGTCCTAACTTGTCTCTGGCAGTGCTAAACAGGGCTTTTAGGGTTCTTAGACATTGTTATACACAAGTTTTAGGGTTATAGCTGAGGTCCAGGTTTGCACCTCAACTTATTGGGTCCTAACCAAACTCTTTAAAAGTCATAACACAAGTCTGTGAATATAAAATGTGACACAAACTAAAATGTTTCCTCTTAGAAAATCTTGTTTCTTTTTTTTTAGTTGCTCTGTAGCGTCAAACTTACTGTGTGAATAATAATAATTATTATAGCCATGTATTACTACCAAACCTATAATTGTCGCTTGCAAAGAACTTGAGAACTATACAGTCAATATGAAGCTATTCTGAAATATTTCCAACCAAAAATGTGAGTTTCATAATTGTGTGTTTTTGTATCAGATCCAAAAGATTCAAGTGTATTATAGTAAGGCTTACAGAAGAGGTGAACATGACACTACTGTGTTCAGCATAATACTATGGTCTCTAAATGCTATTATATGTAACTTAATGTATTCATGCTCTAATTGCCTTTGCCTAGCGGGCATTAAATGCTGACATGTGAAATAGTGTGTTCTTTGCCACCAGCTGGTAATAAGAGCAGGAATATGCTGACTTTCACAGGTGAACACACAGGGCATCATTTATATACTACAATATCCTTATATGATATAACTGTGTCATATCAATATTGCTTTTACTCCTAAGGGCAAGTTCATTGGTTTTCCAAAATTTGTATTAATTTCACTTTAGCAATGGCTATGTATGCATTAAAAATACATACTCAACATCATATCTATATATATATATATATATATATATATATATATATATATATATATATATATATATATATCCTAAAACATATATATAGATAGATAGATAGATAGATTTATACAGTTGCGTTGCCTTTGTGGGGAAGGGGGAGGGGGGTCAAAGGACATAAAGCCTATTTTAGGTATTTTATAGAAAAGGCTGCTGATAGATGCATCATCAAGTAATTAAGCCCTAACTCCCCCTCCCGCATGCAGAAAGAGAGGTGTAATTAACAGTGAAAGACAATAAAATAATTATAGTGCACATTCCTGCACTATAATCTTTTTTTTTTTTTTTACAATTGGCAGTAGGCTTCACTGAATGACAAGGCAAAATTGATTTGGGAGACAATTTTATTGTATTGTTATAATTATTGACTTTTTAATCACTGTTTATTAATAGCTCCTGAGTTTCTTTTTTTATGGAATTAAAGAGGCTTACCTTGTTAGTGGGACCCCTTGGGCACTTTGTGTAATATACATAGCCCCACTAATAGCTCCCTTACTGTTGGGTTTCTTTTCAATACACAACCCCATTTCAGTCCTTCTCTGACACATTCTGACCGCCAATGTGACTTGCCAAATCCAACAGCATCTACTGTGTGAAACAGAAATCTGTTTCTTTACTCGTTATTCTGAGACTGACATCAGATGCCCCAGAAAGGAATAGAGAAAGTGACTTTTGGGTCACACACCAGATGATTTAGGGATTGGCATGTCAGATCAGTGGTTACATGGTATAGGAGCAGGACTGAAATGGGATTGTTGGATGAAAGGGTATGGCTTGCAGTCTCCATTCTATTTCATCTCAAAGATGTGCATTGTGGTAGAGGTCAGGGTTCTGTGCAGGTCAGATCATAGATAAGCAAACTTTTGAAAAATTTGATTCGGCCGATTCGCCGAATTTTCAGAAAAAGTTTGTTTCGTTTCGAATTTTTTTGCAGCGAATCTATATTAAAAAAGGCTATTTCAAGCCTACATACAGCCTCTATAGGAGTATAGAACACTTTGCTGTGTTCTAAAACGCATATGGAGTGTGCTGGGTTAGTGAAATAATACTGTTATTCAGAATTACATGCAGATTACCGGCCTCGCTTTTAGAATCACTGCGGCACAGCAGCACAGTTACAGAGCCTGGTGGTGGCTTCAGTGTAAGGAGACCATATAGTGACTGAATGACAAAGCGTGGAGGTGTTGGCAGCATGAGGACACCATATAATGGCTGAATGACACAGCGTGGATGTGTTGGCAGCATGAGGACACCATATAGTGGCTGAAGCACACAACTTGGATGAAGCTGAAGCATGAGGACACCATATAGTGACTGAATGACACAGCATGGACAGGTTGTCAGCATGAGGAGACTATATAGTGGCTGAATGGCACAGTGTGGAGGTGTTGGCAGCATGAGGACACCATATAGCAGCTGAATGACACAGCGTGGAGGTGTTGGCAGCATGAGGACACCATATAGTGGCTGAATGACACAGCTTGGATGAAGCTGAAGCATGAGGACACCATATAGTGGCTGAATGGCACAGCGTGGAGGTGTTGGCAGCATGAGGACACGATATAGTGGCTGAATGACACAGCTTGGATGTGTTGGCAGCATGAGGACACCATATAGTGGCTGAATGGCATAGTGTGGAGGTGTTGGCAGCATGAGGACACCAAATAGTGGCTGAATGACACAGCGTGGAGGTGTTGGCAGCATGAGGACACCATATAGTGGCTGAATGACACAGCCCGGAGTTGCCAGCAGCATGAGTAGGCACTAGGCCTTCACAATCCCTAAGTTTAAAAGATGAATTAAGAAATTTAAACCAAAGATTTTTGATAGCGGGTGCTACCTATGAGAAAATGTGAAATTCCAAGACCCAGGCCCAACAGCGGCATCAGTAACCCATATATTGCCTGAATGACCCAGCCTGGAGTTGCTTGATGCACGAGTACACACCAGGGCTTCACAATCCCCGCCAAAAAACACCACAATTTTAGAAATTTTTGAAAAAGAATTTGGTTAGCGGGTGCTACCTATGAGAAAATTTGATATTACCCGACCCAGGCCCCACAACAGCGGCATCAGTAACCTATATATTGGCTCAAGGACACAGCCTGGAGTTGGCTGATGCTCCAGTACACACAATTTTAGAAATTTTTGGAAAATATTTTGGATAGCGGGTGCTACCTATGAGAAAATTTGAAATTCCCAGACCCAGGCCCAACAGCGGCATCAGTAACCCATATATTGCCTGAATGACACAGCCTGGAGTTGCTTGATGCACGAGTACACACCGGGGCTTCACAATCCCCCCCAAAATCAACAAAATTGTATAATTTAAAAAAAAAAAATGTATACCTTTGTGTAAAAACATATCCAAAACTCCAGAAGACTATATAATGCAGGACGGTGGACCACCCAAAGACTTTCTTCTCAAAAATAATAAACCACACAATATTTGAAATAAAAAAATATATATATGACATGTGTGTAAGCGCATCTGTCTCCAAAAGATCAGATCACCAAAGGAGTTTTTTCGCCAAAAATGATTAAGCAGAGTTAATCCCTCTCCGTATTTTTATTTATTTATTTTTTCATTAAAAAATCACACGTAACAAGCGTTCCGCTGTGTAACGGTTAGCATTCTACAAAATTCTATTTTATTACTGATAAAATTATCAGTAAATTTAAAAATAACACTACCCAAGAGTGTTTAATAACCCCATACATTGCACCAGGAACAGTCAGGAGTAGGCCTCAGCAGTACCCAAGAGGCTTTAATAACCCCTTACATTGCACAATCAATTGCGAGATCGAGCAATAACAGGTGTGTTACGGCCTCAGTTGTCTGGGCCGCACTAGCGCTCCAATGAACGGATTAGCGTGTCTCTATCTTTCACCGACAGGTGCGGGTAACCCACTACCTCTCTGAAAGGTAAGCTGCCTCGAAGCAGGTGTTCTCCCCCGGGCACGTTTGTCTCCTGAATTTTGACTACTGCCACACCATGCTGACTGCAAACCGTGCTACTGCCTTGCTGACTCAAGGGCAACCTGCAACTCTCTTCTCCTGATGATGATTAAGCCCCTTCTGCACCCGGCTCCTGTTGGCGATAGGGATCATTTTTGCCAGGAAAGAAGAATCACAACTAAGTGCGGGTCATAAGCTAGGGTTCATTAAGTCCCTGCCCCTTGTGCACACCGCATGTCTCTACTAACAATTGGATGGTTTAGTGAGGTCCTCGGATCGGCCCCGGCGGGGTAGGAGAAGGCCCCGGCAGAGCGCCGAGAATTTAACGATCATTGTTGAAATTTGCATTAAGCATGTATTTAGCTACTGCTAAACTTCAAAAAATTATAGGCCCAAGGCCTGAGGCACTAGGGAGGCAAGTAGTTCCTGAAAGACACAGAATGTTTCTAGAGCAGTCATTCGCAGTACCCAAGAGGGTTTCATAACCCCTTACATTTAAAGATCAATGTTCACATTTGCATTAAGCATGTATTTAGCTACTGCTAAACTTTAAAAAATGATAAGCCCAAGGCCAGAAGCATCAGTTTCCCCCATATTAGGAGCATAGTTGTCCCCCAGATTAGGCATCATAGATGTCCCCCAGATTAGGAGCATAGCTGTCCCCCAGATTAGGAGCATACTTGTCCCCCAGATTAGGCATCATAGATGTCCCCCGGATTAGGAGCATAGTTTTCCCCCAGATTAGGAGCATAGTTGTCCCCCAGATTAGGCAGCATAGATGTCCCCCAGATTAGGCAGCATAGAAATCCCCCAGATTAGGCAGCATAGATGTCCCCCAGATTAGGCAGCATAGATGTCCCCCAGATTAGGCAGCATAGAAATCCCCCAGATTAGGCAGCATAGATGTCCCCCAGATTAGGCAGCATAGATGTCCCCCAGATTAGGCAGCATAGAAATCCCCCAGATTAGGCAGCATAGATGTCCCCTAGATTAGGCAGCATAGTTGTCCCCCAGTCAGCGCGGGTCGGTCAGAGCCAATCAAAGGGCCGTATATGGCAAGCGGGCCATACAATGCCCAGGTCTGCCCCAGAGGGTTTCATAACCAACCATAATTGAGAAATTTTTGTTGTAGGAGCATGGTCAATCTACTCCGAGCCATCTGGCATTGGTGGCTGGAAATCCTGGCTGATCCATCCCTGATTCCTCTTGACAAACGTCAGTCTCTCCACATTTTTAGTGGACAGACGAGTTCGCCTTGGGGTGACTATGGCCCCGGCCGCACTAAACACCCGCTCTGATGGCACAGTACTGGCCGGGAAGGACAGCTTTTCCAGTGCAAACTCTGCAAGTTGTGGCCATATATCAAGTTTGGCTGCCCAGAAGTCCAGCGGATCTTCAATGGTTGTTGGCATGGCCATGTCAAGGTATGCCACCACCTGCTGGTTCAGGTCCTGCTCCATGTCTACCTGCTGCTGATGAGTTGCTTCACTATGAGGGTGAAGAAAGCTACTCATCAGCGACTGTAGACTCAGGCTGCTGCTGATTGAGCTGGTACTGCTCCTGCCACCCCTCCCCAGCAGCCATGGCAGTGGAAGGTGAGCGCAGAGGGCCCCCCGAGTCACACCTGCGAGTGGTTGGACCATGTGGCCGATAGGCATCAGACAACTGACTACGTAGAAACTCTCTGTAGTAGGTCAGTTTGTCCTCCCTCTCAGTGGGTGTGAAAAAGGCCCCCATTTTGGGACAGTAGCGAGGGTCTAATAAGGTGAAGATCCAGAAGTCATCCCGCTGATGAATTTTGACAATTCGGGGGTCACTACGCAAGCAACTGAGCATGCATCGTGCCATTTGCGCCAGTGACTCGGAGGGACTACCTGCCTCCATCTCCACTGCATACTGCCACGGTGTGTCTGGGTCCTCTGTCTCAACTTCCTCATAACCCTCCAGCTCCTCTGGCTGCTCCTGCTCCTCCTCTCCTGTCCGAAGACTAGAAACACCGGCCATCTCATCCAACCTAAACTGTGCTCCGCTCTGCCCCTCATCATCCTCCTCCTCCAGTTCAGCCCCCACAGGGCCCATGTAGCCTGGAGATGTAGGTGCAACGTCTCCATTGCCGTGACCAGCCATGGTTTCAATCATTTGTTGTAGGAAATGTAGGAGTGGAATTACGTCGTTCATGGTGTAATCCAGGCGACTCACAAATAATGTGGCTTCCTCAAAGGGCCTTAGAAAACGGCAGGTGTCACGTATGAGCTGCCACTCGTTCACATTGAAGTTACACAGGGGAGTACTCCTATCTGCTTGGATCATCAAGAAATTGGTGATTGCTATTCTTTGTTCGTATAGTCTGTCCAACATATGGAGGGTTTAATTCCAACGTGTGGCAACATCAAAAATAAGACTATGTTGTGGGATACCGTTCTGACGCTGCTGCTCAAGGAAGGTGTGCTTGGCGGTGTACGAGTGGCTGAAGCACATGCACAGTTTCCTTGCCATTTTCAGGATGTTTTGCTAATGGGGTGAAGACTTGAGGAAGCGCTTGACAACCAGATTCAACACGTGTGCCATGCAGGGCGCATGTTTCACACTTCCTTGTCGCAGCGCGGACACGATGTTCTTCCCGTTGTTGGTCACCATGGTTTCCATATCCAGATTTCGTGGAGTAAGCCATACTCAGATTTCTTTACGAATGAACTTTAGCAGTTCCTCCCCTGTGTGACTCCTTTCGCCAAGGCAAACCATGTGAAGAACAGCTTGACAGCGCCGTGCCCTACACACATGGTACGATGAAGGGCCACCGAGATTTGGACGTGCAGTGGAGGCCGAGGACACGGTGGAGGATGAGGAAGCGGCGTCGCACACTGTAACAGGACCAACTGCCTGTGAGCGAGAGCGTGGAGGAGGAAGCTGTCCAAATTGCTGTTGTGGCTGTGCAGGAACCACATTTACCCAGTGAGCCGTAAAAGACAAGTATTTTTCCTTGCTCGTAGTTGCAGCTCCACACGTCTGCGCTGCCGTGCTCTTTTGAACACACCGACAGGCTCAAGGACTGGCCCACCTTCTCTTGTACAAACTTATGCAGGGCTGGTACTGCCTTCTTCGCAAAGAAATGATGGCTTGGGACTCTCCACCTCGTCTCGGCACAAGCCATCAATTCTCTGAAAGGTGCAGAGTCCACCACTTGAAAAGGAGGGACTGCAACACCAGCAACTTGGACAAGAGCACATTCAACTTCTATGCCGTTGGATGAGTGGGCGCATACTGTTGTCTCTTGGCTTCGCCGATGGACATGGCTTCGCCGATGGATTGTTGGCAGAATGGCTGACTAAAAGCGGGAGAAGCTGGAGTGACAGAAGGAGGGTTTGACACACAGCTCCCTTCGGCTGAGGTGGTGGAGCCTTGGCTGGATGAAGGATGGAGCGGATGGCCACTGGGTGATGCAGCAGGCTGGACCACTACATCGGAGCCATGATTCTCCCAGGCCACTTTATGGTGGCGAAGCATGTGTTGACGCAGGGCCGTGGTGCCGACATTGGGACCCTGGCCACGCTTCACCTTCTGTCGACGGATCTTGCATGTGGCTTCGTGACCCTCCTCCGGATGCCTTATGAAAAACTTTCACACCGCCGAGTAGCTGATTTTCCCACCCGCAGTCCGCACTAATTGACTGCTACTGGCGCCGTCTCCAGGAACCCCTGTTCCACTACCTCCCGGAAAGGTAGGATACCGTGAAGCAGGTGGTCTCCCCCAGGCACGTTTGGCTCCTGAATTTCCACTACTGCCACCACGCTGACTGCCAACGGTGCTACCGCCTTGCTGCCTCAAGGGCAACCTGCAACTCTCTTCTCCTGATGATGATGATGATGAAGCCCCTTCTGCACCCGGCTCCCAATTGCGATCGGCTTCATCATCATCAACAGTTGTGTGCACGTCACTGATGTCCTCCTCAGGTTCCCCAACAGTGTCTGCTTCAGGACCCTAAACACTTGCAACACCGCCTCCCACGTCACTCTCCGCATCACTACTTGGCCACCTAGCGGAGCAAGTGGCGCATGTCTCCTCCCCTTCTTGGCTGTCCAGTAGCTGCTGACTGTCCTCTATTGGATCGTCCTCCGTAAATAGTGGAGCTGAACCCACAGCATAAGATACTTCTTTAGGAGAGGGAACAGCATAGGGCAAAGGCAATGGAGGACACGGAGTGCTTCCGGGCCATGCCAACTGAGGGTTGTGTCTGAGGAACCCACCGACTGTTGTCACTTGTGATGATGTGGAGGAGCGTGTTAACCAATCCACGATGGCAGATGGGTTGCTGGTGGAGACACGACTGCTGGCTGATAACGGGAGCTCAGGCCTCTCGCTGCGACTCCTGCTGCCACTCGCCCCAAGTCTGCTGCCAACTCTGCCTGAAGTATTTAGGCCTCTGCCACTCCTCTGTGCACGTCCTGGCACTTCTCTGCCTGATATACGCAGTGCGTTTATGAGGGTATTACAATACGCTACACTACTCTTTAAACAGTATTTGTCTAGAACAGCAGCAGGTGATTACTTACGGCTGTCCTTGAACAGTATGTAGGCCCTTGACAGATTAACAGGTACTAGATGGTACAATACTTGGATGTACGTATGTGGTATGCTCTCATGAGGGCAGTAATATGCCTAACTATTAGCAGAAAAAAAAACTCTGTATTTTTGTAAAACACCAGCCGGTGGATACTATTGTTTTGACTTTGACGGTATGGAGCACCTTGACAGCTTAACAGGTACTAAATGGTACAATACTTGGATGTACCTATGCGGTATGCACTGATGAGGGCAGTAATATGCCTATTAGCAGAAAAAACTCTGTATTTTTGTAAAACACCAGCCGGTGACAGCTTAACAGGTACTAAATGGTACAATACTTGGATGTACCTATGCGGTATGCACTGATGAGGACAGTAATATGCCTATTAGCAGAAAAAACTCTGTATTTTTGTAAAACACCAGCCGGTGGATACCATTGTTTGGACTTTGACGGTATGGAGCACCTTGACAGCTTAACAGGTACTAAATAGTACAATTCTTGGATGTACGTATGCGGTATGCACTGATGAGGGCCTATTAGCAGAAAAAACTCTGTATTTTTGGAATACACCAGCCGGAGATACTATTGTTTGGACTTTCACGGTATGGAGCACCTTGACAGATTAACAAGTACTAAATGGTACAATACTTGGATGTACCTATGCGGTATGCCCTGATGAGGCAGTTATATATGCGTAACTATACGCAGAAAAAATTGTTTAAATAAAAAAACAGCCGGTCAATAGTATTTTTTGGACTTGCACAGTATGTAGCCAGCCCCTAGACAGATTAACAGGTACAAAATGGTGCAAATGCACTACAGTCCACTGAACAATCACGTATTTCTGAACAGCAGCAGGACCCAACAGTGCAGCACCACATAAAAAAATCCAGAGATTAAACCCTAAATTGCATTCTGTCACACAATTCTGAGCAGCAGAAGATTCGTGGAGCAAATAAAAATAAACTCAATTGGTCTGAAAAATGAGGAGATAAGATGCTTCAGAAAGTTCAGGCAGCTTGGAGATCTGTATGAGGCAGCTGACAGCTATCTGCCCCTCTCTGTTGCATTGCTCAATAACGTGAATAGGAGTTTTAGCAATCAATGATCCTTCTCAGTGTAACAGCACAGCACTCTGCACTCCAGCCTTTCCCTAATGCTGATGTGACTAGCAGTTGCAGTGTAACCCTGTGGTAAGAGCTATTGACACACACACAGTCCCGTCCTCTCTATCTGAGTGCATAGATGAAATGAAGAGAGGCAAGATGGCCGCAGATTATATAGGGGCTGTGACATCACAGGGGTCAGTAAACACTGATAGGCTGCATCTCACATGTGATTCAGGGTCAGCCCGCCTACCTTCATTCCCACCGCTGTTTCCCGCCCTCCCATAATCCCCTGCCCCATGTACTCACATGTGGATCTACCATCTTAGGTCTCCAATAGCCTGGAACGCTGTAAAATGGAGTTTAATGAAGCGATTCGTGCGATAGAATCGCGGCGATATTCGTATTCGTTGCGTTTCGAATTTTTCATGAAATTCGGAACAAATTCGGGTTCGTCAACTTCGATTCGCTCATCTCTAGGTCAGATATGTTTTTACACACCAGACTCTCCCTCCATGTCCTTGCACACTAGGGATCAGCTATGTTGTAACAAAAAAGGGTTGAACCCAAACTGTTCACACAAAGCTGGAAAAGTAAAATTATTCCAAATGTCTTGATATGCTGAAGAATTAAAGAGATTATCTGGGATTAGAAAAACACATCTGCCTTCTTACTTGCGCCGTAGTGCAGCTCAGCTCCATTGAATTGCATGGGGATGGGCTGCAATACTACTAACAACCTGTGGACATGTGAGGTGCTGTTTTTGGAAGAAAGTAGTTTTGTTTTTCTAAACCTACAAGACCCCTTTAAGATTTTAATTCACTGGCACTAATGGGTCTAGACCAACTCCTGAAAGACAACCCTACAACACGATCGTTCCTTCACTAGACTTTTAAGATGTTATCCAGGAATAGAAAAACTGAGCAAATATAATTCAAAAGCAGCTCCTGAGGGATTCCACCCAGAGGAGGTCAAAGGGTGTCACTCAGGTGTCATTAATACAACATAATCACAGTGTATGAGCATTACATGCATTTAAATAACAGCAAGTGCAGATACCATGCATAAAACAGCAAGTGCCCAAGCCAAAATCATCTAACATCGTTCACTATATACATGCCGACCCGGACGACTTCCGTGATCAGCGTCACGGAGCCGGTCACCTGACCGGATCACATGACATGGCTCACAGGGAGTCACGGGGCTCGGCGGATTAGCGCACTGCGATACAGGCAGTGTCCAGGATATTAAAGTGTCTGGTGCATATCTCCAGAGGCTGGCCTCCTTTAACCTGTTCAGGACCAAGGGCGTAAGTAAACTTACGCCCTGGCGTTTTCCGATCCCTGCCGCGCATCGGGCAGAGATCGGAACGGCAGGCCTGCTGAAATCGTTCAGCAGGCATGCTGTGCAAATGCCAAGGGGGGTCCCGGGACCCCCACATGTCGGCGATCGCAGCAGAGCACTCGTGAATTCACGCGAGCGATCTGCTGTGACTCCGGTCATTCGGGTCACTTGTGACCTGGAAAAAGAAGGTGATCGGCGGTGTACAATACACCGCCAATCACCTCCAGTAGCTGGGGAGCGGTGACAATACTGTCACCGCCCCAGCAACGCTGCTATTGGCCGGCGATCCTCTGGCCAATAGTAGTCCAGCAGAGGAGAGGTTAACGGTCCCCTCACGCAGCTCTGTGTTCAGTCAGCGGGTAGAGCTGCCACAAGAGGACCGGGACCCCCCCCCCCCCTCTGCACCATCGGAGCCCCCTCAGGAGACCCTAGATCAGGGAGAGCAGTATTCAGGGCAAGGTAGGCATTCTGTGTCCAAAAAAAGTAAAAAATAAAGTGAAAAAAAAATCCCCCCCTCCCCCGTAATAGGACCCCAAGGGTCCGCTGTCACCTGATCCGTATGTCCCCGGGCCCTATTAGGGGTTCAGGGTGCTGCGAGTGCCACCCATTTTTTTTTTTTTGGCCGCAGCTTTTTTTTTCCCTGTAAGTTTACACCAAGCACCACACACTACATACTTCCCTGCCCCACCCCCCCGCACACACACCCTCCCCCCACCGCCCCTCCCTCCGCCACCATAGAATAAAGGCGATGGCCCGCCGGGGATTTTTCGGCAGCGGAGGCTCACGCTTTTTTAGCCTCCGACTCCGAATCTGCCAGTGAGGACGAGGAAGATCCTACTTTTTTGTGTTCTTCCTCGCCCTCCTCATCATCCAGTAGTGATGATGAGTCCCCTGTACGGCGGCGGAGCCGCCGCCAGGCAAGGCCACACACCCCCCATGAGAGTGACTCAGTGGCCGACACTAGTACGAGTGTCAATGCCACACGTAATAGGAGTCCGGCCCCCCAGACAAGTGCACCAGAGCCCCCTTCCGATGACCCTGTCTGGAGCCCCCCAGAGGGTTATCAGCCACGGATTCCTGAGTATGTTGGCGACTCAGGAATCCGGATTGACACGGCTGAATTCACTGATCTGGACTTTTTAAAGTTTTTTTTTCAGTGACAGCCTGGTCAATCACATGGTGGAGCAAACGAACTTTCATGAACAGCAGTTCATTGCCCACCACCCCGATTCGCTTTTGGCCAGGTCCAATGAATGGCGCGCCATTGATGCAGCGGAAATTAGGACATTTTGGGGCCTCACGCTGCATATGGGCCTGGACCATTACTCACATGGTGGAGCAAAGGAACTTGATTACAACACTCTTCATTACTGGAGCGGGGACGTCCTCTATCAGACTCCGCTTTACAGTATGGCGATGACAATGAGGCGGTACGAGGCCATTCGGAAATGCCTGCATTATGCAGATAATGCAGCATGCCCGCCCCAAGGTGATACCGCCCATGACCGGCTTTACAAAGTGAGGCCGGTCATCGATCACTTTGGGGCCAAATTTTTGGAGACCTATGTACCCCTCAGGGACCTCTCGGTAGATGAGTCTCTCATCAGTTTTAAGGGGAGACTCATCTTTCACCAGTATATTCCCTCGAAGCGGGCGCGGTATGGCGTGAAGCTCTATAAACTCCGCAAGAGTACCTCTGGGTACACTTGCAGGTTTAGAGTATATGAGGGACAGGATTCCCGTACTGAACCCCCAGAATGTCCCCCCACTCTGGGTGTTAGTGGGAAAATCATTTGGGACCTTATGCACCCATTGCTGGATAAGGGTTTCCACGTATACGTGGATGACTTTTATACCAGCATCCCTCTGTTCAAATCCCTTTCCGCCAGATCCACGTCCGCTTGTGGGACTGTGCAGAGGAACCAGAGAGGCCTCCCTCTAAATTTGGTCCAGTAGCCTATTCCCAAGGGTGAGTCCCGTGCCCTGACCCATGATAACCTGTTGTTGGTGAAGTATAGTAGGATAAGAGGGATGTCCTTATACTCACCACTATTCATGGGAACAGCAGCACCCCTGTCCCTGTGTGAGGTACTGTGGGACCGGTCCTCAAGCCCGATTGTATTCTGGACTACAATCGGTATATGGGGGGAGTTGATCTCTCAGATCAAGTCCTCCAGCCATATAACGCCATGCGGAAAACACGGGCATGGTACAAAAAAGTTGCGGTCTACATGGTATAGGTTGCCATGTACAACGCTTTTGTACTATCCCAGTATACTGGCAACAGAGGGACATTCCTCCAGTACCAAGAAGAAGTCCTAAGGTTCCTGATCTTTGGCGATCCGGGAAAGATCAGGCCGGACTTCCCAAGGGTCTGGAGTTATAGGCGCCAGGATAGTCCCCGGCCAACACTTTCCAGGGGAGGTCCCCCACACTGGAAAGAAGGGACGATCCCAGAAAAAAATGCAGAGTGTGTCGCAGGAAGGGGATACGGAAGGACACCATCCATCAAGGCGACACTTGCCCACATAATCCAGGCCTCTGCATAGACTGCTTAAAGGAGTATCACACTTCCATGGAGCCCTAAATTTTCCCTTTACATTTTGAATTGTCCATAATTTGACCAATGTACCAAGTCCATAGTACATTCCAAATTTTAACCCCATAAATCACTAAATTGCCCAAAAAACTGAAAAAAATAAAAAACCTGAAGACATCTGTTTTTTTTCTTCAACAAAAATGGATCATAGGTCACTGAGTCACTCTCATCGGGGACTTGTTATGTTGCCTCAAATGCGCAGCGCTCTCTCTCCACCTAAGCGGGTGCACATTTGAGGCAACAGGTTAGGGACGGCCACACACATCACATTCCCAGAATGATGACTCGGAGCATAGGGTTTGGGGCGGGCATATTTTTTTTTAGTTTTGGCTATGTTCTGGGTCATCATTCTGGGAACATATCCTGTTTTATTATGATTTATAATTTTCTGACCCACTATACCCCATATTAAGGGCCTCTGTACCCCACTTGTGTACCCCAGTTACGGCCCGTTGTCCCCCATAGTGTTCCCCTATTTTACGGCTCAGTGCTCCCCCCATTAATGCTCCTTGAGGGGGGGGGTTCCCACATCCTGGCTCCATATGAAGCTCAAGGCCCCCGACTGACCTCACACTATATCAAGACCTGCTGTGCCTCCGCCAAGCCATAATCATTCAAAAATAAGGTATGTCCTTACACCAAAGAAATGTATTTACAAATTGTGGGGGGTCTTTTCTGCTATTAACCCTTGTAAAAATGTAAAATGTTGGTGAAAACATACATTTTTTGTGATTTTTTTTTTTTTATATATGCAAAAGTCGTGAAACCCCTGTGGGGTATTAAGGCTCACTTAATTCCTTGTTACGTTCCCCAAGGGGTCTAGTTTCCAAAATGGTATGCCATGTGGGGGGTTTTCTGCTGTCCTGGCACCATAGGGGCTTCCTAAATGCAACATGCCCCCCCATTTCAGCAAAGTTTGCAAATGTGACTCCTTCTCTTCTGAGCATTATTAAGGCTCACTTAATTCCTTGTTACGTTCTCCAAGGGGTCTAGTTTTCAAAATGGTATGGCATGTGTTTTTTTTCTGTCCTGGCACCATAGGGGCTTCCTAAATGTGACATGCCCCCCGAGCAAAATTTGCTCTCAAAAAACCAAATGTTACTCCTTCTCTTCTGAGCATTGTAGTTCACCCGCAGTGCACTTCAGCTCCACTTATGGGGTACTGCCATACTCAGAAGAGATGGGGTTACAAATTTTGGGGGGTCTTTTCTGCTATTAATCCTTTGCAAAAATGTGAAATTTCGGGGAAACCCACATTTTTGTGAAATAAACATTTTTTTTTTACATATGCAAAAGTCGTGAAACCCCTGTGGGGTATTAAGGCTCACTTAATCCTTTTTACGTTCCTCAAGAGGTCTAGTTTCCAAAATGGTATGCCATGTGTTTTTTTTTTTGCTGTTCTGGCACCATAGGAGCTTCCTAAATGCAACATGCCCCCTGAAAACCATTTCAGAAAAACGTACTCTCCAAAATCCCCTTGTCGCTCCTTCGCTTCTGAGCCCTCTACTGCGCCCGCCGAACAATTTACATAGACATATGAGGTATGTGCTTACTCGAGAGAAATTGGGCTACAAATATAAGTATACATTGTATCCTTTTACCCCTTGTAAAAATTCAAAAATTGGGTCTACAAGAACATGCGAGTGTAAAAAATGAAGATTGTGAATTTTCTCCTTCACTTTGCTGCTATTCCTGGGAAACACCTAAAGGGTTAAATCGCTGACCGAATGTCATTTTGCATACTTTTGGGGGTGCAGTTTTTATAATGGGGTCATTTGTGGGGTATTTCTAATATGAAGACCCTTCAAATCCACTTCAAACCTGAACTGGTCCCTGAAAAAAAGTGAGTTTGAAAATTTTGTGAAAAATTGGAAAATTGCTGCTGAATTTTGAAGCCCTCTGGTGCCTTCCAAAAGTAAAAACATGTCAACTTTATGATGCAAACATAAAGTAGACATATTGTATATGTGAATTAAAAAAAAATATTTGGAATATCAATTTTCCTTACAAACAGAGAGCTTCAAAGTTAGAAAAATGCTAAATTTTCTATTTTTTCATCAAATTTGGGGATTTTTCACCAAGAAAGGATGCAAGTTACCACAAAAATTTACCACCATGTTAAAGTAGAATATGTCACGAAAAAACTATCTCGGAATCAGAATGATAACTAAAAGTATCCCATAGTTTTTAAAGGGGTATTCCAGGCAAAACCTTTATTTATATATATATATATATATATATATATATATATATATATATATATATATATATATATCTCTATATATATATCTCTATATATATATATATATATATATATATATATATCTATATATCTCTATATATCTCTATATCTATCTATATCTATCTATATCTATCTATATCTATCTATATCTATCTATATCTATCTATATCTATCTATCTATCTATCTATCTCTATCTATCTATCTCTATCTATCTATCTCTATCTATCTATCTCTATCTATCTCTATCTATCTCTATCTATCTATCTCTATCTATCTCTATCTATCTCTATCTATCTATCTCTATCTATCTATCTCTATCTATCTATCTCTATCTATCTATCTCTATCTATCTATCTCTATCTATCTATATCTATCTATCTATATCTATCTATCTATATCTATCTATCTATATCTATCTATCTATATCTATCTATCTATATCTATCTATCTATCTATCTATCTATCTATATCTATCTATATATATCTATCTATATATATCTATCTATATATATCTATCTATATATATCTATCTATATATATCTATCTATATATATCTATCTATATATATATATCTATATATCAACTGGCTCCGGAAAGTTAAACAGATTTGTAAATTACTTCTATTAAAAAATCTTAATCCTTCCAATAGTTATTAGCTTCTGAATTTTTCTGTCTAACTGCTCAATGATGATGTCACGTCCCGGGAGCTGTGCAGTTCCTATGGGGATATTCTCCCATCATGCACAGCTCCCGGGACGTGACATCATCATTGAGCAGTTAGACAGAAAAATTCAGAAGCTAATAACTATTGGAAGGATTAAGATTTTTTAATAGAAGTAATTTACAAATCTGTTTAACTGTTTATATATATATAAAAAAAGTTTTTGCCTGGAATACCCCTTAAATGTTTAAAGTGACAGTGGTCAGATGTTCTAAAAACGCTCTGGTCCTAAGGTGTAAAATGGCCTGGTCCTTAAGGGGTTAAAAACTATTGATATACAGCTCCCAATAAAATGCAATAGTAGATTATAATAGCAGCAAAATGTATATGTATATATAATAAGGTGCAAGTGCATCTTAATTACAAATTGAAAATATGAGTGACATAAAAGATAACATAATTCATATACTATGGTGTGAAAAAAAATGTACATAATCAGAAAACTGTTATGTACCGTATTTTTCGCCATATAAGATGCTCCGGCATATAAGACGCACCCAATTTTAAAGGAGGAAAATCCAGAAAAAAAAGATTCTGAACCAAATATTGTAGTAAAATATTTTATATCAGTATAGTTCCCCCACAATAGTTGGCAGTATAGTCCCCCCAAAATAGTTGGCAGTATAGTTCCCCCACAATGGTAGGCAGCTCCCCCCCCCACAATGGTTGGCAGTATAGTTCCCCCACAATAGTTGGCAGTATAGTTCCCCCACAATGGTAGTCAGCTCCCCACCCCCACAATGGTTGGTAGTATAGTTCCCCCACAATAGTTGGCAGTATAGTTCCCCCACAATGGTAGGCAGCCCCCCCCCACAATGGTTGGCAGTATAGTTCCCCCACAATAGTTGGCAGTATAGTTCCCCCACAATGGTAGGCAGCTCCCCCCCCCCACAATAGTTGGCAGTATAGTTCCCCCACAATGGTAGGCAGCTCCCCTTCACAGACATACAGCTTCCAGCCATATACAGTGTACGGCTGGAGGCTGTATGTCCATGTGCTGCCCCCACAGTGTTCCGGTCACCGCTCCTCTGGCCCGTGGTGTCACAATCTACTGCTATGGCCTATGGACCATAGCAGTAGGTGCCGGGCCTGGAGGAGCGGTGACCGGAACACTGAAGATTACGTGCCGCCGGTCACTCACCAGGCCCCAGCCGGCGCGCGTCTTCCTACGGTCCTCCTGTCCTCCTGCGCCTCTATGGTTGTACACACGGGACGTCACTGACGTCCCGTGCGTACAACCATAGAGAGGCGGAGGATCGCAGGAGGACCGGAGGAGGACGCGTATCAGCCGGGGAATGGTTAGTGACCCGCGGACATCCTTATGTCCCAAAAAGATTTTTCGGGACACAGGGATGTCCGGCATAGGAAAACCTATGATTATCTGCCCGGGCCGGTTCCTGTGTGCGGCTGCAGGTGGGGGGCCAGCCAGAGCAGGTAAAAACTAATTCATGTATACTAAAAACCAGGGTGCCTCCAGCTGTTGTGAAACTTCAACTACCAGCATGCCTGGACAGCCTTTGCCTGTCCGGGCATGCTGGGA
Organism: Hyla sarda; assembly: GCF_029499605.1. Lineage (NCBI taxonomy): Eukaryota > Metazoa > Chordata > Amphibia > Anura > Hylidae > Hyla > Hyla sarda. Next base: position 446,374,593 of record NC_079190.1, read on the forward strand.
GTTGTAGTTTCACAACAGCTGGAGGCATCCTGGTTTTTAGTATACAGTTATTAGTAATTCACCTGCCCGGTGCCCGGAACTGTATGTTCCATGTTCCAGGCGTAGGGCAATAAACCTAGCCGGTGTGAGGTGAAAAATTCACCGGCGGTCATGAGGCTGCTGCGGGCTGGAAGCGGGTAGTCAGCGCTGTACCGCACCGCCGCAGCCTCTGTACTTACCGCTGACTTCCCGCTGACTTCCCGCTCTCGCCCGCAGCAGCCTCGGGCGTATATTTGCTGTATAAGACGCACAACCCCCCCCCCAGCCCCCCCCCCCCCCCGTTTTGGGGAAGAAAAAGTGTGTCTTATACGGCGAAAAATATGGTATGTGTAAGTGTAAATAGAAAATATATTATGAAAAAGTTATTATATAGGGATAATAAGATAAAAAATTTATTAAAATAGTGAAAAATCAGTTGATAAATGTAGAGCCAAAAGAAAAAGTACATTAGTACTGCAAATTAGCACAAAAAAGTGCAGAAATCATGTGATGTGTATACTTAAATCCATCTAATATCCACAAATATTGTCCAACTAAAATTCATCCCCCTGCCAGATCATGAGTACTGTACTGTACACAGGCGATGTCCTCATGATCTGGAAGGTAGATGAATTTCAGTTTGCACGTTTTATTTTCAGTTTAAATCGTAATAACAAGAACATTCACATCACGTATAATTTTCATTGTGATCTTATTGATTTTCCCGATATCACTTTGATTAGAGGAGAACTACGGGATTGAAAATTTTATCCCCTATCCCAAGGATAGGGGATAAGTTTCAGATCGTGGGGGAGGGCCGCGGCTCTCTACATAGAGAGCGCATGTCGACCACCTCACGAGGCGGCAGCTGACACGCGCCCTCCATTTACTGCTATAAGAGAGTCGAAGCGCTGCCTTCGGCAATTTCCGGCTCTCCCATAGCAGTGTATGGAGGGGGCGTGTCGGCAGCTGCTTCGTGCAGAGAGCCGGGGCCCCGTACGGGAGATCGCGGGGGGCCCCAGCGGTCGGACTCCCTGCGATCTGAAACTTATCCCCTACCTATCTTAGCATATCCTTCAATCCCATAGTTCTTCTTTAAGGATTCTTCTGGAGTGATCCAGACGGATATGTACAGGAAACTAACGCCTATCAATACATACTTATATGCATCCTCAACCCATCCACAGCATATGATGGAAACCATACCAATTGGACAATTGAGGGCTAGACGGATTTGCTCATCGAAGACATCTTTCCAACTTCAGACTAATGATTTAGAGAGGCGGTTTCGAGATCAAGGCTATAGCCATCGATGCTTGAAAAGAGCATGTAAGAGAGTGAAAACCACCCCCAGACCACAACTTCTGCAACCGAAGGTTAGTATGGACAGTATACAGCCAGTGAGTTTTGTCACAAATTTTAGCTCACAAAGGACAAATATGAGACCCCATGACCTACGATGGCCCCGACATACGATAATTTCAACATGTGATGGCCTCTCAGAGGCCATCGCATGTTGAAGGCAGCATCAACATACGATGCTTTTTTATGTCGGGGCCATCGCAGAAACGGCTATCCGGCAGCGCAGACTGCTTCAGCTGCCGCCGAATAGCCGTTTACAGTGCCCCGTGAGCTCCGCTGACGATCACTTACCTGTCCTCGGGGCTCCAGAGCATACTCTTCGGGATCCCCTGCATCGTCGGCGCTCTCCATCGATGTCCTCACGTCGCTGCGCATGCCGTCCTGTCATCCAATAGGAGCGGCGTGCGTAGCGACGTGATGGCGGCGACGGAGAGCGCGGATGCTGGGGAAGCAGAGGCCTTGCCGGAGCATCAGGGACGCGGCGACAGCGATGGATGGTGACATCCCGGGCAGCGGTGATGGTCCGGAGCGGAGGGGACAGGTGAGTACAACTTCGTCTAACAGTGGTCTACAACCTGCGGACCTCCAGATGTTGCAAAACTACAACACTCAGCATGCCCAGACAGCCTTTGGCTGTCTGGGCATGCTGGGAGTTGTAGTTTTGCCTTCCTAGTGGTTGCCACAGTAAAAATAACTTTACTTTCACGTTCATTTCCTGTCCTATACTTTACATTGCACGGATCCCTCAACATGCGATGGTTTCAACAAACGATGGTCCATTTGGATCGGATTACCATCGTATGTTCAGGGACCACTGTATTGGTCTCTGTGGACTGCCGGTTTTAAAACAATATGTAACACCTAAAGCCATTACAGCTAGGAGACCAAGGAATTTAAGAGATATCGATATTGTAGATCTGGCCATTAGGGATGGTAATGTCCGCAAAATTTTGGCCCAAAAAGAAAGACGATGGATTTGGACCCTTGATACAGTATACCCGAATGGCTTGAATGATATCTTACCCTTAGCCCCATTTCTCTGACTGTTTTGTCTCTTCCAGTAGGTCATACTATGTTTTAATTGATTTTAGACTAATTGCTTTTAATTTTGTTTGTCTTTTTTTCTATGGGGATATGCTTCTAATTTGGACAGTTCCTGGCATGGACCGAGGTGTCAGCAGAGAGCACTGTGGTCAGGCTGGAAAGAACTGCACAATTTTCTCTGTAGCATGTTAAGTACTGGAAGGATTAAGATTTTGAAATATAAATAATTTACAAATCTGTATATTTTTCTGGCACCAGTTGATTTGAAAACATTTGTTTTCCACTTATTTCCACCGGAGTTCCTTTTTAACCCCTTAAGGACTTAGCCCTTTTTCACCTTAAGGACTCGGCCGTTTTTTGCAATTCTGACCACTGTCACTTTAAACATTAATAACTCTGGAATGCTTTTACTTATCATTCTGATTCCGAAATTGTTTTTTCGTGACATATTCTACTTTAACATAGTGGTAACATTTTATGGTAAGTTGCATCCTTTCTTGGTGAAAAATCCCAAAATTGGTTGAAATTTTTTTTTAACTTTTGCATTTTTCTAACTGAAGCTCTCTGCTTGTAAGGAAAATGGATATTCAAAATATTTTTTTTGGTTCACATATACAATATGTCTACTTTATGTTTGGCTCATAAAATTTATGAGTTTGTACTTTTGGAAGACACCAGAGGGCTTCAAAGTTCAGCAGCAATTTTCCAATTTTTCACAAGATTTTCAAACTTGATATTTTTCAGGGACCAGTTCAGTTTTGAAGTGGATTTGAAGGGTCTTCATATTAGAAATACCCCATAAATGACCCCATTATAAAAACTATACCCCCAAAAGTATGCAAAATGACATTCAGTCAGTGTTTTAACCCTTTAGGTGTTTCCCAGGAATAGCAGCAAAGTGAAGGAGAAAATTCAAAATCCTCATTTTTTACACTCGCATGTTCTTGTAGACCAATTTTTTAATTTTTGCAAGTGGTAAAAGGAGAAAATGTATACTTGTATTTGTAGCCCAATTTCTCTCGAGTAAGCACATACCTCATATGTCTATGTAAAGTGTTCGGCAGGCGCAGTAGAGGGCTCAGAAGGGAAGGAGCGACAAGGGGATTTTGGAGAGAACATTTTTCTGAAATGGTTTTTGGGGGGCATGTCACCTTTAGGAAGCCCGTAGGGTGTCAAAACAGCAAAAAAAAACAAAAACAGGGTATACCATTTTGGAAAGTAGACCCCTTGGGGAATGTAACATGGGATAAAGTGAGCCTTAATACCCCACAGGTGTTTCATGACTTTTGCAAATGTAAAAAAAATAAATAAAATTTTACCTAAAATGCTTGTTTTCCCCAAAATTTTACATTTTTAAGAAGGGTAATAGCAGAAAATACCCCCCAAAATTTGAAGCCCAATTTCAAAAGTGCTATGCTGGCGCACTACAGGTCTCAGAAGAGGAGTAGTCACATTTGTCTTTTTGGAAGCAAATTTTGCTCTGGGGGCATGCCGCATTTAGGAAGGCCCTATGGTGCCAGGACAGCAAAAAAAAAAAAAACACATGGCATACTATTTTGGAAACTAGACCCCTCGGGGAACATAACAAGGGGTTAAGTGAACCTTTATACCCCACAGGTGTTTCAAGACTTTTGCATATGTAAAAAAAATATATATATTTTTTTTACCTAAAATGCTTGTTTTCCCCCAAAAATGTTCGTTTTTTTAAAAAGGGTAAAAGCAGAAAATACCCCCCAAAATTTGTAACACAATTTCTGCTGAGTACGGCGATACCCCATTTGTGACCATGAACTGTTGCCTTGAAATACGACAGGGGTCCAAAGTGAGAGCGCCATGCGCATTTGAGGCCTAAATTAGGGACTTGCATAGGGGTATTCTACGCCAGTGATTCCAGACAGGGTGCCTCCAGCTGTTGTAAAACTCCCAGAATGCCTGTACAGTCAGTGGCTGTCTGGTAATACTGGGAGTAGTTGTTTTGCAACAGCTGTAGGCTCCGTTTTGGAAACAGTGGCATACCAGATGTTTTTCATTTTTATTGGGGAGGGGAGGGGGGCTGTGTAGGGGTATGTGTATATGTAGTGTTTTTTTACTTTTATTTTATTTTGTGGTAGTGTAGTGTAGTGTTTTTAGTGTACAGTCGCACGGCGGGGGCTCACAGTAGTTTCTCGCTGGAAGTTTGAGCTGCGGCAGAAAATTTGCCGCAGCTCAAACTTGCAGCCGGATACTTACTGTAAACCTTCGCCCATGTGAGTGTACCCTGTACGTTCACATTGGGGAGGGGGGAACATCCAGCTGTTGCAAAACTACAACTCCAAGCATGTGCTGACAGACTGTACATGCTGAGAGTTTTAGTTTTGCAACAGCTGTAGGCACACTGGTTATGTATCACTGAGTTTGTGACCTAAGGCTGGGTTCACACTACGTTTTCCCCCATACGGGAGCGCATACGGCAGGGGGGAGCTAAAACCTCGCGCTCCCGTATGTCACCGTATGCGCTCCCGTATGTCATTCATTTCAATGAGCTGGCCGGAGTGAAAGGTTCGGTCCGGTCGGCTAATTTTTGCGCCGTATGCGCTTTTACAACCGGACCTAAAACTGTGGTCAACCACGGTTTTAGGTCCGGTTGTAAAAGCGCATACGGCGCAAAAATGAGCCGACCGGACCGAACGTTTCACTCCGGCCGGCTCATTGAAATGAATGACATACGGGAGCGCATACGGTGACATACGGGAGCGCGAGGTTTTAGCTCCCCCCTGCCGTATGCGCTCCCGTATGGGAGAAAACGTAGTGTGAACCCACCCTTACTCAGTGTTTCACAACCAGTGTGCCTCAAGCTGTTGCAAAACTACAACTCCCAGCATGTACAGTGCATGCTGGGAGTTGTAGTTTGCAACAGCTGGAGGCACACCGGTCGTGAAACACTGAGTTAGGTAAAAAAAAACGCTGAGTTTCACAACCAGTGTGCCTTCAGCTGTTGCAAAACTACAACTCTCAGCAGTCACCGACAGCCAACGGGCATGCTGGGAGTTGTAGTTATGCAAGCAGCAGATGCACCACTACAACTCCCAGCATGCACCACTACAACTCCCAGCTGTTTGTGCAAGCTGGGAGTTGTAGTTATACAACAGCTGAAGGTACACTTTTCCATAGAAAAAATGTGCCTCCAGCTGTTGCAAAACTATAAGTCCCAGCATGCCCATAAGGGAATGCTGGGAGTTGTGGTGGTCAGCCTCCTGCTGTTGCATAACTACAGCTCCCAGCATGCCCTTTTTGCATGCTGGGAGCTGTTGCTAAGCAACAGCAGGAGGCTGTCACTCAGCTCCAACTGCTGATCCACGCCGCCGCTGCAGGTCAGTCCCTCGCCGCTGCTGCCGCCACTCCTGGGGCCCCAATCCCAACAGGGACACCGGGGATCGGGGTCTACAGCTGCCGGGGTCCTCTTCCCGCACCCGATCACGTCCTCCGGAAGAGGGGCGGAGCGGGTTGCGGGAGTGACACCCGCAGCAGGTGCCCTGATTGGTCGGCCGGTAAACCGGCCGACGAATCAGGGCGATCGTGGGATGGCACCTGTGCCACCTCACCCTTGCTGGCTATGGCTGTTCGGGGCCGTCAGACCCTGCCGGGACCCGCCTCCTTCCTCCCCTCAGAAAGACAGTGCTCCTGAGCTAATGAAGAGGGATAAAAAAAAAAGGTATTTCCACAGTGTTTTAAACCTCAATAAACACAGGGATAGGCATAGTTAGAGTAAGGGAAAGATGGGGAAGGGGATCAGGGAAAGTTTAGTTGATGGCAGGTACTCTTTAATGTGTTTGTTTTTTTCATACATTTTTTTCATCTTTTCACATGATTTATTATTTGATATTAAACTATAATATGGTGCTTGTTCACATTATGTGTTTTTTACACATTGAGTGTTTTAACTTTTATTATGGATTTATGTTTTTTTAATCCACTTGCTGTACATATACATATCACATGATTTTTGCATTATTTTTGGGCTAATTTGCAGTACTTATGCACTTTTTCTTTTGGATCTACATTTATCAACTGATTTTTCACTATTTTAATTATTTTTTTTAATCTTATTATCCCTATATAATAACTTTTTCATAATGTATATTCTATTTACACTTACAACCATGCATTTTTTATTTTTCACATAACACTTTTCTGATTATGTATATTTTCATTCACACCATAGTATGTGAATTATGTTATCTTTGTTTTTATGTCACTCATATTTTCAATTTGTAATTAAGATGCACTTGCACTTTATTGTACTGTGTATATATATATATATATATATATATATATATATATATATATATATATACATATACACATATACATCATGCTGCTATTATATTCTCCTATTGCACTTTATTGGGAGCTGTATATCAATTGTTTTTAATGGAGGCCGAGCTCTGGTGACATGGACCAGACACTTTAATATCCTGGAGATTGCATGCGCTGATCTCCCTGTGATCCTGTCAGGTGACCGGCTCCATGACGCTGATCCCGGAAGTCGTTGGGGATGGCATGTATACAGTGAATGCGCCGGGAAGCTATACATTCAGGTGAACTGAATCAAGGTATGGAAATTCTAAGAGCTTATTGGACAAGTACTTTATAAATATTTTATACTGCTGGGAGGACACCACCCCTCGACAAAGGTATTCCTTCCGAAACGCCACATTGGGGTGGTGCCGCTCCAGGTGTCCTATTGCTCTTATTCCCTTTGGTAATGCTTTAGGAATAATTGTATGATGTTAGCCGTTTTGGCTTGGGCACTTGCTGTTTTATGCATGCTATCTGCACTTTCTGTTATTTAAATATATGTAATGCTCATATATTGTGATTATGTTGTATTAATGACACCTGAGTGACATCCTATGTATACTTTGACACCTCTGGGTGGAATCCCTCTGTTTTATACTCTACCTATTAATAAAACTTGTGTATATTGGATTAATACCTTTTAAGTTACTTAGTTTTGTCTATTTATATGAATCTTTAAGGAGGTATTCTGGGATTTTTTTTTATTTGACTGTGCTACAGTAGATCCCATACAATTCTTATGGGATCTACTGTATGTCACAGATAGGCAGGGAACAGTGAAGCCCTATTACACCCACAGCCGCTGCCCCTACCTATTGTCTATCCGCCCTAAGTGACAGGTTGACAACCACAATGATAAATTCTCCATGCTAAGTGCTGAGGCAGCATTGTCAAAATAATAAAATACAAAACAGATGGAGTCTGGGAACAGCTGGAGGCACACAAACTAACAGAAATAAACTAAGACACGCAGGGTCAAATCAATATCAGTCTAGTCGAGATTAGTACCAGGAGAAAAACGTAGAGCAAGAGAAGAGTCAAGGGAAAAGATCAATAAACATGCAGATATCCAGTAAGCAGGAGGTGTCAGCTAAGGTATAACCTTTCACGGATGCTGGACTGATCACTGCACCTAGTTTATATAGGAAGGTGATCAGGGATACACCTTCCTGAACCACAACCAGACGAACAAGTGAGCGTTCAGTAGCTCAAGCCCAACTAAAGCCATTAAACTCTTTGTGTACGGCCATAGGCGGACGTTACAATCTATGCCCCGATGTTCATTTTTAGCAGCATACAAAATTAGTGTTGTCTCAGCTTTTCCCAGGTTGCAGTGCGGCCGAAAACATTACATCACTAGTCAGTTGTTGAAAGGGAGCATGGCAGTGCTTTAATGGGGGGGGGGGGGGGAGCAACGGCTGGGAGGGGGGGAGATCATTCCCCACAGGGCTGCAGCTGTACTGCAACGGGTGAGTGGCTGATGTGTGACCTAACACTTACAAACAAGGGATTCTGGGACTTGTAGTTGTGTTAGAAGAAACTCCAACAGTAAATAGTCTGTTGTGATGTGCCAAGGGGTGTGAAGTGAGGTGTAGGGGCAGATGTTGTAGCCCAGGGGCAGAAGGTATTAACCCCTAAATGTTTGTGATGCCAGGGAGTGGTTTTACCGATAACCACCCGAACAGTAACACAGCTAGTCCTAGTTAGGCAGGGCAAATAAGAGTTGAAGGCCAGGTCAGAGTTAATGGTAGCTTTACTGAGGTAGACAGATGGTACAGTCTTTACAGCTAAGCCAGGATCCCAGAGAGGTGACCAGTAACACAGGGTATCTCACAGCTTGCTGGGACTTGCAGTGACTTTAACAGACTTTAGGACAGCCACACTGACTATAATAGACTTGACTGAAGATAGTGACAGCAGACAGAGACAAATACATGCACGAAAATTGCTATGTTTCAAAATGAACTCTTCTGACCCCTCGAACATTAAAATTTTTCCACATACGGGGATGTATAAGGGCTCATTTTTTGTGCCGTGATCTGGTTTTTATTGGTACCATTTTTGTTTTGCTCAGACTTTTTGATCACTTTTTATAAATGTTTTAATGGTATGCTTTTTTGGACTTTGGAATTTCCATAAGTGGGATGGGAATTCTCCTCAAAAGTTCACTGATTGATTTGATAAATACTATTAGCCAATAACACAATTTTTTGGTGTGTATAAAGATGATGTGCCGGTCGTAAATAACAAAGTGCCACTACATTATACTACTACAGTGCGCCAAGGTTCTGTGGCTCTCTTACTTACCTGATACCTCTCAATGCAGGGAGGGTGCAATCCAGACAAATGTATACAGTGCATAAGCCGTGGTACAGTACTGTATAGGGGTGGAGCTTTGCTCTTTATATCTCAGTGAACCACCCCTCAAACATAGTATCCCTTTAAAGGGGTACTCCAGTAAAAAACATATATATTTTTTTAATCAACTGGAGCCAGAAAGTTAAACAGATGTGTAAATTGCTTCTATTTAAAAATCTTAGTCCTTCCAGTACTTATCAGCTGTTGTATATTTCAGAGGAAGTTATTTTCTTTTTGAATTTTTTCTATGTCTGACCACAGTGCTCTCTGCTGGACAGTTCCTGACATGAACAGGGGTGTCAGCAGAGAGCACTGTGGTCAGACAGAAAAGCCATTAAAAAAGAAAAGAACTTCTTCTGTAGCATACATCAGCTGATAAGTACTGGATAAATTAAGATTTTTAAATAGAAGGAATATACAAATCTGTTTAACTTTCTGGCACCAATTGATTAAAAAAATATATGTTTTCCCATGGAGTACCCCTCCAATATTATAGGCCCCTTTCACACTGCTGTTGCGCCTTTAAAGTCCGTTATCCGGTCTGGGCACAACGGGCAACAATGGGTCCCGACAGATCTCATTTACTATTATGGGGTCCGTTGGGTGCCGTTGTTTTCTCACGAGAGTAGCGTTCCCTGATGTCCGCCGCACTGCCGTGTGTGCAACGGCAGTGTGAAAGGTACCTTACTCCTTATTTTTATAATATATTTGTGCTTGGATGAAATAACTGCAGGTTACAGTGACTCGACATGCGATAATTTCAACATACGATGGCCTTTCAGAGGCCATCACATGTTGAAGGCGGCATCAACATATGATGCTTTTGTATGCCATGGCCATCACATAAACGGCTATCCAGCAGCGCAGACTGCTTCAGCTGCCGCCAGATAGCCGTTTAATATGCCCCTGTGAGTGTCACTCATCTGTCCCGCTGCTCCGGACCGTCCTCTTCATGCTCCGCTACATGGCCGTCGCTCTCCTTCGTTGTCATCACGTCGCTGCGCATGCTGTCCCCATCCAATAGGAGCAGCATGCGCGGCAACGGGATGATGGCGATGGAGAGCGACGATCCAGGGCAGCGGAGACGGCCCGGATCGGTGGGGACATGTGAGTATAACTTTGTCTATTATTATTGCACGGATCCCTCAACATATGATAAATTCAAGTAACGATGGTTCATTTGGAACAAATTACCATCATATGTTGAGGGATCACTTTATTTTGAATGTTGGTTTTCCTGTGATAATCAAGTAGAGTATGATGATAACAAGCTGTCAATACCCCACTAATAGTCCTAACCTCCCACATACTTTGTGACCAAGTAGGTTGTGAGAAGTCAACAACCGTGACAGGTCAGTATGATTGGTTTTAATTAGAGTTTAATATCATAAAGAGAAGAGCAGAAATGACAGGCTCCATGAACAGCATGCCGAGTGAATCATTCCAAGCCAAATGTTCATCATTGTCCAAATAAGAAGCTTCCTGCTGCTTGATGCTACAGCCTGTGTCTGATTCTGACAGCCCTAGTACAAACTCTTTTTAATTTATTCAGTTTTAGGTAGAACTCTAATTTAATGAAAACTTTTAGAGTCAATAAATGACAATGTCCAATCTTGAAAACTTTTACTGTGTATACTTTTTATGTTTAGACTTAAAATGGTACTCTAGTGGAAACATTTTTTTTTAAATCAACTTGCAGTTGTTGAAGGGTAGTAGTGGTTTGGGACAATATCAGTCTATTGACATTTTAGCTGTAATGCAGCCTGGAAACCTTCAACCAAATTGTTCATTTTCACCTTTTTTCCTCTGACAGGGTCTTTTTTAGATCTGCTGCATAAATCCAGCTTGACTGTTCTGGGTACACTTTAGTTCTGCTAAGTGTCTGTGTAACTCTCTATCTCACTGTATTACAATCACACCCAGGTGCTGCAGTCAGGTCAACCTTAACCTCTTAAGGACGTGGGGCATGTGCATACGCCCTGCATCCCGAGTCCTTAAGGACGTGGGGCGTATGCATACGCCCGTGGGAATTCCGGTCCCTACCGCAAGCCGGTTGGGGACCGGACCGGGATGCCTGCTGAAATCATTCAGCAGGCATCCCGGCACATTGCCAAGGGGGGTCCTTAAACCCCCTTCCCCCCATGTCGGCGATCGCAGAAAATCGCATGTCAATTCAGACATGCGATTTTCTGCTATTCCGTTCTGATCGGGTCTCTATTTCCGGAAAATAGGGATGATCGGAGCTGTCAGTGACAGCCCCGATCATCCTGAGGGCTAGGAGCGATGTTGCAGTGCTGCGATCTCCTCCTATCCCCTGCCATTGGTCAGAACTGATTCTGACCAATGGCAGCGCAGGACAGTGGGTTGCCATGGCAACCCCCATTCTGCCCACCCCTGGATGTTGTGGGGAACGTGGGGAGAAGATGGAGGCCGGTACCTGGAGGAGAAGATGCGTGGGGACCGCAGATCCTTGCTGGAGACAGGCGGAGGTAGGGAAACAACGATGGGGGGGGGGATTTTGGGGGGGGGAAATGAACGTGAAAGTAAAGTTATTTTTACTGTGGCAACCACTAGGAAGGCAAGACTGCAACTCCCAGCTTACCCAGACAGCCAAAGGCTGTCTGGGCATGCTGGGAGTTGTAGTTTTGCAATATCTGGAGGGTCACAGTTTGGAGACCACTGTTACAGTGGTGCCCAAACGGTAGCCCTCCAGATGTTGCCAAACTACAACTCCCAGCATGCCTAGACTGCCCAGGCATGCTGGGAGTTGTAGTTTTGTAACATCTGTCCCTTCAGATTTTGCAATTTTCATGACATTTTTTTAAATTGCTGCTCTATTTTGAAGCCCTCAAATTTTTTCAAAAAGCAAAAATATGTCCATTTTATGATGCCAACATAAAGTGGACATATTGTGTTTGTGAATAAAAATAAAATTTATTGGAAATATCCATTTTTCTTACAAGTAGAGAGCTTCAAAGTTAGAAAAATGCAAAATGTTCAAAATTTTCATGAAATTTTGGGATTTTTCACCAAAAAAGGATGCAAGTAACGCCGAAAATTTACCACCAAAATAAAGTAGAATATGTCTCGAAAAAACTATCTGAGAATCACAATATTCGGCAAAAGCATTTTCGAGTTATTCATTCGTAAAGCGCCGGTGGTCATAATTGCGAAAAAGGACTCAGTCCTTAAGGTGAAAAAGGGCTGCGTCCTTAAGGGGTTAAAGGGGTACTCTGGAGAAAAAAAAAGGTTTTCAGATCATCATGTGCCGGATTGATATCCAGATATGTAAACTTCTATTTAAAAATCTTAATCCTTCCCCTACTTATCAGCTGCTGTATGCTCCACAGGAAGTTGTAGAGTTATTTTCTGTCTGACCACAGTGCTCTCTGCTGACACCTCTGTCCATGTCAAGAACTGTCCAGAGCAGGAGAGGTTTGCTATGGGGATTTGCACCTACTCTGGACAGTTTTTGACATGGGCAGAGGTGTCAGCAAAGAGCACGGTGGTCAAAAAATAGGCAACTTCCTGGAGATTACAGCAGCTGATAAGTACTGGAAGGATTAAACATTTCAAATAGAAGTATTTTACAAATGTGTATCCTTCTAGCACCAGCAGTTGGCTGTTCGGGCATGCTGGGAGTTGAAGTTTTGCAACATTTGGAAGACCACAGTTTGAGATCACTTGCACTAGATATTTATTTCTGGAAAAGTTGTAGAAAAAATGGTTCCGAAGAGAATTACCATAGTCCAGAAAGAAAATGGCCTATATAGTGTTCAACAAATAAAGGCAGACTTATGTCTTCTTATTCAAAATGTTCAAGAAAATGAATGCTCCTTGCTGGCTGACAATTTACCGAGCACAAAAGGTCCAAACCAACAGAGGCATTACCAACTAGGCTTGAACAACAAAACTTCTGCTTCAGTAGATTGAAAAGGCTGGAGTTAAAAAACACAGATTCAGCACAAAATAACAAATTGTATATACTTTTAGGGATGAGCGAATCAAATCTGACGAATCCGAATTCATTACGAATTTCAGGAAAAATTTGATTTGCAATGAATGCAAATATCACCACGATCGTGCGGTTCACTTCAATAACCTCTTAAGGACGCAGGGCGTACATGTACGCCCTGCGCCTGGTCCCAGTATATAACGGGTCCCGTCTTGACCCCGCGTCATACCAGGTCGGTCCTGGCGGCTAATAATAGCCGGGACCCTGGGCTAATAGCGTGCGGCACCGATCGTTGTGCTGCGCGCTATTAACCCTTTAGACGCGGCAATCAAAGTTGATTGCCGTGTCTAAAATGAAAGTAAAAGCTTGCCAATGGATACCACTCATTCTACAAACAGTGCATTGAACAGTACAATTTTGCACTTTACATATTCATTTCTATTCAAAAGACACGTGCACCACTATTTTATTCTTAAAGGCTGGAATATCCACAGACATGTGGCTTTTATAATGATTGTATTTTATTACATACTTTTATATCATAATGTATTCTATGCTATGTAATTTTATAATTTATTAAATAGTATTTTGTGTCCCCGCTGACCCACAAGGGCCCTGTGCGTCACAGAGCACATTACATATTTTAAACAATTAATTAATAAATGTCTATCCAGTATGCAAGATCCTAAGCTTAAATTTTCCTTTTAATCACTTTACTTTCCGACACCGTGGGTATAGGTGCCATTTATGTTGCTCGGATCAAGGTGACTAGCAGATAGGAGTCTCTCCTATTTTCTATATATTGCTATAAAAATATATCATTAATAAAACAGCACAGTCAATGGCGTACGCGCAAAAAAATTCAAAAGTCCAAAATAGCGTCTTTTTTGGTATCTCTTTAGATCATGAAAAAAGGTATAAAAAGCAATCAAAAAGTTCGATCAATACAAAAATTATACCGATAAAAAGTTCAGATCACGGTGCAAAAAAATCATACCGGCCCGTACAATCAAAAAGTTGTCAGGTGTCAGAAGATGAGACTTTTTAACATATACATTTTCCTGCATGTATTTATGATTTTTTTCAGAAGTACGACAAAATCAAACCTATATAAGTAGGGTATCATTTTTACCATATGGACCTACAGAATAAAGATAAGGTGTCATTTTTACCGAAAAATGCACTGCGTAGAAACGGAAGCCCCCAAAAGTTACAAAATGGCATTTTTTTCTTAAATTTTGTCGTACAATGAATTTTTTTTCCGTTTCACCATGGATTTTTTGGTAAAATGACTAATGTCACTGCAAAGAAGAACTGGTGGCGCAAAAAATCAGAAAAAATGAAAAAACGGTGAGTCCTTAAGGGGTTATACTCCATTTAATGCGGTCCAAGCTCCAGGCATCTAAAATGGTGGATCCACATGTGAGGACATGGGGCAAGGATTACTGGGAAGGCGGGAAGAAGGGTAGGTGAGATGACCCTGATGCAGCCTGCAGCAGCATGATGCAGCATGCAGCCTATCAGCAGCCAGGCACCCCTGTGATGTCACAGCCCTATATAATCAACAGCCATCTTGCGGCCAGTTACTTCAGCCTTTTATTGCAGAGAGATAGAGAGGGACAGACAGCGCTGTAGTGTTGCACAGAAAAGCATTTTTCCAGTAACGATTCACCTCCCAGTCACATCAGCATTCTGTTGCACAGAGAGATACAAAACAGAACATACACGGAGTGCTCCCTGTGTGGAATCAGTGATGTCACCAAGGTGAGAGACTGGTAAGAAACTTGCTCACCTGGTAAGGTTGTACTCAAGAGGCACAACACTCAGACGGGCATTGAAAGCGGTCAACTGCAGCGGCTTCCAATGCCGACTGATCGGCATGAAGGCAATTGAGGTCTGTGATGAGGCAAGAAGTGGAAGCTGGTGCTCTCGCTGTCGAGAATGGAAAGTGAGTCTGAAATATTTTCATAGATTTATTAGAACTATGTGTACACGTAACGCTTTTCAAAACTGTCTGTTTTTTTCATCAGGCGAGCTCAGGGAGGACAGAAACCTCTCGTGGAGCAGAAAGGCTACTCTACTCTCTCAGTAAAGTAATATATTATTTTAAACCTTTGCCCCTCTAATTCAAAACTATGTCCTCTTGTGGTAGTTTTTCTTCTTTTAAATATGCTCTCCTCCTTTACCGTGTTGATTCCCTTTATGTATTTAAAAGTCTATAATATCTTCTCTGTCTCTTCTTTCTTCCAAGCTATACATGTTAAGGTCCTTTAACCTTTCCTGATAAGTTTTATCCTGCAATCTGTGTACTAGTTTAGTATCTTCTCTGAACTCTCTCTAGAGTATCTATATCCTTTTGGAGATACGGCCTCCAGTACTGCCCACAATACTCCAAGTGAGGTCTCACCAGTGTTCAGTACAGCGGCATAAGCACTTCTCTCTTTCTACTGCTTATACCTCTCCCTATACATTCATTCTGTTTAGCGTTTCCTGCTCCTTTATTTTATTGTCTTCCTACCTTTAAAGGGGTACTCCGGTGGGAATTTTTTTTTTTTTTTATCAACTGGTGCCAGAAAGTTTAACAGATTTGTAAATTACTTCTATTAAACAATCTTAATCCTTCCATTACTTATTAGCTGCTGAATACTACATAGGAAATTATTTTCTTTTTTGGAACACAGTGCTATCTGCTGACTTCATGACCACAGTCCTCTCTGCTGACATCTCTGTCCATTTTAAGAACTACCCAGAGTAGGAGAAAATCTGCATTGCAAACATATGCTGCTCTGGACAGTTCCTAAAATGGACAGAGATGTCAGCAGAGAGCACTGTGGTCAGGATGTCAGCAGAGAGCACTGTGTTCCAAAAAGACAAAGAATTTCCTATGTAGTATTCAGCAACTAATAAGTACTGGAAGGATTAAGATTTTTTTTATAGAAGTCATTTATAAATCTTTTTAACTTTCTGGCACCAGTTGATTTAACCCCTTAAGGACGCAGGACGTACTCAAATGGCCCCTTTTCCGAGTCCTTAAGGACTCAGGACGCTTGAGTACGTCCTGTCAAATCCCGGCCCCCCGCCGCTAGCCGGAGGGAAGCCGGTGCCCAATGCCTGCTGAAATCGTTCAGCAGGCATCGCAGCATATAGCCCAGGGGGGTCATGATGACCCCCCATGTCGGTGATGGCCGCAGATCGCTGGACAATTCAGTCCAGCGATCTGCGGCAGATTCCGGGTCAATTGGGTCTCCAGTGACCCGGTGACCCGGAATTACAGGCTGTTCGGGGCCATCAGAGACGGCCCCGAACAGCCATAGCCAGCAGGGGTGAGGTGGCACTGGTGCCACCTCACGATCGCCCTGATTTGTTGGCCGGTTTCCCGGCCGACCAATCAGGGCGCCTGCTGCGGGTGTCACTCCTGCAACCCGCTCCGCCCCTCTACCGGAGGACGTGAGCGGGTGCGGGAAGAAAACCCCGGGAGCTGGGGACCCCGATCCCCGGCGTCAATGTTGGGATCGGGGCCCCAGGAGCGGCGGCGACGGGACTGACCTGTGGCCGGAGCAGCAGCAGGAGGTGAGTGACAGCCTCCTGCTGTTGCTTAGCAACAGCTCCCAGCATGCAAAAAGGGCATGCTGGGAGCTGTAGTTATGCAACAGCAGGAGGCAGACCACCACAACTCCCAGCATTCCCTTGTGGGCATGCTGGGACTTATAGTTTTGCAACAGCTGGAGGCACAATTTTTCTATGGAAAAGTGTACCTTCAGCTGTTGTATAAGTACAACTCCCAGCTTGCACAAACAGCTAAAGTGCATGCTGGGAGTTGTAGTGGTGCATCTGCTGGTTGCATAACTACAACTCCCAGCATGCCCGTTGGCTGTCGGCGACTGCTGAGAGTTGTAGTTTTGCAACAGCTGAAGGCACACTGAGTTAGGTAGCAAACCAGTGTGCCTCCAGCTGTTGCAAAACTACAACTCCCAGCATGCACTGATAGACCGTACATGCTGGGAGTTGTAGTTTTGCAACAGCTGGATGTCCCCCCCCCCCCATATTGTGAATGTACAGGGTACACTAACATGGTCGAAGGTTTACAGTAATTATCTAGCTGCAAGTTTGAGCTGCGGCAAATTTTCTGCCGCAGCTCAAACTGCCAGCGAGAAACTACTGTGAACCCCTGCCCGTGTGATTGTACCCTAAAAACACTACACTAACACACAATAAAATAAAAAGTAAAAAACACTACATATACACATACCCCTACACAGCCCCCCTCCCCTCCCCAATAAAAATGAACAACGTCTGGTACGCCACGGTTTCCAAAACGGAGCCTCCAGCTGTTGCAAAACAACTACTCCCAGTATTACCAGACAGCCACTGACTGTCCAGGCATGCTGGGAGTTATACAACAGCTGGAGGCACCCTGTTTGGGAATCACTGGTGTAGAATACCCCTATGTCCACCCCTATGCAATCCCTAATTTACGCCTCAAATGCGCATGGCGCTCTCACTTTGGAGCCCTGTCGTATTTCAAGGCAACAGTTTAGGGTCACATATGGGGTATCACCGTACTCGGGAGAAATTTTGTTACATATTTTGGGGGGTATTTTCTGCTTTTACCCTTTTTAAAAGTGTAAACATTTTGGGAAAAGAAGCATTTTAGGTAAAAAAAAACATTTTTTTTTTTTACATATGCAAAAGTCGTGAAACACCTGTGGGGTATTAAGGTTCACTTAACCCCTTGTTACGTTCCCAAAATAGTTTCCAAAATAGTATGCCATGTGGTTTTTTTTTTTTGCTGTCGAGGCGCCATAGGGGCTTCCTAAATGTGGCATGCCCCAGAGCAAAATTTGCTTTCAAAAAGCCAAATGTGACTCTTTCTCTTCTGAGACCTGTAGTGCGCCAGCAGAGCACTTTTCACCCCCATATGGGATGTTTTCTGAATCAGGAGAAATTGGGCTTCAAATTTTGGGGGGTATTTTCTGCTATTACCCTTTTTAAAAATGTAAAACTTTTGGGAAACCAAGCATTTTAGGGCAAACATTTTTCTTTTTTTACTTATGCAAAAGTTGTGAATCACCTGTGGGGTATTAAGGTTCACTTTACCCCTTGTTACGTTCCCAAAGGGGTCTAGTTTCCAAAATGGTATGTCATGTGTTTTTTTTTGCTGTTCTGGCACCATAGGGGCTTCCTAAAGGTGACATGCCCCCCAAAAACCATTTGTCACTCCTTCCCTTCTGAGCCCTCTACTGCGCCCGTCGAACAATTAACATAGACATATGACATATGTGCTTACTCGAGAAAAATTGGGTTTCAAATACAAGTAAAAATTTTCTCCTTTTTACCGCTTGCAAAAATTCAAAAATTGGGTCTACAAGAACATGCGAGTGTAAAAAACGAAGATTGTGAATTTTCTCCTTCACTTTGCTGCTATTCCTGTGAAACACCTAAAGGGTTAAAATGAAGACTGAATGTCATTTTGAATACTTTGGGGGGTGCAGTTTTTATAATGGGGTAATTTGTGGGGAATTTCTAATATGAAGACCCTTCAAATCTACTTCAAACCTGAACTGGTCCCTGAAAAAAAAGGGAGTTTCAAAATTTTGTGAAAAATTGGAAAATTGCTGCTGAACTTTGAAGCCCTCTGGTGTCTTCCAAAAATAAAAACATGTCAATTTTATGATGCAAACATAAAGTAGACATATTGCATATGTGAATAAAAATTATTTTTTTTGGAATACCCATTTTCCTTACAAGCAGAGAGCTTCAAAGTTAGAAAAATGCAAAATGTTGACATTTTTCATCAAATTTGGGGATTTTTCCCCAAGAAAGGATGCAAGTTACCACAAAATTTTACTACTATGTTTAAGTAGAATATGTCACAAAAAAAACAGTCTTGGAATCAGAATGATAACTAAAAGCATTCCAGAGTTATTAATGCTTAAAGTGACAGTGGTCAGAATTGCAAAAAATGGCCAAGTCCTTAAGGTGAAAAAGGGCTCAGTCCTTAAGGGATTAAAAAAATAAGTTTTCCACCGGAGTACCCATTTAAGTCTAAAATAATTACTTCTAAATCCCTTTCCTCAGATACTGAGGTCAGGACTGTGTCAAATATTCTAAATTCTGCCCGAGGGTTTTCAGAGGCGTCGCTATTAGAATTCCTGTTGCAGAGCGGCACAATGACAAAGCCTGGAGGTGGCATCAGTATGAGGAGACCATATAGTGGCTGAATGACACAGCGTGGAGTTGGCAGCAGCATGAGGAGACCATAAAGTGGCAGAAGGACACAGCCTGGGGTTGGCAGTAGCATATAGTGGCTAAATGACACAGCCTGGAGTTTGCGGCAGGATGAGGAGACCATATAGTGACTGAATGACACAGCGTGGAGGTGGCGGCAGCATGAGAAGAATATATAGTGGCTGAATGGCACAGCCTGGACTTGGCGGCAGCATACAGTGGCTGAACAACACAGTCTGGAGTTGCGGCAGCATGAGGAGACCATATAGTGGCTGAATGACACAGCCAGGAGTTGGCATCAGCATGAGGAGAACATATGGTGGCAGTATGAGACAGCTTGGAGCTGGCATCAGCATGAGGAGAACATATGGTGGTATAATTAGACAGCCTGAAGGTGGCAGCAGCAACATCAGGAGTCCTGAAAGTGACCCGATGACAGAGTGGCGCGGTGGGTGGCAATACCAGTACCCGGTGATGTAGGTGGGTTAAAAAAGGAGAACTCTGCATCTGTTATGTGGCATCAGGCGGGTGGCAGGATCAGAATAGTAGCTGAGGCAGGTAGGCAGAAGAAAACAGTCTCTTTTGTAAAAGTGTTAGTGTGCACAAGTTAGTATTGAGGATATGCATTATGTAAAACTGAACTTTTTATTATATGCTATAAAATATATGGCCCCAACATTTTTTATTAAATCAAACCAAAGGAAAGGTGTGCACAAAACACCATGTGCCCCCTACACCACCAAGTATTGATGTGATGTAAAGACCTCTAAAAGGTGGAAGGGAACAACATATGGTCCATTGTAACCCGTGGGGGTAAACACTTTCACTATAAGGCCCTACCCTCGTATTATTAATTCCCTTCTTGGCAAGTGTTACTCGCCATAAAAAGGGCGGCCCCACACAGGAACATCTCCCTATTTCCACCAACAAACACTGCCATTTCCAAGGGTTTTTAGGTGGAAATAGGGATTGGTTCCTGTGTGGGGTCGCCCTTTTTAAGATAAGTAACTCTTTCCTCGAAAAAGTGCAAGGGAGCAACTTTTTGTCCATTGTAGCCGGTGGGGGTAATAACTTCCCCTGTAAGGCCCTACTCTCGCCCTATTAATTCCATTCTTGGCAAGTGTTACTCAGCCACTGTGTCATTCAGCCACTATATGGTCTCCTCATGCTGCCGCCAACTCCAGGCTGTGTCATTCAGCCACTATATGGTCTCCTCATGCTTCTGCCATTTCCACGCTTTGTCATTCAGCCACTATATGGTTTCCTTCACCTCCAGGCTGTGTCATTCAGGCACTATATGGTCTCTGCATGCTGCCGCCACCTCCACGCTGTGTCATTCAGCCACTATATGGTCTCCTCATGCTTCTGCCACTTCCAGGCTGTGTCATTCAGACACCATATGTTCTCCTTATGATGCTGCCAATTCCACACTTTGTCATTCAGCTACTATATGGTCTCCTCATGCTGCCATTCAGCCACTATATGTTCTCCTCATGCTGCAGCCAACTCCAGGCTGTGTCATTAAGCCACTATATGGTCTCCTCATGCTGCCGTCACCTCCACACTGTCATTCAGCCACTATATGTTCTCCTCATGCTGCCACCACCTCCACGCTGTGTCATTCAGGCACTATATGGTCTCTGCATGCTGCCGCCACCTCCACGCTGTGTCATTCAGCCACTATATGGTCTCCTCATGCTTCTGCCACTTCCAGGCTGTGTCATTCAGCTACTGTATGTTCTCATGCTGCCGCCAACTCCAGGCTGTGTCATTCAGCCACTATTTGCTTCAGTCAACTTCAGGCTGTGTCATTCAGCCACTATATGTTCTCCTCATGCTTCCGCCACCTCCACACTGTGTCATTCAGCCACTATATGGTCTCCTCATACTGATGCCACCTCCAGACTCATTGTCATTGTACTGCTCTGCGACAGTGATTCTAATAGTGACACCTCTGATCTGCATGTCATACTGAATAACAGTATTATTTCACTATCCAAGCACACACCCTTTGCGTGTTACAGCAAGGCAAAGTGTTCTACACCCTTATTGAGGCTCTCTGAAGGCCAGAAATAGCAGTTTAAAAAAAAAAATAGCTCATCTCTATATATTGTATATAGCTTAAATATGGATGAAGAATCCTGACAGCCAATTAAAATGCACCAATTATTCAAGAGCACAACATAACATAAAATGTAGGTATGACATTTCTATCCCTATTGCTAAAATTCATCGAAATGCTTTTGCTCTCTGGAAAGGTTTCAATCTGCTTTGCTTCCTTCTTTTTTTTGGTCATGAAAAAGAAATATGAAATAATATTTTATAAATGTGAATTGAAATTGTGTCACTTTAAAAAAATACAGTTGCTTAAAAGATTATTGTACACACATAAATCCAGGAGAATGATTACATGTAAGTAGTGAATATTCAAGTTTAGTCTTTCTATTAAAGTGATATGTCCTTTGTTATCAGGGGATCATTAAAGGGGTACTCCACTGGCCAGGAATGTTCCAAACGGTGTGTGTTCGCCGTCGGGTCGGCGATGCCCCCTCATGCCATCAGGCCATGCCCCCTTAAAGCAAGTCTATGGGAGGGGTGTGGCAGCCATCTTGTCCCCTCCCATAGACTTGCATTGAGGGGCGTGGCCTGAGATCACAAGGTTGAGTGGCTGACCCCTGCGCGCACACATCATTCGGAACTAAATGTTCTGAATGCTAGCCATTGGAGTACCCCTTAAAGGGGTACTCTGTCCACAGACATTTTATTATCCCCTATCCAAAGGATGTCTGATCACAGGGGTTCCAGCACTGGGACCCCTCAAAATCTCTGTGAAGCACCCATGCTGCATCCAGTATTCTAAACAGCATGTTTAGAATGCTGGGTTTGGGTGGCTGGAGATATGACATCACCCCCTCGCGATGTCACACCACACCCCCTCCATTCATGTCTATGGGAGGGGGCATGACGGCAGGACCTCCGCGATCAGACATCTTACCCCCTATCCATCTGTGGGTGGACTACCCCATTAAGTAATACTATGTTCACACAGTCTGGATTACTGAA
This sequence comes from Hyla sarda, assembly GCF_029499605.1. NCBI lineage: Eukaryota > Metazoa > Chordata > Amphibia > Anura > Hylidae > Hyla > Hyla sarda. The sequence continues at coordinate 446,396,959 of NC_079190.1, forward strand.
AAAAAATATGTCTATAAAAGCGCCAATGTTTGTGTCAATTCTTTTTTAATTTAATGGAAGAAATATTCAAAACCAAATGTTTTTATAGCAGACTGCACCAGACAGATGGTGGCACAAAACAATATTTTTTGAAGAGTTTTGCCTTGTTTGCCCTATATGAGACAATTGTGAGTCAGGGGATTGGCCTCAGAAAAAAGGGGCATGTTTTAAATTATGGCAAATTTTTTAAAGTAAAAAAAAAACAGTCTTTAACCCCTTAACGACCACGGATGTAAATGTACGTCCTGGCTTGGCCGGACTTCCCGCACCAGGACGTACATTTACGTCCTGTGTATGACCGCGAGCATCGGAAAGGTGCTCCCGTCATACACGGCAGGTTCCGGCTGCTAGCAGCAGCCAGGGACCCGCCCGTAATGGCCGACATCCGTGATAGCGCGGATGTCCGCCATTAACCCCTCAGATGCCGTGATCAATACAGATCACGGGATCTGCGGCATTGCGGTACTTTGATTGGATGATCGGATCGCCCACAACGCTGCCGCCGGAGGTCCCTTCACCTTGCTCCGGCCGTCTCCCGGGTTCTTCTGCTTTGGTCTGCGATTGAGCAGACCAGAGCAGAAGATCACCAATAATACTGAGCAGTGCTGTGTCCTATGCATAGCACTGCACAGTATTAGCAATCAAAGGATTGCTATAGATAGTCCCCTATGGGGACATAAAAAGTGTAAAAAAGTTGAAAAATGTAAAAATAAAAAGTAAAAAAAAGGGAAAAATCCCCTCCCCCAATAAAAATGAAAATTGTCATTTTTTCCCATTTTACCCCCAAAAAGTGTAAAATATTTTTTTAATAAACATATTTGGTATCGACGCGTGCGTAAATGTCTGAAATATCAAAATATAATGTTAATGATCCCGTACGGTGAATGGCGTAAACATAAAGAATAAAGAAAAGTCCAAAAATTGTGCTTTTTTGTCACATTTTATAAAAAAAAAAAAATTGTAAAAAATGATCTAAAAGTTTTATATATGCAAATGTGGTATCTAAAAAAAGTACAGATGACGGTGCAAAAAATGAGCCCTCATACCGCCCTATATACAGAAAAATGAAAAAGTTATGGGTGGTCAAAATAGGGCGATTTTAGAATACTGATTTTGTACAAAAAGTTTTAGATTTTTTTTAAGCGGTACAAAAATATAAAAGTATCTAGCCAAGGGTACAATTTTAATTGTATTGACCCACAGAATAAAGAACACATATCATTTTTACCGTAGATTGTACAGTGTGAAAACAAACCCCTCCAAAATGTGCAAAATTTTGTTTTTCATTTAAATTTCCTCCCTAAAAAATTTTTTTTGGGGTTCGCCGTACATTTTATGGTAAAATGAGAGGTTTCATTACAAAGTCGAGTTGATCACGCAAAAAAACAAGCCGTTATATGGGTCTGCAGATGGAAATATAAAAGAGTTATGAATTTTAGAAGGTGAAAAATAAAATTGGCCTGGTCCTTAAGGTGAAAATGGGCTTGGTCATTAAGGGGTTAAAGGGGTACTCCAGTGGAATTTTTTATTTTTTTTTAATCAATTGGACAGGACAGGAAGGAAGTTAATCAGATTTGTAAATTACTTCAATAGAAAAATCTTAATTCTTCTAGCACTTATAAGCTTCTGTCAGGAACTGTCCAGAGCAGGAGAAGATCCCCAAGCAAACCTATCCAATATGCTCTGGACAGTTCCAGACATGGACAGAGGTGTCAGCAGAGAGCACTGTGGTCAAACAGGAAGGAAATTCAAAAAGAAAATAACTTCCTGTGGAGCATACAGAAGCTGATACGTACTGGAAGGATTAATATTTTTTTAATTGTAGTAATTTACAAATCTGTTTGACTTTCTGGCACCAGGTGATTTAAAAAAAATGTTTTCAAGTGGAGTACCCCTTTAACTAAAACACCTAGAAAGGGGGATAGATTAAACACGCAGTGCAAACTGCACCAGTTTTTCATACAGCATGTGTACAATCATAGATTGTCTACTCTTACTAAAACTAAGCACGTTTTTGAATATGTCCCCTAAAGTGCTCTATGTAAGTCTGTGCACAAAGACCATGCTACTTATTTATGTGCATTTGCCTAAAATGCTACAACATCGGTAACAGAGAACTGCTTTACATGTTGAGTGTTCAAGCTCTTAAGTGCCATGATTTTTATTGATCACAACACTTAAGGGGTTAATGGCAGACACCGGCGTGATCACTCATGCCCACCATTCATGACTGCCATCATGTACAGTCTATGAGCGTACAGCTCCTGCCCTCACTTTATAGACAGAATGCAGCTTAGGACACATTACGTACATTTACGTCCCCTGTCGATAAGGGGTTAATCCATAATTTATTATGAAAAAATACATAATAGACTGGATCCTATTTTTTTTTTATCTGTTACTTGTCCAGTTACTTATGAGTCAGAAAACATGTAGGCACTTCCTTAAAGAATCCAGTTTGATATTAAGTCCATCATAGTTCTGACATAATTCTAATGCAGATTCTCAGTGAGAATTTGTTTGACTTGACACAATTCTGGTTGAATAATACTGTCACCATTAGAACCTTAAAGCGTAATTGTCAGATTCAACAAAAATATAGTTATTTAGTACCTAATCCTGACCATGTACATATAATTTGTATTCCTCTGTCACCTATATTAATTATATTAATACATACTTTTCATTAGCTCACAGTGTTAGACATCGTCTCAGGGGAAGGGGGCGTGTCCCTCTCTTGTGGTGGCGGGAAGTGATTAGTGTGTGGTTGGAGGGGGGGTTGGAGGGGGCGTGTCTTTGTGGTGGTGGGAGGTGATTGGTGTGTGGTGGGAGGGGGCGTGTCTCTCCCTGATGAGAGGGGATTGGTGCATCTGCTCATTCAGCCTTGTCCATGAGTCATCTCTTGTCCATGACTCATGGACAAGCCTGATGCTGCTGCAGGATTGGCTAGTGTCCCAGTAGGTATGGGGACCCCCAGTGGTTGGATTTTAGGGAGCTGTTTTTTTTAATTAAATATTAAACAACCATATTACAAAAGATCTTTAATTTTCATCAGTAACACATATAAACATTTTTTTGATCTGACAGTGCACATTTAAGAGCTTACAGCATATTGGATTATTATTAAGAGCAGCATTAAGACGCAATGCAGAAAGTCTCTAGGTTCTCCCTACATGTGACAGCAAACAGCCAGTATTTTGTCATTAACCCCTTAAGGACCAAGGGCGTACAGGTACACCTTTGCTCCCTGGTACTTAAGGACCAAGGGCGTACCTGTACGCCCGTGGGAATTTCGGTCCCCGCCGCGCACCGGGCGGGGATCGCGCCGGGATGACTGCTGATATCTATCAGCAGGCACCCCGCGCAAATGCCCAGGGGGATCATTAGACCCCCCCATGTCGGCGATCGGCGCAAATCGCAAGTGAATTCACACTTGCGATTTGCGCCAATTCCGGGTCATACGGGTCTATGGTGACCCGGTGACCCGGAATAGAAGGGGGATCGCGGGTGTCCTAGACACCCACGATCCCCCTGTAGCGATAGGAGTGATGTGGCAGGGTTGCCACCCCTCCTATCTCTGCTATTGGTGGTCTAGACGCGACCACCAATAGCAGATCGGGGGCGGAGGGGTTTACTTTCGGTTTCCCCGTCCTGCCCTCCCACAATAGGCGGGGCAGGACGGGGAAACCGACAGGGACCGGCGCCGAAGATCCACTTACCCATCGGCGACGGCAGCGGCGATGATCAGCGGCGGCAGCAGGCGACGATCGGCGGAAGAAGAGGACCGCGACGCAGCTCCCTGGATCCAACGGAAGCCGGTGAGTTACTTAGCAACATCTAGAGGGCTACAGTCTGAGACCACTATAGTGGTCTCTAAACTGTAACCCTCCAGATGTTGCAAAACTACAACTCCCAGCATGCCCAGAGAGCTGTTTAGGCTTGCTGGGAGTTGCAGTTTTGCAACAGCTGGAGGTCTACAGTTTGAGACCACTGCAAAGTGATCTCTATACTGTGCACCTCCAGATCTTGCAAAACTACATCTCCCAGCATGCCTTTCGGCGATCAGTACATGCTGGGAGTTGAAGTTTTGCAACAGCTTGAGGCACACTGGTTGGAAAATACTGAGTTAGGTAACAGAACCTAACTGAAGGTTTTCCAACCAGTGTGCCTCCAGCTGTTGCAAAAGTACAACTCCCAGCATGCACGGTCTGTCAGTACATGCTGGGAGTAGTATTTTGAAACAGCTGGAGGTTTGCCCCCCATGTGAACGTACAGGGTACATTCACACTGGCGGGTTTGCAGTAAGTTTTCTGCTTCAAGTTTGGGCTGTGGCAAATTTTTTACCGCAGCGCAAACTCCTAGCGGTAAATTCACTGTAAACCCGCCAGTGTGAATGTACCCTAAAAACACTACACTTACACATAATAAAGAGTAAAACACTACATATACACCCCCTTACACTGTCCCCCTAATAAAAAATAAAAAACGTATTGTACGGCAGTGTTTCCAAAACAGAGCCTCCAGCTGTTGCAAAACAACAACTCCCAGCATTTCCGGACAGCCACTGACTGTCCAGGCATGCTGGGAGTTTAGCAACAGCTGGAGGCACCCTGTTTGGGAATCACTGGCGTAGAATACCCCTATGTTCACCCCTGTGTAATCCCTAATTTAGTCCTCAAATGCGCATGGCGCTCTCTCACTTCGGAGCCCTGTCGTATTTCAAGGAAACAGTTTAGGGCCACATATGGGGTATCTCCGTACTCAGGAGAAATTTCACTACTAATTTTGGGGGCTTTTTTTCCTTTTACCCCTTATGAAAAAGAAAAGTTGGGGTCTACACCAGCCTGTTGGTGAAAAAAAAATTTTTTTTTACACTAACATGCTGGTGTTGTCCTTTACTTTTTATTTTAACGGGGGGTAAAGGAAAAAAAAAAAAAAATTTGTAACACAATTTCTCCTGAGTACGGAGATACCCCAGATGTGGACGTAAAATGCTCTGCGGACGCACAACAAGGCTCAGGAGTGAGAGCGCACCATGTACATTTGAGGCCTAAATTGGTGATTTGCACAGAGGTGGCTGATTTTACAGTGGTTCTGACATAAACACAAAACAATAAATACCCACATGTGACCCCATTTTGGAAACGACACCCCTCACGGAACGTAACAAGGGGTATAGTGAGCCTGAACACCCCACAGGTGTTTGACAAATTTTCATTAAAGTTGGATGGGAAAATGAAAAAAAAATAAAAACATTTCCACTAAAATGCTGGTGTCACCCTAAATTTTTCATTTTCACAAGGGAAAATAAAAAAAAGCCCCCCAAAATTTGTAACCCAATTTCTTCTGAGTAAGAGCATACCCCATATGTGGATGTAAAGTGCTCTATGGGTACACTACAATGCTCAGAATAGAAGGAGCACCATTGGGATTTTGAAGAGAAAATTTGTCCAGAATTGAAGGCCACTTATGTTTGCAAAGCCCCCATGGTACCAGAACAATGGACCCCCCCCATATGTGACCCCATTTTGGAAACTACACCCCTCATGTAATGTAGCAGTGATCCGTGAAAATTAAAAATGTAATTTTCCATTTGCACAGCCCACTGTTCCAAAGATCTGTCAAACGCCAGTGGGGTGTAAATGCTCACTGCACCACTTATTAAATTCTGTGAGGGGTGTAGTTTCCAAAATGGGGTCACATGTGGGGGGGTCCACTGTTCTGGCACCACGGGGGGCTTTGTAAATGCACATAGCCCCTGACTACCATTCCAAACGAATTCTCTTTCCAAAAGCTCAATGGTGCTCCTCCTCTTCTGAGCATTGTAGTTCGTCCGTAGTGCACTTCAGGTCCACTTATGTGGTACCTCCATACTCAGAAGAGATGGGGTTACAAATTTTGGGGCATATTTTCTGCTATTAACCCTTGCAAAAATGTGAAATTTGGGGGGAAACACATTTTAGTGAAAAAAAATATATATATTTTTACATATGCAAAAGTCGTGAAACCCGTGTGGGGTATTAAGGCTCACTTTATTCCTTGTTACGTTCCTCAAGGGGTCTAGTTTCCAAAACGGTATGCCATATGTTTTTATTTTTTGCTGTTCTGGCACCATAGGGGCTTCCTAAATGTGACATGCCCCCGAGCAAAATTTGCTCTCAAAAAGTCAAATATCACTCCTTCTCTTCGGAGCATTGTAGTTCGCCCGTAATGCACTTCATGCCAACTTATGGGGTGCCTCCATACTCAGAAGAGATGGGGTTACAAATTTTGGGGGGTATTTTCTGCTATTAACCCTTGTAAAAATGTGAAATTTGGGGGGAAACACACATTTTAGTGAAAAAAATATATATTTTTTTTACATATGCAAAAGTCGTGAAACACCTGTGGGGTATTAAGGCTCACTTTATTCCTTGTTATGTTCCCCAAGGGGTCTAGTTTCCAAAATGGTATGCCATGTGGGTTATTTTTGCTGTTCTGGCACCATAGGGGCTTCCTAAATGCAGCATGCCCCCCAAAAACCATTTCTGAAAAACGTATTCTCCAAAATCCCCTTGTCGCTCCTTCGCTTCTGAGCCCTCTACTGCGCCCGCCGAACACTTTACATAGACATATGAGGTATGTGCTTACTCGAGAGAAATTGGGCTACAAATAAGTATACATTTTCTCCTTTTACCCCTTGTAAAAATTAAAAAATTGGGTTTACAAGAACATGCGAGTGTAAAAAATAAAGATTGTGAATTTTCTCCTTCACTTTGCTGCTATTCCTGTGAAACACCTAAAGGGTTAAAACACTGATTGTCATTTTGAATACTTTGGGGGGTGTAGTTTTTATAATGGGGTCACTTGTGGGGTATTTCTAATGGGAAGACCCTTCAAATCCACTTCAAACCTGAACTGGTCTCTGAAAAAAAGTGAGGTTCAAAATTTAGTGAAAAATTGGAAAAGTGCTGCTGAACTTTGAAGCCATCTGGTGTCTTCCAAAAGTAAAAACTCATCAATTTTATGATGGAAACATAAAGTAGACATATTGGAAATGTGAATTAAAAAAAAATATTTTGAATATCCATTTTCCTTACAAGCAGAAAGTTTCAAAGTTAGAAAAATGCTAAATTTTCAAATTTTTCATTAAATTTTGGGATTTTTGACCAAGAAAGGATGCAAGTTACCACAAAATTTTACCACTATGTTAAAGTAGAATATGTCACGAAAAAACATTCTCGGAATCAGATTGATAACTAAAAGCATTCCAGAGTTATTAATGTTTAAAGTGACAGTGGTCAGATGTGCAAAAAACGCTCTGGTCCTAAGGTGTAAAATGGCCTGGTCCTTAAGGGGTTAAAGGGATATTCCAGCAGGAAATTTTTTTTTTTTTATATATCAACTGGCTCCAGAAAGTTAAACAGATTTGTAAATTACTTCTATTAAAAAATCTTAATCCTTTCAGTACTTATGAGCTTCTGAAGTTGAGTTGTTCTTTTCTGTCTAAGTGCTCTCTGATGACACCTGTCGGGAACAGCCCAGTTTAGAAGAAAATCCCCATAGAAAACCTCTTCTAAACTGGGCGGTTCCCGAGACACGTGTCCTCAGAGAGCACTTAGACAGAAAAGAACAACTCAACTTCAGAAGCTGATAAGTACTGAAAGAATTAAGATTTTTTAAAATAAGTAATTTCTTAAGTTTTTTTTCCTGGATAACCCCTTTAAATTCTATGTCTATGCAAGGAAATATTATTAGATTCATAGATTTATCAGCACTTAAACAACATGGTATCAAAAGGTAAATATTGCCTCTTATATTCTTTGTAAATACTATACAGCATTTATAAAAAATTATATTTTTTTATTTATTGTAAACCCTAATATAAATCATTGGTTTTAGAAAAATATTACTATAAAAATGTTTTTAACTGATGGAAGTATTGCTCTTATTGTCTAGCACAGGATCTACATTCACATTCCATAGTAGGCCATAAGGCATGCTACTGGATATATATTTTCTGTCCATAAGAATGATATTGCAGCATATAACGTCTTCAGAGAGTTTATTTTCTCAACCCGAAGCAATGGCTGGTTGCTGTGTTGGTATGTCCCCTTGCAAGCAGCCATTATTTTCTGAGTAATCTTACAGCTGGGGGGCTAAAGATGTCTATTTTTATCATGCATTTCTATTTAGAAACTGCATCATGTGCAGTCTACCGGTCTGTAGGACCTGAACATAGTTCACATAGCATAGGCAGAGTGTAGTACAGCACAATTTGACCAAATGGCATTGTGGTGAATACTTGCATTTTGGGAATGTTTAGCTTACAGATGCTATTTTTTTTAAAAACATTTCATCATTTTAGAGAAGTACAATGATTCATACAGTACTGTTACTTCTAAAACAGAACAGTAAGGAAAACAAGAATTTTTTTCACACAAGTATTTACAGCAACCCTTCTGCTGCTGACAATACTAGTGAGAGAGGAATAGAACATTAAGGAACATAGTTTTTCCAAAACCTAAAAGAAGGATGTTTAACCATGTAGGATGGGGACAAAATGAGAAGATAGACAATATAGAAGGAAATGACTAGAATGTAAAGATTGTTGCAGATTTTAAAGGAACACTCTTGTTTTCTAAAATGTATCCCCTATTAAAAAGATAGGGAATAAGTACAGGGGGTACAATTGTTTGGACCTCCCACAATCTCCTGCATGGCGCCTCGGCTTTCTGCATGAATAGAGCCGAATTGACCTCCGTATAAAGTCGTGGTCAATACGTCTCCCTCCATGCATCTCTATGAGAGAGCCAGAGATACACGAATGCTGAATCTCTGGCTCTCCCATAGAGATGCATGGAGGGCATGTTGGCTAGCGATTCCTGCTGTGATTGACACAGCACTTTTTATGCAGGAGATGGCAGGGGTCGCAGGGGGCTGTGCAGGAGATGGCTGGAGGTCTGAACGATTGGACCACCTACGATCAGACACTTATCCCTTGTCATTTGAATCGGGGATACATTTTAGTAAACTAAAGTACTTTTTTAACTTCTACAGTTAGCGCTACAGATATTTGGACAGTAACACCATTTTTATAATTTTACCTTGTACACCACAATGGACATGAAGCAAATTCATCAATATTTATGTTCAACAGAAACATTGCATTAAAGGGGTACTCCGGTGGAAAAAATCCATCTGTATTGATCACGGCATTCGAGGGGTTAATGGCGGACATCTGTGCAATTGCGGATGTCGGCCATTACTGGCGGGTCCCTGGCTGATATCAGCAGCCAGGATCTGCCACGCATGACCCGAGCATCGCTTCAATGCTCGCTGTCATGTATAGGACGTAAATGTACGTCCTGGTGGGTTAAGTACCACCGCACCAGGACGTACATTTACGTCCTGCGTCGTTAAGGGGTTAAGGCTCACTGTACCCCTTGTTACATTCCATGAGGGGTTTAGTTTCCAAAATGGGGTCACATGTTTATGTCTGTAACAATCAGCCACCCCTGTGCAAATCACCTCAGATGTACATGGTGCATGCTCACTCCTGAGCCTTGTTGTGCGGCCACAGAGCATTTTATATCCACATATGGGGTATTTCCGTAGTAAAATAAATTGTGTTACAAATTTTGGGGGTCATTTTTTTTCTTTTTACCTCTTGTGATAATAAAAAGTATGAGGCAACACCAGCATGTTAGTGTAAAAAAATATTTTTTTTTTACAATAACATGCTGGAGTAGACCCCAACTTTACCTTTTCATAAGGGGTAAAAGGAGAAAAAGCCCCCCAAAATTTGTTAGGCAATTTCTCCTGAGTACAGAAATACCCCATATGTGGCCCTAAACTGTTGCAGTGAAATATGACAGGGCTCCGAAGTGAGGGAGCGCCATGCGCATTTGAGGCCTAAATAAGGGATTTGCATAGGGACTGACCCAGATGAAAGAATTACACTTGCCTCTGATACCAAAATTACCCTACGGCAGTGTTTCCCAAATAGGGTGCCTCCAGCTGTTGCAAAACTTCCAGCAAGGAAAGTCAATGGCTGTCAGGCAATACTGGGATTTGTTTTGCAACAGCTGGAGGCTCCGATTTGGAAACAGTGTCATACGAGAATTTTTTTTATTTTATTTGGGGAAGGGGACAGTGTAGGGGTATGTGTATATGTAGTGTTTGACTTTTTATTTTGTGTAGTGTAGTGTTTTTAGGGTACATTCACACGAGCGGGGGTTTAAATTGAGTTTGGAAGTTTGAGCTGCGTCGGAAAATTTGTTGCATCTCAAACTTGTAGCAAGAAACTCGCTGTAAACCTGCCCGTGTGAATGTATCCTGTACATTCACATGGGGAGGCAAACCGCCAGCTGTTACAAAGCTACAACTCCCAGCATGTATGGTCTATCATTGCATGCAGGGAGTTGTAGTTTGCCACAGCTGTAGGCACACTGGTTGCGAAACACTGAGTTAGGTAACAAACTTTGCAACCAGTGTGCCTCCAGCTATTGCAAAAACTACAACTCTCAGCATGCAGTGCCAACTGAAGAGCATGCTGGGACTTTTAGTTGTAGTTACTTAACTCAGTGTTTCCCAACCAGTTTGTCTCCAGTTGTTGCAAAATTACAACTCCCCGCATGCCCAGACAACTGAAGGACATGTTGGAAGTTGTAGTTTTGCAACATATGGAGGGCCACAGTTTATAGACCACTGTGCAGTGGTGTCCAAACTGTAGCCCTCCAGTTGTTGCAAAACTTCAACTCCAGGCATTCCTAGACTGTCCAGGCATGCTGGAAGTTGTAGTTCTGCAACATTCGAAGGGCCAGATGTTACAGAACTACTACTCCCAGCATACCTGGACTGTCTGGGCATGCTGGGAGTTGTAGTTTTGCAACATCTGGAAGGGCTACAGTTTGGACACCACTGCACAGTGGTCTCCAAACTGTGGCCCTCCAGATGTTGCTAAACTACAACTTCGAGCATGTCCAGACAGTCTTTGGCTGTCTGGGCTTGCTGGGAGTTGCAGTTTGGCAATTCCTGGAAGGCAGCAGTGAAGATCACTTACCGCTGATCTTTACTGCTGCCTCCGCCGCTGCCTCCACCGGTCCAGCCGTGATCACTGGTCACACCGCGATTGCCGGCACCCGCCGCCGCCATCTTCCCCCCGCTCTGCCCCGACATCCAGGCGCGGGCAGAGAGCAGATTTCAACTTTAACCTCCCGCCCCCCTCCTGCCATTGGTCGTTAGTCCTAACCGACCAATGGCAGAGGATAGGAGCGAGGTGGCAGCTCCGATCATCCCAATTTTCTGGGCTATTGGGCAGGGCCGCCATCAGGGGGGTACAGGCAGTACCGACCCCGCTCAGTACCGACCCCGCTCACTGCCCACAGGAAGTAGACCCCATCCGGCCGGGTTAAGGACCTGCCGCCAGTACTGAGGATCCAGAACACTCGTCCCAGATCCCCAGCAGACAGTGCTGCCTTCTCCTGTATGCGCGATACATGCACATACAGGTGAAGGCGTCCCCTCTGTGTGAGCTACATCTGCAGCTTACACAGAGGAGACGTGACCTCCGCCCCCACACACCACGCAGTACAAGCGCAGATGACGTCACTTATCGGAGCCTATACTGTGGAGGGAAGAAGACGCGGGCCCCTGCTGCTGAGGAGATCTCTGCCGTCTGCCTATACCTATAGGGAAAGGGGAGGAAAAGGGGGGTAACTCTGCCTATACCTATAGGGAAAAGGGGGAGGGGGTAACTATGCCTATACCTATAGGTAAGAAGGGGGGTAACTCTGCCTATACCTATAGGGAAAGGGGAGAAAAGGTGTGTAACTCTGCCTATACCTATAGGGAAAGGGGAGGAAAGGGAGGTAACACTGCCTATACCTATAGGGAAAGAGGAGGAAAGAGGGTAACTCTGCCTATACCTATAGGGAAAGGGGGGATAACTCTGCCTATATCCATGGGGAAGAGGGGGGGGGGGTAACTCTGCCTACACTTATGGGGGGGGGCTTACTTTATACCTGGATGCCTAACTACTTACCTACATACCCAGCTATCTAACTATGTGCCTGGCCTTCATACATGGCTACCTAACTACCTAGCTACCCCCCTACCTACCTGGCTTGTCCCCTACCTACATATCTGGCTTCTTGATCTACCTACCTAGTTACCTATTTACCTGGCTACCTTCCTACCTACCTGGCCTTTTACTGTGCAGGACACCAAGGAGGGTATTATTACAGTTTGTGGGCCAATAGATGGAAAGATTGTGTAGAGGAGGGGAGGGCATTGGAAAAATGCAGAGTCTGACATGTTTGTCCTGCAGATGTTAAGAGATCGACATGGTGGCCTTATCCGGAAGGAAAAGAAAAGGAAAGAGGACACCGCTGATTAGAAAAGACGTAATTGTGAGTCCCAAAATGTAACTGTAATCACTTATATGGTATACACATCCTGTGTGCAGCTGATATCTACCGCAATATGGTCCTGTATATAGTCACTTGTATTGTATACAGATCTCTGTACAGCTGATATCTACCGCCATATGGTCCTGTATATAATCACTTATATTGTGTGCAGATCCTTTATGGCTATATTATCCAGTTATTGTGTGGTGGTATATATTTACTCCTTGTATACCAGTATTGTTGGTCATGGAAATTTACCTACGTTTAAGTGTTTCTTATATATATAAATTTTAGTTTATTCTGTGTGGAATTTGGATAGAATAGGGGCATGACAGAAGATTGACGAGCTGCAGAGCCTAGCAGGGGCCCTTGCCTTTTTTTTGGTCTGGGGGCCCCGAGTGTTGTCAGTCCACCCCTTGCTATGACCCATAGGCCATAGCACTCAATCCTGACCCCAGACCGGAGAAGGAATGATTGGACCACGGAAACTGGCCGATACACAGACATACTGCCTATAAATGGCTGGGGGCAGTATGTCTGTGGAGTGCCTACAGCAGTATATGGGGCACGCACAGAGGGGAGGGAAGGTCATTAAATATATATTATGGGGGCACCGAGAGGGAGTCATTAAATATACATATGGGGGAACCAAGAGGGGGGGGGGTCAATAAATATATAAATGAAGGCACCAAGACAGGGTCATTAAATATATAGGGGGCACAGAATGGAGGGGGATTTACAAATATATGGGGGCACCAAGGGGGTCATTAACAATATATGGGGAAAAAGGGGGGGTCTGTAAATATTTAGGGGGCACAGAGGGGTGTACATATACAGGGGCACAGAGAGGCACAATGTGGGCACTATTAATGTGTGCAGCCATACACATGAGGAGTCTGTAAATAAGTGGGCATTGTGCTGAAGAATGGTGCATAAAATGTTTGTCTGGCAGGTTCTTTGGAGACAAGTCTTCATGATGGCCTCTGATCAAAGAAGACATAGCTTGTGAGTCAGTAAACGTACCTGTAATCCCTTATAATGGCTGCAGAGCCCTTGCTAGTATCTACCTCTGTATGATCAGCATGTGGCACTATTGTTGAATTTTTAGGGAAGTTTCACAGTAACTAGATTAAGGTGTATTAGAATATAGCAAGGTGCAGTGCAGTAAAATACAGTGCAGCACAATGTCTTACTGCACTGCACTCTGCTTTAATCTAATTAGAAATATATCATTAGAAAATAAAATAAGATTAGGGACAGGCCCTTGTACGGATTCGGGGGCGGGTCACATAGTGGAAGGGTGGGGCCCAGGCCTTGAGCTGTGTAAGGGGCCCCGAAATTTCTGATGGCAGCCCTGATATCGGGTCACCAGAGACTCGATCAGCCCGGAACCCCGCAAGTCCTTGTCATGGGTCAGTCACTTACTGACTGACCCATGACAACGATCAGCAGCAGGGGACCATTCTGATTGGTCCCCAGCTGCTTTGTGTCATCGGTCAGCTGTTCAGAACCGGACATCGTGATAGAAAATGTATTGGACGTTTATGAACGTCCATTTGCCTTAAGTGACAGGAAAAATGGACGTTCATAAATGTCCATTTGCTGGAAGGGGTTAAAGAGGTATTCCGGTGAAAACATTTTTTTTTTCATATCAGCTGGCTCCAGAAAGTTAAACAGATTTGTAAATTACTTCTATTAAAAAATGTTTTATTCTACCTGTACTTATCAGCTGCTGAAGTTGAGTTGTTCTTTTCTGTCTGACAACAGTGCTCTCTGCTGAATCCTCTGTCTGTCTCAGGAACTGTCCGAGTAGTAGCAAATCCCCATAGCAATCATCTCCTGCTTTGGACAGTTCCTGAGACAGACAGAGGTGTCAGCAGAGAGCACTGTTGTTATCTGCACTCGCATCAGATAAAGTGACACTTTATGTCCCATCAGAGTGGGGCGCAATGCAGGTGTCTACAGCGCTGCAAAGGTCCGAGCGCATCACCAATACACTAAATATGGGTCCTAGCCATTTCTCATGGATAGGTCCGAACCATCCCCAAGGTCACAATCAGCAGTCCCTGTCCTCCAATTGCCTCTGTCCTATGCTGTTCCCTCCCCCCATAGAAGTATTGTATGCTGTGGGTTCAGCTCCACTTTTTAGTCAGGACAATCTACAAGAGGACAGTCAGCAGCTGCTTCCCAGCCAAGAAGTGGGGGAGACATCCCCTGCATCCTTCGCTAGGCGGGCAAGTAGTGAAGAGGAGAGTGGCGTGTTAGGTGGTGTTGCAATTGTTCAGGCTGCAGAAGCAGACACTGTTGAGGAACCTGAGTAGGACATCAGTGACGTGCAGACAAAACTCGATGATGATGAAGCCGCACTTGGGAGTCAGATGCAGAAGGGGCTTCTTCATCATCAGGAGAAGAGGGTGGCAGGTTGCCCGTGAGGCAGCAGTTGAGTTAGAAAGGTGGTAGCATGGTTGGGAGTCAGCATGGTGGTAGCAGTGGGAAGTCTGGAGCCAAACATGCGCAGGGTAGACCACCTGCTTCGCGGCAGCCTACCTGCCCGGGAAGTAGTGGAACAGGGGTCCCTGGAGTCGACAGCAGTAGCATTCAGTCAGTGCGGACTGTTGGGGTAAAGTCAGCTACTCTGCGATGTGGCAGTTTTTTATCAAGTATCCGGAGGATGTTAACATGGCCACATGCAATTTAAAAAAATATCTTTAATCTTTTCAATTGTGAGGCCCTGTGGCCTCATCAGACTGCCGCCACCTCCAGGCTGTGTCATTCTGTCACCATAAGGTCTCCTCTTGCTGCTGCCACCTCTAGGCTTGGTCATTTTGCCACATTTTGGTCTTCCCATGTTGGTGCCAGCTCCAGGCTTGGTCATTGTGCTGCCATGTGGTCTCTTCATGCTACTGACACATTACTTAAAAAAAATTATGTTAATCTATTTAAAATCTTCAATTTCAATTTTAAAATATATCTTTAATCTTTTCAATTGTGAGGCCCTATGCTGCTGCCACCTCTAGGCTTGGTCATTCTACAACAATGCTTAGCCACCTCCAGGCTGTGTCATTCTGCCACTATATGGTCTCCTCATTGGGTCATTCATCAATAAATTGAATCATGGCATACTCCACGAAAACTGGAAATGGGAACCATGGTGACCGACAACAACAAGAACACCTTGTCTGCGCTGCTTCAAGGAAGCCTGAGCCATGCGCCCTATATAATATGTGTCAGCACTCCGCCCCACCCCCTGAGCCCAACCCTATATATACAGTAAAAGAATAGATGCTTGCACTCACCGCTCCTGTAGAATATTTCACACGGTCATTCCGTTCCGGAAGGGAGACTTCATTGATGCGGGGTGCTCAGAGGCAAACAGCTGTTTTCGCAACAATAGGTGTGTGCTTCTTCCGGCCTCTATCACATCATTCCACCCAGGTGGTTAAATAAGTCAGGAAAAACTAGTTGCCATGGGAACAAAACAAAAAAATCCCACATATGTGAATAATAAGAAAAAATGCTAGAAAAACCAAAAAATCCTCAAACTATGATGGACAGTGAAGAATAACAAAAGGAACATGATATTGACTACAAAAAGGGCATTGAATCAATTCTGTCGTTCTGACCTGCGGCACCCTGCATATCCACCTGCAGGGTGGGATCCTCCCGAGCAAGCAGGAGATGTGCCGATCACCACTAGGTGGGGTATTCACTATTTCTAACCTTCCGAATTTCATTACTTCGGCATTGCCTCCATGTTCCTTTCTAGAGTGCTCTATAAGCCTAGTAGCACCAACTCCTGTTTTGATAGAATATAAATGTTCTCTAAATCTTACTGACAGTGACCGCTATATAATATCTTAGACAAGGGCAGATAATGTAATAAACCACATAGGTGGATTTACATGTGATCAATAGTGTTGCTCGCGAATATTCGCAATTCGAATATTATTCGCGAATATCGCATATTCGCGAATTCGTAATTACGAATATTTTTTTTTTCTTTTTTTTTTCTTCACAGTACACATCACAGTGATCACCCCTCTCTGCTTCCAGCTTGTGTGGTGTAAAAAAGGCTGTAATACTACTGTGTGAGACTGGTGTACGAAAATTCGCATATGCGAAAATTAGCATGTGCTACTTTTCGCATATGCGAATTTTCGCGTGTGCTACTTTTGTATTTGCTAATATCCACATATGCTAATTTTCGCATACGCGAATATTCGCATATGCGAAAATAAAATGAGAATATAACGAATATGCGAATATTCGCGAATATATGACGAATATTCGTCCATATATTCGCGAATATTCGCGAATTCGAATATGGCCTATGCCGCTCAACACTAGTGATCAACTCTTTAATATCATGTGAATATCCTCCTAAATTGCACCAGGCACTGTTCACATTAAAGCGGCAGTAATTACTGTGTCCACATTTTCAATTCCCTTTTGGGAAACCTTTGGTGAGCCAGTTCTCTTTTCTTTTACTGTTCTTATGAGAATTCTTCCTATTATTAATGAAGTCTTGACTAGTTTTATTTCTTCTGTGTGTTATAATCAGCAATCTTTCAGCAATCTTTTTAAACTCTGGAGATCAAATGCAGGGGTTAGAAAATCTATTACCCCTTTAGACGCAAAACCAGGAGAAGCAAACGCAAGAAGAGAGTACGAAGGGAATAGATACCAGAAACACAAGAGCGTTTCTTGGAGATAAATAACAATATGATTAATCTCACTTCCCTGCCTTTATCTCCTGTTTGCATTGAGGCTCTAGCCAAAGGCTTGAATTTTGGTATCACAGAAAGTTTTGACTATACTCAGTTCGAGATAGATATGTTTAAGGCCATTAGGAAAATCAATCTGTATACATTTTTTCAGGAAAGAAAAACAACATTACACAAATCTGGCCCTTAGAAATCAGGAGAATTGCAGTGCCATATAGGGACGTTAGGCTTTAGAGTAATACAAGAGGAAGATCCCCAATTTTTACAGAACATACACACTCTAGCACACCTTGCAGATGATGAAGACATTTTTGAAGAAAAGATGAAAGAATCAGAGGCTTTTTTGGGAGCTATACCCTCCCAAGGTAATTCTTTGGATTTCTTTAACAGAACGGTTCTCAATGAGGTAAAATGTCTTATCTATCCTAAATGTATGATCAATCTCTCCAGACAGGAAACAGACGAGCTTAAATGGCTAGCGGATCAAGAGAACATCATAGAGAGCAGGGCAGATAAGGGAGGAGGAGATGTAGTATGGTATGCGGCACAATACAAAACAGAGGCTGAATGTCAGCTCAGTAATATACTTGTATATTAAAAAATAAAATCTGATCCCACCTCTAAGATTTTGTCTAATTTGCGCACATTTTTGAGGAATATTGTTACTAAAGAAGTCATTAGTGAGAAGACAGCAGACAAGCTTATCCCATCCAATCCAGCTAAACCAAAATGGTGTCTGCTCCCTAAGATACACAAGTCGCAGAGCCAGCCCCCAGGTTGCCCAATTGTGGCTGGGATCGGCTTTGCAACTATGTATTTATCTAAATATATTGATTGGATGCTACGTCCACTCCTTAACAAAATGCCCTCATATGTGAAAGATACTGGGGATGTTGTTAATTTTTTTGATGAATATGCTTGGCAGGATTCCTACACTTTAGCCTCCATTGATGTTGTACACCAGAATCTCACATGATGCAGGTGTACAGGCTATACGCACCCTCCTCTCCTCTACTGGCAAAAGCCCAGAGTGCATTGATTTCATATGCGATGCCATTCTGCTAATACTGAATAATAACGATTTCAAAATGAGGATCAGTGGTATAAGCAGTTATTAGGATGTGCTATGGCATCACCCATTTCTTGCACATATACAAATCTGTTTTTAGCAATAATGGAGAGACAGTACATCTATTCGGCGAGTAACCCCTTTGTATCCAACATTAAATCATACCATAGATACGTGGATGACGTGTTAATTGTATGGGAAGGGACTGAAGAATTAAATTGATAGCCAACAGTGATGGTCTAATAATACAGGGTTACAGAAAAACAATATCTAAAATTCCTTATTGCATTATGGAAGTTTGCACCCAAGACATGTATGAGATGGGATACCTTTTTGTCAATTTTTAAGATTGAAGAGAAATAATAGCAAAGAAAATAATCCTAAAGAGGTGATAAACGCAGCCTACAATAAAGTGAAAGTTATGTCAAGAACTGACATTTTGCAGGGATCCAAGAGGAAATGGCAACAAAATGATAAAAAGTTATTTTTTTTTATTTAAAAATACACCAATGAATTGTTATGTTAATAAAGCTATAAGAAAATACTGGTACATGTTAGAGCAGGAGTCGGAGTTAAAAGAGATTGCTGAAACGAAACCGATTATAACACAAAGAAGAAATAAAACTATTCAAGACTTCATTAATAATAGGAAGAATTCTCATAAGAACAGTAAAAGAAAAGAGAACTGGCTCACCAAAGGTTTCGGAAAGGGAATAGAAAATGTCTACACTGTAATTACTGACGCTTTAATGTGAACAGTGCCTGGTGCAATTTAGGAGGATAATCATATGATATTAAAGAGTTGATCACATGTAAATCCACATATGTGGTTTATTACATTATCTGCCCTTGTCTAAGATATTATATAACTGTCACTAAGATTTAGAGAACATCTATATTCTATCAAAATGGGAGTTGGTGCTACTAGGCTTATAGAGCACATTAGAAAGGAACATGGAGGCAATGCCAAAGTAATTAAATTTGGAGGGTCAGAAATAGTGGTGATCGACATGATCTCCTGTTTGCTCGGGATGCCCGTTGGATCCTGCAGGTGGATGCGCAGGGTGCTATACGTCTGAATGACAGAATTGATTTAATGCCCTTTTTGTAGTCAATATATATTTTTTCTCATCTTCCTTTTGTTATTCTTCACTGTCCATCATAGTTTGGGAATTTTTTGGTTTTTCTAGCATTTTTTCTTATTATTTACATTTGCGGCAGGTAACTCGCCCAGTGTCATTACCCTGTACCTGTCATAAAGTAACTATCTACTACCCGAGTGTGTATGAAGTGTGAGTGTGAGTGAATATGCAGGATTTTGGGTCGCCTTGGGAAACTGAATTGTTTGGAGTAAACTGATGAGAGGATATCAGTGGAGTTTGGTGCAGGACGCCAATTAACTGGGACTGTCTCTTGGGGGAATTGAATTTTGGGGTAAGCTGATAAGGATACCAGAGGATACTGTCATAAGTAGACACTGAAGGCATGCCTAGGACTGAGTGTACATGGTCCAAGATAACATATTTCCAGGGACACGTCCCATTGACAGAGTGTATACTGTACACGGGACTCTCCCAGTCCCAGCAATAACATATTCCCTCTTCCCATTGTAACTAATTGTATATGTGGTAGATGTGTCATGTCCTGTTTTAATGTGTCCATGGATTAATGTTAAGCTAGCTAATGAAGAAGAGAGGGAGTAGATCACTCCTTTCTAGTACTATACCTAGTAACTAGCATCCAGCCCTGGAGTGGTGAGCAGAAATACCAAGGGAAGAATGTATGAGTGTGAATGTATAGAGATGGTAATGAAAGTTGGAGAAACTGAAAAAGTGTGTGTGGATAAAGGGATGAATAGAAGGTATGATGGGAGTTGTAGTACAAGTGATAAGACAAGTGAAAGAGGAGGCAAATTGTTGTTAGTAGCTTGATTGGATTAAAGAGAGAGATAAACAAAATGAGGTTTTGATGGGAAAGCATGTGGTGAGTGAAGAATGGATATTATGGATATTAAGACAGTTGAAAATTGATGGTTGATGGACAAAAGTATTCATATACAGCAGTGTGATTTTTGAGAGCAATTATGATTTTAGTATTGTGGTCATCTGAATGGGTATAGTTAAGTCAAAGTTGTTGTGGCTAAAATTATAATGAAAATAATCAAGTAATGAAATTAACACTGATGTACAAGACATACATTTTGGTAGCTTGTTGATAACATGTTGAATAAGAGAAATATCAAAAATTGAAGGAAGATAGCCTTTGTTTCAGGGTGTGAATAATAACTCCCAGATGTGTGAGATTCCATGAATGTAAATGGAGATTGAATGGGGGTAGCTGTAGGAAACAAAAGAATGTGAAGCCTAGGTAGGGTTCTTAGCATGTGACTTGGTGGCAGAGAGAGAGGGGGGGGAGGGGAAAGGTGAAAATAGTATTGAAGGGAGTAGTCAGTTGCCATCCTATACATGTTATCATTGTGATGCTAAGAACCCCTTATGGAGTGATACTTATTATAGTTGTGGCGCACACCAACTGCACCCTAAAATAACAACCCCATATAATGTAAAACTTTTTATCCCATGTTTTCTCCTTCTGGCCAAGATGCTGCTCTTAGAACAACTCCAGTCTCTTTCTATACCTGGAAGTGGCAGCCATGTTACCACTCCTGGAAGTGACTGTTCCTCCCACTTCCACCCCCGCCAGCCATCTTAGCACACCTAGTATAGTGAAGTATGTATGATGTGGATTAATGAATCAGGAATACATGGAGTATGACCAGTGAATGTTTTCTTGTGACGCTGTTTAAGTAAGTGTTTATGTTGTAATGAATCCTTTTAGATTGGTAAAGAACAAAAGAAAATGCATGTGGTATTAATGAAACCTATTTCATGATATTTTATCAATTTCCTAATAAGTTTTGTTTTCACAGTTGCGCAGAATGGATGCCAAAAATGAAATGTATCAGGAAATGCAATTAATTGTCTAATTATATTATAGGAGCAACAAGAGAAGAAGTTCAGCCAAGAAAAATAAAATAAGATATAAAATTAATAAAAAGGGGTCACTATTTAATTGATGAATATTACCGTAAGCATTTAAAATCAGCTAAAGGTTTATTGATTATAAACAATGTGCATTGAAGGTGATTTTCCAAATTTTTTAAAGAGTTCTGTATATTTTTTATTCTTTTACATCTTTCGTGACAATATAGGCCCTGTGTGTTGTACGTTGAGTATTTGTATATGTCGGTATTGTTACATGGTTGATGTGTCTTGTATGTCTCTTAATGTAGTAACACAGGAATCCAGTCAGATACTATACATTCAAGTGTTATTGAAGACTGACTAAACCTGAGGGAGAACAAAAAGCCAGACTCAAAGGGGCGGTGACCAGTGACGTAGAGGACTGGGAGGAGAAAGGTGGGGCTTATAGGGAGATTGACAGCCTTGGTCTACTGAAACACAGTCATATTAGATTTGAAGAAACTACATATCTACTGTGAACTTGCATACACATATCTACTGTTTGAACTTGAATACACTGTTTGAACTTGCATACTCAGGTTTGACCTGCATACACAATGTGATATACCTATATATTCTACATTGCATATATTTGAATAACATCAATTTTGGGTGGATAAGTGGATAATTTTATAGTGATAATTTAGTGTAACACAAAGATGCTGATTGTCTTGAACTCATGAGGTTAAAAATCCAAGAGCCATGATAGGATTTCTGAGAATCCATGGTTGATGCTGAGTTGTAAATGTAAGTTTACTCCAAGTAATGAAAAGATGTAATACATAAGGCAGGATTAATGGTGCCCACATGCAGAATGAGGTTCTACTTCAAAAAACCACTCAATCTGAACTGTTGGTTCAGAAAGTAGAGTTGACGATATTCCTTGAGATGTGTAAGATATCTGAAGGTAAGACATAATGAGTACGGGTACACTTTTATTACCGCCCACAAATATGGGCCTGTTGGAGTAAAGGTTTTCTTTAATCCTTGAGCAAACCAAAATGTAGAATCTGTAGTTTGTAATTCAAGTGTTTAAAGTTTTAAAGCTGCCAGAGAAGGTGGCCATCATAAAGATCAGACCCACATGAAGGAAACAACCTCAGAAGCCAAGGGGACTGAAAGTGGAGAAGGCTGCAAGGGCTGCAGTGCTCCTGTCCTCCCACAGCTATGGTACAGAATGTACAGATGGATGAGGAAGTGTGGATCTGTCTGGTTAGGTCTCTTACAGGAACCAGCAAAGCATGCTGAGAGAGACCAATGGAAGAAGAAAGAGGTGGTACAGGGCAAAGACGGCATCTGGAGAGTCGGTAAGAAACTGTGTGTGCCAACAATCATGGTAACATATAAGGCCCCATACACTAAGCAGAAAGGAGCTATGTGTGTAGTAATGTCGGTACATTGGGTGGCCTCAGGATTCAACAAGGCCGAAAGAAGGTTTGTACAGATTTCATTATTTACATCTGTTATGACCTAGGTAAAACAATAAAGGTACCTCACCAACACACTCCATAATCATCTTACCTGTTTCAGAGACTAGGAGTAGACTTCATCTAACTGCCTAAGGTGGACCAATATAAGTATGTCCTTGTCTAATTGTACAGATTCCCTAACCATAAATACAGTAAAGAATACAACTAAGAACCTTTTGTAGAGTTGTGCCTAGTTCAGATTCTGTATTTGTTACCCAGTTCCTTAACCCCTTAATGATGCAGCGTTTTTCGGATTTTGCACTTTCGTTTTTTCCTCCTCACCTTTATAAAATCATAACCCTTTCAATTTTGCACCTAAAAATCGATATGATGGTTTATTTTTTGTGCCACCAATTCTACTTTGCAGTGACATCAGTCAATTTACCCAAAAATCTACAGCGAAACGGAAAAAAAAATCATTGTGCGACAAAATTGAAGAAAAAATGTCATTTTATAAATTTTGGGGGCTTCTGTATCTGCAGTACATTTTTCAGTAAAAATGACACCTGATCTTTATTCTGTAGGTTCATACGATTAAAATGATACCCTACTTATATCGGTTTGATTTTGTCGTACTTCTAGAAAAAATCATAACTATATGCACGGAAATTCATAAGTTTAAAATTGTCATCTTCTGACCCCTATAACTTTTTACTTTTCTGCATATGGGGCGGTATGAGGGCTAATTTTTTGCGCCGTGATCTGAAGTTTTTAGCGGTACCATTTTTCTATTGATCTGACTTTTTGATCAGTTTTTGTTCATTTTTTCATGAGATAAAAAGCGACCAAAAATACATTGTTTTTTGTGCATACGCCATTGACCATGCAGTTTAATTAATGATATATTTTTATAGTTTGGACATTTACGCACGTGTCGATACCACATATGTTTATATTTATTTTTATTTACATGGTGCTTTTTTAATGGGAAAAAGGGGGTGATTTGAACTTTTATTAAGGAAAGGGTTAAATCCCATTTATCAACTTTTTTTTTACACTTTTTTTTTTGCACTGTTATAGCTCCCATAGGGGGCTATAACATTGCATATACTGATTGCCAGCACTGTTCACTGCAAAGCCATAGCTTTGCATTGATCAGGGTTATCTGCAGTCGATCTCAGGCATCTCAGGCTTGGAGCAATCAATCGCCAAAGGGATATGCCAGAGGAAGGTAAAAGCTTCTCCGCTCATGTCCCAGCTGATCGGGACACCACATTTTCACTGCGGTGGTCCCAATCAGCCCCACTGAGCAGCCAGGAAGGTTTTACTTTCCTTTTAGATGCAGTGTTCAACTTTGAACGCTACATCTAAAGGGTTAATAGCGCGCAGCACCGCGATCGCTGCCACGCACTATTAGCCCCAGGTCCCATCTTCAGATACATGCCGGGACCGACCCGATATGACGCGGGGTCACCGCGTGACCCCGCATTATATGGCGGGAGCCGGCCAAGGACGTAAATATACTTCCTTGATCATTAAGGGGTTAAACCTATGAGTGTGTGTCAGGAAATATGTGAGGAAAGAGATGCTTACATATGATGATCCCATATAGATGTATCAAAGATATATTTTCTGATAACTGTTAAATATATGTCTGCACATAACCATGGTTGTTCCAAAGGAAGAGATGATCACAACGGATTGTTAGAATGTGACGTTGTATGAGGAGAATAAGTGGGTGAACATGTACAAATAGTGGGGTGAAGTAAACATCTTAGTGGGTGACAATGTTATAAAGGAAAGAAATACTTGGTGTAAAAAATATAGAAAGGATAGGCCTAGCCAGTGGGATGATTAAATGTTAACTACCGTAAGGTATGGGAAACTTGGGGATATGAAGCTCAGAACCAGATAGAAGGGAATTGGACTGGAGAATACACATTAGCCAAGGCTCTTCTGCCCATATGCATTTTCACTACCGAACCCAAAGGAATCCAAACCACACTCTAGAAATAAATGTGCAGCCCCTGCTGGAAGCCTTGAGTTTAAAACTATAGGTCAAGTAAAAGCCGGATTTCAGTCTATAATACCCCAGATTTCCATAAACAAGAATGTCGACTGGATTAATTACATCCATTTTAACCAGCAAAGATTCATACATTTCTCTGTAAATGCTCTTAAAGATCAGGCCAAACAACTACGTGCCACATCCATTATGACATATCAAAATTGTGTAGCATTAGGTATGGTGTAAGCGGAAAAAGGGGGGGGGGGTATGTTAAATTTTTGGGGATACTTGTTGCACATACTGTATGTCTCAGCCAATACATGACCCAAATGGAAAAAATTAGAGATGAGCGAATCGAACTTGACGAACCCGAATTCGTTACGAATTTCATGAAAAATTCGAATCGCAATGAATACTAATATCGCCGCGATTCTATCGCACGAATCGCTTCATTAAACTCCATTTTACAGCGTTCCAGGCAATTGTAGAGCTAAGATGGCGGATCCATATGTGAGTACATGGGGCAGGGGATTATGGGAGGGCGGGAAACAGCGGCGGGAATGAAGGTAGGCGGGCTGACCCTGAACCACATGTGAGATGCAGCCTATCAGTGTTCACTGACCCCTGTGATGTCACAGCCCCTATATAATCGGCGGCCATCTTGCCTCTCTTCATTTCATCTATGCACTCAGATGGAGAGGACGGGACTGTGTGTGTGTGTGAATAGCTCATACCACAGCGTTACACTGCAACTGCTAGTCACATCAGCATTAGGGAAAGGCAGGAGTGCAGAGTGCTTTGCTGTTACTCTGAGAAGGATCATTGATAGCTAAACCTCCTATTCACGATATTGAGCATTGCAGCAGAGAGGGGCAGATAGCTGTCAGCTGCCTCATACAGATCTCCAAGCTGCCTGAATTTTCTGAAGCATCTTATCTCCTCATTTTTCAGCCCAATTGAGGTTTTTTTTGCTCCACAAATCTTCTGCTGCTCAGAATTGTGTGACAGAGTGCAATTTAGGGTTTAATCCCTGGATTTTTTTTTTTTGTGGTGCTGCACTGTTGGGTCCTGCTGCTGTTCAGAAATAAGTCATATTAGTGTGGACTTTAGTGCCTTTTTACCATTTTTCACCTGTTACTCTGTCTCTGTGCTAAATTCTGTGTTATACCACACGTTATACACCTGCCGGTGTATTAAAGAATTTTTTTTTCCTGAGTACAAATATGCTTATCATTGCAAAGGGCCTAAATACAAGCAACTAGTGTACCATATACTACCTTTTTTTCTGTCTCTGTGCTAAATTAAATGTTATACCACATGTTATACACCTGCCGGTGTATTAAAGAAAAAAAAGTTTTTCCTGAGTACAAATACGCTTTTTCAGTGGCCATATCATTGCAAAGGGCCTACATACAAGCAAATAGCGTACCATATACCACCTTTTTTTCTGTCTCTGTGCTAAATGCAGTGTTATACCACACGTTATACACCTGCCGGTGTATTAAAGAAAAATTTATGTTTTCCTGAGTACAAATACGCTTAACAGTGGCCTTATCATTGCAAAGGGCCTAAATTCAAGCAAATAGCGTACCATATACCACCTTTTTTTCTGTCTCTGTGCTAATTTTTATTTTTTTTTTGCAAATAGTTTTTTATTAAAGAGTTTTGTGTATAACAACAAGAAACAAGAGCAGTACACTTATCAAGGTCAGCGTTTTTTGACATCACGCCGTTCCATAAGCAAATAGAACAAGCAATAATATTCCAAGTGTTATGTGCACTGATATACAACAAATAGCAACAAAATGACACACTTTTTGTTTTGATTAGTCCTTTCAGGTGTCACGTGTAACGGTCCTATGTGGTCATGAAATATACCTAGCTTGTATGTTTTCTAAGTCTGTTCTACATTCAATATCTCATCTGTCTGCTAAATAAATCAACATTATTATAATACCTATTGTTTGCGAATGGTCTATTCACACATTTACATATCACTATACCACCATTGTATATATTTGAAAGGTTATTGCCTATCTTAAATATCTTTGCAATGAGAGGAGGATTGCCAGCATGTCCATCTGTTTATAAATTTCGGATATCTTCCAGAGCCCAATGCTATGATTTTTTCGTACGAATAAGTAGTGTTAATTTTAATAATAAGATCATCTATGGCAGGTATAAGAGAAGATTTCCAATTACTCACTATGAGAATTTTTGCTAATATGCAAATTATACAAAAGAGGTCACGCAGGCAGTGTTTGGAATCGGTTGTAGGTTGAGAAACAACAGTACTGATTGTGGGGTCCATGGTATTGTAGAGCCTAATAGGTTAAACAGTAACAGTTTGCATTCTCTCCAAAAGGGGGCAATGAGAGGACATGACCATAAAATATGGAACAACGATCCCAATGAGCCACAACCCCTCCAACACAAGTGAGATACCCCCAGGTATATGCGTGCCAATCTATCTGGCGTATAGTACCAGCGCAAAATAGTTTTCAACGCTGACTCAACATGAGATGAGCATTGGAAAACAGAATGTATTGTTTTAAAAGCTGTTTGTCAGTCTTTGACCGTGAAAAAACAAGATAATTCTCGCTCCCAGATACGCAGAGGGTATGATTGAATAAGTTTGGTTATGGGGAGCATGTTTTTATATAGATGTTTTAAACCTTTAAGGGGTGTAGCTAAATGTTTAAGAGCGAGTCCATGGGTGGAGGCGGAGGTGGGAGTCAGTGATTGTAAAAAATGTCTGATTTGAAGGTATTTAAAAAAGTCGTGGGATGGGAGGGAATAAACCTCACTCAACTTCTGAAAGGAGGCCAGATTAGAGGACTCCATCATTAGATCAACATGTGTCAGTCCCCGATTAATCCAAGATGTTAAATCTAGGTTGGGAATACTAGCTTGTAGAACTGTAAGCGGTAAAATTCTAAAGGATGTGGGGGGCAGAAGGCTCAGAGTTATGTATATAATAGATCCATGCTTGGTATGCAGCTTTCATTAAAGGGTTGGACAATATTGGGGAAGGTAAATTCCAGTAAGGTAAGTATAAAAGGTCCCTGGTCGAGTAAGGGGATGAATAGTAATTCTCCATCTCCACCCATGGGAGATCCGACTGCGTATTCCACCAGTGCCGCAACAAAGAAACCAAGGTAACTATATAAAAGACTTTTAAATTTGGGGAGCCAAGCCCACCCATATCAGTAGGGATGCAGAGAGTGACGTGGGAGGCGGTGTTTCAATTGTTCAGGGTCTTGAGGCAGACACTGTTGTGGAACACGAAGAGGACATCAGTGACGTGCACACATCTTTTGATGATGATGAAGCCGATCGCAATTGGGAGCCGGGTGCAGAAGCCGGGGCTTCATCATCATCAGGAGAAGAGATTTGCTCTTTGTCTATAAGGCATGAAGGTGGTAGCATGGTTGGCAATCAGCGTGGTGGTGGCAGTAGAGGAAATTCAGGAGCCAAACGTGCCAGGGGGAGACCACCTGCTTCGCGGAAAGCTACCATTCAGGGAGGTAGTGGAACAGGGGTTCCTGGACACGGCGCCAATAGCAGTGAAATAGTGCGAACTGCGGGTGGGAAAATCAGCTACTCTGCGGTGTGGTTGTTCTTCATAAAGAATCCGGAGGACCTTAGCGTAGTCACATGAAAAATTTGTGGGCAGAAAGTGAAGCGTGACCAGGGTCCCAATCTCGGCACCACAGCCCTGCGTCAACACATGATTCGCCACCATAAAGTGGCCTGGGATAACCGTGTATCAGAGGTAGTGGTCCAGCCTGCAGCATCAACCAGTGGCCTGTCCAAGTTGCTGGTGTTGCAGTCCCTCCCTTTCCAACTGGTGGACTGGAGAAGGCAGTGGAGAAGGAAGTCCTAGGCCTGCATAAGTTTGTACAAGAGAAGGTGGGCCAGTCCTTGAGCCTGTCGATGTGTTCTAAAGTGCACGGCAGCGCCGACGTGTGAGGCTGGACCTACGGGCAGGGACAATACATGTCTTTTACGGCCCACTGGGTAAATGTTGTTCCTGCACAGCCACAACAGCAACTTAGACAGGTCACACCGCTTCCTCCTCCACGCTCTGGCTCCCAGGCAGTTGGTCCTTTTACAGTGTGCGCCTCCTCCTCCCCCGTGTCCTCGGCCTCCACTGTACGTCCAAATCTCGGTGGCCCTTCATCGTACCACGTGTGTAAGGCACAGCGGTGTCAAGCCGTCCTTCACATGGTTTGCCTTGGCGAACTGAGTCACACAGGGGAGGAACTGCTAAAGTTCATTTGGGAAGAAATCCGAGTATGGCTTGCTCCACGAAATCTGGAAATGGGAACCATGGTGACCGACAATGGGAAGAACAAGAACAAGGAAGTGTGAACCATTCGCCCTGCATGGCACACGTGTTGAATCTGGTTGTCAAGAAGTTCATCAAGCCTTCACCCCATTTGCAAGACGTCCTGACAATGGCAAGGAAACTGTGCATGCACTTCAGCCACTCGTACACTGCCAAGCACACTTTGCTTGAGCTGCAGCGTCAGAACAGTATCCCACAACATAGTCTCATTTGTGACGTTGCCACACGTTGGAATTACACCCTCCATATGTTGGACAGACTATACGATCAAAGAAAAGCCATCACGGATTTTTTGATGATACAAGCAGATAGGAGTACTCCCCCTGTGTAACTTCAATGTGAACAAATGGCAGCTCATACGTGACACCTGCTGTTTGCTGAGGCCCTTTGAGGAAGCCACTTTTTTGTTAGTCGCTCGAATTACGCCATGAACGACGTAATTCCACTCCTACATTTACTCCAAAAAATGATTGAAAAAATGGCTGGTTATGGCAATGGAGATGTTGCACCTACATCAGAAGGCTACATGAGTCCTGTGGGGGATGAACTGGAGGAGGATGATGAGGGGCAGAGCGGAGCACAGTTTACGGTGGATGAGATGGCCGGTGTTTCTGGTCATTGGACAGGAGAGTAGGAGCAGGAGCAGCCAGAGGAGCTGGAGGGTTATTACGAGGGAGGCGAGAAAGAGGACCCAGACACACCGTGGCAGTATGCAGTGGAGATGGAGGCAGGTAGTCCCAGCGAGTCACAAATGGCACGATGCATGCTGAGTTGCTTGCATAGGGACCCCCGAATTGTCAAAATTCGACAGCGCAATGACTTTTGGATCTCCACCTTATTAGACCCTCGCTACCGGCCCAGAATGGGGGCCTTTTTTACACCCACTGAGAGGGAGGACAAACTGACCTACTTCAGGGAGCTTCTACGTAGTCGGTTGGCCGATGCCTATCGGCCACATGGTCCATCCACTCACAGGTCTGACTCGGGGAACCCTCTGCGCTCACCTTGCACTGCCACGGCTGCTGGGGAGGGGTGTCAGGAGCAGTACCGGCTCAATCAGCAGCAGCCTGAGTCTACAGTCGCTGATGAGTAGCTTCCTTCAGCCGCATAGTGAAGCTACTCATCAGCAGCAGGTGGACATGGAGCAGGACCTGAACCAGCAGGTGGTGGCTTACCTCAACATGACCCTGCCAACAACCATTGAAGATCCGCTGGACTTCTGGGCAGCCAAACTCGATTTATGGCCACAACTAGCGGAGTTTGCCCTGGAAAAGCTGTCCTGTCATAGTCACCCCAAGGCGAACTCGTCTGTCCACTAAAAATGTGGAGAGACTGACGTTTGTCAAGATGAATCAGGGATGGATCAGCCAGGATTTCCAGCCACCAATGACAGATGGGTTTGAGTAGATTGACCAAGTTCCTACAACAAATTTTTCTCTATTGTGGTTGGTTATGAAACCCTCTAGGGCAGACCTGGGCATTGGCTCTGACCGTCCCGCGCTGTTTGGGGGACAACTATGCTGCCCAATCTGGGGGACATCTATGCTGCCTAATCTGGGGGACAACTATGCTCCTAATCTGGGGAACAACTAAGCTCCTAATCTGGTGGACATCTATGCTGCCTAATCTGGTGGTCATCTATGCTGCCTAATCTGGGGGACATCTATGCTGCCTAATCTGGGTGACATCTATGCTGCCTACTCTGGGGGACAAGTATGCTCCCAATCTGGGGGACATCTATGCTGCCTAATCTGGGGGACATCTATGCTGCCTACTCTGGGGGACAAGTATGCTCCTAATCTGGGGGACATCTATGCTGCCTAATCTGGGGGACAAGTATGCTCCTAATCTGGGTGACATCTATGCTGCCTAATCTGGGTGACATCTATGCTGCCTAATCTGGGGGACAACTATGCTTCTAATCTGGGGTACATCTATGCTGCCTAATCTGGGTGACATCTATGCTGCCTAATCTGGGGGACAACTATGCTCCTAATCTGGGGGGCATCTATGCTGCCTAATCTGGGGGACAACTATGCTCCTAATATGGGGAAAACTGATGCTTCTGGCCTTGGGCCTATAATTTTTTGAAGTTCAGCAGTAGCTAAATACATGCTTAATGCAAATGTCAACATTGATCTTTAAATGTAAGGGGTTATGAAAACCTCTTGGGTACTGCAAATGCATGCTCCAGACTCATTCTGTGTCTTTGAGGAACTACTTGCCTCCCTGGAGCCTCTGGCCTTGGGCCTTACATTTTTGGAGGTTTAGCAGTAGCTAAATACATGCTTAATGCAAATTTAAACAATGATCGTTAAATTCTCGGTGCTCTGCCAGGGCCTTCTCCTACCCCGTCTGGGACGATCCGAGGACCTCACTAACCAACTCATTAACTAATCCAATTGCTTATAGCGACGGGCGGTGTGTACAAAGTGCAGGGACTTAATAAACGCCAGTTTATGACCCTCACTTACTGGTAATTCCTCGTTTTAAGATTAAATAATTGCAAACACAGATCCCTATCACGAACTGGTTTCAGCATGCAACACGCACCTGTCCTTGAAAGATAGAGACATGCTAATCCGTTCAGTGGAGTGCTAGTGCGGCCCAGGACATCTGAGGCCATAACACACCTGTTATTGCTCGATCTCGCAATTGATCGGGCAAGGTAAGGGGTTATTAAAGCCTCTTGGGTACTGCTGAGGCCTACTGCTGACTGCTCCTGGTGCAATGTATGGGGTAATTAAACAATCTTGGGTAGTGTTATTGTTAAATTTACTGGTAATGTTATCAGTAATAAAATAGAATTTTGCAGAATGCTAACTGTTACACAACGGAACACAACGGAACGCTTGTTGCGTGTGATTTTTTAATGAAAAAATAAATAAATAGATGGAGAGGGATTAACTCTGCTTATTCATTTTTTGGCGATTAGAATCCTTTTGCCATCTGATTTTTTGGAGACAGATGCGCTTACACACATGTAGTAATTTTTTTAACCAAATTTCAAACATTGTGTGGTTTATTATTTTTGAGAAGAATGTCTTTTGGTGGTCCACCATCCTGCGTTATAGAGTCTTCTGAACTGCTGCATATGCGCTTGTTTTTAAAAAAAAAAGTATTTTGTCAGACAATTTCGATAACATTTTGCGTTTTTTTGGGGTGGATTGTGAAGCCCGGGTGATGGGTGTGTAGTGTGTACTCGTGCATCAGTCAACTCCAGTCTGTGTCCGTTAGGCAATATATGGGTTACTGATGCAGCAGAGGTGGGGCCTTGGTCTTGGAATTTCAATTATTTAAAAAAAATTAACATATTGTGTGGTTTATTATATTATAGAAGAATGTCTTTGGGTGGTCCACCTTCCTGCATTGTAGAGTCTTCTGAACTGCTGTATATGAGCTTGTTTTAACAAAAATTTATTTTGTCAGACAATTTGAAAAAATGTTGCGGTTTTTTGGGATGGATTGTGAAGCCCGGGTGTGTACTCGTGCATCAGCCAACTCCAGGCTTTGTCTTTCAGGCAATCTATGGGTTACTGATGCAGCTGAGGTGGGGCCTAGGTCTAGGAATTTCAATTTTTTTTTATTTTTGTGAAGAACGTCTTTGGGTGGTCTACCGTCCTGCCTTATAGAGTCTTCTGAAATGTTGGATATGCTTTTGTGCTTACAAAAAGTTGTAAATAAAAAAAAATTATACAATTTTGTTGATTTTGGGGCACATTGTGAAGCCCTGTGTGTACTGGTGCATCAGCCAACTCCAGGCTGTGTCCTTCAGGCAATAAATGGGTTCCTGATGCCGCAGAGGTGGGGCCTGGATCTGGGAATAAAACATTTTTGGATTGCGGGTGCTACAAAAAAAGATGGACACACCCTAATCCGTTCAGTGGAGCGCGCCTGCGGCCCCGGAAATCAGAGGGCATAACACACCTGGTATTGCTCGATCTCGCAATTCATCGTGCAAAGGTAGGGGGTTATTAAAGCCTCTAGGGTACTGCTGAGGCCTACTCTTGACTGCTCCTGGTGCAATGTATGGGGTAATTAAACACTCTTGGGTAGTGTTTTTTTTTTTTTATTTACTGATAATTTTATCAGTAATAAAATAGAATTTTCCAGAATGCTAATCGTTACACAACGGAACGCTTGTTGCATGCGATTTTTTATTGAAAAAAAAATAAACTGACAGGGATTAACTCTGCTTCATCATTTTGGGTGAAAAAAGTCCTTTGGTGATCTGATTTTTTGGAGACAGATGCGCTTACACACATATTGAATTTGTTTTTGTAAAAAAATTTCAAACATTGTGTGGTTTATTATTTTTGAGAAGGATGTCTTTGGGTGGTCCACCGTCCTGCATTATAGAGTCTTGTGAACTGTTGGATATGCGCTTGTTCTTACACAAAGATATTTCTTTAAAACATTTCTAAAATGTTGTTTTTTGGAGGGGATTGTGAAGCTCGGGTGTGTACTGGTGCACCAGCCAACTCCAGGCTGTGTCCTTCAGGCAATATATGGGTTCCTGATGCCGCAGAGGTGGGGCCTGGGTCTGGAAATTTCAAATTTTTGGATAGCGGGTGCTACCTATGAGAAATCTTTGTCAAAAATGTCATATATTGTGTTGGTTTTTAGGGGGGGATTGTGAAGCCCTGGTGTGTACTCTTGCATAAGCCAACTCCAGGCTGTGTCATGCAGGCAATATATGGGTTACTGATGCCGCAGGGGTGGGGCCTGGTTCTGGAAATTTCAAACTTTTGGATAGTGGGTGCTACCAATGAGAAATCTTTGACAAAAATTTCTCATTGTGGTGATTTTGGAGGGGGGATTGTGAAGCCCTGGTGTGTACTGGTGCATCAGCCAACTTCAGGCTGTGTCCTTCAGGCAATATATGGGTTACTGATGCCGCAGAGGTGGGGCCTGGGTCTGTTAATTTCAAATTTTTGGATAGCGGGTGCTACCAATGAGAAATCTTTGTCAAAAATTTCATATATTGTGTTGTTTTTTGGGGGGCGATTGTGAAGCCCTGGTGTGTAGTGTACTAGTGCATCAGCCAACTCCACGCTGTGCCATTCAGCCACTAAATGGTCTCCTCTTGCTGCCAACATGTCCATGCTATGTCATTCAGTCACTATATGGTCTCCTGACACTGATGCCACCACCAGGCTCTGTCATTGTGCTGCTGTGCGGCAGTGATTCTAAGAGCGATGCTGGTAATCTGCATGCTATTCTGAATAACAGTATTATTTCACTACCCCAGCACACTCAATATGCGTTTTAGGACACAGCAAAGTGTTCTATACCCCTATAGAGGCTGTATGTAGGCTAAAAATAGCCTTTTTTAATATTGATTTGCCGCAAATAAATTCGGATCGAAACAAACTTTTTGGGAAAATTCGGCGAATCGGCCGAATCAAATTTTTTTAAAGTTTGATCATATCTAGTAAAATTATAATTCTAATAATCTTGCTTTGTTGTGTGTTGTGTTTTGCCTTGCCTAAGGAAGATGTGTGAGAAGACCGTCAAAAATGCAACGCCATTGATGATGAATATGGACTAGGAGACTATATATGAAGCCTATACCCCATTACCTAGATTCAATGCCATCTATAAAACTAGTAAACCTTGGGGACAGCATCTGACTCCATATATGCAAAGTCTTAGGCCAAGGAGGTCCATGGACAAGCCATGGGTCGTCTAAAGTACAGTGAAGCGCTTGAGAAAACACATTTTGGCAGATGAGTTAGGATGACGTTAATTAGGGAAAGGTAAAATGGTCATTTTAAGGGGGGATTGTAATGAATGTATATATATATATATATATATATATATGTGTGTATATATACATATATATGTGTATATGTATGCAGCGTAAAATGGCCATTTTGACAAAGCCCAAGCCCCATCTTCCATGCTACTCTCTGCTCCTTCCTCCCCCCCCCCCCCCCTCCATTGTGTGAGAAGAGTCTTAGTACTGAACAAAAGGCTTTTGCAGCCCGCAAACATTCTCAGGAAAAGCATACCTTATATGGTATGCCACAGCTATAATGCAATGGTTATATAAGCTTGGATGTTTGAGAATAAAGCTCAGAAGCAGAATTTTGAAGTACTTGAAACTGACATGGCTCCGTTTGATTTACTTTGGTATACACATTCTGATAATGATTCCCCTGTGTAACTTCAATGTCAACCAGGGGCAGCTCATATGTGACACCTACCATTTGCTCAGGAACTTTGAGGAAGCCACATTATCAGTCAGTCGCCAGGATTACAGGATGAACGACATCATTCCACTGCTTCATATCCTACAACAGGTGTTGGAACCAATGGCTGGTCAGGGTAGTGGAGAAGTGGCGCCTACATCTCGAGGGCACATGAGTCCTGTGTAGGCTGAACTTGAGGAGGGGGGAGGGGGACAGTGGAGCACAGGCAAGGTTTTGGGAAATGGGTGGTTTTTATAGTTATCTGACAGGAGAGCAGGAGCAGGCTGTGGAGCTACAGCAGGGTGATGAGGAAGATGAGACAGAGGACCCAGATACATCGTGGTCATGTGGTCTCCTCATGCAGCTGGCATATTTTATGAAACTTTATCTTAATCTATTTTAAATCTTCAATTAACATTTTCCAAGATATCAATATTTTCAATTGTGAGGCCCTATGGTCTCATCAGGCTGTTCCCCCCTCCACACTGCCATCATATGGCCTCCTCTTGCTGCTGCCAATTCCAAGCTGTCTCATTCTGCCACATTATGGTCTACTCATGGTGCTGCCCCCTGCAGGCTGTGTCATTGGGCCACCATATGGTCTTTTCATGCTGTTGGCACCTTAAATTAAACTTTTACAATTTTTATCCATACAAAATCTTCAATTTAAATTTTAAAACATATCTTTAATCCTTTCTATTGTGAAGTCCTAGGGTCTCGTTGGGCTGCTGCCAACTCTAGGCTCTGTCATTGTGCCGCCATGTTACTACCTGTTATATTGCGTTTTGTGATCATACAGTGTTAGTTCAAAGTAAATGCTTTGAGCACCCGGGTCATTAACCTGTTGGGGACGGAGGGCGTACAGGTACGCCCTCGCATCCTGGTACTTAAGGACGGAGGGCGTACCTGTATGCCCATGGGAATTTCTTTCTGCGCCGCACACAGGGTGGGGACTGGACCGGGATGACTGCTGATATCTCTAAGCAGGCATCCTGTGGCAAGGACTAGGGGGGTCCTGAGACCCCCCATGTCGGCAGTCATTGCAAATCCTCGATCAATTCAGATAGGTGATTTGCGGCGATTCCGGGATGGAAAATAGGGATGATCAGAGCTGTCAGAGACTGCTCCGATTATTTCGAAGGATAGGAGGGAGGTGGCAGGGGTGCCATCTCCTCCTATCCCCTGCCATTGTTCAATTAGGATTAATTGGCCAATGGCAGTTGGAGGCAGGGGGTTAAAGGTGAAATCCCTGCTCTGCCTGCCCCTGGATGTCGGAGCATAGCGGGGGGGGGGGGGGGGGGGGGAGATGGTGGTGGGTACCTGAGGGACCGGCGACCAGCGGCAGGATCGGTGGCGATAGGCAGGCGGCGGTGGAGCAGCGGTGAAGGTAGCAGTAAAGATTGCCGTAAAGTGATCTTTACTGCTGCCTTCTAGGACTTGCCAAACTACAACTCCCAGCATGCCCAGACAGCCAAAGGCTGTCTGGACATGCTGGGTGTTGTAGTTTTGAAACATCTGAAGTTGCAGTCTCCAAACTGTAGACCACTAGATGTTGCAAAACTTCCCAGCATGCCCAGACAGTTAGGGATGCTGGGCTTGTAGTTCTGCAATATCTGGCCCTTCATATGTTGCAGAACTACAACTCTCAGCATGTCTGGACAGTCTTGGCATGCTTGGATTTGTAGTTTTGCAACATCTGGAGGGGTACAGTTTGGAGACCACTATTTAGCGATCTCCAAACTGTTCTTCCCCAGTTGTTGCAAAACTACAACTCCTAGCATGCCCAGACTGTCCAGGCATGCTGGGAGTTGTAGTTCTGCAACATCTGAAGGGCCAGATATTGCAGAACTACACGCCCAGCATCCCTGGCGATCAGTACATGCTGAGAGTTGTAGTTTTGCAATAGCTGGAGGCACACTGGTGGGGAACCACTGAGTTAGGAAACAGACTCTAGCTCAGTGATTCCAACTGACAGACCGTGTGGTGGCTTAACTCATCGTTCTTGTACATAATGTATATACCGAAACATAGAGAAATAAATCAGACAGAGCCATTGTACTTTAGCGTTCTGTGTGCTGTCTACTGGGCTTTATTTCAAATCGTTGAAGCTTATATCACCTTTGTCATTAACATAAGTTCCCACCCCCTGCTAGGGTATGTTCTAGCATTTAGGGAGTGTGCAAATATCATGAGGAATATGCCTTGTCCTCATGGCACTCCACTTCCTGTAACTTTCCCGGGATTTCTTTGTTCAAAGTCCTCACACAATGGGAGCGGTCCAGAGCAGATAACGGAAGGAGCAGAGGGGGAAAACAGATGGGGAAGGGGCCTCCTAAATGAATCATTTTTTTATATGGAAGGAAACCATAGAAACATCTATTAAAAGCCCCCCTAAAAAATGATCATTCTACCTTTCCCTAATTTCCATCATCCTAACTTATCTGCCCCAATGTGTTTTCTCCAACGTTTCACTGTACTTTAGACGACCCATGGCTTATTGAAGCTCTTTAATGGGGTATAGGCTTCATCATTCAATCCCCTTGGCTTCTGGGGCTGTTTCCTTCATGTGTCTCTGATCTTTACGATGGCCACTTTCTCTAGCAGCTCTCGGACTTTGAACACTTGAATTACAAATTTACAGATTGGTTCGCTCAAGGATTCAACAACACTCTTACTTCAATACTTTTGGGCGATAATTAAAGTGTACCCGTACTTATTGTGTCATACCTTTAGATATCTTACACATATCAGTGAATACCTTCAACTCTACTTCTCTGAACCACCAGCTCAGATCGAGTGGTTTATTGCAGTAGAACTTCATTCTGCATGTGGTCACCATAAATCCTGTCTTATGTATTACATCTTTAGATTACTTAGAACAAACTTACATTTATGACTCAGCATTAACCATGGATTCTCCGATATCCTATCGTGGCTCTTGAAATTATTATTATTTTTTTTTATAAAAGTTTAAGACAATCAGCATCTTCGTATTGCACTAAATATCATTATAAAGTTATCCACTTAAAATTGATGTTATTCGAATAAATACAATGTAGAATGTATAGGTATATCACGTTGTGTATGCATGTACTAGAACACATTCAAGTTTAAACAGTAGATTTGTAGTTCCCTCAATTTAATGTGACTGTGTTTCCTTAGACCAAGGCTGTTCTGTCAATCTTCCTATAAGCCCCGCCTTTGTCCTCCCACTCCTCTATGTCACTGGTCACCACCCCTTTGAGTCTGGCTTTTTGTCTTTCTTTAGTTTGTTCATTCCTCAAAAATTCTTGAGCAATCAGTACCTACATGGAGACATACCATACACATGTAACATGTAACAATACCAACATTTACAAATACTCAACATACAACACACACAGACAGGGCCCACATTCTCATCAAAAATAAAATGTAAAAGAATAAAAATATATACAGAGCTCTTTAAAAAAAAATTGTGAAAAATCATCTTCAATGTGCATTATTTATAATTAATAAACCATTAGCTGATTTTAAATGCTTAAAGTAATATTCATTAATTAAACAGTGATCACTTTTTCATTTATTTTACGTTTTATTTTATTCTCCTTGGCCAAACTTATCTCGTTACTCCTATAATATAATCAGACAAATAATTGCATTTCCTTATAAATGTCCCTTTTTTTTGTTATCCATCTTGCACTCCTGCGAAAACAAACTTATTAACAGATCAATAAAATATCATCAAGTAGTTTCATTATGACATAAACATGTACATACACAGTTTTACCTAAATCCATTCACTGGTCATACTCCGTGTATTCCTAATTCATCATATATGTTTCAATTGACTAGATGTGTTAAAAATGGCTGCTGGGGAGTGGAGGTGAGAACTAATTGCAGGAGCTAAAATTGCTGCTGGGGGAGGAACTTCACTTCTGGGAGTGGTAACATGGCTGCCCCCCATAGGAGTAAGCAAGTGGCAGAGACTAGTAGCCTAGAAGGAGAGAGAGAGAGAGAGAGAGAGAGAGAGAGAGAGAGAGAGAGAGAGAGAGAGAGAGAGAGAGAGAGAGAGAGAAAGAAAGGGAGAAAGAGAAAGAAACATGGAATAAAGAAAGGTAAAATCTGGGTTATGATCTTAAGGTGTCACTCCATAAGGGATTCTTAGCTCCATAATAATATACAAACAGTAACATTTTCACACTCCTCCCCCCTGCTTAATACAAACACTCTCTTAATTGAAAATATGATAATTCTCACCATCCTATCACCAGTTTATAAACAAATGTATGTCTGTACATCAGTGTTAACTTCAATATCTAAATATTTGCATCATACTTTCAGCCAACACCTCATGCCTATCTATTCACCTCACATTCTTTTGCCTATCTATATCCATTCAGAGAACTACAACATAACTAAGTCAAATCACAATTGTTCTCAAGAATCACGTTGTTATATATAACTGTATATTACACTGCTATATATATATATATATATATATATATATATATATATATATACCTTCTTATCCCATCAACCATCAATATATTTCAAACTTGCAACTGCCTTAATATCTACAATTTATCAATTTGATTTTGAACTCACCACATGCTTTCCATCAAACTGCACTTTCCCTCTATACAACTCTGTGTAATTCCCTTCCCCCACTTCCTCTCCGTATATTATTTCCATAAGTGAGGTCAGGTTTCTCCTGCACATTCCAAAGCCACCCCTGCAGCTATAGCTAGCTCCCTCTGTCTCCTAAAAACCAGAAACCAACAGCTCTAGGGTGTCCTCAGCTGTTGCAAACTAAAACCCTCTCAAAAAACCCTTATTTTTAGGAGATATCTTTCAAACACTAATACATTAGATCTAGTATTAGAAGGGAAGTTATTTCCCCCTCTTCGTCTGAAGTAGCTAATTTCCATGGACACATTAAGACAAGACGACACATATCACATATTCAATAAGTTATAATGGGACAAGTTCCAGAAGTCTGCTTTTGCCGGGAAAAAATCCCTTGTACCCCCAGTCCTAGGTAAGCTCTAATTATGACGTTATACCATGCGACCAGCACCATATCCGTCGTAGATCACTTATCTATGTATGACTCTGTACTAACCATTCTGATGATGCCTAAACATCCCAAAAATTAATTACGACAACGTACTCCGCAACTCAACTCCCCAATGAACAGTCCCAATTCCACTTATTCACTCACACACACTTCATACACACTCGGGTAGTAAGATACATTATGATATCATATACATGGGTAATTGGCTGAACGAGAATTTATCTGTCTTTTTCTGTTAGGTCACATGCAAGTCAGCTAGATCAGCATGACAAAACAAAGGGGAGACATGGGTGCTTTTGGCTAGGTACAAGTATTTCCTACCGTACGCCTGGAGTTGATCAAATCCCATCTGCGTCCATCTTTGTTCCATCATCTGGTCTGACTGTGACCTGACCTGCACATGAGGCCTATAATCCAGCCCCACAACTTTGGGCGACATCTGTGGTGGCTTAACTCATCGTTCTTGTACATAATGTATATACCGAAGCATAGAGAAATAAATCAGACAGAGCCATTGTACTTTAGCGTTCTGTGTGCTGTCCACTGGGCTTTATTTCAAATTGTTCAAGCTTATATCACCTTTGTCATTAACATAAGTCCCACCCCCTGCTAGAGTATGTTCTAGCATTTAGGGAGTGTGCAAATATCATGAGGAATGTGCCTTGTCCTCATGGCACTCCACTTCCTGTCACTTTTCCGGGCTTTCTTTGTTCAAAGTCATCACACGATGGGAGGGGTCCAGAGCAGATACCGGAAGGAGCAGAGGGGGAAAACAGATGGGGAAGGGGCCTCCTAAATGAATCATCTTTTTTTACATGGAAGGAAACTATAGAAAAATCTATTACAACATTACATGCTGGGAGATGTAGGTTTGCAACAGCTGAAGGTTTGGGCCGCCCTCCATGTGAATGTACAGGGTACATTCACACAGACGGGGGTTTACAGTGAGATTCCTTCTACAAGTTTGAGCTGCGGCAAATTTTCTGCGCAGCTCAAACTCGCAGCACAAAACTCACTGTGAACCCATGCCAGTGCGAATGTACCCTAAAAACACTACACTACCACATAATAAAAAGTAAGACACTACATATACATATACACCCCCTTACACATCCCCCCCCCAATAAAAATGAAAAACATCTCATACGGCAGTGTTTCCTAAATGGAGCCTCCAGCTGTTGCAAAGCAACAACTCCGAGTGTTGCCGGATAGCCATTGACTGTCCTGTAAGGCTGGGAGTCTTGCAACAGCTGGAGGCACCATGTTTGGGAAACACTGCTGTAGGGTTTTGGTGGAGACAAGCCCCATCCTTGTATCCTGGTTCACCTCTATTGCAAATTCCTCAATTAAGCCCCAAATACGCATGGCGCTCTCTCTCTCTTTGGAGCCCTATCGTATTTCAATTCAACAGTTTAGGGCCAAATATGGGGTATTTCCGTACTGAAGGGAAATTGCATTACAAATTTTGGGGGGCTTTTTCTCCTTTTACCCCTCATGGAAAGGTAAAGTTGGAGAAAAAGACCTCCAAAATTTCCAACGCAGTTTCTTCCGAGTACGGAAATACCCCATATGTGGACATAAAATGCTATGCGGATGAACTACATGGCTCAGGAATGAGAGAGCGCCATGTACATTGGAGGCCTAAATTGGTGATTTTCACAGAGGTGGCTGATCATTACAGCGGTTCTGACATAAAGGCAAAAAAAAAAAAACACCCACATGTGATCCCATTTTGGAAACTGCACCCCTCATGGAACGTAACAAGGGGTATAGTGAACCTTAAAACCCCACAGGTCTGTGACAAATTTTCGTTAAAGTTGGACATGAAAATTAAAAATTAGTTTTTTTCCCCCTGAAATGCTGGTGTTACCCCACATTTTTCATTTTCACATGGGGTAATAGGAAAAAAGACTCCCGAAATTTGTAACCCCATTTTTTCTACGTATGGAAATACCCCATATGTGGATGTAAAGAGCTCTGCGGGGGAACTACAATGCTCAGAAGAGAAGGAGAGCCATTGGGCTTTTGAAGAGAGAATTAGGCTGGAATTTAAGGCCATGTGCGTATGCAAAGCCCCAATTTGGAAACTACACCCCTC
Source organism: Hyla sarda (assembly GCF_029499605.1). Lineage (NCBI taxonomy): Eukaryota > Metazoa > Chordata > Amphibia > Anura > Hylidae > Hyla > Hyla sarda. The sequence goes on from NC_079190.1 coordinate 446,439,325, forward strand.
ATGGAATGTAATAAGGGGTACAGTGAGCATTTACACCCCACAGGTGTCTGACAGATTTTTTTTAACAGTTGTCTGTTAAAATGAAAAATTTTATTTTTCATGTGCACAGCTTACTGTTCCAAAGATCTGTCAAATGCCAGTGGTGTGTAAATGCTCACTGCACCCCTTATTAAATTCTGTGAGGATTGTAGTTTCCAAAATGGCACCACGGGGGGCTTTGTAAACGCACAAAGCCCCCAACTTCCATTCCAACCAAATTCTCTCTCCAAAAGCCCGATGGTGCTCCTTCTCTTCTGGGCATTGTAGTTCGCCCGCAGAAAACTTTACATCAACATATGGGGTATTTACATACTCAGAAGAAATGGGGTTACAAATGTTTGGGGGCTTTTTCTCCCATTACCCCGTGTGAAAATGAAAAATTTGCGGTAACACCAGCATTTTATTGAAAACATTTTTTTTTTTTTACGTCCCAATTTAACAAAAGTTTTTCAATCTCCTTTGGGGGTGTTAAGGCTCACTGTACTCCTTGTTACATTCCTTGAGGGGTGTAGTTTCCAAATAAGTGTGCCAGTGTTTTTTTTTTACTGTTTTGGCATCATGGGGGCTTCCTAAATACGAAATGCCCCCCCAAAACCATTTCAGCAAAATTCGCTCTCCAAAAGCCCAATGTAGCTCTTTCCCTTCTGAGCCCTCAAGTGCACCCACAGAGCACTTTACAACCACATATGAGGTATTTCCTTACTCGAGAGAAATGGGGTTACACATTTTGGGGGGCATTTTCTCCTATTAATCCTTGTGAAAATGAAAGGTTTGGGGTAACACCAGCATTTTGGTGTTAAAAATCTAATTTTTCATTTTCACGTCCCACTTTAACGAAAGTTTGTCAATCTCCTGTTGGGTGTTAAGGCTCACTATACCCCTTGTTATGTTCCCTGAGGGGTGTAGTTTCCAAAATAGTTTGCCATGTGTTTTTTTCTTTTACTGTTCTGGAATCATGGGGGCTTCCTAAATGGGACATGCCCTCCCACCAACCATTTCAGCAAAATTCGCTCTCCAAAATGCCATTGTTGCTCCTTACCTTCTGAGCCCTCTAGTGCACCCACAGAGCACTTTGCAACTAGTGTTGCTCACGAATATTCTAAATTCGAATTTTAATCGCAAATATTGCATATTCGCGAATTTGCGAATATAGCACTATATATTCGCAATTATGAATATTCACTTTTTTTCTTTGTTCACAGTACACATCACAGTGATGTCTAGTGGTATGCCCCCCGCATCTGAGAGCTTTTGCTCTCGCTCCCCGCACCTCCAGCGATTGACTTGCCGTCTGCTGTATGGACACTTGGAATAAAGCATCGTTTGGCAAATACTTCTCAGTGGGTGAGTGCAGCTTTTTTCAAGTCTTCTGCTTTTCTTGTTTTACACATCACAATGATCACTGCATCCCTCTCTGCTCTTCGCATATGCGCATATTCATGAATATGGAGCCCTCCCTTCTTTAATGGTAAAGGGAACTAATGGGCTAGTGCAGTGGTCTCCAACTCCGGACCTCCAGATGTTGCAAAACTACAACTCCAGCATGCACAGACAGCCAACGGCTGTAAAAAAATGTTAGATTTTTCTGCTCCATTTTGCTGCTATTCCTGTGAAACACCTAAAGGGTTAACAAACTTTTTGAATGTCATTTTGAATACTTTACGGGGTGCAGTTTTGATAATGGGGTCCATTGAAAAGTAGACATATTGTATATGTGAATCAATATATCATTTATTTGGTATGTCTATTTTCCTTACAAGGAGAGAGCTTCAAAGTTAGAAAAATGCAAATGTAAAAAAAATTTCAGAAATTTGGGAATTTTGCACCAAGAAACTATGCAAGTATTGATGTAAATTTACCACTAACATAAAGTAGAATATGTCATGAAAAAACAATCTCAGAATCAAATTTATTAGTAAAAGCATCCGAGAGTTATTAATACATAAAGTGATAGAGGTCAGATTTGCAAAAAATGCTCCTCTCCTTAGGATTATAAAGGGCTCCCTCCCCAAAGGGATAAACTTGTGAATCTAATCAAAATCTTAAATCTAAATTTAAAAAAAACTAAAAAATCTATGTAATCTTTTCAAGACTGAGGCCCTATGGTTGTCGACTTCATATATTACCTGTGGAATTACCGCAAGAATCCAATGAAACAGTTTGGAGCAATAACAATGAACCATAACTGATTAAATGAAACAGTTGCACTTTCACAGTCAGGTAGGGGGGGTGATGAGAGACAGGGGCCGGAACAGGTGGTAGCTCACCTGGCAGAGGACCGCCAGCTTTATTTTAAGATACAAGTACAAGCTTTTTCACTGCAGCCAATTCTAGCTTTATGTTCCCACTTGTCAAGCTGAATGTGCTCCTGTCCAAGTAGCTGGTACTGCAGTCCCTCCCTTTTTAGAGCATGGGGGTGTGCTGAGAGACAGGGGCTGGGACATGTGGTAGTTGGATTCGCGGCGGACCGTCAGCTCAATTTTAGGATACAAGTACGAACTTTTTCACTACAGAAAATTATACACTGCAGCAATTATACACTATTGGAGCTGGAATTACCGCGGCTGCTGACACCAGACTTGCCCTCCAATGGGTCCTCAATAGAGTTGAGTGAATCAAATCGGACGACTCAAATAAAAAAAATCAATCCTCTCTAGTCATTGTGAAACGTTCGCAGTTCCACACAGAGTATGGCAGTCGGGGTGCTGAGAGCAAGGGGCAGGAACAGGTAATAGCTCGCCTCCCGGAGGACCGCCAGCTCCATGCTCACCAAAATGGGTCCACTAAAAAGGATTTAAATAGAAAAAAATAAATTCAAATTAAATCAAATAAAAATTACTTTAAAAAATCTCTTTAATCTCTTCAATTGTGACACCATATGGTCTCTCGACACTGCTGCCACATCCAGAGGCTCTGCGGCAGTGACTCTAATAGTGATGCCTGTAAAATGCATGTCATACTGAATAACAGTATTATTTCACTAGCACAGCACACTCTCTATGCGTGTCACAGCAAGGCAAAGTGCTCTACACCCCTACTGAGGCTCTCTGTAGCCCAGAAATAGCCATTTTTTATAGTGATTTCACTAAATTCAAACCAAATTTTTAAAGAAAATTCTGTGAAACGTCCTAAACATTTTTTCAAAAATCCGCTCATCTCTACAAGCGAGGAAAGGCTTATGCTTAAGTTCTTCACTCTCCATAAGGATCTTCTTCCAGATTCTCTAGATGGCCCCCTTATAATTTTGTGTGAAAGTTAGGGACATGTTAAATATTAGTATGCATTTTAGATTTCTAATTACTATAGAGTATCTGCCAAAATAATTGTATTCATAAGTAATCTCAACACCTTTAAAAATAAACTATAGGGACATAGTACAGTTTGTTAGTACTCCATAACTGTTGTAACTGTAGAGTAATTAATACCAGCAAAAAATACATGTATAAATAAAGTGAAGCTTCTATCATGATATGCACATGAGATTTATTTCAGATTCTATGTAACAATATTTATTGACTATTTATGAGAAATTAAATAAAAATATGTTAAGTAAAGAAATTGCTCATGTGAATTTATAGTACGTGTGTTATTCTTTTTGATAATTTAGCCTAATGAAAACAAAACACTTCAAAGTAGGCAATTATTTTATCTACTATAAAAACATTTTTTTTTGCTAAACCTTTAAATTAACCTGAAAAGAACAAAATGTAAAACATACATGCTTCTGAAGAAAAAAAAATGGAAAATAAATTAATAATAAAATAGACCCAGACATCAGAAAAATTAATAA